>NC_045427.1:325094112-325709362 GCF_902635505.1 Sarcophilus harrisii
AGGTGGTTTTCAACATTCATTTTTGTAAAATTTTGTGTTATAAATTTTTCTCTTCTCACCCTTACTTCTCCCCTCCCCAAGATAGCAAGGGATGTGATATAGATTTAAAAAGTTTAATCGTTTTAAACATATTTTCATATTTGCCATGTTGGCATTCTTTTTTTAAAAAAATTTGAAAGTATGCTAAGGATTATGCAATAAGCATTAAAACAAATTAGTACCATAGGTTAAATTATGAGCTCAATTCTGAAATATTTTAGCATTCTCTAAATCTGAGCTTCTGAGTAGGTACAGGAAATAAATAAAAAAACCAGTGGGTTAATCAGTTTTCTTACTAGCTAGATGAAGGAAATTTAACTAAAATTGAATCTGATTTCAGGGAAAGAGAAATTTTTTTTGGAAAAAGGATATTGTTTCTTGGAACAATGAAACGGGAAGCTACTTCTTTGTGGGAAAACCCAAGGATAATGGGAAGTCCATAAGAGAATGATAGTAGCTTATAAGAGCTAGAAAGCTACCCAAAACTATTTTGTCTTTAAAATTTCTTTATTTCTGGACAGAACAATACATTCTGTTAAAAATAAATTGATGGAAGGTATCCATATTATTTTGTCATCTTGAAATTTTTATGAATGTTTTTTATAGTAAATGGTATTCATTGTAACAGAATTTCATCTGTAACTCACTTAATTTATTTTTATTTTTTTGCTACAGATCTCAGAAAAAGTTTTTGGAGTGAAGACTAATAACACTTAAGTGTATTTATAACTTTCTATATCCTTTAAGCCCCCTTAGATTGAACTCCCTTGAATTATATGCTTTCCTTTCAGTTGTTAATTATATCTTATATTTCATTCCATTGGACTTAATTATTTTTTCTTTTTTGTTATCATGAAATTGATAAACATAAGCAAACAGCATTTCTGTAAACTGAGAACAGAAAAAACGTTCATATGTGAAACTGTAATTATGTAGTTTATTTTTAAACACACACATATATACATATATATGTATGTATACATCCACATATACATATTTATACATTTTACCTGTTATTACATAGTATTGATTTTTTTATGTCTATGCGGATTCCTTTCTGCTCTCTTGAATTTTGCATATTTCTTTCTTTTAAGCTTTATCATCACTATTCTCTTTCCCCTTATAACTGTCCTTCTGTGCCCCCAAAAGTTAGCCTTGTAATGAATAAGCAGAGTCAAGTGAAACAAATTCACACTTTGGCCATGACTAAAAAATTTATTTCTTATTCTGAACTTGCCACTAAATTTATTTAAATATTCGTTGTTTTTTTGTTTTCAGTTTTGTTCACCTTTTTGATTAAAAGAAAATTTCTATTTTTGTGTTGGGTTGGAGTTTTGGATTTATTGCTTTTCTAGTTTTCTTTTTAGTTGCATGACCAATTTGCCTCTCCATTTTCTTTTATGGATAAGTAGAGCGATAAAATTTCCTTTTAGGTTACATTTGGTATTTTGGTAATCTCATTTTTGTCTTTTTACTTGATGAAATTATCTATTGTTTCTTATTTTAACCACTAAATCTTTTTAAAATTTTTAAAAATTAATTTCCCCCCTGTTACATGTAAAAACAATTTTTAACATTTGCTTTTTAAAACTTGGAGTTCCAGATTCTCTCCCTTGTCCTCTTCCCACCCATCCTCCCATTGAGAATGCAGTAATTCGATATATATCATATATGTGTGGAATCAAGCAAAACATTTCCATAATGGTAATGTTATGAAAGAAAACCTATAGACACCCCTCCCACCCTCCACCTCCCAAAAAAACCCTTAAAGAAAAACAAAGAAAGTTTAAAAAAAAAGTATGCTTCAATTTGTATTCTGATACCATTAGCATTTGGCACGTTAGCCTTCATAATGGATACCATTTTTCATTATAAGTCCTTCAGAGTTGTATTGGATCATTGTATTGCTGAGAATAGTTATGTCATTCACAGTATATTATTTTATATAATAATGCTATTACTAAATGTACATAGTAAATTTCACTTTGCATCAGCTCATGGAAGTCTTTCCAGGTTTTTCTAAGAGTATCCTGCTCATCATTACTTAAAGCATAATAATCATATAAAGCACCATAATATCACATACTATAGTTTATTTAATCATTCCCCAATTGATGGGCATCCTCTCAATTTCCAATTCTTTGCCCCAAGAGTTGCTATAATATTTTCATACATTTAAAACTTTTTATTTCTTATCTCTGACCATAAGGACATTTTGTCCTGTAACCTTGAGGAGAGCCCCTGTTCCACTGTGGCCCGAAATCCAGGTGTGGTAGTTCTCCTTCTCACCCTGGCACAGCTAACTGGTTTTGAATACAGTTGAAAAGCAACAGAGTCCTGCCTCATTACTAGCAAAGATATCCCCTGTAATTTCCTCCTGACCAGTTGTTCCCTGTTAACAGTCTGTGAACTGAAAGTTTCAGAAGCTACAACTTTTGCAGCTGATTCAGTAATTTCCAAGGCCTATACCTGAATTCACCTTGGTGCAGTAAACCTTTCTAAGTATTATTTGGCATCTGTGAACTGAGAAGTTTGGAAACCACCCCTGCTGCCACTGATTCAATTGCTCTGGGGCCTGTTTTGCTTGTTTGGGGCCAGGGAGGGGCCTGTGCTAGACTACTTCACTTTCACCTTTTCTTCTGATCTTCAAAATATTCCTGGGCTGGGAAATTTAGGTCTATATTTTTGTAGGTTTTCCTGCTCTAGAATTTGTTTAGAGTCATTATTTAAAGGTATTTGAATGGGTTGGGGGAAGAGCTCAGTCAAGAATTCTTTTTTATTTGTGAAATCAAGGCAATATTGATCATTTTCCAATCCTATGGTGCACTTGCAGTTTTCTGTGGTCTTTTGGAGACTTCTTGTTATGTCCTGCTTTCTAGAGCCCCCAAGTTGGGGTGACAAAATGTACCATGCTTCTTAGTGGAGGAGTGATGAGGTGAGACTCCTGAAGAGGGTGGAAATATGTCCATTTATTCCAAGGTCTTCCCCCTTTATATACCTTAATACCCTTATGTAACCAAAGCAACACTGCACATGCGCTAAATATATATTGTGCATGTGAACCACATAAACAACTTGCTATTGTATGTAGATTGCCACCTGATATCACTCTGCTTCAATCACAACACAGGTTGTCACCACTCCCTGACTTCTCAGAAGGCTGACAGTCCTTAGTGGAGATGGGAACCGGAACCAGACATTGTCAGCAGGTTCCCTCTGGGCTGAAGGGTCTTATACCCTCTGGGTGAGGACTCAAAATTCCCCCACTATTTGTGGCCCTCTAAAACTACTGACAATGGATTGTCAGTCACATCTTTTAGTTCTGGGTCATGCTGCTTGAACTTATCTAAAACTGGTAGATATTCTCTTTTTATCTACTTTTGTAATAATATCCAGTAGGATATTCACCCTGTATTAACCTTTCTATTCTAAATGATATTCTCCTATGCAAAAAAGAAGAGTTAAACTACTATGAATAATGGAATTAACTTTTTCTTTGATCTTGGTTTTTCCTTTAAGCATTCTATCTTCTGCTACTTTGCTTTTGTCTTTGTAGAAGCACACAGAATTGAGGATCGGTTATATTTTAAACTCTTAATTTATAAATTCTTAATTTCATGTGTTTTAATGATTAAAGAATTCACCACCAAGGGACTAGCTTCTGTTGTTCCTAGCACTCAACAGTTACTAAAATTGTCCCCATCTTTCTACTTTACCTGCATCTTATATGTACCTATTTACATACATGTTGCTTCCCAATTAGAATGTAAGTTTTTTGAGGACAAGGACTGTAACTGCCTTTCTTTATATCCTAGCCCTTAGAACAATATTTAGCACAGAATAAGCACTTAATTAATGTTTGTGGGTTGTCTCTTTGAACTTAGCTAGGCTAGTCCTTTAATTTCATCAGAAACCATTGTCCAAAAATTGTTGTTTTGTTGTTCAGTTATTTAAATTGTTTCTGAATGTCTCTTAATGACTACATTTGGGGTTTTCTTGGCAAAAATACTTAGGATAGTTTGCCATTTCCTACTCTAACTCATTTTACAGATGAGAAAACTGAAACAACAGGGTTAAGTGAATTGTCCAGGGTCATACAGCTAGAAAGTGTGTGAGACCAAATTTGAACTTAGGGAGATAAGTTTTCCTGACTTCATTATTCTCAGTGCCAACTAAGCTACCCTTGTCCAAAATGGCTATCAAAATGAAAAAGTATACAATAAAACAATAAAGGCAATACTTCATACTTGTCAGATTGGAAAAATGAAAAAATAAAATGTTTAAGGGGCTGTGGGAAGGTAGGCACATAATTCCACTACTAAAGGAACAGTGAAATGATCTATTTTGTAAATCCATTTGGAATTATTCTAGAAAAGTTACTAAGTTTTCAAATTCTTTGACTCCAATAACATCACTGTAGGATTATAGATGTAAAGCTAGTAAAGGGACTTTAGAGTTCATCAAGAGAGGTCTCCATATTTTGCTGATGGAGTAGACAAAAGTTATATAGGTATTAAATGACAGGGTTAGTATTTGAAACCAAGATATTAGACTTAAAATGAAATATTCAATGATACTCAGAGGGTAGTTTAAAAAACTGAAAAAAACTCAGTTTTTTAATAACAAAAAAAGATGGAAACTCAAAGACTGCCTGAATAAAATGTACTATTTGAATGTAATGAAATGACTATGGTGTAATAGTTGGTCTTTATTGTTGGTCTCATTTGTTCATTTTGGGTTGTGGGGATTATTTGGGTTTTTGTTGAGAAATGTTCATTGTATTGAAAAAATATGCTAATGATTTCTTAATTTGAACACACCCTTCCTTGAGAATACCATATTAAACTGAATTGTTAGTATCCTGACTTGTGTGATTTAGTTTCCTTCTCTACTACTTTAAAGTTAGTATTCATTCATCTGAATTATAATTGTAGTCTTGAGAATTGGAATTATACTCATTTTTAAGCACTGGCAAAGTTGTACAAGAATAATGAGATAGTGAAAATGTTCCAAATTAAAAATTAGAAAAAAAAATTATTTTATCAAATTATTGAAAACTTAAGGCTGAAATATCGTTTGTCACAAAAAGGAGCTTCATTATTACTTTTTTTTTGTTTTTTTTGGTGTGGGGCCAAGATGGAGAAGAGTAGAAAGGTCTTTGTCTGAGCTCTTCCTTGCTTCCCTCAGAATCACACCAGATCAAGCCTTTGAATAGGTTTTAGAGTGAAAGAACCTACAAGTAATTTGGAGTGTAACAAACTTCTATATTTGTTACAGAAGATATTTTGGAAGAACTTCAGTAAAGTCCTGTTTTAATTGGGGTGGGGGGGTGACAAGGTCCAACACAGGGAGACTCAGGGCAGAGAGGTCTCCATCTAGGAATCCAAGGGAACCTAATGGGAGGTTATTAGCCAAAATACAACAGCATTGGCTAATCTATCCTGGATTAGAAGCCAGTGGATCAACACATTAGCTGTGAGAACTCCAATTCAGCTATAGAGGGCAAATAAGGAGCTCCTGAACTTGGTCACTGCCCACCCACTGGGCAGCACTGGCTCCAGGGTGGTGTGAAGGCCCTGTAGCCTATAGAGGAAGCGTGGGACAATTTTCCTTTTGCCCTAAGAGCAGACCTCAACCCTTAAAAACGAGCAAAAATGCAAAAAGAGCTCTGACCATAGATAGATATTATGGAGACAGAAGAACAGACCTCAAGCCTGAAGATACTAAAGGCAAAATGCCTCCCAATAAAACCTCAAAGGGTCATGTGAGTTGGCTTTTGACTCAAAACACTCTCTTGGAAGAATTCAAAAAGGATCTTTAAAGAGAATTAGAAGAAAAATGGGAAAAGGAAATAAGAGCTTTGGAAAAGGAAACATACTGTGTGAAGAAAACGACTCCTTAAAAAATAAATTTGACAAAATGGAAAAAGAAAACTACTTAAAAAAACAGAATTGGTCAAATAGACAAAGAGAACAATTCCATTACTGTTGCTTTTAAATTAAAGACCTGTCATAACCGATTTGTCAATATTAATATTTGACAAATAAGTATATGTAGAACCAATGGTTATACAAATCAGGAAATGGAATGAATTGTAATTACCATTTGGACTTATTAAAATAGTGATAGTTATCTGTTGTGTCCTGCTTTTTAGAGCCTCTAAGTTGGGGTGACAAAATGTACCATGCTTTCTAGAGCCCTCATGCTGGGGTGATTAAAATACACCATCCTAATGAAGTGATGAGGCAAGACTCCTGAGCATGGTAGAAAAATGGAGTCAGTTTATTTCAAGGACTTTCCCCTTTTTATACCCTCATTCCCTTATGTAACAAAACACATATATGTATGCAAAACATATATATGTAACAAAGCACATATGTGCTATTGTATATAGTTTGCCACCTAGTATCACTCTTCTACCTGGTATCACTGTTTCAATCACAACACAGGTTGTCACCGCCCCCAACTTCTCAGGAAGGCCAAGAGCCGTTAGGGAAAATGGGGAACCAAACCAGACATTGTTAGCAGGTTCCCTCTGGGCTGAAGGGTCTTATATCTCACTCAGAGTTTCCCCACTGTCTGTGACCCTCTACAGTTATCAATTCATAAACAGTTAAAAAGGAAAACTTAATCAGCTATTAAATATTCTTCCATAGTTCCATGATTCTATCTTTTTCAACAGAAGATTTTAACTCATTTTTTATTTTGTATGATTCTTTTCTATATTGTTCTATAAATTTTCCATATAAGATCTGCTCTGGAAATCTTATAGGTCTAAATTAACTAAGACACTTCTCATCAGTAAGTTAGTTGACCTCTAGGTGAACATTTCTTTGGCTACAGCAATGCACAAACCTCATAGCAATATAATTTAATATTATTAAAAATGAGGAGAAATAATTTTAGATGCTATGCTTTTGGAACATATAATGTAATGTGTTAGTATATGTAAAATAGCTATTTTTCCTTCATTTGCATAAATAATATCCTCAAATCCATCACAAAATTGCTAAATTGATATTCCTAAAAGCATTTAAGGTAAGCCTCATATCTTCTCTCTACTGAATGTCCTTTTTGGCAAATTCAAGATGTCCAAAACACAATTTATTATTTTTTGCCTTTAATTCCTTTCCCCAATTTTTTCAAGAAAATTGCTATTCTTCTAGTTATTGAAGCTTATAACTGAGAAGCATCTTTGTTTCTTCAATCTTTCTTTTCATTGTATAATCAGATTCTAAGTCTTTTTCTCTTCTCACAATGATAACCATTCTACCCTAAACCCTTATCATTTATTGTCTTGGTTACAGCAATAGTTTTCATAATTGGTAGTTCTGTCTTTCAGCTCCTTGCCTGGAGGAAGAGAAGGTACAGTTATAGGGCAGGGATTTCAAACTCAAATAGACTAAATCAATGAACAACAGCAAAATGAAGGGCCTGGCCTAATCTTTTATGTTCAATCCAGTTCTAAACCTGTTAAGGACCATGTCTAGGTGAAGGGGCAGGTCATTTCTCTGAGACCCTCCACAGCTGTGAATCATATCACTTGAAGGAGTTGCAAAGTGGCCTTCAAGGGTGTTCCTTGTGGATCGGGAATGAAATAAATTGGAGGCAAGAGGGAAGAGGAGGGTCAGACAACTCAACTGCCTCTCAGTCTCCTTGTATCATTGTCATCACCCTCTCATAAGAAGACAAGCATTCTACAGGTCTGAGTTTAGGCCTCCAGCAGCCACTGGCAGGTGGCTCCAGTATCACAATATATGGTTCCCAAAGAAAAATTATGGGGCATAAGAAACACAAGAAGCAAAGCAGCAGCAGCACCTGAGAGCTGTTCATGAGTAGGATCCTCCCAAAGTTCCTTGGGTAACCCACAGGGAAGGAAAAGGAGAAGAGACCTGTTAAGACTTTTTTAGGCAGGCTAATTAAATGGTCCGACACATCAAAGGGCCAAGCCAGGAGACTGATGAGACTTAAATGCCTGTTCTGACCATAGTCCTCTTCTTCATTTGGTGACATCTCATGAGCTTCAACACCTGTTATAGTGCTCCCTAGTATGTGACTCAGAAACCTTAGTATGTGGATTTAGATAAGAACTAAGGCATAAACTTACTGACACACAGCATGGGGGAGGGGGGGATAATCACACTCCCATAAAACAAAAAAACAGGGAATTGTTAAGGACCATGCCTAGGTAAAGGGGCAAGTCATTTCTCTGAGATCCTCCACAACTGTGAATCATAATATGTGAAGGAGTTGCAAAGCAGTCTTTACTAACACAGATGTTCCTTGTGGATTGGGAATGAATTAAATTGGAGGCAGGAGGGAAGAGGAGGGAGGTCAGAGAACAGCAACTGCCTCTCATTCTCCTTGTATCATCCTCATCCGCTCACATGAAGAGATCCATTCTACAGGTCTGAGTTAGACCTCTAGCAGCCATTGGCAGGTGGTTTCCATATCACAACATAAACTATGATTATATTATCTCTCTATAATCCATCTTGTTATTGCTGATAAATTGACAAGCCCAAAGTACCGATCTGTCATTTTTCAGCTTGAGAAGGTTTAAATAGTTCTTCATTCATTACCATTATGACAAAGTCCAGATACTTTTTTTTTTTTTTTACTTTAAATAGTCCTTCACAACCTGACTTCAGCCTTTCTTGCCATGCTAGTTACACATATCTATTATATATCCTCTAGTCAGCTTGGGATCTTTTGTAAAAATCTTTAATATTATTTATAATATAGCTCAGGAGCCATAAGGAGACTTTTCCTAATCTCCTCAGTTAGCTTGCTCTCCCCCCAAAAATTGTTGTGTTCATTTTGTTTAAATACCTTGTTTTCCCACAGGTGAATGCCTCCTCTTTGAGGGCAGATACTGTTTATTTTTGCCTTTGTATCCCCCAGTACCTATAATAGAATCTGTAACAGAGTAGAAACCCAGTAAATGCTTGTTGAATAAAATTTAATTGAAACCAGTAACCTTTAATACTAGAAACATTAGTTTTGCCCAGTTTCTACTTTTAGAGCTAGAAACACATGTTATAGAAATCATACTATCCAATTCTTTTAAGAGTTGAACAATCTGATTTACTTGCCCAAGAGAACCAGATCTCCAAACTAAGATTTCCTGATTGTCACTTCAGGACTCTTTTCACTATGCCATGCCATTTTTCATTGTTATTTTAAAACATCACCAGAAATTTAAAGGTATAATAATACAAATTAATTATTTTCCTACATATTATGGAGGAATTTACTATATTCCCCTCACCAATTGATTTTTAGTACTTGGTATTTTAATTTTATGGTAATACTTTACATGGTAAGGTTCTTTTTAAGAAGTCAGATCATAAAATCTTTAGTCTCATAGATGTCATTCACCCAGAGAATCATTAAGAGAATTAGAAATAGCTGAGGATGAGGGTGGGGTACAAATAGTAACATTGCTGCTTCAATATAAAAGTAGAAGAAAATAAAATAGGAAAATTAGTAAACAGTTTGAATTTACATAGTATGCCTTTGCTATTTGCTCTAAAAGATGAGTTGGAGATAATTGGAGAAAGTTAAATGGAAATTGCTTCTTATTAAATAGCAAGGAAGTGCAATCATGGCATTAATAATTATACTAGCTAATATTTAAAAATACTAGCATATACGAATGTTTGTGGCAGCCCTCTTTGTAGTGGCCAGAAACTGGAAAATGAATAGATGCCCATCAATTGGAGAATGGCTGAATAAATTGTGATATATGAATATTATGGAATATTATTGTTCGGTAAGAAATGACCAACAGGATGATTTCAGAAAGGCCTGGAGAGACTTACACAAACTGATGCTGAAATGAGCAGGGCCAGGAGATCATTATATACTTCAACAACAATACTATATGATGATCAATTCTGATGGACCTGGCCATCTTTAGCAATGAGATGAACCAAATCAGTTCCAATGGAGCAGTAATGAACTGAACCAACTACACCCAGTGAAAGAACTCTGGGAGATGACTAAGAACCGTTACATTGAATTCCCAATCCCTATATTTTTGCCTGCCGGCATCTTGGATTTCCTTCATAGGCTAATTGTACAATATTTCAGAGTCTGATACTTTTTGTATAGCAAAATAACGGTTTGGTCATGTATACTTATTTTGTATTTAATTTATACATTAATATATTTAACATCTACTGGTCATCCTGCCATCTAAGGGAGGGGGTGGGGGGAAGGAGGGGAAAAATTGGAACAAAAGGTTGGCAATTGTCAATGCTGTAAAATTACCCATGCATATAACTTGTAAATAAAAAGCTATTAAAAAAAAAAAAAGCGTGGATCAGGGATATGTGAATTCAAATTAAAAAAAAAAAAAAAGAGGTCCAGAGAACTGATGGGAAGACCCAGTGTTTAGTAGGTCATCTTATAAATAGAATTAAAATAAAGCAAATAGAAATTGAATTTATTATAAGTAGATTGTGTATGATAACTGTAAAGACTGAGTAGAGGAATATTTAGAGAGCAGGCCCCAAAGGTAGATAACGTGGGGCCAGGGTCTGCTTCTGAAACACACTGATTTCTTGACTCTGGACCAGGAACTTAGCTTTTCACTGCTTTACCTAATTCTATAAGGTTGTAAGCTATAGAGAGACCTTCTGGGTACTATCCCATATTGGTAGAAGCAATTGCCTCAATTCTTTATTTTGTAATGCTAATGAAGTTATATCTGTACATATTTTTTCTCTACATGTTTATTTCCTTCATTTCTTATTTGCTATACATAGTGTACATTTAAAAATAAATTTAAGTAATTTGTTACATTTATGAAATACAGTAGTGAGTTTTAAGTTGTTATATGCTTCACTTATTAGCTGTTTGATGTCCCTCCAGAGTCATAACATCTGAGTCTTTATTATCTAAATGTATTGGCAACTTCCAAAACTAAGCATGGATTGCTGTGAGTTACTAAACAGATTCTCTAGAATATGATTTGATCATGACAGAAATATCACACAATATTAATAAATATTATAATTAGCTTTGAGGAGTCTTTACTTTTGCCTTACAAATAAAGAAAATATACTAAAGAGAGGTAGTTGATGTAAAGTATTAATGTGTATAATGACAGAAACCAGCTTATTCCACTCAAAACTATTAGGCTAAATGAATTGAGTATGTATAAATTATTTAAATTGCTTTTAAGTACTCCCTATTTCAGATTCAATGCCTTAAAATATTATATCCTTTTCTATTCTCTGGATAATTGTTTCAAACCAAAACGGATAGATAAGAATTCTATCATATCTTTTTGTCTCTAATTTTCATTGTGTCTTGATAATGTTTCCCTGACTTTTATGTACCTTAATATAGCCATTAGTAACCAGAATATAAATATAAATATATTTATTTTTAATATATTAAGAATATAAAAAGAATCTGCTTGATTCATTTAACACATATAACTTATAATTTTTGATAATACTATAGTAATTGATTTAAAGATCACCAAAAGTATTTTTTTTAATGTTGTTTTCTGTTTAAGACTTAAAGTACCATATATTACCAAGTGAAAGCTCCCAACACAATGTGGTCTGTGTATCTAATGGAAGTTTTAGGTGATCTTAACCAAAACTACACTAGCAGGCACCACTATAATAAGACACTGCTGGTTCACAGCTTCCTGAGGAGCTACAGCATCATGATGGCATGCACACCCACTCAGAATTTATTTTCAGAAATGACAGAAACACCTTGTTATAATTAAATTTTTGTACAAAAAGTACTGGGATGCATTAAGAAAAATATACAAAGAAGCCAACAGTCTTTGGGAATCAAAAACAGTATTAATTTTTCTATAAGGATTTCTTAACCATATAGTGAGAAGACTATAAGATATTAGAAAAAAAATCATATCTTAATGCCCCATGCCTGAGACAATGCAACTTCTAAGACCTATTATGTATAGTTTTTGTGTGTAACAATTTTCTTACACCAAAAAAATCTTTGAAAACATCAAGAAAAGGTTGAATTCAGCTATTCTTTTGCATTTGTGAATATTTCCTCTGTATTAAAAACAAAAACAAACCAGCTTATCCAGATACATTTCTCAGCATAATAATAACTGTCAATTATAAAGTGCTTAAAGTTTGCAAAACACATGTTATGTTATCTCATTGGCTACGTCAGAACAACTTTGTGAGATTATTACAGCATTATTGTCCCTGTTTTACAATTGAAGAAAGTGAAGTTTAATGAATATGATCATTCATGTAGCCACATAGTTAGACCAGGTACACTTGGGGTTACTCAGTAAGAAAGGATATTGAGAAATTATAAGAGAGTTCAGGATGCAGTCATGTTATTTATATTTATGTGGGTAGTGATCTAGCAAAGAAGTTTGTGACAGAACAAGCAGACACATAGGTAGAAAACTGGGAGAAAGGAGCATTATGAAAAAGTAGTGAAGAGTTAGTACCAGGAGAAGGCAGTGGTCAATTATGTGGTTAAATGCTTCAGAGAGATTAAAGAAGGATGAGGATTTACCACTTTATATTTCATAATTAAGAAATAATTGGTTTATTGACAACTATAGGAACAAATATTCCAAGTCACTAATAATGAATATCACAATACTGAGTTTTCATCTCACACTCAGCAGACAGGCAAAAATGGCAAAGGATGGGGGGGGTGGGAGGGGGCAGTCAGTGTTGAAGGGATTGTGAAAAGACAACAGTTGGTTGTCCCCTCTATTCCTCCCAATTAACAAACATTTATTTTTAATCGCTTCCACTTCTTCCTCCCACTGGGAATAAAGAAAAAATAAATATGCATTAAGAGAAACAAGCTAATTGGCTACATCCAAAAATCTGTCTCATTTAGTAGAGATCATACTCTCCTGCAACTCCCTGCAACCCAAGGTTCAAGACTGGGAATAGAGATCATGTGACTTCCTGAAACCTCAGGCCCAAGACCTTATCTTCCCACTCTGGGTATAGGGATATGTAAATGTGACATAAATTGCTCACCTAGTTCAGTCTCACTCAGGGTATTTTGTATAATCCTTTCTAGGTTTTGTTATTTTTGTTTTTGTTTTGTTTTTGAAACTCTTTAGTCATTTCTTATAATGTTATTACATTACTCTGGTTTTTTCAGCCATTCCCCAATTTATGAGCATTCTTTTAGATTCCAGCTCTTTGCTATTCAAAAAGAGCTCATATTTCTATCTATGAGTCCTTTTCTACTTAAATGTATTTCTTTGGGGCATAGATCTACTAAGGGTCTTGGAAACAAAGGGTATACATAGCTTTAGCAACTTAAACATGGTTCTAAATTGTTTTCCCTAATGATTGGACCAATTAACAGTTCCACCAATAATGCATTAATATCCCTGCTTTCCCAGAGTTCCTCCAGTATTAGTCATTTTCTTTTTTTTGTCAGTTTGGTCAGTTTGATGGGTATCAGATAAAACCTTAGAGTTGCTTTCATTTACAGAAATTTTAATTATGGAACATTTTTTATATGGCAATTGACGACTTGGATTCTTTCTTTACAAAACTTCCTTTTAAACTTTTATTGCCCTTTGTTTTCAAAGAGGGCATCATTATGAGTCGGATTACAGTGTGTTCAACAGTGTGTCCAAGACCAGTAGGAGCTTGGAGTGCTCTGCCATAGGTCAGCCACAAATAGTCTATGTGAACTTTTGGGGTAGCTTCTCTAATTTTGTGCTTCTTGTATTTCTTTTGGGCTAACTCAATTCTGCTTAGCTCATAGAGCACAGCACCTTCTGTGATGCGGACATGCCATGCTGGGAAGTTCTGTGCCAGTGTCTCTCAGGTCATACAATTAATTTTGATTCTAAAGTTTTTAAGAGATACCTTGAGAGTGTCCTTGTATTGCTTTTTCTGACCTTGTGAGTGCTTGTCCTGTGTGAGTTCTCCATAAAATAATTTTTTTGGCAAGCATACATTTGGCATTCGAACAGTGTGGCCAGCCCAACAGAGTTGTGCTCTCTGCAATAGATTTGGAATGCTTGGCAGTTTAGTTTGAGAAAGATGATGTGTCTGGTATCTTATCTACCAGGTGATTTTCAGACTCTTCCTAAGATAATTCAAACAGAACTGATTCAATTTCCTGGCGTAGTGCCAGACTGTCCAGGTTTCACAGGCAAAAATTACTTATTTCTATAAATCTGTATGCTTAGCAGTTTTCTTCTAATTTTAGCAGCATTGGTTTTGTTTCTGTAAAAAAATTAATATAAAATTTCCTTTATGAATTTATTTTTGAGTTTTGTTCATTTCTTTTAAGAATTTGTTTTGGTTTTCAATTGTATTTTTAAAACATTCGGTTTCTACTTTTTAGTTGCCATTATAATTAATTGATCTCATGGAAGTGTGTCAAGCTATAAAATTCCCCTTAAAGTCTGCTTTGACTGAATCACCCCAATTTTTGATATCTCTTCTCATGTTTATATCTTTAATGAAATTATTGTTTCGATGATTTATTCTTTGGTTTTTGGGGAAAAGGGTATGCCTTCTCCAGTCAGTTTTCAATCTTTTTTTCCAACTGACTCTTTACTTTTTGCATTGTGTGGTAAGGATATAGTTAATATCTCTGCTTTTATTCATTTACTTGCAAGCTTTTTATGCCTAAATAGTCAATTATTCTAAAGGATACATGCACAATATTTCCATTCAATAATTGAAAAAAAATCTATCATATCTAACTATTCCAAAATTATATTTTAATATATTTTCTCATTTTTGGTTAGGCTTTTCTAAGGCTGATAAGATGCATTTCATTATCTCATTGTTAGAGTTTGTAAAAAAAGAAAAATTGGTTGGACTTGGTTTTCTAATCCATTCTGCTATCCTCTTTTGTTTTATAGGTGTGTCCATCTGATTTACATTCACAAGTTGTGCTCACAACTATGAATGTAATTGTTATATTTCTTCTATCCTTTCTGTCCTGGGAAATGTCTTTTAGGAGGTGATTGTTGAATTCTTTCTATTCCAGTGATTCTTTATTCTTAATTTCTTTTCTTAATCTGTTCTTTAAGTCACTTGTTTGTGATAAGAGAGACCTTACATCATCGTCATCATCTTTTTGCCTTTTCACTTAAAAAAAAAAATTTGCTGTTATCTCATGGAATCATCAACTTCTGTTTGGTCTGTTTTAAATGTATTTATTATTAGTATTCTAAGTTGTGTTAATTCTCCTTTTAAGTCTATTTTTTAGAATTCAGTCTTTTTCCATTCTGTTGTTTTCATTTCATTTGCCATTTTAAACTCTTTCTTTCTGGAATTCTAGTTAATCTTGTGGCCATTTGTGTTTTCCCTGATGTTTTGTTGAAAATATTTTGGATTCATTCTCCTTTTACTAGGTTTGTGTCTTGGGCATTCTTGGTACTATAATAACTTTTTATTGTGGGAGTCTTTTTGTTGTTGTTTATTCATTCTTCCAGACATACGTTCTAATTCTTGTTTTATGTTAAGTCCTGAATCTGCAATTTGAAAACTTGTTTAGTTCTGATTTGTGTTCTCTGGAATTTTTTTCTGCTTTCTATGGGTGCTGTGTTCCTCAAAGATCTCATGGGTGTCGTGGCTTATTCTGGGGACAAGTTTTCATTACAGCATAAATAGCCTGATCTAAGGCACTGGCTTAGCTTTTCAAGCTTATAATACCATTTTGGCTCTGATTAATGCCACTGCAGATTTGACTTGTTTGAAGTTCTAGGCTGGCCATAGTCTTAGTCATCTTTTTGAAATCTGCAAAGTCTTAGTGATAGAACTTCAGGATTTCCTTTGATCTGAGCTCCTTATCTTGTTCACTCAGTTCCAAACTTCAGCCTTAAGATGTGTGCTGGAACTAGAACTCTACAATGTGTTGTGGTCAGTGTTACACAGATGTTGCTTATTTTCTTCCAACACCTTCCTTTAGGCAAGGGTTGAGCTAAATTTTCGACCTTCCTTTCTATAGTGATACAGATTGTATTATAGTAATATAAATATAGATAATATCTATACTTTGCTACAGAACTTCTCTTCAGTCCACACTAAATCCCTAACCCTGCTCTGGGGTCAGAGCAGCCAGAGATATTGGTTTGGTTGAGAGTCATGGTTGAGAGAGCAATTTTATTTTGGTGATAAGGTTATAATATTGGTTATAATAAGGTTATAATAATATAATATTGCAGAGGGTTGAGAAGTGAGATGAAAGGAGAGAAAGTGGAGATGCCAAGTGTGGGTGGCTTTTTCAAAGATTTAAAGGAAAAGAGAATCAAGATATGGAATGATAGATAGTAGAGGTGTTATAATGTTAGTGAAGGTTTCTTGTTTGTTTTAAAGATAGGGAAATTTGACTAATTATAAGCAGCAGGGAAGGAACCAGTCAGAAGGGAAAAGAGAGTTGGAGCAACTTGATGGTCTTTCCTGCCAATGCTTTTTACCTATTTTAACTTTGAATATTTTTCCATTGTTGTGTTATGTTGATTCTTGGCTTAAGGTACATAATTTCTATTGTGCTGAGGAAGAATTCTTATTCCTTTTATAGTCTTTTAAAAATACTAAATGAATATTAGATTTTATCAGACTTTTTCTACATCCATTGTTTATATCTTTAATTTTTTTATTTATATTACATTATTATTTTAACTATTAGCTATTCTCTTATAATTTTGTTTCAAAGTGGTATGTTATTAGTTTCCAAAAAAGTTAACATTCTTCCCAGACATAAAATTCTGTGCTTACTTTTCTTTTTCTAAATTTTATGGCAAGGTTATTTGTTAAGAATAAAATTTACTCTCTGTTTTAGTTTTCTTGTAGGATGAGTCATACATAACAGGGGGTGGAAGTAGAAGTGGAAAAATGCTTGTCAGAATTGGTTTAATTAGGAAGGAATTTTAAAAAGTATAACGAGGATGAGTTACATACCAGTAGCTATACACTTTTACAAAAATGCATTTGTTATAGTATTCTCATTATAACTTTGTACTGATAGTCTTTTTTTTTTTTTTTAATCTTCCTATACTGGCCTGCTTATCATTCTCATATATGAATTGTGCCAATACGTGAAGTACTAACAAAAGCACAGAATGAATGCTAACCTGTCTACTTCATGCTTTTCAAATTTAGAGACTGCTGAGGAGAATTAAATTATAAATTCAGGCTGTGAACTAATTTAATGGCATCTTTATTCTTTATTGTTATTTTTATTCCATGGACATTTGTCTAGAGGCCTCATGGTTGATTGGTGTGGATAAATAAGAGTATTTCACAGCTTAGTCCAGATCCATGGGGGTAAATTTATACTTGCCTCCATTCCTGTATCCCTTAATATACACCATTTACTTTGTTATTCATCTTCTCAATCAATTATAATAAAGATCCCAAATTATGAGACAAATAATGCCTTGTCTGGCCACTCATTATTGCTTTAAAATTCCTGAGAAATGGGGGAAATTGCCTGATACCATCAGGTTCTATTTTGGGCTTTTCCTTTTACCTTAGGGTTCAGAACTTGCTTGTTTTGTGTGAATCTTAAAAGTTCTATAAAATATTAGTAGTAAATCACATTTATATAAGACTTTACAAAATAGTGAAATTATCATCTCCATTTACTGATAAGCAAACTAGGATAAAATAACTTATCCAAGGTCACATAGCTTGTAAATGAGAGTTGAAATTTAAAAACTGACCTTCTAAATTCAAATCTAATGCTCTTTTTTCTACACTATACTGTTTTCTTTTTATGAGACTTTGTAATATCCATTGTAAGTTTCCAAATGGTACTTTGAGTTGATGCTTTCTTCTTAGACTTGGTTGATTTTTCTTTTCTTACAGTTCTAGAGAATTTGATATCTTTATGAAAAAATTAATTTTAGGACTGATATGAAAAGAACTATTATTATTTGTTATGCCTCTTACGTACAAAAAAAGGAGAAAATTTTATTTCTCTGTCCTGTATAGTACTTCACTGGAAAAAGGACTTTTAGAAAGAGTCAAAGAATGGATGCTTAAGAATTCACCCCTTGAAATAAAATAGCTGGAGACAAATTGTTAGAGAAGGAGGAAATAGTAAAGCTGGGCTCCCTTCCACAAATCTCTTTCAACAAACCTAGGAAATGTACTAGATCAGATCCTTATGGGGAAGAAAAGATCACAGTGAGGCATTTATAAAGTACAGGTTGTCATAAGGAGAAAAAGAGGTCTTTCAGCACTAGAGATGTGATAGGATCAAGAGCATGCTATGCAGAACAGAATACTTCAGTTGCCAGGAAAAAGCTAAATGCAGGAGGAGATGCTTGGAGTGAAGGAGCTTAAAATGACCAGGATAGATGCCTACTGGCATCTTTGTCACCTACTACTCAGTTTTAGAACGAAGATCGTGGATATGAGAAGTGAATTTGCAACCAAAATGATGTCTCTGGGGAGAGAAGCCAGGGTAGCCCTCAGTAGTATATCAAGAAAGGAAGAAGCAAGTAACAGCAGTATTTCTCAGACCCCAGGAGCCAAGTAGGATCTCATTTACAGCATCCTAGCTCAGGAGTAATCAGGGTAGAAATCCCACCAAAATAGAGCCTACAATTCTATCATTCTGAACCAGGGGAATTTCCCAGCTAGCTGATAGGGACTGAATACACTGCTGTTGCTAAAACCCAAGTCTGGTCAGGAATCTGCAGAGCTTATACCAAGGAGCAACAATCATACCTTGTCCTAGATGAGACCACTCTTAAGAAGATTGAAAGCTTGCAGGGCCTTGGCTTGTCCCTGAGATCCTGGAATACAATATTCAGTATCCCTCCAAAAACAGCAGTTAGCCCTTCCCATATTTCCATTCAGAAGTGTCCAGAACTAACATCAGATTAAAAGTCAATAAGCTAGAAAAATGAATATTTTTTTAAAATGGATCCCACCATAGAGAGTTGCTATGTGACAAGAAAGCTCAAGACACAAACTTCTAACATCTGCAAATAAAACAATAGAAAAATACAGCTTAGGTACCAAATGACCTAGATTTTTAGAATTAGATGAAATATAAGATTTTTTTAAGGTTAGAAAATGACTTTATAGATGAAATGAGAAAACTTGAGAGCCAAAGTTGGGGAAAAAAAATTGAAAGCTTTGGAAGGAAGAATTGGGAAGGGAATTAATAGTTTGGCTCTAGGTGCAAACCCTTGCCCAGACAACAAACTCTCTTAAGATTATAATAGAACAAATAGAATACAGTGACTCCATGACACAAGAAATATTAAAACAAAGTAAAAAAACTGGAAAAAATAGAATAAAATATAAGATATCTCATAGCAAAAACAATATACCTAAAAAACAGATATTGAGGAGAAAAATTCTTAAGAATCATTGGACTTTCTGAATACCATAACGAAAAAAAGAGTCTAGACATTCCATTTTAGGAACTCTTAAAAGAAAATTGCTTTATATCTCTTAGAACCCAAGGGCAAAGTAGAAATAGAATCCATCCGTCACTTCCTGAAAGAAACCTTGAAAAGAAGATTCATGAGAACCTCACAGACAAGAATCCAGATTATATGTTCAGATCAAAGAATAAAATATTACAGTAATCAGAAAGAAAGAATTCAAGTTTTATACTGAGGACCCTTAGCATTATACCTAGTTTAGGAAATATCCCTATAAAGAAGTGGAGAACTTGGAATGCAATATTTTAAGAACCAAAATTTATGACTTTATAGCTTAAAATAACTTACAAAGCAAAGCTGAATATTAAACTAATAGGGGAAGATGGATCTTTATTGAAATAGAACACTTTTTTGATAAATTTTTAAATTTTAAACTTAAATACAAAATAAGGGGGAAAAACATTATAAAGCACACCAATATAAAACAAAAATTTCCATTTCAAGAAAATTTACTACACATTGATTTTTTTAAATAACTTTTTATTGACAGAATCCATGCCAGGGTAATTTTTTTACAACATTATCCCTTGCACTCACTTCTGTTCCGATTTTTCTTTCTTTGGGTGAAGCTGCTTCTGTCCATCCTTGATCAATTGAAACTGACTACACATTGTTTTACAGCTGCCCATCTTTTCTTTGCTTTCTTGTTGGTTTTCTTTTGTTTTTTTTATAAAGTACTTTTAACTTTTTTTTCCTCTTCATTCCCTCTCCCCATCACTTGTAAAGAAATATACAAGTAGATGTGGAGACATATACCACACACCTTTGTGTGTTTCTTTCATTTTATAATGTTTCATATTGTTGAATTCAAATGTTTTGTCTGCTTTCTTTATTTTCACATTCTAAGTTTTAATTCTTTGCTGTGTATTTTCCTCCTTCATCTTTTCGTCCCTATTTACTCTGTTCCTCCTTACTCCTTTGCTTCATTTCCATCCAACAGTTTGGCTTCCTATTCCTTAACCTACCCAGCCCTGTACCTACCCTTCTTTGTAATCCCTTATTCTTTCCCCCCACCCTATTCCCTTTTTATTTTTTCTAAATTTAGAAGACCTTTATACATGTTTAGATATATATGTTGTTCCCTCAACTGCCCTGTCCCCTACTAGCTTCTTCTGTATCAATTTTTTCTTTTATCTCATTTGGTTTTTTTTCTTTTTTCTTTTATCTCATGAGATAACTGCCTTTTTTTTTTAACTCTCCATACAGTTTTATTTTTTTTAGCATTATCCTATTATACACAGCTCAGCTCAAACCTTTCTTTCAAACTACCCAAATAATAATGATAGTAATAAATGTATTGCTATTATTTTTACATATACAAAGTAAACAATTTAACTTTATCGAGTCCTTTATTGTCCTTTAATTTGATCTTATATTTTTCCTGGGTGTTATATATGTTGAATTTTCCCTTGATCTGGAGTTTTTATCAGAAATACTTGAAAGTCTTTAAGTTCATTGAATGTCTACCACTTCCCTCCCTCACCTCCCTCCCCCCCCCCCCCCCCCCCCCCCCCAATTTAGGATTGTATTTAACTTTGCTGGGTAAGTTTTCCTTTAACCTGTATTCTTTGCTCAAAAAATATAGTATTTTAAGACCTATGATCCTTCAACATAGTAGCTACTAGGTTTTGCACATTCTTTGTTGTACCTCCATTATATTTAGATTGTTGCTTCTAATATATTCTCCCTACTTGGCTATGATATTCTTGTAAGTTTTTCTTTTAATATCTCTTTCAGGTGGTGATTGGTGGATTTTTTTTTCTTTCTACTTTGTCTTCTTGTCTTAAAACTCTAGGGCAGTTGGACTTGATAAATTTCTTATAATATGTATCAATTTTAAAATAATAATTTCAGGTGTATGTGTATGTACATGTACATATTGAGGCCAGCGATGCAATCCTAATTTGAAATAAGCATGGGACAGATTCACAATGGCCATTATCTTTGCCAAAAGGTAGGTTTATTTAGGAGAAAAGGTTACAAAGTAAGAGACAAAATAGAAACCCGGAGTGACAGATATGAAATAGAGTTGGAAGAGCAATTATCAGGAAAAGGAGATTGGAAGAATCTATTAGAGGAATATGCCATGAGGTCTGAGTATGCCATTGCCTGGCAGTTTAAATCCATAGAGGAGTCTAGCAGACTAACCAGAGTTAGTTAGAGTAAGGAGAAAGACCATTATAGGGAAGGCACTGTGAGGGAGAGAATACCTCATAGTAAGCTTAGTCCATAAAAATAATTTAGCAAAGATCTTTGTCATGAACAGATATTTTATAGGGAAATGCAGTACTGGGGATTTCTTAGAATCAGGGAAGAATTTGGTAGCTCAGGGTCAAGAAGCCTGATGAAATACCTGGCAGATCAGGCCCAGACTTATCTAAACTGGTCTCCTGGTTCTATTCATACCAGTCTTCCTAGGTTTCTCTGAAAACATCATTTCTTGCAGAACAATACTGATGCAGTTAGGGAACCAAATGATGCAGTTAGTGGCAGTACAGAGTTGTGGGAACCCCTCTTTGGCCAGCACAGGTTTAACATGAAAGAATTCACATACCCAAAAAGTTAGACGTGCAAAAGGAAGTTCCAAGTGACAAACTCCTGACAGAGATAAAGGTCCTAGCAGAGAAATCCTGGCAGACATAAACAGAGGTGTTAACACTGAGAAGAGAAAGTTTTCACAGCAGGCAGGGGTCCTAATAGGCAGCTATGCCAAGGAAAGAGAAATTCCTTGACAAGGCATAATCCTGCTTTGGACATTCTGCAAAGAAATAAGTCTAAAATTGCCCTTTAATAGGAAATCTTGAGACTGAAGTTTCAATTGAAAGAAATTACTTCAATGTTGTCACTGCTCCCAGGCCAGTTGAATAAGATCACTTAAGTTTGAGCTAAGTAAGAGTGGTCCTGGACCTAATTTTCAGCTCAATAGAGGGTGCAGCCAGCTACTCAATAGAAATATCAGGTCCAGCTCTCCAGCGAAATAAGACCACTTAAGTTCGAGCTAAGTAGGGAATGGTTCTGAGCCAATCTTAATGAATCCACTTAACTGCCCCAAAGGGTGGGTCCCTGTCAGGATAATTTCAGGGCTCACCCCAAAAGTCAAGGACAGTTTCAAGATTCCCCCATCAATACTATTCTATCAAATTTAGATACCATTCATTCATTGCCCAAAGTATGCGTGCACCCCTTCAGATTGACATTCTTTGTCACATCAAAGGAAGCTATATTTGTATGTCCTTAGTAAGAATTTATTTGTTTGTTTGTTTTAATCAAAGCCTGGTATACTAGAACTATAAGAAATCATGAATGGAAAGAAAGCCATCCATGGTAATGGAAAGAGAGAGCTATATGATTGTTAAATTTGAAGACAAAAAAGGGAGTAATTGGGAGGACAAAGAATTGTTTTATAATAGTAAAGGATTTTATTTCTTATTCATAATGGGGCTAAATAGTTTATTATAGACTTGACTGGATAAGGAACTTGAACTAGTAAAGGGATTTTAGAAATCTAATTTAATTCAGTCATCATTTTAAAGTTGAAGAACTGTGGAAACTCAATGGCAGGACATCTTTCCTTTCTACCTTAGTTCCCTTTCCCCATTCCTGTTAGGCCACTATGGGCCACTATGTCCCCATGGGACAGAAGAACTCTAAGAAAAACAGGAATAATTAGAAGTCACCAATTTCTTGAAATGGAAAGGCTATTCTTTTCCTTGAGATGAAGGACTAGGTGTTCTAGTTTCCAGGTTCCAGTCCTAGGTTCTCCCAAGTTTTACCTATCTACCTTACTTCTACACCTTCTAGATTAGCCTGCCGATAGATCCTAGGGGTCCCTGGACATTGACATTTGTCTTGTCACTACACTCTTAGGAGTTCATTCTTTTTCATCTGCATTGCAGCTGAACTCTCTTGTGTGTTATTTGCTCCTAACTAGTGTATAAGCTCTTTGAGAATAGGAACTTTTTGGATTTTTCTGTTAGTATCTGTAGCACTTTGTACATAGTATTAAGAGTACTTAATACATGCCTTTCCATTTATTTATTTGGTCGTTCATTTACTCAAAGTATTTAAATATATATATATAGAATTGAAGAATTATTGATCTAAAGCTGTAAGAATTTGAGAGGCCACCTAGCCTAACCTCTTCATTTTACAAAGAGAAAAAAGGAAGTTTAAAATGACCTGTCTGAAACTTAGAAAATTAGTAATGGGAGGAGCACTGGGTTAAATATAAGGTCTCTGATTCCAAATCCAATGGTATTATTCCAGTGGGAAAATGTTGTTTTAAACCACACACTTTAAACAGAAATTTTCAAAGTATATCTATAGTAAATAGAAAATGTGTGTATTTGGCATACAATATTAGTTGCATATGGTATACAATATAGTTGCATTCAATAATTTGAATAGGGAAGGAGAAAATCTTAAGTTTCTCTCTGAAGTTCCAGAGATGAGAGAGAGATTTATTTTATTTATTTACTTGAGAGACCCATATATTAAATACAAATTAGTAGAAGATTTATGAGCTATTTTTGAATCAATATGGTCTTTTCATTTTGCTTGCATTTATAAGCCAGTGCATAAAAAAAATTATATTATACTGTTCATAAGAGAGCTGTAACTTTTCAGAAACCTCTGGCTCACTAAATTTCTGCGTCAAAGGCAGCGTCAAGAATTGAATCATATGCTATTTAGAGAATGGGCAGGGATTTTGATTCTTGGCAGCAATGAATGTCCTGAAACACCTTGCTGGTAACTCTTTTCATGGATTTGGAACTGGAAGGGAATTCAGAGATCAGCTAATCTATCCTCTTGAGTTTATAATAAATAAATCAAAAACAAAAACAGATCAATAAAGATTAAATAGCTTTACATAGGCCATATAGATTATAAATGGTAGAACTAGGATTAGATGCTAGATCCTTAATCTCCATATCCTGTATTCATTCTTTCTCTTTCTTTCTTTCTTCTTTCTTTCTTTCTTTCTTTCTTTCTTTCTTTCTTTCTTTCTTTCTTTCTTTCTTTCTTTCTTTCTTTCTTTCTTTCTTTCTTTCTTTGTTTTTTTTATTTAATAGCTTTTTATTTACAGGTTATATGTATGGGTAACTTTACAGCATTAACAATTGCAAAACCTCTTGTTCCAATTTTTCACCTCTTACCCCTCGCCCCCTCCCCCACATGGCAGGATGACCAGTAGATGTTAAATATATTAAAATATAAATTAGATACACAATAAGTATACATGACCAAACTGTTATTTTGCTGTACAAAAAGAATCAGACTCTGAATTATTGTACAATTAGCTGTTTACTGTCCTCAAGAGTTAAAAGTGGTGTGTTAAGGCAGAGAAAAAGTGTGCTTGGTTTTTTTCCCCTTTTTAAAAAAATTATTATAGCTTTTTATTTATAAGATATATGTAGGGGTAATTTTTCAGCATTGACAGTTGCAAAACCTGTTGTTCCAATTTTTCCCCTCCTTCCCCCAGATGACAGGTTGACCAATACATGTTAAATATGTTAAAGTATACGTTAAATACAATATATGTATACATGTCCATACAGTTATTTTGCTGCACAAAATTAGTCGGACTTTGAAATAGTGTACAATTAACCTATAAAGGAAATCAAAAATGCAGGTGGACAAAAATAGAAGGATTGGGAATTCTATGTAGTGATTCATACTCATTTCCCAGAGTTCTTTCCTGGGTGTAGCTGGTTCAATTCCTTATTGCTCTATTGGAACTGATTTGGTTCATCTCATTGTTGAAGAGGGCCAGTTCCATCAGAATTGATCATCATATAGTATTGTTGTTGAAGTATATAAAATGATCTCTTGGTCCTGCTCATTTCAGTCAGCATCAGTTCATGTAAGTCTCTCCAGGCCTTTGTGAAATCATCCTGCTGGTCATTTGTTACAGAACAATAATATTCCATAACATTCACATACCACAATTTATTCAGCTATTCTCCAATTAATGGGCATCCACTCAATTTCCAGTTTCTGGTCACTAGAAAGAGGGCTGCCACAAACATTCATGCACATACAGATCCATTTCCCTTAAAAGCGTGCTGGTTTAAAAAAAAATAATTCTGGGATATTTGTTGATACTCTATAAAAGTTTAATGGTTTATTGTCTATTTTGAATTTGAATTTCTTGTTTTACTTTATAGTCCTAACATTTTTCATAACTTGCATTTTCATCAGAAAAAAAGCTATAAGGGATAGCTAGATAGTACAATAGATTGAGCAGTAGCCCTCAAGTCAGGAGGCCCTAAGTTCACATCTAGTCTCAGACACTTAACACTTGGGCAAGTCATTTAACTCCAATTGCCTCCGGGAAAAAAAGGAAAAAAGCTATACTTGGAAAAGAGACTAAAAGGAAATGCAAAACATTTTTCTAATTATGTCTATCCTGATAGGACGTAAAGATAGTAATAATTCACTGTGATTTAATTTTTTTTGTTTGTTGGAGTCTATTTGAATAGAGAACCTCAAATTCAATCAAATGAAACCTGAAGAAAGAATTATGGAACTGTAATATGGAAATTCCTTGGAACTCAAAATTTCAAATATTCCTGGTTATGGTTCACTTGTGCCAAGGCTTGCTGGCAGCCAATGATACAGGCATGCAGTTTATGTGTAGTTTTTATTCCACTCTAGATTTTCCATGGAGGGGCACAGGATACTTTGGAAATACGTATAGTTTAATTGTGACTTGTGGCCCTCACTTAAGTATAAAACTGTGTACTTCGAAATTTAGTTTTAGTACTCAGGAACATGTTGACAAAAAAAAAACAAAAAAACAAAAAACTAGGCAAACCACAGAATAGAAGTAGTAAAACACATTGAGTTGGAACAGAAAAGGAAATGAAGCAAACATTCTCAACAACTACTCCCCAGATGAATACATTCCCATTTTCTTCTTATCGTAGTCTTTGAGAGGGAAATCTTCATCCATTTTTCTGTCTGCAAACTAAGTGAAAAAAAACATTGCATCTTGGCAGTCATGAACTCTGTCACTTAGAATTTTGGACTGTCATTCTGTTCCAGATGCAGCTATCACCTTATTGGAGCCAGTAGCTTCCTTAGTAGTCAATACATGTTTCTGTTTCATTGCAGTTCTTCACTATTGGCAGCTCTGGATTCCCCAGATGCCATGTTTTATTCTCTTTCTCCATTCAACTCTTCCCTTGAGCTTTTTTCTTTTTTGTGTAATATCCTTCTCTTTTTCTTTAATCAAGTATCCCCTTCTATGAGGGTATCATTTTTGGAAAAGTGAAGTCCTAATATGCTCTGTATCAGCTCAGCATGCTGAAAATGTTGGCTTTCCAGATAATCCTCATTTACACATAGGTGCTAGGGTTTTTTTTTTGTTTGTTTGTTTTTTTGCTGTATTACAAACCTTGCAATTTGGTCCCTAGTTGAGGAACTTGATACAGTTATGTTTTAGCAAAGCAGTGTAGTATGTTATAAGAAAATTCATTGCTCTAATAATTGGAAAATTTGTTCTACCTTTGCCACTATAAGTTGTTTGATCCATGAATAAATCATTTAACCAATCAGTAACTCTTTTATAATCTGCAAAGTGGAGATGAAGATTCCTGCTCTGTTTATTTTATGGGGCATTGTGTGATGGTAAATAAAATGTGTGGAAGTGCTTTGAAAACTTACTAGGTTGACAGATGAGAGAATTGCCATAGATTTCAACAAAACATGGAACAAAGTCCCTTATGATAGTCTTGTGGATAAGGAAAAAGATTAACTCACTTAAGTAAATTCAAAACTAGTTGATACTCAGATTCAAAGTATTGATTAATGGATAGATGTCAACCTAGCAGGAGATCTTTAATGATATCTATATATCCTTTTCTATTCAGTATTTTTTCAGTGACTTTTTTTTTTCTTGCTGAGGCAATTGGGGTTAAGTGATTTGCCCAGGGTCACATATTTATCCACTGCGCCACCTAGTTGCCCCCTCAGTGATTTATTAGAGACACAAATGACATAAAATTTTCAGACGGCAAAGATGACAAAAGATGAAAATAGTCAATATTGGAGGGGCCGGGAAAGATATTAATAACATTCTTCTGCCAGGTGTCTGTCTAATTTTCTGGGCTTTAATATCATGCTTCAGCTTCAGTCCTAGGGCCTTTCGAACCTACATGGCCGGGACCTCTTCATGCTGGAACATTCAACCATCTACCTACTTTCCTACTTCATTGGCCTTTATACTCTGAAACTTCAATTCCTGGCGTTTCCTTACCTTGAAATATCCATCCATCCATCTTCTTAGCCTCCTTTGATCATACTCATTTGCCTTTTGATAAATTTTCTTCCTGGGACTTCTATTTTGGAGAATCATCCCATCATTCCTTTTATACCTATGCTTCTCCCTCATCCTCTCTTAACCTTTTTGACGCTTTTCCTGTTTTGTCTTTCCTCATTAGAATGTAAGTTACCTGATGGCAGGAACTTTCTTTTTGCTTGTATTTGTATCTGTAGGGCTTAGCACAGGCTTAGTGCTGACACATATAATCATTGAATAAATTCTTGTTGAATTCTTACCTGTTTACCTATAAATTTGTCTAGCCATTTTGGAAGGAAAATTTAGAATTAGGCTACGAATATAATTAAATTGGCCATACCTTTTGATGCAGAGATCCCATTGCTAGTATACACTTCACAACTTCACAAAAGTTAGAGAAAGGAAGGTCCTAGATTCCAAAATATTAAGAAAGAGAGAAAGCTCGAGCGGGAGAGAGAGAGAGAGAGAGAGAGTGTGTGTGTGTGTGTGTGTGTGTGTGTGTGTGTGTGTGTGGCGATCAAGCCCATCGCTTGAAGAATGGCTTAAAAAATTGTCATATATAAAATCAAAGAGAGTCATCATACCTTAAAAAACTAAATATGAAGGATTCAAAAAATGTGATGTATATGAACAAATATAGAGGGAAATAAAGCAGAATCAGGAAAAGAGTATTGTGATTACAGCAGTGTAAATTGAAAGAATCGACTCAAACTAAAACTATTTTATTATGACCAAGTTTGACCCCAAAGAATGATAAACACTCCTATCTCCCTTTATTTTGGAAGTAGCAGATTATGGGTGTGGAATAATGTATATACTGTCAGATGTATATACAGTCAATATCTGACTGATTCATGAGTTGTTTGTTTCATTTTATTTTTAAATAAAATTAGTTGTTTTTGTTTTTTTTCTTTTTTTAATCTATGTTACAGGGAAATGCTCCTGGGTTAGAGAAAGGGGGAGAATATACTTGAAAATGAATAAAATTTCCAAAAATATGAAGGTGGGATAGATAATGTACATAGAATCCAAAAAGCTCATGACAGCTGAGACTGGCTATATCTAATAGGATGAATTTTAATAGGGATAAATATAAAGTCTTGTGATTAAGTGCAAAAAATAACTCTACAATTACAGGATAGGGAGAGACCTGACTAGGCAGCAGTTCCTGTGAAAAAGACCCAAAGGATTTTAGAGGCATGTAATCTCAATATGAATAAGCAGTGTTATGAGACAGGTAAAACTGCTCATGTGATTCAGGGAAGAGGGATGAAAAAGGGACTTATAGAAGAAAGAATAAGAGAATGAAATTTTATGTTTCTGGTTATAGCTGTATTCTTTAGAATCATTGTTTTCTTCTGGGGGGGGGGAGGACATAGTAAATTACCCAGAAAATCTCTTCACCCTTTTTATATTTCTTCCCTGACACTTTCCTTGTTAATATAATTTTTTTTTTAACTGAATCTATGACTTCATTGCTATCAGTAACTTCTAGGAATTGAAACTCCCTCCTTCAGTATAGGGATTGACATCTGCTTTGCAGCTGGTATTTTTAGAGAGTTATCTGGAGCAATAATAGGTTAAATGATTTGCCCAGGGTTGTAGAGTATGGCCATTATGTGGTAGAGGCGGGAATTGAACCCAAATCTATAGAATTCCAAGTCCAATTTTCTGTCTATTGTGTCTATTCTGCCTCTAATTGAAAATAATTATTGACTTAAAAAAAGGTTGGAGGAATATATGTAAATACATGTTATTAATGAAAGAAATAAATTTAAAATTTTAGATGGACACTGATCAGATAACTATTTGTTTGAAAAATCTCTAATGTATTAGTTCCTACCTATTTGTAAAACAAAAATTATCTTTTTTATTTTCCTTCCAAAATATGCTGGTACCAGCAATAATAACAACAAAAATTATGCCAATTTTTTTTAATTCTTCATGTTTTATTGTTGTTTTTCCATTTCAAATTATTTATTAAGGTGAGTATTCTGTGCAAGGCACTGTAAGAGACATTATTGAGGATATAAAAATAAACATGATGGTATATGTCTCAGTGTTTTGTTTGGAGACTGATGTTTATGCTTGGGCCAGTACTTCCTTTTCCTGATATGGAGCATTAGAATGTTTTATAGATGGAAAGTAGCCCAAAGTCCTTCCCCAACACTTTCATTTTACAAATGAAAAAACTGAGGTATAAAATGTTTTTTAACTTTTTTTTTTCCAAAGCTTAATAGGAATAAGTTAAGTGAGGTTTTGATGTTTGGTAAAGTCAGTTGAGAAAAGATAGAAAAGATCTGCAAAGGTTTTTATTTAACAAAACCATAACAAAAGCAACTATCTTTTCTGCAATAAGGATTGTAGATCTCTAACTTTTGAATCTATTACCACAATCATGCATATGGAATTGGTACTAAAGAAAACAAAGATAGGAGAAAAGGCTGAACTAGACCAAATATATTCAAAGGGTCTATAGTAGAGTTGGCACAATCTTTTCTTTTCTTTTCTTTTCCTTTCTTTTCTTTTTTCTTTCGTTCTTTCTTTTTTTTTGGGGGGGGGTAAAACAGTTGGGGTTAAGTGACTTGCCTAGGGTCACAAAACTAGAGTTAAGTGTCTGAGGCCAGATTTGAACTTATATCCTCCTGACTTCAGGACACATGCTCTATCAACTGTTCTACCTAGCTGCCCAAAGTGACAGTCTTGAGGGAACGAAGAGATTAATTTACAATGTTTCTGAATGAAAGAAAAAAAATCTCAGACTCATTGTTATAAAAAGGCAACCAAGACATATTTCTACTTTTCCTTTCTATATAGTTTTTATGCAATAGTCTTTATACTTACCCAGGGAATTATTGATGAAGGTATTAGATAGGAAAATGTACCTAATAAGAAAAATAATTATGCAAATCATAGCCTTTTCATACTTGCCCTATACTTTGTGACTCCTGTCCATGTTATCCCCTAAATTTGTTTTGGGGATCCACCCAATATGATAGAGGCCTTTTTTGCTTTCAGTTAATATCACAGACATAGCTGTGGAGCTCTCTGTCTACTTGTTGTCTCTCAGCTTTCCTCCTTTTTACTATCATGCAACCCTTAATAATAGGAGTTCCTTATTGGTTATTGGTTTGTTTGTGTGTGTGTGTGTGTATTATGTATATATGTATATATGTGTGTTATATATTACATATACATATATACATATTACAATATTATATATACATACATACATTATGTATAATTTTTTCTGATTATGCACATTGCTCATTGATTATATATGTTGGTCATATACATGTGTGTGTATACACACACACACATACACTGATCATGCATATTGTCTCATTGGTTATATGTTGTAGTTTGCTTATACTGACCATGTACATTGTCTTCTGATAACTCATTTTTAATTTTTTGGACATTTATATTCTTTGGAGGGGGGATGTTGTATAGCATTTTCAGTAGAATATTGATATGAAAAAGAAAAGCCTTTGTTTTTGTGGGAAAATTGGAGTCATTAAATGAGTTTTATCCTTTCCTCAAGAGAATTCACTTGTACTTCTCTTGTTCAACCTTGGAATCAACTTATTGTCTTTGTGTCCTGCTTTTCCCAGATATACATACAGATCAATAAATTCTATATTTTATGTTGTAATCTAAGTAGTTCTTTCATTTTCTCTCATTTTCTCTTGTGTGAATAATTGGACTAAAGTTCTTTTTAGTAATTATAGATTTCTTTCAGGAGGCTCTTCATGTTCTAGGGTTTGGTATAATATCAATTAAAAACAGAAATATCTAAAGCACCTAATCTTAGAACAGAAATTACCCTTTAACCTGGACTTGAACATGGACTTCATCAGTTAGCAAACATTTTGGCAGTCATACGTGTCTATTTTATAACTTGCTTATGATCCAAGGATTGTTAAATAATTATTTCTGATATACATTTTTCAAGTGATTGTGATGTATGTATAACAGTCACTTTGTTGTTTTAAAAAAAAAAAAGACTTTAAAGCATTGTTTTGCTTTATTGAAACGAATGCCTTTTCATAATCAACAAACATTAAGCACAGTGGGGTGTTTTAGTTTATATATTTTCAATTAATTATAAAATGGTAAAGATATGGTTTAATGTTGAATATTGCTTACGTAAGCCTGATTTTTCTTTTTTAAAAGCTTCATTGAGGATGGTCTGGATTTGTGTATAGATTTCTCTCCTAAATATTCTCTTCAGATGGGAGAGTAGGCATGTAGTTTGATGTTTGTTTATTTTCTCTTGGTTGTCTTTCAGTATTGATAATAGATCTGAGATTCCTCCTACCCCTTATCCTAAACTTTTGGTATCTTTCCTTCCTTCTGATATCTTATTTCTAATATTGCTTCTAAAATTCTGTTGCTTCTAGCCTGGAGGTCCAATTCAGCCATTTTTCTTGTTTTTATTCTTAATGCCATAACCCGTTCCCCCCCAAATTTTCTACTCCTTTTTTGCTATATACCTAGGACCACGATTTTAGGGTCTGGGTTGGTTTTTGCATTGTTTCTGATCAAGAAAACAGTTTGTAAGAATCCTTTTGGCAAATGAGTCAAATGTTGACTGGCTTAGGTGCATTCCGGGCTGTTTGGTCTCTTTGTTGAGGCAATTAGTTTAGATTAATTAGAATTTTAGATTAAATTATTGCCATTGATATAGTTGGCATTTTTCTATTTATCTCTTGTGATTATCATTTATTTATTTACATTGTTTAGGATTAAGTGATTTCAATTATATAGCCTGTCTTTTTTTCATTATTAGCTTTTTTTGTTTTAAAGTATTTCTGATGATAATATGATTATATTAAATAGAGAAATGTATAATCAGAGATCCAGATGAAGATCTCAGTTGAGGAAGGTTTTCCTAAGAATGGTGAGGTCCTCTAGAAATTTTTATTATGAATGACATTGGGCTGATTTCATCAAGTCCTTTATAACACTCTAAAGCTGTCAACCTAGAAAATACCAAATGGATGAAGAATGTTTATTGTCCAGACCTAATCAGATACTAGAGAATAGGAAAAATATCTCTTCTAGAATATATTTCTTAAAGTTTGAGTCAAATCAAAAGTTACTCTTGAAGCTTGCTTATGAGCCATTGAAAGTAAGAAGGTATATTGTGACAATGAATAAAGCAAAACCCTTTTTGCTTAAACCATTTAAAACTAGACTGAAAAGCATATTGGTGAATTGAGTAGCTTTACCTTGAGATTCAGCCTCAGGCATAATATTCAGCAACTGAAAAATAAATTTTTAGGAATATTTTTGAAATGTGAACAAAATAACCTAATTCTGTTTTTTTAGGTTTAATTTCACATAAAATAACTTTTAGAGAAATTAGAACTATAAAGAATTAAACTTTGAACAGATAATAACTGGGAGAAGATCTTGTCCACAAGACAGAGGAATGCTTCATGAGTTAAGTAGTTGAGTCATTTTGCAACTCATAGAAGCTTATGCTCTAAACATAGTTTAAATTATCTCTGTCCTATATGTGTTACTATCAAGTTGCTTAACTATAATTTATTAGTATATAATTATTGGAATAAAGGTCATCCTTTGCTTTTAAGGGTACCTTATTTTGAAACATTTAAATATGTATATATGTTTATCCCTTTTTGTGTGTGAGGTGAAAGCTGGAATACATCAATATCTGGTGTTTTTTCATTTTCTAAGACATTTTTTTTTTTTTACAGTTGTTACCTAATTTAAGTTATATGCAAACAGTATTTGCTTTCAAATATAAAGAAAATAGTGTATATACAATTTTGATTTTGTGGCATTTTTTAGCTTAAAAGAAAAAAAGAAAAGAGAGATATTCAATTTCAAAAGAAAGAAGAATCTGAAGAATTAGATAGGAATCCTAACCTGAGCCAGGAGGTTGGAAAGGGAAAGGATGTTTATATAAATGAGGAAAGGAAGAAGGGCCACTGAAAAGATAGATATAGATAAAAAATCTTGTGTATATGTGTTTTTATATGTGTGTATAATGTGTGTCTGTATGTATGTGTCCTTTATAAAGAGGAGAGGGCTCAGAATGTTGCTTATCCTCTTAAGAAAAATATATGCAAAGGTATTTTTAGGTAAGAAATAATTCTGCAAAGATCATATGAAGGAAAAGAATTGTTGTATTTGGTGACTTTCTAATTAATTAGCATTTCTGAGATGGTTTTTAGTTTACTTTACTAATTAATATCAACAAAAAGATCTGTTATCTTTTTGGAACATATCTTTAAGATGTGCCAGAACCTTCAGAATGGGTAGCTGATATCCTTTTCTGGTGATTCACATAGGCATGAATATTACACTCAGAAAGATTCTATAAAGTATTGCCAAAGATTATGAAATCTCAGACAAGAACTTGAAAAATATAGGGCATAGATAGTATTTTCATTTCTGGAAAACAATGGATGTAAAAGAAAAAAGCACATTTGGTAGGTGGACAGCTGGTATCTGAGAATGAATTTTGTATTTTTAAACTGTGGTTTTAAATGTAGAAATGGGATCTATAAGATCTATATCTACAAATTTCAGAGTCTGTAGGATTATATTTCTCTAATGTAAAGAGTTAACACTGAAAAAGAAAGAGAATGGAGAAAACTGACTGAGTATATCCACCAAATTTGAATCATCGGAGTTGAAGGAGAATAATTAGAATAATTGGGTAGCTAGGTGGTACAGTGGATAGAGCACCAGCTCTGAAGTCAGGAAGACCTGAGTTCAAATATGACTTCAGACACTTAATATTTCCTAGCTATGTGACCCTGGGTAAGTCACTTAGCCCCAAATGCCTCAGCGAAGGAAGGAAGGGAGGGAGGGAGGGAGGAAGGAAGGAAGGGAGGGAGGGAGGGAGGGAGGGAGGGAGAGAGAAGAGAAGAGAAGAGAAGAGAAGAGAAGAGAAGAGAAGAGAAGAGAAGAGAAGAGAAGAGAAGAGAAGAGAAGAGAAGAGAAGAGAAGAGAAGAGAAGAGAAGAGAAGAGAAAAAAAAGATCTGAGGCTACCTCAGGATGTAGTTTGTTCTTTCTCATTGCTGGTTGGAGGACCATTTGCCAGATATGTTATCTTTGGTACTCTTTCATATGTGCATTTCATCAGAAAGTTGCTGAGGTATCTTCCTGCTCTCAAATTCTATGAATTTGTTATATTTTACTTTTGCAGTATCTCTGTTAAATCCTTATTTGTACAGCAAAGAGGAAAACCTTTTTTTGTTTCAAAAAAAAAAATCAGCTTTTGAATAATTTTTAAGAGGAATTGTATTCTAACCCTATTATAATCTAGTCCTCTTAATGGTCCAGTATTAAGATTTTCTAGTCTGAACTTTAGTTGTTCAAGAATTAATTATCTTCTTGTAACAGTTTTGCAATGGAAATAGATGACTGCTGGAATGTTGTTTCACCTAATAGTGTTTTCATTAGAACACTAGTAATTTTACTTGGAGAAAGTCTATACAAATAAATTGTCATATTTAATTTTGGATGATTAAAAAAATAGATGAACCAAAAGAAAATGCTATCCTTAAAGAGATAAAGAACTGATGGACTTTGAAAACAGATAGAAATATAATTTTTTTCTACACATTTTATCCTTGTATTTTTCCTTTTTTGATCTGTTTCTTCTTTTACAACTATGATTAATATAGAAATATATTTTATATGATAACATGTATAAACTGTATCAAAATGCCTGCCATCTTTGGAAAAGGAGAGGGAAAAATCTGGAATTCAGAATGTTGAAAAAACGAATGCTAATTATCCTTGACATGTTAATTGGGGAAAAAACAAAATATTACTTTAAAAAAAACCCAAACCAGATTGCCACTTTTGAGCATTCAACTATCTTGATTGACTCAGCGATTATATATTAGCTCTCTACACATTAGTATGTCTACTACTTGGCTCCAGACCCAAAACCATTCTTCATTTTCTACATTCTTCTAGCTGTCCAATAATACCCAGGCCATCTTGTTTTTTGCTTGCCCCCACATATATATATAACAACCCCCCAACTCCATCTCTGGAGTAAAGTAGTCTAATTAATAATAACATTATTTCTGTAAAGGAAATATCAATTAATTGCTCTTAACCTCCCAGAAATCCTTTTTTTCCCTTTTATTGCTGCTATTCTCCTATGTGTTGTTTTCTTCTATTGAAATGGAAGCTCCATGAAGCCAAGGATGTCTCTTCTTTTGTTTGTTTGTTTGTTTGTTTGTGTATTATATTCAATGATTAGCACTGTGTCTAAGTAGTAAGTGAACTATCATTACATATTCACTTACCTAAAATACATTTAAAAAAATGAAATTGCATATTCCAATATAGTTAAAAGGTCATTTATATTAACCAGCAAAAATTTAAAAGAAGACAGTAATTATAAATGAAAATCTTCAATAAAATTCATGATTGGGATAGTAGAGGAGGGTAAATGATCTAGATGTCACAATGATGTTAAAATATAACACCACACATGCTATATAGTGAAAACTTAAGGAAAAGGTCATGAATTAGGTAGCACAACAGATTAAGAAGTTGAAATATTTTTATTTCATTGGAATAGAAAATTAACAAGAGCTTACGGTAACTTTAATTTACTGCCAGGAGAAATGACATACTGACACAGTAGTAGTAGCTGCAGTTTTAAAAATTACATACATTCATTTTTTCCTTGCATATGAGACAACATGAATGAAAGGTGTTATAAATAACTTTATATTTATATAAATATATATTAGAATTTCAGCAAAACCAAGTTGTAGTTAATTTCAAAATTTAGGCATGTGGTAGCTAATATAAGCATGGGGATTCATCCTTTCACAATATCTCTGTGATAAGAATATAACTTTATTTTGCCTTTGATTTTTTAAAAAGTCTGTGAGCCAAACAATTTACTAAGCCACTGCTTTCAATCAGTCCTTAAAGATAATAACTCTGCTATATTTTAAGACAGTTTGAGTAACCTTAAAAAGTATGGTATCAGTCATAATTTCTATTTTAATTTAATTTTTTATTTACCTATAGGACCATGATTTTTATGTCCATCTAAATTTATTGTTCAATCATTCAGTCATGTCTGGCTCCTCATATTGTTTAAGGGATTTTCTTGGCAAAGATACTGGAGAATTTTGCCATTTTTTTTCTCTAAGCATTTAAAGCAAATACAGATTAAGTAACTTACCCAAGGTCACTTAGCCAGGATCTGAGGTCATATTTGAACTCAGATCTTTTTGACTTCAGACCCAGTTCTCTGTTTACAGACACCTAGCTGTCTCCCATCTAAATTTATACACATTGTCAAAGAAAAAAATAAACTATGTAATATACTACTTTGCATTGTGGGAACTATGCGTTGAAATGAACCACTTCTTCTCTTACATATATCATTGTCCTGATGGTCATTCTAGGGCTTTTTGCCCTTGTTCATTCCCCACTGTAATTAATTCAGAGTGAATTATTTTCATGGGCTGCTTTGGAGAAGGTAATCTAGAGAGAGGGAAGCAGAATGTAGTTTCTGAATAGGTTACTTTTGTACTTAATCCAAGATATTCTTTCATAATTAAAGATTTAAATGATTTCTTAATGTTTCTATAAAAGGGATAAAGGTTGGGTTGTCTCCTTCTATAATGTTCTTTATTTCCAAAACAATATCTTAAGAATATTTTAAAATTAGGAGATAAAAGTTTTCTTAGATTATTCTTAGATTGTAACAGGAGGAAAGTTTACTTGTATTTCTCAGATTTATCCTTCACCCTAATCCCCAGCAGATAGCATATAATAAGCTTCATACACGCTTGATTGAGGAAAATATTATCCCTGTTTAATATACAGAGAAAGACAGTAATGTAAACAATTAAGTCCTATCTTTGGCACATATTGGTGTAACCTTGGATAAGGACCTCCTAGTCCTAGGCATCTCTCTAACACAGTGGTCTCCAGAGTGGAGTTGGAACTCCCTGAAGAGGGTTGAAGGATAACCCAGAGGTATATAGGAGGTTGCACTAGATGATCTTTAAGTTCTTTTCTGGCTGTAAATATATGATGCTGTGATCGTAAGACAGATTGTATACTGTCCTCTCCGATCATCATAGAGTTTGTCTCCAATATAATTCTTACCATCCAGTGGTCTACTCCTTCCCTCTGGTGTGCTAGGTCCCAACATCTCCAGTTTTGAGACTGGCATTCCCTCAGGCATTTATAATTTAAATTAACAACTGCCCAGCAGCCTCATAGGTTCCACTGGGAAAATTACACTCCTGTCCCCCTATCTTTGAAATCACTTTGGGGTTGGAATAAGTACCCTAAAGGGGCAGTCTCTATGCGTTGTGGAAAGTGAGCAGTGAATCAAAACTTTCTGTTCTCCCATTTTATAAATCTGGGTGGAACTGTGTCAGTCACAGCAGGATAAATGGGTTATGAAAAGATTGTGATTTGGATTTCAAATAATGTTTTTTTTTCTGCAAATTCATTCTTCATCCTCCCTTAGTTCTGTTGAAGGCTCTATGTTTCTTCTAGTGATCTGGGTTTTCACTGCCTCTGTCTCATCTTCTCATAGTACCTTACTCCATGCATTCACATATCTTGTCATTTTTGTCTTCTTACATTTTCTACATTTATCTCCTCTTCTTTCCTCATATAGTCTTCTATTTATAGGATTCAGGTATTCATTTCCCCTCTTACCAGAATTATTTCAATGGCCTCCTGATTGTTCTTCCTATCTCAAATCTTTTCCCTTACAAACCTTTCATATTTATCTGGCAAAGTGATTTTCCTAAAATGAAGGCTTGACCATAACACTTCTACTCATTAAATTCTAGTAGCTCACTATTGATTCTGGGATCAGATATAATAAAAATAAATCCTTGATCTCTGACTCATTAGTAAAGGGAACTCTAGTAAGGAAGACTTTTTCTACCAATTCAAGATAATTTGTTCTCTGTAATTTGGTTTTAGAGCATTAAGCAAACTGAAAGTGACTTGTCCAAGGTCACATAACCATTATGTATGAGAGATGGGACTTGAACCCCAGGTCTTTCTAGATATCTACTATACTATATATTTCTCTCAATGGGATCAAATATTATTTTATTTTTATCTCATTCTTTTAAAGTGTCTATTTTTGTGTACATTTAATAATGAACATAACTACTGGTAGAGTGGTCCCTATGTATAATTAAGTAAATAGGTACATTTGGGGTACATGCTCAAATATTTTTTACTCACTGGATGTACTCTCAAAATATTTTTGCCAATAGTGATTTGTAATCAAACAAATTGTATATCACTGCTCTATAAGAGCAAGAGCCAGTTTGCATTTCTCCCCTTCATCAGTGATCACAGGTCAAGACCAAAATAATAATAATAATAATAATAATAATAATAAATGAGAACATTCATCTGGTAGTGAGATTAAATGGTTTGTCTTCCAGAGATAGATTTGTTAGGTATGGGAGACTGTCCTTATTGCAATTCTGCATTTGACTCCAGAAATGTTTTTTATGAGATTTTCTGCTAAGGATCTCATCTTTATTACAAGGAGATAGACTTGGAATAAAAGTAAATTGTTTGGAGACCAGGAGGACCCTTTGGCCAAAGTGTAGTTGTAGTACAGCACCAGGAGATGCTTTGTTCTTCTGTGTGGTAACATGTAGCAGGAGGCTCTTAGTTCAACCAGATGCTTTGCTTGTTAGTGATGAAATAGCTATTCAATCTTTACATGAAAACTATCTTTACATGTAATTGGAAAATAAAGTACTATTAAGAACAAAAAAAGATAAAAGCTTAAGTAAGTATGAGGGAAGCAAAATTACCCTATATTTATTTTGTGTACATTTTGCATGTATTATATGTACACATTGTCTCCCATAAAGGATGTATTTTTAATTCTTTTTTAAAATGGAGTTTTCATTGTTTGCCTTTCTGTTCAAAGTATTTTGCACAAAGCTTGATACAGCTTGATAAAAACTTATTAATTGATTTGATTTAGAGTCAGAGATTCTAAGTTAGAATCTTAGTTCTGTCACTTAGAATCCGTCAATCAGTAAATATTTATTAATTTTCTACTATGTGTAGGCCTTTGCTGCTCTTGGGGTACAAAGAAAGGCAAAAAGTAGTCCCTGCCCTTGAAGAGATCACAATCCAATGGAAGGGAGACAACATGCGAATAAATAAGCAGAAATAAGCTATGTACTAAATAAAGAGAAAACAGTCAATAGGAAGAAGTCACTACAGTGAGGAGGAATTTGAAAAGACTTCAAGTAGAAGATGGGATTTTAGGTAGGACTTGAATTCAAGTAAGGGAGATAGGTTGAGGAGGAAACTATTCCAGTCGTCGGGGTACAGTCAATTAAAATGTCCAGAGTTGGGAGATAAAGCATTTTACTTAGGAAATGGCAAGACTACTCTCACTGGATTCAAGAGTATGTATGGGTTGAAAAAAGATTGGAAAAGTGCTGGAGAAGGTGGGGAGGAAGAGAGGTGAGGTTGTGAAAATCTTTGAATATTAAGCAGAAGATTTTATTTTTGATCCTGGAGGTGATAGGAAGCCACTGGGGTTTGTTGAGTATGGAATAACAAAGTCATATTTGCATTTAAGGAATGTTTCTTTGACAGCTGAGTGGAGGATGGATTGGAGGAGGGAGAAACTTAAAGCAAACAGATCTACCAATAGGCTAATAACAGTCCAAGTGTGATGTAGTAAGAGCTTGCATTAGAGTGGTGGCAGGATGAGAGTTATGAAGGTAACGCCCTTAGATAGTTCATTTAGTTTTGCTGGAAATCAGTTTTTTTCTCTGTAAAATAGAGTGATTGGTCTCTATATGACCTCTAAGATCTCTTTGGGTTTGAAATCTGTGATACCGTTACATAAGTAAATTTAGAATATATGTCAATTGAATTGTGGGCCCAGAACCTCTCGACTCAGCTGTGGAGACTTTTTTTATTTTGGTTTTGATGTCAGTATAACGTAAATTGGTTGGCTGGTTAGCAATAACAGAAGAGGAAGAAGTGCATAAAATGCCAGGGTTAGAGGTGAAGAGGTAGCTATTGAGTAAGAAGGTACTTGTTCCATAGGCAACTGATGTGCTATCAGGAGAATGGTTTGATTAGGATTAACTAGGGAGAAAGATGCAGTTTCCAGTATCCTATTTCATGACATTACTGATAAGAGCCCAGGCTTCCAGGAATTGTCCTACCCTTGAATCAAACCCAAATACATGTCAAGCTTTCCTATATCAGTGGCATCCAAGCAGTTTTGACTAAGGGTCCCCTATTATTTGGGGGGGGGAAAATGGGTATTTACTCTTAATATGACAGAACATATTTATATATAAAATATATATATGCCATTATATTAGTTGTTAATATATTATTATTTGATGATTTTTGTACATGTGTGAAGTGTAGTGGATAATGAGGTGGCCTTGAAGCCAGGGAGATTTATATATTCAAGTCTTGGTTCTAATATATATATGATCTTGGCAAGCCTCTTAACTTTTTAAATTTCTAGATAACTCTTCTAACACTATAAGTTGTAGAAAAGCTGCTGACCTTCCATTGATAGAGATTCCTCATCTAGAAACTTGCTGTACTAGTGAAATAATAGGTCTACTCCCTAATCTTAATAGTTAATAAGTTAATTTAATTAACTTATTAGTTATTTTCATTACTATTTACATTTTTATGTGCATTTACAAAAATAGAAATTAAAATGGCTGAGATAAAGATATGTTTTTAAAACATTTTATTCATCAAAGCTATAAAAAACACATTTAGTGACAGTGAAATGAGTTGTTGGAGAAGAGAGGGAATAAGCCTACTGCATACCAAGTATTATATTAAGTGCTTTAGAAATGTTATGTATGTTACTTGTGATTTGCAATAACCTCATAATATTGATGCCATTATTATCCTCTTTTTATATTTGAGGAAACTGAGACAGAGGTTAAATCATTTGTCCCGAATCACATAGCTAGTCAAGTGTCTGAGACCAAATTTAAACTTGGATCTTTTTGACTCCAGGCCCCATGCTTTATCTATGATACCACCTTGTTGCCTGGTAGAATATATTCTTTTTATTACTATGAGTTATGAAATTAAATATTAAGTATATCATGGTTTCCTTGATATTTTATAATTTTAAGACTATCAAAATACAGCTAGTTTCCAATTTGAATGACATTAGTATTTGAAAGTTGCTCTTGCAAAAGACTAATTTTCAAGTATGGATGCCAGAACTTCTCATTCTATTAATAATGTAGCTAGGGATAGGAACTGTCAAATACATGCAGTTTTATCATGTGTTTCCCCAAATTTTGAAATTTAAAAATTTTATCTTCACTAGACAAAGTATCTTTTTTTTAAAATCCTTTTAAACAGATTTTTGTACAGATCTCTGAAACTTTGAGCCTAAAAATTGTGTTTCCATCAAGAGAATTAGAAACATTATTAGAAAAGATGGGTTTAGGGGAAGATGAGTTTTAGGTGTATTAGGTTAAGGTATTGGTGGGGAATCCAGGTGGTGGTATCTTATAGATAGCTGGGAACATAAAATTAGGTTTCTGGGAAGATTGAATGAATGAAACTATGTATTTAAAATGTCTTTACATAAGATAGGTAATTAATTATCATGATTAAATAAGTTAAATATTGTTCAAAGCTTAGGTGTGGTAGATGAGAATAAAAGATCATAGGTAAGAGATTCTGAATAATTTTTATTTTTTAATTTTTTTTCATGTTTTTTCAACTTTTATTTTTTTATTTTTATTTTTTTTTTATTTAATAGCCTTTTATTTACAGGTTATATGTATGGGTAACTTTACAGCATTAACAATTGCCAAACCTCTTGTTCCAATTTTTCACCTCTTACCCCCCACCCTCTCCCCCAGATGGCAGGATGACCAGTAGATGTTAAATATATTAAAATATAAATTAGATACACAATAAGTATACATGACCAAACCATTATTTTGCTGTACAAAAAGAATCAGACTCTGAAATATTGTACAATTAGCTTGTGAAGGAAATCAAAAATGCAGGTGGACATAAATATAGGGATTGGGAATTCAATGTAATGGTTTTTAGTCATCTCCCAGAGTTCTTTCTTTGGGAGTAGCTGGTTCAGTTCATTACTGCTCCATTGGAAATGATTTGGTTGATCTCCTTGCTGAGGATGGCCAGGTCCATCAGAACTGGTCATCATATAGTATTGTTGTTGAAGTATATAATGATCTCCTGGTCCTGCTCATTTCTGAATAATTTTTAAGAAAGATTATGTAATGTAATTTTAAGATTGCTTTGGAAATGGTTATTTCAGGTACTTTCAGATATCCAGTTATATCTTTGCATTTTTTTTTAAGGTATTGATGCTAATTCTATCTTTGGGTTTTAAATCTTGTGTCTAACTATGTCTGACACCACTAAATGAGGAGTTTCTGCCTCAAAACTTCCCTACACTGAGTAAATCACAGCTTCAATACAGAAATAAAAACACAAACTCATCTCTCAATAAACACCTGCTAAGGTATAATTTAAAAACAGCTTACATTTATATGCGACTTTAAGGTTTTCAGAGTGCTTTAATAAAATACATCAATTCATTTTATCCACACAACAGCTCTTTGAGGAAAAGGGTACAGATTTTACTGTATTTAAGGATGAGATAACTGAGGTTAATAGGTATGAAAAGATTGGCCTGTTATACTAATGATCAAAGTAAGATTTGGGTCCAGATCTTCCTAAGATTCATTCTATCAATTTCTCCATTATATCATGCTGCCTCCAGATGGCATAAGAAGGTTGTGATCTGTATGGACAATACTGTTCACACTAATGAAATAACAGCTGTTTAAAGCATTGGTTTATTGGTCAAACTGATTTTTCTTAGGCAATTATAAAATTATCAGGCATATTTATATTTATGTAGTAAAAATGTCCTGTGCCATCAATATCAAATTAATGATCTTAAGAACATTTTGATCATTTGGGCTGTTGCTTTGCTTTTTAAATGGCATTTTTTTTCATTCCTAAAAGTAACTATTCTCTGCAGAGTCATGTCTTTTCATGTCCACTGTGTGGAAGAATAGGAGAGACAATGGAGATAAATTTCCATGTTATTAAGTCATGCTCTAATAAAAATATCTTCTATTTTGTTCTTACTTATGTCCTATTTTTTTCAATTAACATCTATAATGCAGACTCACTTTACTAAAGATTTCATTAATCACTTATTTCTTAAAAAGTTCAATGTCATAATTTGTGTAATATGCAAACAAAAATTGAGTGATACAAGTTAAGTCATCTGAACTGTGTTAAACTCTTTAACTCTTTAAAGTAATCAATTTAATATAAAAGCAGATCTACAAGGACTATAAAAGATAAGAGAACTCTTTTCCCTCTGCACACTCATCGTAGTCCCCTCCGTCCTCATGTATACTTTTTTGTTTCTCTTTCCTATTTGTACCTCTTTCACATCCACATAGATTTATCTTCCTTGTCTATATAATCTAATTCTGTATAAATTTAAGCTATTTTAAAATTATTCCTTAGTAGGTACCTTCAATGACTCTCACCGTCTTCTACCTTAGCTCCTATTTCCATGCTGTTGAATAGAGTTGGAGAAAACAGAAAACTGTGCTGATTGGGTCCACTACAGGTTTCTTACATGATCTCAATTGAAGTGCTTGCCTTTCTTCTTACCAAGGTAAACTCTTTTATTTGCCCAAGTGATGATTTCATCTCATTTTCTTTAGCAGATTGTATCCTTTATCATCACCAATCTTCACTTTGTCTCTCTTTCTCTGACTACTTTCCTATTGCCTAGAAATGTGCCCTAATCTCTTCCATCTTTACAAAACCCTCATTAACTGCTCAATCCTACTTATTATCATCCTATACTAATGTTATATAGCCAAACTCCTTGAGAAAACCATCTATTGTCGGTGCCTGTCCTTCCTCTCTTCTTAGTTTTCTCACCTTTTGAAGGCTTCCAGCCTTATTTGACTGAAATAACTCTTCAAAATTACTAGTGATCTTTTAATTGCCTAATTGAATATAGTCTTTTCTCAGTGCTCATACAGAGGTATGAAGACTAGAATGTCTTTTAAACTTTCTTTGTTTTTGTGTTTTCAGAGCTTAGTGCCTATCACTTAGAAAATGCTTAAGAAATGCTTATTGTCTGTTAAATATTTTAATTTATTTATATTCGAGTTAGAATACCTGAATTCAAGTTTCAGAAGTGCCACTTACTAGTTATTGTGGTCATAGGTAAGTCATTCTTCTCAGATTCATTTTCATTAGCAGTAAAATGAGAAACTTGGGATGGATGATTTCTCAGAGCTTTATAATTCTTATAGTCTATGAGTTCTATCCACAGTACAGACAAAAAGATTCTCTGGTGATGATAAGATTCTCTTTGCAAATGATATATTAATTACATTATGTACTACAACTCTGTGAAACCTCAGTGAAATCAAAATAACATGAAAGAGACTGGTTCAGTTATCAATGATGAAAAAATAAGTAAGAAATAAGTAATACCATACTCTGACCTAATTGGATAGCTCATCTATTTGGCACAGCTAGGAAGTGCAGATTGATAGTAATTCTAATATGTAAAAGTGGCATGTGTGGTTTGTATAACTTTTGAAATACTCATGTAGAAGAAGGATTATAATACATGATTATTTTGACTCTAGAGGTCACAAAAGTAGATACACCTCAGCTCATCGTTACAGAGCTAAGTATAGTGGTTGACCTTGGCTAGATAAAATATGACTTATTTCAGAGGTATTATAAATGGTGATCAAAGTGAAGGACCTATGTCTTAGCTAAACTTTGTATTCATATTTGAATGTAGTTGGTACTTAATGTTTGGTGCATGAATGGAATAGATTGGAAAAAGATGAAATTCATTTTTTGCACTTGTCTGATTCTTCTGAGGAACTTCAGTCCAACTTAGTTTACATAATAATATACTCCATCTAATTTAGTATATAGTTTTCATTTATTTATACTTATGTGTCTTTTTGCAAATTCTGTGTCTTTGGACTAATTATTTGGCAATTCTTATTTACATAATGCAGTCTGTCAACTAGTGATAGCTGAGAATTATTTTTTTGTTTAAATATTTTCTCTTTTATGTTCCAATTATTATTTTTACTTTGAAAATTAATGACAATAAGGAAAAACCTAAAATAGTTTATTTGCTAACTTTTTTTACTCTTCTAATGGTTTTTGTCATGGTACAGTTATGCATTGGATTTGCTAACAGAGGACCTGGGGTTCAAATCCCACCTAATCCTTCCTCTTACTATCTGTGTGACTTTGGCAAGTTTTATTTTGCTGAGCTTCAGTTTCCTCATTTCTAAAATAATGTATTAGATAGCCTTTAATGTTCCTTCCAACTTAAAGTTGGTGATACTATAATTCCAGGGCTTTGTTTTGGTATTTTAAATCCTTCAAAGTGCTGTGTTTTGCTCTGACAATACCTTAAAACAAACAAAAAAAAATTATGAATATCTTTCTTTTCTCCTCATCCTCCACCTTCAGTGATAAAGCAAGAAAAACAAAGTCCATGTTACTTATCTAATCAAAATAAATTCTTGGATTAATTATGTCAAAATATCTCAGTCTTTACTTGTAGTCTAACAGATTTCTAATTAGGAGATGGATAGCATGTTTCATTCTGAGTCTTTTGGAATTACATGTAATCATTATGTTGATCAAAATTATTTAATCTTTTAAACTTGTTCATCTTTACAATATTGTTATTGTCTAAATTTTTCTCTTGGTTCTGCTCACTTCATTTTGTATCAGTTCACACAGATCTTCCCAAGTTTTTCTGAAATCATTCTTCATTTCTTATAGCACAGTAGTATTTCATCATATTCATGTAACAAAAATCATTTCAGTCATTCCCCCAATGATGATTATTCTCTCAAGTTCTTGCCACCACAAAAGAGCTGCCTGGCAAAAATCTTAATCACAATGAAGTAGGTTTTTATACTTGAGAGTCAAGATATGTTGATGATAGAATTCAACTTTTTAATTGTATTATTAATTATAAAATTTAATTGTATTAAAATTAAAAATCAAATTATATTAAAACAACTTATGTTTCTTGGAACAGATTTTGATGATAATTAGATTTTATTTAAGTATTATAAACTCTATTAATTATTGATGTAACCAATTTACAACATTTACATTTAAATAAACTAATTTAAGTGTATTAAATTTCATAGCATCTTTTCAGTTACTCTTTCTAAGTCTATCAGAATGCTTTGTCAGTTCATTCCAATTCATTTTTTCCTTATAAAATCTTTTGTTGATGCTTTTTTCTTTTTTGTAACATTATTATTTCCCAAATACTCACTTCATTCCCATAATAATATCCTTCCTAGTAACAACTCAAGAAAAACAAATCAGTATATTGACCATATCTGAAAATGTATGCTTTTTAGAACATCTGGTGTCCACCTCATTTCTGAAAAAGGGGGAGGCAGAAGCTTTCTGGAACCAACTATTTGCAGCTTGCTTCTAAAACCCATTATTAAAATTTTAGTGTGAGTATTTATGCTTCAGTAATCATATCACTAAAAATTAGGATTTGATTTATGGTTTTATTATTGTGTTGTTATTTATCACATTTCAAAAAGTACTAAAAATGCAGATCATTTTTTTTAAGTTTATGCATACATGCCCCCTTTTCTCCTATGCCACTTATCTTCCACCTTATTTTAAATATTTACCTGTACAGCAACACTGGGTGGAAAGTGTAATTTGCTGTCAAATCTTCTGAAGATAGTATTGGTCAATGAATTGCCCAGAGTTCTCAAGTCTTAAAATATTCTTTTCCTTGACATTCTCATTTGCTTTTTCTCTTATTGATTATAGTTGGTTTGTACTCTATCCTCTGGTTTTTCTTTTGCTTTTCATTATTCATAAGTCTTACCAGTTTTCTTAATATTACTCCTACTTCTTGGTTTTAATTATGTGATAATATTTCATGATATTCTCCTTTTGTTGGATATTTAGATGAAGAGTACTCAAATATTCCTCTGGATAGCATCAATTTTTCAGTTTACTCCAAAAATACAAAATATAATCCATTGATTGCTGCCCATCCTTTACAACTCTATTGTCCTTCCAAAAGTTTACTATACAAAGTCCACCAAACATGCTGGACGTCTATCATTGTAATTCTGCTATTGCTTGTAACTTATAATAATAGTTTCCTTGTGCACTTAATTAGGGCTACACAATCAATAAGCAGTTCTTGACCACAAAGGCCAGCTCTCTTTCATTAATCCATGTTACTTTTAATAAATCCGCTGAAATTCACTGGTACATAATTCTGGAGATTCTATATGTTTCAAAATTAGTTTGATAGACTATCATAGGATAATTGATTTAAGTAACTGGCTCCTGTGTGAAGACCAAGTTAGTACTCTGGCTACCTTAGAATCAGCCAGAGTCAGAATAAGCAAATGTCCGTGGTCTTTATTCTTGGTCTTTAGGGGTAGAAGTGAATTGAATGGACTCAAGATCTCCAAGACTGCTCCCAAAAGTGACTGGGTAGTTTTACTTCTCCTCCTAGTCCCTCCTACAATTCTCTGTATACACCAATTAACAAGCCAGCACAGAATAGTGGGAAGGGCCATTTTCCAAGCATATGCTAATAGAGTATTGTCTTATCGGTAATTAGCTTTAAGTGCTCAGTTGTCCGTCCTCAGTTCATCAACTCAAGAGTTTCAGCCCTCTACACTCCTGATCATACAACTAAAAACTATCAGCAATGAAATGTCTGCCAAGTACTCTTGACTCCAAGTCTATCTACTTATATTCAGTGGTATCAAATTCAGATTGTGGTGACTAATCCATAAGAATCCATGTGGACCACATATTGACTTAGCTATAAAATATAATATCTTTTATTGTGTTTTTATTTGTTTTGTTAAATATTCACTAACTACATTTTAATCTGGTCCAGACTGCTCTTGGGAGTGTTGTCCCATTGATAGCATATTTGGACCCACTGCATCACACTCTGCTGTTTTTCAATAAAAGAGTATTTTATTTAGAAAGATTAATTAGAAGGGTATTGCCCAGGCAACAATTGATGAGAACATATACTAGAATGAATTATGTTGTGATTGGAGAGGAGACAGATTCAAGAGAAATTGGGGAGGCAGAATTAATAAAATTTGGTAATTCAGTGGATTGAGAGGTGAAGGAGAGGGAATAGACAAGAATGACTCTTAGGTTGCATACCTCAGTGATTGAAAGAATGGTGGTATTCTTGACATTATAGAATTAGAGAATCTTGGAGGAAGGAGAGGCCAAAGGAAAATATGCCAAAATATGTGATATAATAAATATTATTCATTCAAGATGCATTTAGTGTTTATAATAAGCATTTAATTAAATGATAAAGGCAAGGAAAATAAACAGAAGGATAATATCTTCAAAAAGAGCTATAAAAATTATATCAGCAGAAATGTAATAGGCATTTAGAAATGAACAAGTTAAAAGTTGTGATTGTGATTAATGCTAATCCTCCCTTTCTTCATAGCATATTATAGCATAGTCTTTGGAATTGACTTAAAGACTTTTAAATATAATTCTTTCCTTGATTCAAGTAAATTTTTTTTCTGGAAATGACTAGATTTTTTAATGTACTACATAGAACCATTAAATTATTGACCTTTAAAACTTTTTAAATGCGTCTTTCTAGGCCTTTTTCTAGCTTTCCATTTTAAATATCTATTTACAAATTTTATAGTTATACTGAAAAAAATTCTTGTTTTTGGAAATTTTCTTCTTGACCAGTGTAACTTTTCAATAATAATATTAGTACATTATAACCCAAACCTAATATAACTGTGAAATCTCATGTGTATCATCATTTGTTTAAAGTGAGCATTTCTAACATTATCCCTGTGTAACTAATATAGTCTCCTGTAATTTTATTTCTCCTAATATATTTTCCTAGAACCATTTAAATAATCAATTAACAAACATTTATTGAGTACCTGCTGTGTGATGTTAGGATATCTCTGCCAGATACCATTTTCCACCTCTCTCTCTCTGATCCTTTGAATTCTGAGGTTCTACTATGTATAAGACCTGGTGATGCTAAAAATGCTCAGTGGTGCAATCACCTCATCTCTGGAAGAAGCAGAGAAACCTTATAACCAGAAGATTTAAGGAAGTGCTGAATTGGTCATGTAAAAGCCGGTCTCTTATTAGGGATGTCAAATAGCAAGCTTACGGGACAAAGGACGAAGTTGTTATCTTCGTCAGAAGCAAATTTGTACCAAGTCAGCTGACTTTAGTTTCCCTTTTGGGACTGCATTTTGTCTGTTATGCTTGAGTTGATTTCTGCATTCTGAGAATTGAGATTTCATTTGGGTTCAGATGCAAACCTAAACACTTTCTCTTATAAATGATGTCTGAATTGTGGTATGCAGATGGATTTGTTTTATTGTTGTTCATTTGTTTCAATTTTGATGAACCTATTTTTGTTTTTTGTTTGTTTTTGGCAAAGATCCTGGAGTGGTTTATCATTTCCATTTTTAGCTTATGTTATAAATGAGAAATTGAAGCAAACTGGGTTAAATGACTTGAATAGGGGGTCATACAGCTAGTAACTGACTCAGGCTGGATTTGAACTCAGGAAAATTAGTCTTCCTGATTCCAAGACCAGTGCTCTATCCATTATGCCATCTAGCTGTCCAAGTAATCTTCTATAATACCCTACTATATGCTATCTAATTTGACTTGTATTGGACTAACCTAAAACTTTGTTTCTTATAATACTTTTTACCAAATGAAGATTCCTGAAAAGCCTACTTGTGGTAGAAGTAACACAAGATAAGTTAAAATTGGACAAATATCTGTAGCTTTTGAAAAAAATTATAGCTAATAGGAATAAAATAAAATAATTTAAAGAGAATCTTGGTCTGTGATTTCATTAGTGTAGGGAACTTCCAATTAGGGAAGTCCTTTTAATCATTCCGGTCATCACCTCTACTCCTTAGTCTTAGTTGACTAGAGCACTGAGAAGATAGATAAGTGACTTTACCTAAAGTCACACAGTTAGTGTATGTCAGTGTCACGAATTTGAACTAGGTCTTTCTGTCTACTACACTATATTGTCTGTCTCATCATTTTATAACTAGGAAATCATACAACATAAACTTAATTCTTAGGCATATGGAATTTTGTAATTGTTCAAAGTAATTTCTTTAATAAAACTCACCCAAGACTTTTTTCTTCTTCTAGATATTGATCAGATTTCTGTCCCTTTTTACAACTGTAAGATAATTTTAAGTATCTATATTCCACAAGTGTTCCCCAAGGATTTGCTCCTAAGACCTTTTCTGTCTCTATAATCTCTCTTAATGACCCCATCAATTACATAGGGCTTGCTTAATTATCACCTTTATGGAGATGATTCACAGATCTACATATCCAGCTCCTTTATCATCCCTTAGCTTCCTTTATCACCTTTCCTGAATCACCACCTTTCACACATTTCAAATTATAAATAAAACATTGCCAATTTTGATTTCATTCTTGAATATGCCACTTCCTGGCCACTTTCATACTGTTATGCATACACTCTGACCCAGTCTTCAACATGTGTTTATAATCCCCTTCAGCTGGAACCTTGAATTCTGAACCTGGGATTCCAGGTTCTGAGAGGTCAGTTTTTTGCCTTATGTTGCCCAGATTAAAGCTTCCATATCTCTTTTTAACCATTGTTTCTAAATCATGCTGTCTCCCTTTCCAACTATATCTCCACTCTCTAATTACCTTCTATTGGAATTTGAACTCCTTGAGGACAAGGAAAATATATATTTCACGGAATCTTTTATGAAATCTTCTTTCTTATATTCTGCAAGTGAGAAATAATCATAGTTGTAATATTTAGGCTAGCTTTCTCAAGGTCTTCTGGAAGGGTCTTGGTCTCGGAAGGATAGACACCAAGAGAATGGGCAAGAATAAAGTCCAAAGTCTTTATCGTTTCCTTCACAGTCTGTGTCTGTCATAGTTTGACCCAGTCTCAATCTGAGCCAGTCTCCTTCAGCAGTCTGACAGTCTGCCATTTCAACCAGTTCTCAACCAGTCTCCCTCTGAGTCTGATTTTGTCCCCAGTTTAAATACCCTATTATAATTACATCATTACAGTAACTGAATATGTGTGAACTAGAGAACCATTATCTCATCAATTCTATTGAGTTAACACCTTGTTTCAAGGATACTTCTCCAAAGTTCCTACTCTCTACACACAGTAATCAAAAAGCATCATAACCAACATTTGTGAGGTCACTTTTTTTTAAGATAAGTATTTTTCTTTTTAGTTTTCACTTGGATATGTTGAGAGCACCTTATATAGAGATTGTCACAGTGATGTACCTTAGTTTTAAAGCTATACCTTAAGTATTTGGAGGAAACTAACAAAATCAAACAGATTTTGAGTGTGATACAGTTGAAAAAGCATTAAATTTGTAGTCAGAAAATTGAGTAGTACTGGCATTTATTATTTGTGGTATATTTCTGGTTCACAGTTTCCTCAACTATAAAATGAGGTATTTGGACTAGGATGCCCCTTGGGATCCCTTCTAGCTCTAAATCTCTTAATCCCATGATTCTGCATTTTAAAAGCATTCATGAACCTCTTCTGACAGCACAGAAATGATAAAAATAAACTGGAAGGGGTAATGCCTTTTATTTAATGAATCTGTCTAATGCTTCCCACTGAGTTACCTTTAGGTAAAACCATTATTTCAATAGCCTTTCTTTTGCATAAGAGTCCAAAATGGGTTCCTGTTTTAGTGGAATCTGGAATATAGTAAATAATGTTAGAGAAAGATTCTAGTATGGTATTTATTTAAAATTATATTGAGTGGGGCTGGAAAGAATTATATTGAGGCTAGTCCCCTATTTAATCTGAGTTGCTCAAAATATTTATAATGAAAATAGAAAATAATAGTATATAATACTCTAAGAAATTGTGAATAATAGTGTATTAAAGACAGATTATAATCTTTCTAATAACTTAATGTGATCTTTGGCAAGTTATTTCACCTTCAGGCCCAAGTTTCCTTATTTATGAAGTGAGGGGTTGGACTAGTAAATGAATCCAGTTCCTTCCTATGATCTAATGGTTCTATTGTATCTGATAGGTGACCTATAATTTACTATCATTGTTACCTACAGTTTCTTAATTGCTCCCCTTTTCTAGTCTTTTAATCCTTTTTCCTGTTTGTAGTTTCATTTTCTCTTCTTTAAACTTTTAATTATTCTTGAGTTTTTGTCATATTACTCATTAAATCTTGTTACAATACTGAGGAAATGAATTAGATCATAAAATATGATTTTGCTGCTATATATTTATCATGTTTTTTTTTCACTGAATATATGACTTTATCAATGATATACAACATAGGGTTCTATGCTTCTCCCCTCTCCTGCTCTTGTACTTTGGGACAAGGAATGTGAATGGGACATAGGAAATCTAGCATAAGGAAATAGGGGTATGGCTGGCCTCTCTAGTGGTAGAACCTTTCTTTTGTATGGAGAGATTCATGGTTTTCCATGGAGACCATGTAACAAGATGGTTGCTATAACAGTATTTTTTGTCATACCAGGATCATAGATATAAACTGGAAGGAGCTATATTCATTTACTAGTCTAACCTCCTCTTAGGAAACTTAGGCCTGAAGGTGAAATAACTCGTCTGAGATCACATTAAGTCAGTATAAAGATTACAGTCTGTCTTGAATACACTATTATTCACAATTTCTTAGGCTATTGTATACCTTTATTTTCTACTGAGATCAATGAAGGTATCAGTGATGGTCCCAAAGTCCACTACACCTCAGGTGAATGCAGCCCTGCTTACCAAGCATTCAATCTGGCCAAATCCATTGACTCCAACCTTTATCATCTTGTCTCAGAGATGTGACTTCAGCAGCAAATTCTGACATCAAGCTTGAGAGAAGAGCTAAGAGCCTCATACATATCTTTGGGGCTTATGGCTGTTTTAACAGTTGTTTTAGTCTACTTTTATCAATTCCCTATCCAATTTGTCACACTATCAACTCCCTATCCAATCCATTTCCAAATTCTCTCTCTTCTTAAATCATCAGCCAAATCTATCTCTTCTTAACCCCAGCAGAGAACTTGCCCTCCTCCTTCAATGAGATTGAAGCTGATTGATGAGCTCTCGTGTGCATCCCATTCTTTATATATAGATTCTTACCTGGACCCTATTCTTTTTATCCCCTGATTGTTTATAAATTTCTTTATATAATCATTTATTTATTCCATTCTTCCTGTTTCAGAGGAGTAAAAATCTTCTTGCTAAGGTGAATCTCTCTGTTCTTCTTTAATTTTCTCTCCTGTTTTGTTCCATTTTCCTACATCAGCTGTTGTCTTTTTTCACTCATTTATCTTTATACTGTCCCTTAAAATACTCTCTTTTCAGCTATGGGACAGGAGACCTTTCCATAACTTTCCAATTTTTAATAATTTCTTCCTTCTCAAATTATCATGCTTTTATATTTATAAATGTATCTCTCCAGTAGGATAAAAGATATTTGAATCCTTTGTGTCCACAGTGCTTTACCTGTACAGATTAATCAAAAAGAACTAAATACTAAAAGAACTAAATAAATATATTTTATATTGAAAATAGAACCTAATATTTCATTCTCTCTCTGTCTCTCGTTTTTTTTTTTAAACTAATTTTACTCTAATCATCAATACAATACTAATATAGCATAAAAAGGAAGGGGTTATTTAATTGTTCTACATCATTCATATTTAATGCATGTTTGATTGAATTAATTTTGGTACTGAATGAAAATTAAAGCAATGTAATAGAGCATGGCCAGGTCAAACAAAGATTTTAGGATGGAGAGATAAAAGGGAAGGATCCCAGGTAGTCGAAAATTGTTGTGTTTTTTGTTTCTTTCTTTGAATGAAATTTAGATTTATTTAAGGATTACATGATGTTTAAAAAAATCTTTGAAATGTTTAAATTAACAAATTAATATGTTAGGTCAAGTTTTTTTTATAGTAATATTTATTTTTAATGAAATCTTTACCTCTGATATTTCTTGTATGAAATTCACCAAATTCAAGCTTCTATTTAAAAACTGAGTTGTAACTTTTTGATCAACTTTTGGTACAGTTTATTAATGTTAAAATTATTTCCTTGATGAATTCTGCTGTTTGTATCTAATTCTCTATTCATCCCATTCTTTCATTCAAATTTATTACTGTCACAGATTCTATTTTTTCTTGCACAGTCTAGTCTCCTGGAAGTCTTTCATTTTTTATATTAAACAGCTTCACTGGCTTACAAATTAACTTGAAAGAAACTATCTTATTTTCGGGGAAATTAAGAACTTATTTCTATAGTGGAGGAACCTCCCCCCCTTTGTGATGTAAATATGGTGTAGATTTTCATAGAATATGAATATAACTGAATGGTTGAACTTAATTCTTTGCCTTATATGAGAAAACATAGTATTTTTACCTTTTCCTTTTTGGTACTTGCCTTTCAAAGAATTGAGAAATAAAAAATTTTTAAAAGCTTGTTGGAGGAACAACTTAATATTCAGAAGAATAAAACATAATGTGATAGTGTTGCAGTAAATTCAAAACACCTGAAATACAAAAAGACAAAAATAAATTCTTTCCTTTTTTAGAATATATTGGCTCTGTGCTCCTATAGGTATAAAATTAGTTGGCAAAATTAACAGGGTATGACCTGGAGAGAAAATATATAAAATATTGAGTTCTATTTTTCAGATTACATATACTTATTTTTAATCCCTTCCGATTTAAAATTCTATGGTTCTCTTTTAAGTTTCTGCCTTTGAATCTCAGATATGTTTTGACAAACTATTTTCCATTTATTTTCACATTAGTGTAGCTTAGTAATATATATATACAATTAGATGAGCCCCCCCCCCAAAAAAAAAAAAATTATGATCTGTAGTCATAGGAATCTTGATAACTACTGTGAGGCATTGAAATTTTTTAAAGATCATTTGAGCAATCAGGCTTCAATGGGAGCCAACTAACAGATTCTAGAAGAACCTCAGAACCCTGAGATTTATACACTTGAGTAATTAAGAAATTGGGCAGATGGGTCTGGGAGAAAGGGGAAGAACAATATATATGAGATATATAAGAAAGATCATAACCCACCAATAATAACAATAGCTATTATTTATACTGCACTTTCAGGTATGCAAAATACATTTATCATTTCATTTGATTCTTACAACAACCCCATGAGGTAAGTGCTATTATTATCATCCCCATTTTACAGTTGAGGAAACTAAAGCTGAGAGAGCTTAAGTGACTTCCACAGGGTCTCAAAACTTGAGGTAAGTGAGGCAGGATTTGACTTTGAATTTTTCTGACTCCATGTCCATTACTTTTACCCACTTCACTTTACCCATGGCCTTTTTCATGCATGCTCCTCCTCTATAATTCATTTCATTCCCCCCAAACAAAAGAAGCACTGATTTGCCATTCATTGCAGGGCAGGGTGGTTTCTATATATGTGGGATAGAATTTTCCTTCTGACATCTATCTACACAATTGTTGCTTAGGTTACTGCTTACATCATAACTTTGCTCATTGGCAAACAGTGGGCTTAAAATCTGGGCAACTGGGAGCTTCCTTAGTGGAGAGAAGTTCTTCTCTGAAGATACATAAGATTGCCTGATAAACACTGATATTGTTGTATCAGAAATCAGTCCTAAGGTTGTCTTTTGCTGGGAGAGTGGGATACAACCCTGTGGTGTTCTTTTTCTTTAAAATATAATGGTGAAGGTTCTCTCTGGGAGCAGGTTTCTTGGGGAGGTTTTCTGGAGGCAGCCTTAGTTTCAGTTGAAAGTAATAATCACCCAAACGCAGCCAGGTGATAAAAGTTCAAACATTTATTTTCTCCTTCCAAAATAGTCTGGGTAGCTTTAATACAGCTTGTCCTTTGCCTTTGCTTTCTTCTGCCTCCAGCCAGCATAAAGGTGGAAGATGGAATGGATCTGACTCCTCTAGCTCAACTCAGAATGTCTTCAGCTAGCACCAAGGTGAAAGTTGAAATGAATCTCACTCTAGTTCCAAGAGTGGGCTTATGGGTTTCCTGCTAGAGTGCTTCTCTCCGACTCCTGGCAATGTTCCAAAGTAACTCACTAACCCGAGGCTAAGAGCCTCTTCATATATGGTCTCCCAAAAGTTGACTCCTCCTTCTGAAGGCAGGCATTAAAGGGAGATGTGAATTCACAAAATTATAAAGTTAATTTGTGAATCTCCCATACTTGTGAACTCCAATGAGTACTTAAATACTTCTTGATTTTATGAGCTCTCTAAAGGTGTGAACACAAGCATTGTTTCCATCAGTATTAGCAACTTATCACCTTGTGATTATATTCCCTCTAATATTCCCTCTAAGGTGTGAACCAATAAGCATTGTATCAATTCCATTGAGTTAACACTAGGATTCTAACATCTCCCTTGAGTTATCACTTTGTTTCAAGTTGAGTTAACACTAGGATTCCAACACAACCCATCTTCTCATTCTCTTTGGCTGATTACTACTCTTTTGAAGTCAGACTATGAGCCCCAAAAGGGTCTTCACCCAGACTTTGGAGACCCTAAACAGCAAAATATTCAGCCATCTCCAGTAATGGAAGTAGTGGCACCTAGATAGTAGGCTTTACTTTGAGACAAGCAACATAAAATTGTAAAAGTGTTTGCAGCAAATCTCCACTGGTTTTAGAAACTTAATAAGACTCCTGTAAGCAGCCCTAGTGGATTCAGGATATCATGTGTCTCTGTGGAGACTGTGGGAGACCTAGAAAGTTATGTTGGTTTTTCAACCAACCATTGTGAGGTCATGCACTCCTCCTTACTCCAAGTATCTTCACTTTAATTTTTTAATTCTTCCTTAAATAAAGCTTATCATTAGATAGCCCAAAGTACCACTACAGCCCATTATTTCAGCATATCTTAAAGAACTCAGCACAATTGGTAGCAGAAGTCAGATAATGAAATAGCCATCCCTGGGTTTCAGAGAACTAAGTAGTAGGAGGAGAATTTTGGAATTCTTTTGACTGAAAACAATTTTCTTCTTATTCAGTGATTCAGTCAGAGTTCTGTAAGCTTCTGAGAAATTCCAAATAGTGAAGTAAAGAGGCCATCCATAGGAAGCCTGCTAACTTGGTGAAGTGAACTAAAAGGGAAACTCCTGTATACCATGCTGTGATTGTTTTAAATTCTAATTGAGCAGCCAGCTAACCCATATGGGATTTTAGCAATCCACATTTCTTTTTTCCCATATATACATACTTCCCCCCCCCCCCAATCAAACAGCAAGTTCAAGCAGCTTGTAAACGATCTTAAAAAATAATCCCACTCTATTGCCTTTTTAAAACAGAATGTTAACTTTGTCCAAGTTAGGAAATAACTTGACAATCCTCATTTTAGTTCTGAGAGCCTTCTATGGCCAAATTGGAATGTTCAAAAAAAAAAAAAAAATTCAAAAGATAGTCAGATTTTCTCTTCCTTATTCAAAGTAGTCAAGAAACATATGATACCTGGCTATGAGCCCAGAAAAATTAGCTAATGATTATATTGTCTGCTTTTTGGTGCTATGGATGAGTGAATACTAGTAAAAGCATTCATTTGTCTTGATTTTTAATTAAATGTGATGAATCTGTTCAGTTTCTAGTAAAGTTAGAATGACTTTTAAAATTAATGAGAATATTAAAGTAATGAGAGATTCCCAAACTATGTAATTATAATTAGAATTTGATTCAGGCTTTTTTGGGGGAATGGAGCAATTGGAAAGGGATAGGAAATAGATAAAAAAAAAAATTCAAAGAAAAAAATGACTTTCCCTCAGTCCTGAGATTTGTTGCATGGAGCGGGGGAGAGGGGAAGATCAAAGATACAAAATATCAAAGATGCTTATTTAAAGTATACATTTGGTGGACTTTGGTACACCCTTACATATAAAGATTAAACAAGATTAATTGAAATCAATAATCTTTCAATTGTAATTTTCATCTCTAATATCAGGCAGTTAGGTGGTGAAGAGGCTAAGAGTACAAGGCTTGGAGTTAGGAAGAGATGAGTTCAATTCAGCCTCAGACACTTGCTAGATTTGTGACTGGGGAATTCACCTACCCCTGTTTTGCTTGACTGTTCTTTTGTAATACCAAAATATGGATATCTGTTTTCTCTCTCTCACTCCTTGTATGTCTGTATTTGTCTCTGTCTCTCTCTGAATTAGTGACAAAAAGTTGGAAACTAAAATTTCCATCAATTGGAGAATGGCTAAGCAAATTATGGTATATAAATGTAATGGAATACTTTTGTGCTATAAGAAATAAAATGTTAGTCATGGAAAACCCTGAAAAGATTTTGTATAAACTTATGTAAAACAAAGTGAACAGAACCTAACAGAACAATTTTTACTATAATATAGAAAATTGAATAATTCTAAAATATTTAAGAACACTGATAATCAGCACAATAATCAGTCCTGGTTTCAGGGGATTGTTGATGAAGAATATTATCCACCTCCTGAGACAGAATGGATATCCATTTTTGTATTACATAAGAAAAGTTGAACAAAACATTCCCATACTGGGCACATACAGAAATGCATTTCTTATTTTGCATATTAGTCCAACATCTCCCTGTGATGAAATGATTAGCATTCTTTTTTATTGGTACTTTGGAATCAAGGTCAAATATTGTATTGAATCATTCTGTGAAACACAATTTTTATATAATATTGATGTCACTGTGCAATTTACTCATCTTGTTCAATTATTTCATTCTGCCTCAGTTCATCTTCATCTTTCTATTTATTTCATTCTGCCTCAGTTCATCTTCATCTTTCTATTTAAAGTCATTATTTTCCACATTTCTTATAGCAAAATATTTTATTATATTTATTTGAAGACTCACTATTTTAGTGTCTAGGGTGGGTTATTGATTTTTTTTTTCTACCACAGGAAAAATTTCTCTAAAGATTTTTGTATAGGACCTTTCCACCTCTTTCTTTCATTTATTTGAGTTAAAAGCCTGAGTTCAAATCTGGGCTCAGACACTTAACACTTCCTGGCTGTGTGACCCTGGGCAAGTCACTTAACCCCAATTGCCTCAGCAAAAAAAAAAGGGGGGGGGGGGGGGAAGAGGAAAAAAAATATTTTTTGGTGCATGGTGCCAGTTGCTTTCCTGAATGTCTAAACTATTCTAGGTGTATCTGTTTTCCCATAGCCCAACACTTACCATTTTCCATTTTTTCCCCCTTAAATCTTTGTGTGATGATATCTTAAAATCTTTAACTTACATTTATCAGATTCTTAAAGATTTGGAGCATTTTAAATATGGCAATAGATAGCTTGGGTTTCTTTCCTGTCATATCCTCAGACCATTTACAATTTAGGGAATGATTCTTATTTTTGTAAATTTTAATCAATTTCTGCTATGTCATAAATGAGAAATAAGATCTTAATCAGAGAAACTTGCTGCAAAGATTTTTTCCTCCACTTAAGCTGGTTTTCTTCTCATGTTAGCTATGGATTTGTTTGTGCAAAAACCTCTTTAAGTTTTATGTAATCCTTATTATAATGTGATATGAAATGATAGGATATATAGGATTATGTAATCCTATCTATAGACCTGAAAGTTATTTTCTTGTTTCTCTATCTTTAAAAGTGATATGACTTTTTATAACTAGGTTGTATATCCAATTTGGGGCTTGATGTGATAGAAGATGTCAGTTATTGGTCTAGATCCAGTTTCTACTCTACTACCTGCCTGATTTTTTTCCATCAGTTTTTATCAAGTGGTGGATCTTTATCAAACACTGGGATGCTGGGTTAATTTTCTTCTAAGTATTTTGTTAAGGAATTTGTTCTACTGATTAATCTCTTTCTTTTAAACATTACCAATTTTTTTTTTTTTTTTTTTTGTATAATTTGAAAAAGATTTCTCCTGCTAGGTCTTTTTCCTCCCTACTTTTTTTTATTATTTCTCTTTAGATTCTTGCCCTATAGTCTCTGCTTCCCCAGTAGCAGCGATTTACACACGTGTATTCTCCACCTGGCTCTGCTGTTTCTTCTAATTTCACTCAGTATAAATTCATACAAATGTTCCTGAGTTTCTCTTAATCCATCTTGTTCAGTATTTCTTATAGCATAGCAAAATTCTATGATATTCAAATTTCCTAATTTGTTCAGCCATTCTATAGTTGAAAAACAATCATTTTCAGTTAATTACTACAACATAAAAGTGCTGGTTTAAGTATTATTTTTTGCATATTAATCCATTTATTGTTAAAATATTTCTACATATATGTGTAGAAATATTAAGTGCATAAAAAATATTTGTAACATTCATAGAGGCCAGCGGAAGTAAAAGTATTTTGTATCTTTTGTCTAGGCTAAGATTAAAAGGAATTTATCTATTCTTCTATTACTATTCCACTAACTGAGAAGAAGGAAGGGGGTGAAAAATACCTCATAAGGGCTAATCAGTTTAGACTGACTAAGAAAATAAAGAGATGAATTTGTAGTGAACTGTCTAGAAGATAGATAAGGATTTTTAAAGCCAAATAGCAAAGAGTAAAAAGAAAATTTATAACAGTTGCCATTCGTGGGTCAAATAAATCAGTAACCTCTTTATTATCAAGTGCCCCATAAACCCTTATTTGTTTCAAGGAGGCTGCCAGAGGCCTCAGAGGAGTCATTGTGCTTAGAGAGGATTTGATTTGTGGACAGGTCATCTCAAAGAAGCACGTTGAGCTTTAATGTTGTATTTTGAACTTGGCTGGATAGAAAAAAAAACTTCCACTACCTCAATTATATAGGAAATTTTTACTTCTAGTAAATAATCTTCCTGTAACATGTCACTATCATCAGAAGAAAATAATATTTCTATTATTATTCTTTTGTTAGTGTTTTTGTTGTCATTCTTTCTTTTATGTTGAGTGAGTATCTAAAAACAGTCTCATCTGGGGGGGAAGGGTGGCAGATACAAACTGTGAAACTTCTTGCCATCTGTTGGGTTCTAATTAAGAAAACAGAAGCATCAAAATTAATTATAGTAATATTTTTTTAAAAACACAGGTAGAGTAGTGATGGGACCAAAATATCTCAAGTGCTAATAATAGCAAAGTATGTAAGCTATATGTAGTAGTTGTTTAATGAACAAGACTTACATATAAAAACTAGAATGAATTTTAAGAGCTAGATACTATTGGTGGCTATACTAAGAAGACTGTTAACATGTGAAAAATAAAAGAATAAGGCATGGTAATAAAGACTAAAAGCATTGTCTTGAAACTTGAATTAAATTGAAATTCTATTAAAGAAACCACTTAGTCCCTTTTGGTGTTTTGCCATTTCTTTTTATCTTCTTTGAGGTGAAGTTTTCACTGTTTTCCATTCTATCAAAATGGAATTTAGTATAATGTGTCTATGTATTAGATTATTATATCTTTTCTGTTTGACATGGTCTTTATTACAATTGAACCCTTTGCAACATTTATTATGTTCTTTCATGATGTGTTAGACTTAAGATTTCTTTAAAATCTTGTGGTTTCTAAAACAGTACTAGTTTTTCAGTCTTTGGAGAGCTCTAAAACTTAAAAAAAATTTTTTTTTAGGATCTATGATCCTGCCATTTATATATTCTTAAAGTTCAAAAATAGCTATTTCCATGAGGGAATTGCACTACTATGTACTTAGTAAAAAATTTTTGGGGGGCTGAGGTAATTGGGGTTAAGTTCGGTAATTGGGGTCAAGTCCAGGGTCACATAGCTAGAAAGTGTTAAGTGTCTGAGATCAGATTTGAACTCAGGTCCTCTTGACTTCAGGGCTGGTGCTGTACTTAATAATTTGAAGGAAAAAAGCTATCAAGATTATATTGATCGAAAGGAAAATATCTACTGTTAAGCACTTTTTTTTATTTTGGTGTAATACCTGGCAAATTGCTATGTTAATCCACAGAATAGCTGAAAAAAAATTAATAATATATCTCTTCCCTATTTTTATAGACACTCTTACTTGTTTTGCACATATAACTCAGAGTACTAGTTTTAATTTAGGACTTTAAGGGTAACATAGATTGAACAAATCTTTGTTTCTCTTTTAAATATCAAGATCAACTAGCAGGCTCGTATAAAAGCTCTTACGCTTGAAGCAAAGAGGCTATGTGACTGTTTTCTGTGGACAATTTTAATAGGTGATTTCTTTTTTTTTTTAAATTTTATTTTATTTAATAGCCTTTTATTTACAGGTTATATGTATGGGTAACTTTACAGCATTGACAATTGCCAAACCTCTTGTTCCAATTTTTCCCCTCCTTCCCCCCACCCCCTCCCCCAGATGGCAGGATGACCAGTAGATGTTAAATATATTAAAATAAAAATTAGATACACAATAAGTATACATGACCAAACCGTTATTTTGCTGTACAAAAAGAATCAGACACAGAAATATTGTGCAATTAGCTTGTGAAGGAAATCAAAAATGCAGGTGGGCAAAAATATGGGGATTGGGAATTCAATGTAATGGTTCTTAGTCATCTCCCAGAGTTCTTTTTCTGGGCATAGCTGGTTCAGTTCATTACTGCTCCATTAGAAATGATTTGGTTGATCTCGTTGCTGAGGATGGCCTGATCCATCAGAACTGGTCATCATCTAGTATTGTTGTTGAAGTATATAATGATCTCCTGGTCCTGCTCATTTCACTCAGCATCAGTTCGTGTAAGTCTCTCCAGGCCTTTCTGAAATCATCCTGTTGGTCATTTCTTACAGAACAATAATATTCCATAATATTCATATACCACAATTTATTCAGCCATTCTCCAACTGATGGGCATCCACTCAGTTTCCAGTTTCTGGCCACTACAAAAAGGGCTGCCACAAACATCCCTGCACATACAGGTCCCTTTCCCTTCTTTATAATCGCTTTGGGATACAAGCCCAGTAGTAACACTGCTGGATCAAAGGGTATGCACAGTTTGATAACTTTTTGAGCATAGTTCCAAATTGCTCTTCAGAATGGTTGGATATATTCACAGTTCCACCAACAATGTATTAGTGTCCCTGTTTTCCCACATCTCTTCCAACATTCCGCATTATCTTTCCCTGTTATTCTAGCCAATCTGACAGGTGTGTAGTGGTATCTCAGAGTTGTCTTAATTTGCATTTCTCTGATTAATAATGACTTGGAGCATCTTTTCATATGACTAGAAATAGTTTCAATTTCTTCATCTGAGAACTGTCTGTTCATATTCTTTGACCATTTATCAATTGGAGAATGGCTTGATTTTTTATAAATTAGAGTCAATTCTCTATATATTTTGGAAATGAGGCTTTTATCAGAACCTTTGACTGTATAGATGATTTCTATACCATCTCTTGCTCTAACAAAGCCTGAGTATTTATGTTGAATATATAAAACTAATTGAATTAATTTTGCTATCATATTCACTGGTTTATAGTAATAGTTTGATTTAGTTGTTTTTTAATCTGGGCATCCTCATAAAACATGTCTTAATTTAAAATGTTTTACATATCAAATAGACAAAAGTTATGATAAAATTATTATTTTGAGTTTTTTGAAATCATAATGGGTCTGTTGCTAATATATATCTTCTCTTTTTCATTAATTGTAATTCTTGTTTATACTATATTCTCCATATTTAAAAAACAAGTTTTTTTAAAACAATATTTAGGGAAGGTCATTTGTTTTGATAATATGCACATTGAGTTTTTTTAAACTTTATTATATTTCGAATGAAGAGTTAATTTGAACAACTGTAATAAAATGAAAAATGATCTATTTCTAGACAGTCTTCTGTTCTATTACAAAAGTAGAACATTTATGGAGTATTTGCACATTAACAAGTTGCAAAATTAGTAAGGCTGATTACAGTGATTTATGTCTAGGCAAACTTCCAATGTATGTAAAGATCATTTTTTGTATTTCCTATTTAATCTGGCACACAAAAAATCTCTTGTTGATTTTGAGGGAGGGCAGGTTTGGACAGGAAAAATTACAATTTTAATTTTTTTGTAACAAAAATTATGATAGTCATTTAAGGATGTGGACAGTTTTTAAACTTCATTATTATTTGGTAATGAATAGTGTAATTAGGTAACACAGAATACTTGAAAAGAGAGAAGCCTCTTATAGGATTTCTGTTCTAATTTAAGATGAAGAAAATTGGTCATTTTTTGCCAAAAGGAATGAAATAACTGACAATTTTTAAAAAAGATTCTCTCCATAATAATAATAGCTGACATATATCATAGTTTGTTAAGGCTTGCATGTAGTTTTACGCAAGTTATCTCATTTGATATTCATCCAAACCCTGTGGTAGGTACTATTATTACAATTTACATTTTAATTTTCAAAACTATTTGTTGTTGCTTAATATTTTTGTTCTTATTTTCTAATAACCCACCCATCCATGCAGCTTGAGTGGTATAGTAAATAAAATGCTGGACTTAAAGTAAGGAAGACCTGACTTCAAATCTTCCCTCAGCTATTAGCTTTGTCACCTGAGCATATCTGAGCAAGTCTCATGCTCTCTGCCTTAATTCCTTTTTTTTCTCCCTGCTTCCTTTTCCTCCCCAGTCATCATTATTCAGAACCTCCCTTCTGCCCCCAAGTAAATCTTATAGCTGTAAAATAGCACAATGGATAGAGCCTTGGACCCAAGTTCAAATCTAGTCTCAGATACTTACTGTGACTCGGAGCAAATCATTTACCCTCAGTTTATTCACCTGCTAAATGAGCATAAATGTGAATATTTGTAAAGTGCTCTGCAAATCTTAAAGTGCTGTGTTAACTGCTAACCATATTACAAAAGGAGTTCAAAACAACCTCTTGACAATGGCTAAACATATACTTTGTTCTTTATCTCTAGATCACCATTTCCTTATGAGAAAGTTGTATTTCATAATTACCAACATGACCCCAATAGCCATCATCTAACAGGACTGACAAGTGTCTTAGCAGGTTCTACAGTTCTTGCCTTCTTGGCAGCCTCAGCAATTGAAGACCCAGAAAAGAAAATTCTTAAAACTAAAGGTTTTGGCTTCAACATGAGGTCTAAATATAGTGTTTTAATGGAAATGATAATTAATGTTCTGTCACCGTACCCTGGGAACTGCTGGGCATTTCAATATTCCTTGAAGTTGAAACCTCCTTTTTGTTGTCTCTTCCTGTTAGCATGTGAGCTTCTTGAGAACAAGGCTGTCTTCTTGTCTTTTGGTTACATCCTTAACATTTAGCTTAGTGCTTTAGATATAATAAACACTTAATACTTTTTCATTCACTTACAATTAATTGTCTAGAGTCATTAGTATACTTCTTAGAATTCTGACACTTTTTTAGTGTTATCTTCATCTGTAGTCCTCTGCCTTCTAAATCTAAAGTCAGGAAGACCTGCATTCAGATCCAATGTTAGACTCTTCATAATAATTATGAGCAAATCACTCAGCTTCTACCTGGTTTAATTTTCTCATCTGTAAAATGGTAGTAATAATAGCATCTACCTCCTAGGTTTGTTGTACAGTTAAAATGAGATAATATTTGTATAAATGTTTACCAATTCTTAAAGTGTTATATAAATGGTCTCTAAGCTAGTTTTTATTTTACTGTGGCTACACTCATAAAAGTCTAGTCCATTTTTTGACACCTTTTTATTTCCAAACCTACTCTGTTTCTACCTAATCCTCTCTCCTATTGAGTGATTTAACGTACTGTACTCATAACTGGTAGCTCATTTTTTTGGCCTAAAAGTAATCTGATAGCTCTCTTTGGCCCATATGGTTACCTATTCGACTTTTATGGAGTTTGTCAGATGAAAGTTATTGATGCAGTTAAAATAACCAAAAGCCTCCAGTGAGGAAAATTCTTAACATTCATTCAAAGATTTGGTGCTCCGACCTTGATTTGATTTTATATATTTCTAGCTAACTTCTGGGTTCTTTATATTTGAAGCATGCCAGAAATGTTTAATTTAAAGAAGTGATCTGAGTATATTATAGTTTCTGGAAACACGGAATATAGAGAAGCATTTGATAAAAGAGCATAACTTGAAGAGGTTGCATAACTAACTTGGCCCAAGTTCTCTATTCCAAAATAACTATAGTATAATACCTAGTAGTTCACCACATTTTCTCCTTTCTCTGTTATAGTTTCACTGTACTTTGATTTGCTCTTGTTGACTTTTTCAGTTTCTCTTTCAGTTGTTGGTCTTCAGCTCAATTCATTTCTGAAGGCTTGGTATGGCTGAAAAGACCATCATCTCCTTGATCTTTTCCTTCAAGCTACCCTCAGCCTTTGTGTTATTTTTGAAAACTCCTAGATGAGATTCAAGTTTACCATTTTTTTGACTTTTTTTTTTTTTTGCAAGTTTTCTGGCTTAAAGATTGAAATAATCCAATGGCTTATTCAGCCTATTCAAAGCTAAGAATATTGGTTCTAGATAGTACTAAGAGGCAACCTTCTAAAATACAAATTCTAGCATGTCAGTAAGTTCTCAACCCCGAATACATTTTGAAAATAGTTTATGTCCTTTTCCACTTATTGTTGGGGAGACAATATGGTATAATTGAAAAGGATCTATATATGGAGTCATGGGATGACTCCAAATCAGAGCTTTGCTACTTACTACTTCATATTGAGTGAAGAAGGCAATTTATTTTTCTAGACTTTCATTTTTCTCTTTAATTCCTTTTGTAAAATCAGGGGTATAGAATAAATTGCCTCTAAGATCCCTTCCAACTTTTTCTATAATTCTATTTTTCTATATAACTTTATCAAAGATAATTAATACACAGATTAATTTTGCTTGTGCAAAAAACTTTTAATTTTATATTGTTAGTGTTTTGTCTTTTGTGATTTTTTTTATTCTTTTTTAGTCTATAAAATTTTCCTCAAATCAAAGATATGAAAGCTACTGAATGAGAGGTTAGTAGTATCCTGAACAATAATAGGGAGATTAGGAAGAGGAAGAGGGTTTAGGAGGAGGAATAATGCATTAATTTTGTATATTCTGAGTTTAAGTCTCAGGACATACCATTCTATATGTTCAGTTGGAGTTGTAAGATAATCTGCATATAGATAATAATTGAATTAAATGAAAGCTGATGAGATTACCAGCTGAAAAGTTTAGAAGAACAAAGTGCAGAACAATTCTTTGGGAATTTCACTAGTAATTGGCATGACTTGGGTAAAAAAACCACCAAAAGAAATTGAGAATGAAAGGTCAAAGGAAGAAGGGGAACCAGGAGAGAGCCATGTCGTAAAAACCTAGAAAGAAAAGTATGAAGGAGAAAAGGATGGTCTGTAGTGTCAAAATGCTGCATAGTTCAAGATGTATGAGAAAAGCTTTATATTTAACAATTAAGAGATCTTTGTTAAGTTTGAAGAGAGCAATTTATAGTTGAAAGGTGAAATCAGAAGCCAGACTGCAGAGAATTAAGAGAGTGAGAATAAAGAAAATAGAAGCACCAATTGTAGGTGACTTTCTCAAGGAATATAGCCACAAAAAGATGGAGCAAAGTTAGTGAGAACCAAATGAGAGTTGTTTGAAAATGGGCAGAATGTGGTTTTGTTTATAGAAATGGATCAAGAGAGATTAAAGATAAGTGAGACAGGGATAACAGTAGAATAGGTAATATGTTAGAGTAGATAGAATGCATTGGATTATGTGTGCATATCTAGAAGGGTTTGCTTTGGCAAGGAAAGGGACCATCTCTTCATGTGAGACAGCAGGATAAGAAAGTGTCGGAAGGCATCTGAGTGGATATCAGAAGTGGAGGAAGGGACAAGAGGGAGCTTTTGGCAAAGGACCTTTCTTTTCTATTATTTTAATTAAAGCTTTTTATTTTCAAAACATATCCATGGTTAATTTTCAACATTGACTCTGGTTGAAAAACCTTGTGGTGTAAATTTTTTCTCTCCCTTCCCCCCACCTCCTCTAGATGGCAGGTAATCCAATATATGTTAAATATATACAATTCTTCTATATATATTTCCACAATTTTCATACTGCATAAGAAAAATCAGATCAAAAAGGAAAAAAATGAGAAAAATAAATACAAGCAAACAACAACAGAAAAAGTGAAAATACTATATTGTGATCCACCCTCAGTTCCCATACTCCTCTCTCTGGTTGCAGATGACTCTCTCTGTCACAAGATCATTGGAATTGGTCTGAATCATTTCATTGTTGAGAAGTGCCATGTCCATCAGAATTGATCATCATATATATATATATATATATATATATAATCTTATTGTTCCCATGTATAATGATCTCCCATGTATATAGACCCTTGTTCTGCTCATTTTATTTAGCATCAGTTCATGTCAGTCTCTCCAGGCCTCTCTGAAATCATCCTGCTGGTTATTTCTTACAGAACAATAATATTCCATAACATTCATATACCATAACTTGAATAGCCATTCTCCAACTGATGGGCATCCACTCGGTTTCCAGTTTCTTGTCACTACAAAGAGTTGCCACAAACATTCTTACACATGTAGGTCCCTTTCCCTCCTTTATGATCTCTTTGAGATACAAGCCCAATAGGAACACTGTTGGATCAAAGGGTATGCACAGTTTGACAGTCCTTTTAGGGCATAGTTCCAAATTGCTCTCTAGAATGTTTGGATCCGTTTACAATTCTGCCAATAATGTCTTAGTATCCCAGTTTTCCCACATCCCCTCCAACATTCATCATTATCTTTTCCTATCATCTTAGCTAGTTTGAGAGGTATGTAGTTGACCTTTATTTTTTACATGAAATATGAAGCAAGGTTCTCGAGTGAGAGAAAACTGTGGAAGGTTTTAGGAAGGATAAAAATGTTTGGAAAAGCTTCTGTGATGAGTGGAATAGTGAATAAAGATAGTGAATCCCCTAAAGGTATAAAATAATTCCCTTTTTCAATGAGGGCCCAGCTGAAATATGTAATGTAATCTGAAGGGAGGCCAGAACATTGTAAACAGTAGCAATGGTATTGTAAGGATAATCAATTGTGAAAAACTTGGCTATTCTGATCAATATGATGATGTAAGACGACTGCAGAACTAACTCTTGAGTGCAGATTGAAGCAAATATTTTTCATTTTTTTTTTTTGCTTTTTTTTTCTAAGTTGACTTATATGAAAATATGTTTTGTATGACTTCACATGTACAATGAATGGAGCACCGAATGAAGGGAGTGAAAGAATTTCTAACTCAAAATGCAAAAAAAAAAAAAAAAAAAATGCTAAAAAAAAATTTTAAAGCATCATTTGTAGTAGTCTGGACATGATTTCATGATTTCCTCCACCTTTGTATAGCATCACATGAATAGGAATAAAGATAGTGGGAATAATTACAGGTTAGCAGTAATTCAACCCTTATGATTTTGTTTGTCACATAAAGAAGGCTTATTATTTTTGTGGATTTCATAGCTTCCTAGTTTGCTGAAATTATTAATTGAATGTTTTTTTTCATTGTATCTTTAAGTAAGTTTAAATATTGTTTACAAATAGAAAAGTTTTGTCTCCTTTTTGTCTTTACTTATCCCTTCAATTCTTTCTCATGTAATTGCTTATAACATGCCTAGAATGAGTATCAGGTAATAGGAGAAATAATTGAATTTCTTTATTTAACTACTAATCATCAAGGAAAGTTTTTAATATTTCTCTATTGCACATGACACTAGCTCTTCTATTTATATACATACTGTTCTTTATGTTAAGAAAAAGTCTTTTAATTCTTATATGTGGTTGTTTAAAGTCTTTCCTATCTATTAATACTATCCTGCAATTCATTGTTAATATGCAATTATGTTTACAGTTTTCATAGTATTAAAATTACTTTTATATTCTGTGGTATAAATACAACCTGATCATATTAAATATATTTTTGTTCCTTCTTTGACAATATTTTATTCAGTATTTTTCCATCAGGGTTAATTGGTGATAGCAGAATACAGTTCTATCTTTCTGCTTTATGTCACCCTATTTGGGGTATTAGGACTATATTAGTCATATATATATGGTATTTGCTAAGATGTTCTCACTGGCTTACTTTTGTGAACCATTTACTTATTAGAGGATTAACTTTTTGTTAAATGTTTAATAAAATTAACTTTTATATCTACATAAACTTTCTCTTAAATATTTTTTTCCATTTTTCAATTCCAAATTCTTTCCCTTCCCTTCTTATTCTTATCTACTTAGATGTCAAGAAGAGCAAAGGCTATTACAGTCATGAAAAACAAATTCCCTTTTTAGGCTTGTAGAAAGAAAGAAGGAGGGGAAAACATGCTTTTATCATTAATTTCCATTAATTGTCTACCTGGCATTGAATAAGATGTTTCTTCTCAAGTCCTTTAGAATTGTGGTTCAATATCCGAACTGTAATTGACCAGAGTTCCTAAGTGTTTCTGAGTTGGTTGTTTTTACAGTATTGTTGTTATTGAATAAATGATTCCCTTGGTTCTGCTAATTTCACTCTACATCAGTTCATATTATTTATCTTTGGTTTTTCTGAAACCATCCCTTTTATTATTTTGAAAGCACAGTAATATAATATCAACAAACACCATTATTTATTCAAACATTTCCCAGTTTTCAGTTTTCAATTTTTTGCAACCACCAAAAGAGATGCAATAAATATTTTTGTATATATAGGACCTTTTCCTTTTTCTTTAATCTCTTTGGGGTATAGAATTAACAGTAAAATAATGAATAATGATAGTGATAAGGAGCCTTGCTTCACTCCAAATCTTATTTGGAAATCTTCTGGCTTGTCTGCTTTACAAATTAAATTGGCTTTATAATTGAAGACATTTTAAAAGTAATTAAAATAAATTATTAAATTTTGATAAGATAAAACATGTATCTCATGCTCAGGCATTGCATTAGGATAGTAGAAAGAACTTTGGAGCCCAAACATATATCAATTAGATCCTTTAACACTCTTGCCTTTACCTAGAAATAAAATGACATATTTAATAACCTTAACAATATTAAAATATTAAATATTAATTAATTTTATTAAGATTATTAATTTATTAATTAAATATTAAAACAGTACTGAGCTATGGTGCAGAAATTGAAATACATAATTAGTGAGCTACTATTTTCAGCAGCTCTCTGCAAAAAATTCTTTCAGGGTTTATTAGCTTTAAAATTCCAGGGATTTCTTAAAAGACATCAGTGAATGAATCAACAAGCATTTGTCATATGCCCACTCTGGGCCTGGTAACTGTGCTAGGCTCTAGCTATTTAAGTACAAATAACAAGAGTCTTTATTTTTAAGTATCCTACATTGTAATGAGAGAAACAAAAGGTATGTATTGAAGTATATATAGAATATTTGAAAAGAGAATAAATAAAATTAAATAACAGGTAGTTAAATGCAAAGTAATTTGGGAGAGAGGCTATTAGCAGAGGAGTAAGGGAATCAGGAGTGGTTTTATGTAATAGATGGTTCTTAAGTTGCATTTTGAAAAGACTTTCTATAAAGTAAAGGTGAGGAATAAGTCCTTTATAGTCAATGGGGATTGTCAGTGCAAAGGCTTAGACTTGTTAGATGGTGCATTTCAGAGGTAGAAACCAGTTGTGTGACGTGAGCAAACATGAGTAGTTAAGAATAATATTAAAGTTATGCCCTAGAAAACTGAAAGGATTATTAAAGGAAAACTGAAAGTTACTTCAAGAGAAATGGGGAAGTTTGAGAGAAGAGATGATTTCAGGAGAAAGGTAATGAAGTCATTTGTGGAGATGTTGAATTTGAGTTTGTTCTGGGATATCTACTTTGCAGTGTGTTCAGTAGGCAATTGATAATTTGTAATTGAAGGCTAAGGATGGATATAAAGATAGAAGTGATAAAAAGAATATCCATGGCAACTAATGGTTACCAAAAAAAGTGTGTAGAAGGAAGGAAAAAAAAAAAAGATTGTAGGACAGTAACTTGAGGAACAACCACAATTAGGGAGTATGATATGAATGATAAACCTGCAAAAGAGACTGAAGAAAACTAGGTGAGAAGTAGTGTCAGAAAAATCCAAAGTTGAAAGTTTTCGGGAAGAGAGCATGATCAACAGTGTCAATTATAGCATATAGGTCTAAAAGAATAAAGACTAAAAACACCATCAAGTTTGATAATTAAAAGATTATTGGTGACTTTTTAGAGATCAATTTCAGCTAAGCAATGAAATTGGAAGCCAAATTGCAAGAAACTGAGGACTTAGAAAAGAAGTGGAGGCAACCATTGTAGAAACTTTTTCAAAAAATTTGGATAAGAAATGGCGAAGTATAGGATAGCAGCTTGTTCTTCAGATTTCAGCAGTTTGTGGAAGTAATCCTCAAGAGATGACTAGGATAAAAGGGAAAGATTAAACTTTATATTTGTGATGAAGCTCTCCAAAAGCACCTTATATTTATACTTTCAGGAAATCTCTTTACACATGCATTACTTAGGGATCCCTTCTTTTTTTCTATAAATTAGTTTTAGAGGTTTCTGTTTAGTTACACATTAGAATAGGACATCTCTTAGATCTTTTCTTTCAAATTTAGATTTAACAATATTTCATGACACTACAGAAATTTTAAACATACAATAAAAATAATGTGAAAAATTGTTTCATTACATTGCTGTCATTTGGTCACAAATTGAAGGGACCTTTAAATTCATCTAGATTAAATTTTTCATTTCATAATCGAATAAAAAACCAAAGAGTTTAAGTGGTTTGTAACTTTGGGTTTTGGATTTTTTCTGTGCTTAATGGTGACTTCAATTTTATGTAGCACTTATTATGTAGCACTGTTGTTCAGAAACCTGCTTGGCATCAAACCTCTGTTACTCATCTTCAGCACAAAATAAATCTGGTGAGAATTAAGAGTATCACATTGGCTTCTCTGTGTCCATAAGTGTCTAGCCCTCCTTCTGGCATATTCCTCTTCTCTGTTTCCTCCCTCTTCACCCTTGCCAGACTTCTCCAAGAGGAATGGGAGGACATGGGTACCTGATTGTATTGAGCCACTGGAGATATGTCAGTAAATGATGAATCATTCCTTCTGCCACCTCCCAATGACATGAATTTTTTTGTTAGTCTCACTTTAATTGACTTGACTTGAACTTAGTTTTTATTTAAAAAAAAATATTGTACTGTACCATGAAAGGGTCCTATCTCCAAACTTTGGAAAATTCTGCTCTCAGTCAATTATTCTTTCTTTTCAAACACATGTATGCATACTAGTATAAGAGTTACTATGTATAATTACTTTATGTACATAATGAAAGTAATCTAGTTCTATGCATATTATAATTTTGCTCATTATATTGAAGTAAATAAATTTTATTTTCTCAAAAAAAAGATTTGCTTTGATCAAAAAAATTCATTGTAATTCATTTGTTTTATGAGGGCTGTACATTCTCCTAGATTAGCTACTTATATAGACTGGATTTTTATTAACTATGGTGTACACATCATTTGATGTAGTATGCCAGAGTTTGATTTTCCTTAGAAATTATCTAATTTAAATTCTTTTTAAAAGATGAGGTATCTGAGACCCAAAGAACAGACATTAGCATATAATAAAGGTTTAGGAAATGTTTATTGATTAATTAAACTCATCTTTGAACTCACAAATTAATGCTTTTCTCACATTATGCTGATGCAATTTGCATTGGTTTGAAATAAGAGACAGAGGGAATGAACATTTTATGTAATACCTGCTTATGTGCCAGTCACTGTGCTGTGTTTTTACAAAAACAACCCTGTGAAGTAGATACCGTTGTGATCCTTATTTTACAGTTGAAACAGAGGTTAAGTGATTGCCCAAGATCACAGGACGAGTAAGTGACTGAGGCTGTTTGAACTCGTTTTCCTTGTTCCAGGTCCAGCTCTATACACTGTGCTACCCTGCTGTCCTTTAGACAGAAAGAAATGTTATATTCTAATTTGATATTGTATCACGAACATGACATAAATTTAATTGAAACAAAAATCAGAACTCCAATAAATATTTGTTGAATGAATAATTATATCAAAATCATATATATTTAAAATAAAACAATGAACTTTGATATTATTTTGATTATTTAAAGAATATTCCATCTTTCTTTTTCTTTGAAAACAGATTTACTTCTATTTGTATTAGATATATAACTTCTAAGTAGTATGACAACTTAAAATAAAGGAATTTGAATAGGAATATATAATAAATGTTTTTAGTAGTGAAATGTTTGGAAACACTCATCTAAGAAGTACATGTTTCTTCTTGAAGTTTTTACCTGTGAGAAATAATTATTCAAAACAATTGTGCCATTGGGGTTCACAAAGAAATTTTTTCCCCAAACTTAAGAAACAAGTAACTTGTGCTATAGAAAGGTCAGAATACAGAAAATGTTATCAATAATTTGTATGAGGCAAATATGGTTTCAATTCTTAGGATGAAAAAAACAAAACTAAGAAACAAATCTGTAAGCCAGCATCATTAATATCAGAGTAAAAAATTGGATCAATAATTCATAAGTAGAATGCTGTAGTTCACTAAAATAAGTTATCTACTGAGACCAAATACAATTTCTAACTCCAATTCAAGAATGGTTCAATTCAAGTACAACAATATAGTAAATAATATTAACAAGACAAAAAATAAAATGTTACATCATAAGATGCAGAAAAAGCCTTCAATACAATGGAGCATTCACTTATTGTTTTAAAGAGTAAAATAAAATGTAGAAGATTCTTTTCTTCATTTGATTTTTTAAAATAATACATTCCAGACTATAAAATATATTGTTTAAATGCTCCATTGGATAATGAAGATAATACCATAAATATTCACATTTAAAAGAGACAAAAAGGGGCAGCTAGGTGGCGCAGTGAATAGAGCACCAGCTATGAAGTCAGGAGAACCTGAGTTCAAATGTGGCCTCAAGCACATCCTAGTTGTGTGACCCTGGGCAAGTCACTTAACTCCAATTGCCTCAGGGGAGAAAAAAGAGGCATAAAGGTATGTTCATTTATGCCTTGTCTCTTCAACCTAACTTTAAAAATCTTAGTAGTAATTGCAATAAGATGTGAAAAGGAAATTAAAATAATAAACATTAACAACGAAGAAACTAAAATATCCTTATTTTATAGATAACATCATTCTATATCTAGCACACCCAAGTCAGAATACTAAAATTAATAGAACAATTAAACAACTTCAGTGAAGAAATGGTGTATTATATAAATCTATAAAAAGTTACCTGTATTTCTGTATACTTAATTTTCATCAAAAGTTAAGAATATTCAAAGAATCAGAAATACTTTTAACAGGAAGAACTTATCTTATGTCTCTTGTCTTCCTAATTAAATTGAGCAAATACAGTGTTTTTTTTAATCAATCCTTTATGACTTCAACTCTGTACAAATTAATAATGTTATGACCAAATTCATATGAAAAAATTTACAAATGACATAAAAATTATCTCCTAACCTAGCTTGACCAATATCTCTTAACCTAGCTTGACTAATATATCAGTAGTACATGCAGTCCACTTGTTATCCCTTGATTTTAACATATCCAGCTTAGGACAGGATTAATTTATTGAAATATATTGTTTTTGCTAGTCTATAATTTATTGAAATATACTATTTTTGCTAATCTATTCATTTTACTCTTAATTTGTGGCATTTAAAAAAATCTTATTTCATAAACTTTTAGAAGACAGAGATTATTTTGCTTTTGTTTTGTATCTCCAATACTTCACCCAATTCCTCACTTAAATTATATGTTTAGTAAGTGTTTTTTCTAATTAACTTATTAACTTAAAGAAGTTTTTGTATTAGAAATGCTTGTAATAATGTTATCTCAATAGCCACAAGTTGAAATAGCAATATATTTGGACAATATATAATTAATTTTACAAATTGTTTCTTTAATTGCTAAGTTGGAAAAGCATAATCTTTGAAAGAAAGTGTATATCCATATTCTTTTCTAAATACTTTTGAAGAAAAAATAGTAAAAGAATCCCATCTGATTTTTCTTATATTATCATCATTAAAATCAAAGCAACAGATTTACTGAGTGCCTAGCTCATTGTTCATTCCTGGTTTTTCTTAAAGATATATGTACTGTTAGAACACTCTCATTCAGCTTCATATGATAACCTAAACGATGGAAATTCTTCATCCTCTTAGGTTTTCCTATGTGGATGAGTAGAACTGACTTTTAACTGTTTAGGAGGCTTTTCAGTGTTCTTGGGCTTGTGGCAATCAGTATATCATCCATAAATTGAAATATCTGACAGACCTAACCATCTTCGGGCAATCTCTGTTCCCTGTGCCAGATCTGTTTCATACTTTACTTGATAATTAGAGTTTTTATACAAAAATATTAACATTTATTCCACTTTTCAAGCAATGTTTTGTGATTTTGATAGCTGCATTAGAAACACTGTTAGAAACAAGATCTTTTGAAGTCAGTTTTTCATTCTTCTGTGAATACTTTATAAGATTTCTGATTAAGGTGGTAGTATGAAAGGTCACAGAGGAACTTTTATTCTGCCACATACACTTCAAGAAGAATATAAAACAAAGAAATACTAAAATTGCCATTATAAATAATGTTTAAATATTCCCCCCAAAGCATAAGTAAGTTTCTTCATGTAGTCTAGAACTGCAGAAAAATACTCCCAAAATTTGTATGAAGGAAGAGGCATCCAGCATAGGTTCAGGTGGATATATTGAAAACTTGCAGTAGCATTTGGACCAAGGAAAAATTGACTAGGATGATAGAAAGCTGCAACGCCCAGATTGAAGAAGTTCATGAGGAATGGAAGATTTCAGTAGTATCATAACTTTAGAGATAGCCAACCAGAGCATTCTTTTCAAGAACATTGATGCCAGTACTCTAATCACTGAGAATACAAATAGAAAATCAAGCTAGTCACTGCTTTCAAGCTCACATTCCACTGAGGGAGAAAATACATATAGAAGGTATCAGCTACAAGACAAATGGAAAGGTCAAAGCAGATAAGTTATTTTCAACTTTGTCAGTTTCTGATGTTGAACCATTCAATAATACGAAGGACTTTGGTTTCAAAAATTTTCTTTTCCAAGGACTTTGATTTCAAGAACTTTCTTTTGTGGGTCTTCTGTTAGCTGTAGCTGTAAAAACTGCAGAAATATTCTAGGACAACTCCACAGGGCTTATTTCTATGTAGAATAGCACTAGAAGCTGATCTATTATTGTTATTTCCAAGGCTTTTGGGTTCATTGTCCTGGTCTAAATCTAATGGAAAATAAAAGAAGTGGTGGTGGTGGTTTGATTTGCATTGCAGATGCATCCTTCTGTCTCTTCCTTAAGGTACTCTGCTGCTTAAAAGCCTATTAACTAGTTTGATTGCCCTGTAGGTGGCATAATGTGAATGTGATAAAATTTTACCTCATAAGAAAGTATGAATTTGAAGAATGTAGAGAGATTAGGGATAATATATACACATATACACATAAAATACCAATACAAAATTGAAAGTAAATAAGACCAGGAAAATAATGACTACAATAATATGAAGGGAATAACAAAAAATAAAATTGGATGCTGTATAATGACCAAACTCCCTTCATTACAGACTATGGAACATAGCATATTCTTTAGGAATTGGCTGACATGTTGGCTTATTTTACTTAATTCTCCTTTCCTTTCCTTTATTTGGCTTCCCAGGAGAAGGGTATATTGGGAAATAAAGATGACATGGAAACAAAAGATATCAATAAAATTTCAAAAAAGAAATATTCTCCTACTTTATTCTTTTCTCTCAGATTATTTTAATTGATCCCTATAATTGAGACCCTTTCAGTGATCCTGTTGCATTTAGATTAAAGTTAAGTGTAACTCACAATGCTGTTAGCTGTTGGAGATGATGTATAAAGAAAAATAGGAAACACCACAGCTAAAGTGCTAGAATTTAGGTATGCAGTATCAAGCTTTACGTGTAATTTATGTAGATAGCTGCCAATCTGATATTGTTTGAAGTATGTCAGAGACCCACATATTTCAGAATAATGTACATTATTCTGCTAATAGAACTGAAATTTCAACATACTTTTCTTTTAAGTTAAGATCATTGGTAAAATGCAGCTATTTCTTAGGTTGTATATTGCATTGAGATATTAACTCCCATCAGGAGTTTAATTAATCAAGCTAGATTACCTAGTTTAATAGTAATAATAGCTAGCTTTTACATAGTACTTTAATATAAGAGCTCTAAGAGTGTATAGATACAAATCATATAAAATTTTGATTGATGAAAAAAGGAGGAAAAGGGTATGAGACATTGCATACTTTTTGAAGAGACATTATTCAGATAGAAAGTCATTTTTAGAAACTCTACTTAGCAAGAGTCCATGAATAAACAGTGATGAGGAAAATTAAGGAAGAGATAATAGAATATCAAAGACAAACTTTATCTAGTAAGTTTTTTTTTTCAGATTTGATTGTTGTAGAGGTATAGCCAGAAAAGAGATTCATTTGATCAGAGAGGATGAATCATAAAAATAAGTGAAAATTGGTACAACATCTCTCTAATGGAAATATAAGAAGTATAAGGATTATGGAAACATATTTCTTGTTGAGGGAAGGAAAAAAAAAGAGTAGGGCATCAAGGATGTTGTAGGCACTCCCATAAATTTCACTAAACCAACAAGGACTTAAAAGTGCCTAGTTTTTTGCCTACACTCTGCTAAACACTGAAAATATAAATATAAAAGTGAATGTTGCCATCAAGAAGTTTGCATTTTGCTAATTTTTGTGTGTGTGTGTATATATACATACACATTAAAACATATATATGCACAAACACATATATATATCCACATAGTATATTTACACATATTTACTAACTAGCCTCGTAAGTTCTCTTATAGTTGCTCGGTATCATGAAATAAAAAAGAAGAGCAGGCCTATTGAAGGACATCTGTAAACAAAATTGTTATTCTGATTGTGTTTTCTTAATTAGATTTGCTACTAAATACTAAACTGTTTCTTGGACCATTCCTAGTTATCATTTTCACTATCAGCAACAACTGCCTATCAGATGTTAATTTGCTCTTAAATATTCTACCATCATCTCAAACTCATTATATCTAAAACACACTTAGTAATCTTCCTCCAATACCAACTCTCTGTCTTAACTTTCATCTTTTTGTCAGTATTATTCCTTGAAATCATAACTATAAGGCAAGAAGGAAAACTCATATAAATTTATCAATTCTTCATTAGTAATGTCTTTTGCATCTTTCCCTTTCCCATTCAATTGCTGTCATCCTGTTCTAGGTGAAATCATTGCAGGATTATAATCTCTTACTTTAGCAATCTGTATTCATTTTGCTTCCTTCCAATCAGTTGTGCATACCTGCATTGATGTAATGTGATTTTGTGGTCCCCTGATTTTAGGGGGGGGGGGGCTTCTGTTCTAACAATCAGTAGTCCTAAATCTTCTGGCTTTGGAAACTCCCACTCCCAATTTGTCTGATTATGATCACTCCTTAGTCAGCTAGTTTCTGGCCTCAGGAAACTTCCCACACATCTAATTCCTAAAATAATAGTGAATAAGACCATTCTCCAATTCATTGCTGACTGGTAATCTTGTTGGTAATAGTCTGTTCAAGGGAGAATCACTCCTTCCACAGACAATTCCTTCCTATGACCATATAATTGGCATATCTATGACTGAAAGCTGAATAAAAGTATCTCCTTGTTTCTTTTTCCCTGCTGGATTCCCTTAGAATTCAGTCAACTTTGTAATGGTGTTACAATTATTATTGCAATAAAGCTTTGCCTCTTGACTAGGAGATGGGTTCAAGCCTGCAAATTCTTTTGAGGTATTTCCCCACACCTATCTGGGACTCCAAATTTTTGGGATTTCCCCTTCCCAACCTCAAGAGTATTAGTTTACTCTCTTAAAATATCAAGCCATTATATTCCTTCTCCTTTTTTGAAAAGCCTTTGAATTACTTTTCATTATTTATTTGTATCTTACTCATGTATGGAAACCTTACTCTCCTAAATATTCTTCCTTTTATACATGTATCTTCTACTCTAAACATACAGGGGTTATTACTTTTTCTTAAACATAATGTCATGCATTTCTGCCTCTGTGCCTTCTCCCAGATTTTTCCTCCTTTTAAAAAACTAATACAAAAATAGTTATTTTTCGAAATCTAATTCTATACCCCCAATTATTTGTCACAGTAATCACTTCACTTCTTTGATAATATATTCATTTATTTTGATAATATATTCATTATGTAAGCACTAAATCATTTGCTAACTTGTAGAATCTCCTGTATTGCTATTTAACTTTTTATATGTGTAGTTCTTATTCTTTCAGAGAGCTTGTAAGTTTAATCAATATAGAGAATTTATTATTTAGCAGGCATTTCTACTATGTTGTTCGAGGCATATTCTGGATGCTAGGAATACAAAGAAACAACAGTAATTAAACAGATTCCCTATCCTCAAGGAGCTTACTTCTATTCGGGAAGATAAAACCAACTAAAACAAAAACATAATAGTAATAGTTCAAATGTATATGGTGCTAAACATCTTACAGTATCTCATTTAATCCTCTTAAAAAACCCTGGGAGGTAGATGATATTTTATATCTGAGGAAACTGAGAATAATGGAGGTTAAATCATTTCCCCAGAGGTAGTAAATGTCAAGAGGATGAATATGAAATCAGGTCTTCCTCACTCTAGGCTAGTCATTGTCCTTTTACCATCTAATTGCTTATATGTTGGAGTCAAGCTCCAGTGAATACCCAAAGCCAGGTGGAAGATATGCTTCACAGGCTTCATTTATTAATTTGAGTGCCAGGCTTAATATGCCTTTTAGGCTAGTGTTATAGCATTAGTTAGCTTCAGTTGACATCATATTCCTCCAGAGTTAATGCACATTCCATACTTTGACATTTCAGTATCCACCCCAATCATCAATATTAAACTACTTATCAACTCAGAATTGTAAATAGCTTAGTTGTAATGTTCATCAACATCAACAAAATTGTGATGTTTTTTCAATACCAAAGTATTTGTCGAAACAAAATAGTAAATAGCAGAAATTATCACACTAGTGCATTTACCTCACATATGTCTTTAATTCATTGTTGAGAGGTAAATAGTATACTTAAAATATCTTGCTCCTGTTGCTGGCACTCTTTATCAAGATTATTCTGATTTTTACCAAATATGTCTTTACAATTATTGAGGAGGTAATAAGCCAGCATTGGGCATGGGCTTACTGGTCCTCTACATCTGATGGTGAGCTGATATGGGCCTAAATCTCTATACCAACCTACTGGCCTTCTACACTTATATGTGTGTACAATAAGTATATACGTAAATCTCTGCATGTATATGTTTCTGTATACATACACACTTATATGACATAAAAAGTAAGGTAATTTGGGGAGGGAAAGTGTTAGTAGCTGGGTAGATCAGGAAAGACTTCTTGTAAAAAAAAGATTGATGTCTTGAAGAAGAAATTCTTAGAGTAAGAAGTACATTTCAGGTATGGGGGCGAGTAGCCAATACAAAATCATGAAGATGGGAAATTCATGTTTTTGGAACAAGGCCAGTTTTCCTGGACAGTAGAATGTTGGAAGGGAAGTAATATATAATTAGGCTGGAAAGATATAAAAAGGCCAAGTTGTGAAGCACTTTAATGCCCCCTCCCAAAAAAATGGAATTTATATTTTTATCTGAGGGGCTATAGAAAGCCATTCTAGTTTGTTAAGTGCAAGAATGATATGGTTAAACTCTAGTTTAAAGAAAATCATTTTGGCAGCTGTGTAGAGAATGAAGTGCGGTGAATGGAGACTTGTTGAATGGGGAAATGGGGAACAATTAATTGCTTTTTCCAGTAAGCCAAGTGAGAGATAATTGAGGATGTGATTTAAGGTGAGAAGGGGTCAAATATGAGAGATATCATGTAAGTAGAAAGATTTGGCCATTCATTGGATGGATATATGTTATTGATCCTCTTCAAAAATGAAGAATAAAAAACAAGAAGTGAGGGATAGTTCTAGCATAAGAATTGAGAATTATGCTGAAGGTTGGTAATACCCTTGACAGGGAAATTCAGAAAAAAGGTGTAGGTTTGGTGGGAAATGCAATGAGTTCTTTTTTGACCTTGTTAAAGTTGTTAAATCTTATGTCTTTGTTTCATATAATAAGGCATGGCATTGCTTGGTAGCACCTTAAATATTTATTGAATGATTAATTAGAAAATCTTCTTTCAGCTCTTTAGTATATCTTTCAAAATAATAGCCATTGTTTACATTAACTTTGATTAGTGAGTTGATTTTTTCCCCCAGCAGGAAGTAGGAATAAGTGGCATAATTAAGAGACCAATTTTCTCATCCTGCCAAAGAGGTTTATAAACTAAGAAAATATTGAGAACTGCTCCCATTAGATTTATCTGTGAATTTTGCTCTAAATGAGGCTAGAATTCAGTAATTTTCTTTGGATTTTGCCCCAAATTTAAGAGTCAAATAACTTTTTACAACTTTCAAGAAAAAAACAAATGAAAAGGTAAAGGAAGAAGACTTTATGTTGCCATAGAGCATTGCACAGAGCATTGTTTCCAACATCATTTGAGGACTCAAATTATATTTCCCAAAAATCTTTAGAAGAGAAATAGTCTCAGAGGATTTAAAAACTTTGTAAAGATTTAAAGAGTACATCTAACCAATGTACTCCTTAAGTCATATACAAAGTAAAAACTTTCTAGCTGATAATTTGCTGATAATTATGCTATTATGCTAGCTATTAAAATAGCTGATAATTATGCCATTCAGGGACAGCTAAATGGTGCAGTGGATAGAGCACCAGCACTGGAGTCCGGATTTGAGCTCAAATTTGGCCTCAGATCCTTAATACTTCCTAGCTGTGTGACTCTAGGGAAGAAGTCACTGAACCAAATTGCCTTGCCAACAAACAAACAAAAAGAAATATGCAAAGACTAAAGAGCTTAATCATAAAGTAAAGTGAAAATGTTGCCAAGTAACAGTTTTCTAGAACCCCTCAGACTGAGTAATGATCTTTGATCCTTTGATCCTGCAGACACATTCTCTTTAAGTTGATGGTAATAGTAAAACATGTGTGAACTGATTGATTATATTATTAGATGCTATGATTACCTTGTCTTTAATATTTGTCAAACCCCAAGTTAAATGAATGTTGATTTTAATATATCTGAGAAGTTGAAAGACTGCATATTATGGTATAATGTATATTTCCTCATGTTTCCGTATATTATGCACTTGTAACATCAAAGTAAATGCCTCATCTTAAGAGTCAGACCACTATGGAAGACAATTATGTGCCTGGTACCTTGTTCAAATTAACCCCAAAGGCAGCTCTAGAAAAGCTGACTTTGGAAAGTATAAGCCATGATTTAGTGATCCTCATGATTCTGCTCACTGATGACTTGGATATGTGGGAATTTGTATTATAGATCTGCTTCTTACTTGAGGAGAAATGGAGAAGGGGTCCAAGGAAGGGATTACAAGAAAGCAAACCAATAAAATATATTTGAATAACATTTTATGATAAAATTTAGAATTTTCATTGTAAATTATTGTATTTGATCATGTATAGTCATAAAACTTCTCTTTCAGGATAACAGATCTAAACACAGGTGCTACTCTCTTGCTGCATTTTCAATTTCTTTGGATAATGTTGAATTCCTCCCTACTGATTTGATGAAGTCTGCTTTAAATTACATTACTATCTCTTTATTATTTTGGATTTAAGTATTCTTGATTTCAGTTTAATAAGAAAATGTATTCCTGATCAAATAACAATCCTATCTCAAAAACATTTTGCTTGCTAGCACAAAGATAAAAGGAAGGAATAAAAGAATAGGCTTTATTGCTTAAAGAAGCATTAGTAGTTGCTATCTCTCTGTTGTTAGTGACTAAGGTTGCTTTATAATTCTTGTTACACATGGATTTTTTAAAACTTTGTATCTTTCTGCTAAACAATTTGATTTTTTGAGTAGTAAATAAAACCATTTGAAATAATTTGAAACTTGTAAATAAATACTATAATAGGTTGGAAATTTTCCTGGTATCCTGCTTATTGTACACAAACACTTTGCTATTCTATTGAATGGCTGCATTGAATTTTTTTTTTTTTTTTGACTTATATAGACCAGGAGAAAAATAATTGTATAAAGTTTGACAAGTCTAGGAAAAATTTCAGCAATAACATGTTATTGTTTAAAAAACAGCATAATGTATTGCTCTTTAAACTTTAAACAGTATGGCCAAATACAGTTGCTGCTTCAAGTTTATTTTCTCAGCTGGGCCAATGGCAACTTTCTTTTCATAAAGATCCAAATAATACTTTATATTTAATACTTTAATTCTTTATCAATATATTAGTTCTTAGCTCTAGTTTAAGTGATAGATTCTTAGTATCTTCTATGATAAAAATACATTTTTGATGACTTTATTTTTTATCTCATATAGTCTCTAATTACTATAGTTAGGATTGAATATTCATGCATAGTCTTAGTTTTTCACATCTTTTATTAGTAGGTAATTGTCCAAAATTTTGAAAGGTTATATTCTTTTCTATCAACTTGGTACTACTCTTATGTTATTATTATATATAAGCTGCTAATACTAAAAACCAATTAATCAATGAAACATTTTGGAGTTAAAGACATTATCTTCTTTTTTTTTTTTTAATCAAGCCCTAAAACCTGCCCCCCCCCCCCACCCCCCAATGGAGCTTATATAATTTTTTGATTGGAATTTCTTTTTTTTTCCCACGGAGGCAATTGGGGTTAAATGACTTGCTCAAGGTCTCACAGCTAAGAAAGCTGTTAAGTGTCCAACACCAGATTTGAACTCCGGTCCTCTGACTTCAGGGCTGGTGCTCTATCCACTGCGCCATCTAGCTGCCCCATTTTATTGGAATTTCCAACAAAATATGAGGTGATTGTTTGGCATGTGGAGTATGTTCTTTCTTCCAGGATACTTTATTTAGGTACTTTGTAAGTTTGTAGACATTTCTTCCCAGTGAATAAATTGTTCCCTGGGTTTAAAACTGTGTATTGTGATATTAAAAACTCGTTCAGGACTAACGAGGGTATAATGTAAACAGTGTTGAGCACCAAATCAGGGTCACTTATAGGGTCATGTGGATCATATGGGGCAGGTGACCATTTATCTGCTCCCTATGTTTTAGCTGCCAGGAAGAAGCCTGCCATGGTTTTTGGTGTCTCTGGATCCCCCACCATACCATCCTGCTCTGGTGGCTCTCAACAGCAGCCAACAAACAGCTACTGAAAATGCAAGGCAGGTAAGTTTTCTCAAATTGCCCATATGGCTGCAGTTGTATGTATGGTGACCATGTGTCCCAATTTTTCAGGGACATTTTCAGTTTCAAATAGTTTCTTTATCTCCCTAAACTATAAAAAAAAAAAAATCTCCTACATTCTTATCTTTTAGCAAATAGTAATTAAATAAAGAATTTTTAAAAAATTAATTATAAAGCATTTATTCAGTGCTGCTGTGTACTAGGCACTGTATTAAGCACTAGGAGCACAAATCAGAAGCAATTTCCATTTGAATAGGGGAACATGATACATGAAGAGAAACTAGAAAGTGGGAGGGAGTATGGAGAGGATGGCAAGAATGCATGGCTTGAAATTGACTGAGAAGTGACATGGAGGCCTGTTTCCAGAACAAAGTAAAAGTTCCTACATCAGAGCCCTGAATCCTGTAGTCTAAATTCTAATGGCAACAGGATGAGGAGGATAGTCAAAGTATAACTGACATCGTTTGAATATGACTGGATACAGGGTGGGAGTGGGGAAAAGAATGAGAGCCATGAAAATATGTGCCTTTTAATGCATTGTACATGTCTCTATAGTTATGTATCCAAGTAGTAGAGGATGTGACAGCTTTGGAGCATGATATTTCTAATACTAAAATCCACAAAGATTTCTTTGTCCACACCAGTTACAACTAGTAGCTAGACAAAATTAATGGATCACAATATTAGATGTAAATATTCATATTATAATATTAGGATGAATAGTTTCAAAGTATTAATGACTTGGTAGTTAGAAGTTGTTTAAAATTTGTTTCATGCTTCTTAATTTTTCGTTTGAGAAATATGGCCATTATAAGTAAGAATAATTGAAGGTATTTTTGTACCCTCCCAAAATAGGATACTTTTTAATTATGAAATTGCAGATTTAAAAGGATGCAAAACGCCTATCCAAAGTTTCATTTCTACTTAAAATATCTCTTAAAATGTCATCTGAACGTCATAGACATCTAGTGATAATTAATTCATTGCCTTTTGAAGATGCCTATTTTATTTTAGGCCTGTTTTAAACATTAGGAAGTTCTCTTTATACCAAACTGGTCTACATTACTGTAATTTCCCTTTATTGGTCCTAACTCTATCTTCCAGGATCAAGTTAAACAAGCATTTCCCCTTTTGTTTACCACCCCCGCCATGACTGAAATATTTATAACAGTTAAATACTATTATTTTAGCAAAATCTTGAACAATTGTTCAGTAGATCAGTTTAAGGATTTTAAAGTCAGAATACAAATTTTTAAAAATCATAATTTAGTCTCCAGAAGAGACTACTGGACCAAAGAATAAAATAACCAAACTCTTCCTTTATCTTTCCTTGAAAGTAATTCATTATATATTGGCTTGTTTTATATAAATTTTTCTGCATAAATCCTTAAACAATTAAATATGTTATATAAATTTTGGAAAAGTATATAACTAAAGCTGTCTTTCAGAATTCAGAAGTAATAATCATCTGAATTGTCAAGATCATAGTGTCATGGACTTCAAATTGGTGAATTTTTGCGCCAAGCCATTTTTCTTTAGAAGGATAAATGATATTACCAGTCCTTTAATTATTAGAATAGATGCAAGGCCATTCATTTAGGTTCATTTTTTTCTACTTTAAATATTCAATTATGCTTAATTTTATAATGGAAATGCAATTGAACTTCTTCATTTTGCTGTGAGAAAACTGAGATGAAGAAAGATTTTTACTTGACCCAGAATTCATTATTTTTTCATTATGTCATACATATTATAACTTTTTTAGTATGATACGGAAGTGTGAAACTACTATGTCTTAAAATAAATGACCATTTTTAGAATAACAATTGAAAGTTTCATCTCAATAGAAAGGACCATTTCAGGTTGATACCAGCAGATAAAAATACTATGAATAAATTAGTCAACATATAATTAATTCTTATCTTCTTTGTATTGTAAACTCAGTGCATACTAGCAAATTCCCTAATAATGCTGAGAATGAGGAAGTTGCCTCATCATTTAGTCCCTCTCCCAATTTGGATTATATTTGAAACACAGGCCAATATAATTCATAATTCATATTAAAGATAAAGGGGAAGAAAAAAAGATACTCTACCTTTACAAACAATTGATATTTGACTTTCCTTTTCAATCTAGAACACTATTTATATTGAGACATCAATTTAGAATTATCTTTGAAGAAGGAAGGATTTTTTTCCCTTTCTTTGTGTGCGTATAGGAGCTACTTTTGTCCCTCTTGTTGCATTCTGAGGTCATAGAGCTTACTGAAAGCATAGATAAGCAGGATAAGTCTTCTTTATGATTACTTATCCAAGGGAGTTAGAACAATTTGAAGTAATAAAAGAGAATAATAATAGCTGATTATACTTAGTAATTTTCAATGTAATAGAAACTTTAGTTATAGTCTGCATCCCATCTAGATGATAATATTAATAATAGCTTGCATTTTTATAGTTCCTACTCTGTGCAAAACACTTTACAAATATATCCTATGATCCTGACAACAACCTGAGAAGGTAGGTGTTTTTATTACCACCATTTTACGGTTGAGGAAACCGATCATTGAAGAAGATTTAGCTCCTTAAATTAGTTGAAGAGATGGATCAGTGAAATGTCTATAAATGTCATTTAAAGAATTCTTAATATTTTTTCCACTCATCCTCTTTGTTTCCCTGTATCCTCTAGTAATAAAAAGCCTTAGGAAATCTAAAGAAAGGTTGTATACTTATTTCAGAGAAAAGAAGAAGTGGTAAATATATATCTTTGAAATTGGATGAGGAGGTATTTGTAGATAGAAACCAGAAAATGAGCCAAATTTCAGGGGTTTGTGGGAAAGAAAAAAAAAGGGTAAGACATAGTCTGGGCTGCCCACAGAATTAAAGTGACAGACACCCTAATTTCTCTACAACCTCAGTAGGCAAAGACTTGACTTATTTATTTACTTACTTACAAATTTACTTGCTCTTTGTACCCTAAAATTACAGAAATTTTTATTGTAGTCTTAAAAGATTTACAAAGTGTTTTATGTTATTCATTTTTTTAATCCTTATAACAACCCTGATTATAGTGAAATAATCTAATTTCAGCTGAATCATTACTGATGGTTCTAAATATTGTTTTTTTATACTTTTTAGTAGTTGAAATATGAATTAGGAAATTTACTTTTGGGAAATCACAATTTTAGGCTGAGGAAGGGAACTCAGTAGCCATCTAACTTGATTCATACCAAAAAAATGTATCCCTACCATATATTATATACTTGATAATTAGTAATACAGATTCTACTTGAAGACCTTTAAGGTAGATTCTACTATCTCTAAAGACAGCTTATTCTACTTTTGGATAGCTCCAGTGCTTAGTAAGTTTTTCTTACATTATATCTAAATTTGCTTCTTTGCACTTTCCACCATTTGCTCCTGGATCCACATTCTGGGGCCAAACTGAACAAATGTAATTCCTTTTCCATGTTTGCTTTTTGTATTCTTTTCTTCGATCTACATCTTTCTAAAGCTTTTAGCCCTTGTACAGAATAGGTTCAAAGCTCTTGACCTTTCTGGTTGCTATTCTCTGGATTCTCTTCAACGGTGTCCTTTCTAAAGGTGGGCAATTAGTGAGTAGTGAGAAAGATACTGAAAACACAACATTGATATTGAAGACATTAGCTTTTTTGCTGCTACATCAGACTACTGAATACTAATGAGCTTATAAGTCCCCTCAACTCTTGTAGGATACTTTTATTTTATAACTATAACTTACCTATATTGTACTTGTGAAATGGACTTTATATTTATCCTTATTGAATTTGTTATTAAATTTAGTCCAACACTTCACTCTGTTAAGCTATTTCTGGCTTAGGCAAGTTTTTGAATCCTGAATGGAAGTACAATATACATAAGCAATAATCAAGAACCACCCTTCTTTTTTTAAATTTAATTTTATAGCTTTTTAGTTATAAAACATATGCATGGGTAATTTTTCGTCATTGACCCTTGCAAAACCTTCTGTTCCAATTTTTCCCCTCCTTCCCCTACCCCCTTCCCTAGATGGCAGGTAGTCCAATACATGTTAAATATATTAAAGTATATGTTAAATACAATGTAAGCATACATTTTTATACAGTTATCTTGCTGCACAAGAAAAATTGGATTTAGAAAAAATGTAAAAATAACCTGAGAAGGAAAATAAAAATGCAAGCAGACAACAATAGAATGGAAATGCTATGTTATGGTCCACACTCATTTCCCATAGTTCTTTCACTGTTTCACTGTTGTTGGTTCTCTTCAATACTTAAGAATGGGACCTGATTTGGATCATCTCATTGTTGAAGAGAGCCACTTCCATCAGATTTGATCATCATATAGTATTGTTGTTGAAGTGTATAATGAACTCCTAGTTCTGCTCATTTCACTTAGCATTAGTTCATGTAAGTCTTTCCATGCCTCTCTGAAAAATCATCCTGCTGGTCATTTCTTACAGAACAATAATATTCCATAACATTCATATACCGCAATTTATTCAGCCATTGTCTAATTGATGGAACCCACCCTTCTTGCAAAAGAGATAGCTGCATTTAATTTTTTTTTGTTGAGCATATTGTTTCTAAATAATTTTTTTTCTCATTTCACCCAGACTTTCCACCAGCTTGGGAGATGAGAACTCTGTATTCTCCCTGTATCTTCTCCTTTTCCAAAAGGTGAACATATAGTTACCAGGGACAGTAATAATGATCACTAATATAATCATAGATTTTGAAACTAGAAAGTACCAATTTCTTCATTTTATATATTAGGAAACTGAGTTTTAAAATAGTGAAGTGATTTGGTCAAAGTGTTATATGAGTACATTGAGGTTTATATATGTTATATCATTTTATCTTTATAACTTATAGAAGTATTATTATCTCTGTTACAAAATGAGAAAATCATCTCTGAATAGTTAATGGCATGCCTAAATATGCACTATTAATGAGTAGTAGAGTTTCAAATCTGTTTCTTCTGATTCTAAATCCATGGCTCTTTCTGTTACACTATGAGTAATGGGAATATGACTAGAAGTCTTGAATTCATTATTTGTTGGGGATGTTGTAGATAGGGTTTGATAGGATTTTTGCTTTGGATCAAGATTGAACTAGATTAACTTCAAGTTTTCTTTCAACTTTATGATTTCTTTTATTTACCATATACTACCTTTGACATGGCTTATGCTCTTGCCTTGTGTAGTCATTTAAGTTTTCAAGTATGTATGTTTATAATTTCTGTGTAGATTATAGGTTCCTTAAAGTTGGGAATGATTTTTAAAAAAATGTTTGTATCCTTTGTAGGCCATTGCATGGTCCTTTGCTTGTAGTAGGTGTAATATTTGTTCATTATTCAAGTGATTCTCCCAGTTTTTATATTGCATTAATGTAGTTTTATCACCTGATCATGAAGTAGCTTAGGTGACTCAGTGGATAGTGCTGGGCCTAGAGTCAGAAAGACCTGAGTTCTGATCCTTCCTCAAAGTTTTCCTAGCTGTGTGACCTTGGGCAAGCTTTGGAATTTTTTGCTTTGTTTTTTGTTTGTTTTGGAGTTTCCTTGAGCCTGAATTCAGGAAAGTGGAAATCATAAACTCTGTTGGCCTTAATCCACTAGAGAAGGAAATAGCAAACCATCTCAGTATGTTTGCCAAGAAAACACCATACAAGATCACAGAGAGGAGTTGTATATGACTGACTGGACTAAAGAGCAAATCACCCAGGTGTAAATTTGATTATGTGTTCCATCATATTGTTTTGTTTGATGTACATAAGTTATATAAATTTATAGGCATACTTTATTTTTTTTTCTTAGTTTCTCTGGGGGATGGAGGGGTTAATAAGGCAGTTGGGCTTAACTGACTTGCCCAGGGTCACACAGCTAGAAAGTATTCAGTGTGTGTTGTGTCTGAGCCCTCATTTGAACTCGGATCTTCCTGACTACAGGGCCAGTGTTCTATCCACTGCACCATCTAGCTGCCTAGATGCCTAAAGTATTGGCATACTTTACTTCAAAAGTTATTTTGTAGATTGGCTGCTTGAAAATCAAAATATATTGTAAATAGCTGTTCTTTCCATAAAAATTCTCTTTAATCTATATCATAGCTAAAACAGTATTAGTAATAATAATAATAATAAACATAAATCTTAAACTGTCTCTTGGAAGTCTAAATATCTTCTGGGTCCTGAGACCTGAAACAAGTTAATAGAGAGGATTTAGAGAATTTCAGTGGTTTGGGTGTCCACTCCAAGAGCAATATTCTTTGAAGTCTTTGGCAGCTTGAAAGAAGGGAGGAAACCAAAGCAGGTGCTTAACAACAATGTCAAGGAAAGACTTTTCCATTTTCAGGGTCAGGCAAAGTATATAATGGCTCTGGACTGAGTTACAGTATCCATTTGATAAATAGGGGAAGTGTCTGTGATTCAAGAAATGCTCATTTGTATATTTTGTACATCTATCAAAAGTGGTTAAGATCTTTTCTTTGCCTTCTTTGTAACTTGCCTGAAGCTATAGGTCCTTTAATAAATTTTGTTGAATGAGTGGGATTTTCCAGACAGGTTTTTGGTGTTTGGGTTTTTTTAAAGCTGAAAGAAATTTTTTAAAGAAACTAGTACAAACCTCTGCTCTTATATTCTTCCCCCACCTTTTTTTTTTTTTTTTTTTTTTTTTTTTTTTTTAAAGAAGAATAAACTGAGATTGAGGATTTAGGACACTTTCATTAGGTCACAGTTTAATTTAAATGGCATAGCTAGGATAGTGAATCTGGATCCCATAATTCCTGAGTTTTTTGCATTATGTTATTCTGAATTGTTTTATCTTTATGATAATTAATCCTTATTACCTCTTCCATGCTTAGTGGATAAAAATTCACTTAAACCCCAACTTGCTACTTTATTGTTATTTTAATTATTTAATGATGTGTTTTTAAAGTGTTTCTTGCATAGTTTTCTACTTAAGAAAAACCCCAGAAATTGATTTTTAATAATTTTATATTGAACAATCTCTATATTAGAAGTGTTCAAGAATAGTTTGACAATGCGTTTGACAAAGTGAACAATTTATTGTAGAGGATCTTTCTTTTATGTATAGTTATGAAAACTTACTGACTTGAGTTCTTTTTATCAATCTTAAGCAAAAATTTCATTTTTGTTGACTACAAACATATCCCCAAAATGTTGGTACCCAGTCCTTTTTTTTTTTTTTTTTGAATGAAAATTCATTAACCAGAGAGTTTGGGCTTTCTAAATTCTTGGTTTGTTTTTTATTTGCTTCTAATTCCTGAAAAGTTATTACATAGTAATTTCTTTAAAAAAATTTTTTTCAGGAACATTACATACCTTTTTCTTTAAAAAAAATTCATTTATGTTTTTTGGTTTTACATTGACTTCATTTCTCCTTGACCTCTTACCCCTCCAGAAAGCAATCCCATAGTACAAAATTATCTAAAAAAAAAAAGAGATAGAGGAAGAATGATGCAGTTAGTAAAACTATTCACTTTCTGTTATTTAAAAAATCTGAAAATATATGCAATGCTCCATGCCTATAGACTGCTCACTTCTCATAAAGTCATCATAATATATGTCAAGCTTTTTATAATTTTGTAACATTCCTTAGGTATGTTGTCGTTATGTATAAGGTGTATCAGCTCATAAGTCTCAACTTTTCTGCCTTCTTATAAGTATATATATACTTCTTATATAAGTATAATTACTTATAGTTTCTTATATATTACCACAATTTTAAAATTTGTTTCTCAATCATTGGCCTTCAACTTTTTTTCCAGTTCTTTGCTACCGCAGATATTTTGGTATATATAGGAACTTTATTTTTAATCAATGACCTCCTTGGTTTATTTGTTTAGTAGCTATCTACCTAAAATATCTGGGCCAAAGCTTATGGACATGTTAGTTATTTTATATGTATAATTTCAAGTAACTTTCCAAAATTGTTGTACTAATTAATAATGGCTTCACCAATAATGAATGTATGATGATCCCATCTTTTGTTATCTTAACCAATTCATAGCTTTTTTATTTATCTGCAAAGTGGTGACTAAACCGCCCCCCCCCACTCTTTATTTTAAAAATAGCTTTATTGATAGATTTTGTTTTTATATCACTTTTCCTAGTATCTTTTAGGTGACTAAATGATTCCATGCATTAAGTTTTGGGACTAGCGTCAACAACTCTGGTGCGCAAATGCTTATTAAGCTGTGTCATCTAGACAGTTCATCTGTTTGCCTCAGTTTCCTCAACTGTAGAATAGAATTGATAATAATAATACTTATTTCCCACATGTCTTTTTTTTGGGGGGAAAGGGAGAGGATGGGGTGAGGCAGTCTGGGTTAAGAGATTTGCCCATGGAAAGATAATGCGGAATGTTGGAGGGGATGTGGGAAAACATGAACACTGATACATTGTTGGTGGAATTGTAAATACATCCAGCCATTCTGGAGAGCAATTTGGAATTATGCTCAAAAAGCTATCAAACTCTGCATACTCTTTGACCCAGCAGTGTTACTACTGGACTTATATCCCAAAGAGATTTTAAAAAAGGGAAAGGGACCTGTATGTGCAAGAATGTTTGTGGCGGCTCTCTTTGTAGTGGCCAGAAACTGGAAACTGAGTGGATGCCCATCAATTGGAGAATGATTGAATAAATTGTGTTTTATGAATATTATGGAATATTATTGTTCTGTAAGAAATGACCCACAGGATAATTTCAGAAAGGCCTGGAGAGACTTACATGAACTGATACTGAGTGAAATGAGCAGGACTAGAAGATCATTATTTACTTCAACAACAATACTATATGATGATCAATTCTGATGGACGTGGCCCTCTTCAATAATGAGATGAACCAAACCAATTCCAATAGAGCAGTAATGAACTGAACCAGCTACACCTAGCGAAAGAACTCTGAGAGATGACCATGAACCACTACGTAGAATTCCCAATCCCTCTATTTTTGTCTGCCTACATTTTTGATTTCCTTCACAGGCTAATTGTACACTACTTCAAAGTCCGATTCTTTTTATACAGCAAAATAATTGTTTGGACATGTATACATATATTGTATTTAACTTATACTTTAACATATTTGACATGTATTTGTCAACCTGCCATCTGGGGGAAGGGGTGGGGGGAAGGAGAGAAAAAGTTGGAACAAAAGGATTTGCAGCTGTCAATGCTGAAAAAAATAAAAAGGTATAAATAAAAAAAAGTGAGAGAGAGAGAGAGAGAGATTTGCCCATAGTCACACAATTAGTACATATCAAATATCTGAGGTTGGATTTGAACTCAGATCCTTCTGACTCCAGGGCTGGCACTCTATCCACTGTACCACCTAACTGCTCCTTCTATATTTGTCTTAACAAGTGGACTCCCAAGTATCTTCTGTTGTCTATAGTTATTTAAAATGAAATTTCTCTTTTTCTTCCTGATGGATTTTATTGTTAATATTTAGAAATATGAAAGATTTTGGTGAATTTGTTTCCTATCCAAAACTTTGTAACTTTGTTCCAATTGTAATTTTGTTTATTTTTTAGTTGACTTTCTAATTTTCTCTGAGTGACTATCACATCATCTGTAACAGCTGATATTTTGTTTCCTCTTTGTCTGAACTTACTTTTTTTCCCTTATCTTATTGATAAGCTACCATTTCTAGTATAATATTGAATATAATCCTGATAATAGACTTCTTGGCTTTATTCTTGATTTTATTGTGAATACTTCTAGTTTGTCCCCATTATATGCTGACTCTTGTTTTTAGATAAATACTACTTATCATTTTAAGGCAAATTACTTTTATTCCTATGCTTTCTAGTGTTTTTTGCAGGAATGGGAATTGTATTTTGTTGATTTTTCTTTATCAACATTATTATGTGATTTTTTTGTTATTAATATGGTAAATTATATTTATAGTTTTCCTACTATTAAACCAACTCTGCATTTCTGTTATAAATAAATAAATAGTCTTTTTTACTGGTTTAATTTACCTTTTTCCATTTTATACTGGTAATTTTTTTTAAAGGATCAAATTAGCTAATGGCTTATCTATTTTAAAATAGTTTGTTGATATTGTTATGTTGTAGTTGTTGTTTTTAAAAATACTACCTCCTAGTTTTATTTGTTAATTGATAATTTTTTTTTGATGAGGCAGTTGGGATAAAGTGACTTGCCCAGGGTCACACAGCTAAGTGTTAGTGTCTGACATCAGATTTGAACTTAGGTCCCCCTGACTTGAGGGCTGGTCCTCTATCCACAACCCCATCTAGCTGTCCCCAAATTGAATTTTTTTAAAACTTTCAATTTTGTTGAATTTTAAGATTCCTATTTTGATGGGAGGAATTAATTTGTTGGTTTTCTAGATTTTTGGTTGTATGCCCAATTTATTGATCTGTTCTTTTTTTTTCTTTTCTTGATAAACATTTAGGGATACAAATTTCCTTTTATATACTCTTTAGGCTGTGTCACATTGATTTTTGATATTTGTTATGTTGTTATGTTCTTCTACTTAATATTTTACTTTTTGAGAGCAGCTAGATAGCACAGTGGATAGAGTACTGGCTCCAGAGTCGAAAAGACCTGAGTTCAAATTTGGCCTCATACACTTAATAGTTACTAGTTGTATGATTTTGGGCAAGTCACTTCACCCCAAATGCCTCGCCAAAAAAAAAGTTGCTTTTTCCCCAGTTATAGTTTTAAAGTTTTTGAGTTCCAAATCTCTCTCTTTCTCTCCCTTTCTTTCCTTAACCTCTCCTTTAGAAGGCAAACAATTGGATATAAGTTATACATATGCAGTCATGCAAAATATATTTCCATATTATGTTGTGAAAGGAAACAAATCAATATATTATAAACAGTAATATTCTATCATACTCATATACCAGAACTTGTTCAGCCATTCACTAACCAATGGACATTCTCTTAATTTTCAATTCTTTGGCACCAGAAAAACAGCTGCTATGACCATTTTTGTACATAGAGGTATTTTTCCTTTTTTTTAATCTCCTTGGGATGTCAAAAGTTTTATGTTCCTTTGTGCATTGTTCCAAATAGCTCTTCAGAATGGTCAAAGCATTTCATAGCTTTACCAACAAATGCATTAGTGCCTCAGTTTTCTCATATAGGCTCCACCATTTGTCATTTTCCTTTTCTGTCATATTAGCCCAGCTGATAGTGGGTGGTAGCAGTTATTTTATTTCACATTTTTCTAATAGTGATTTAGAACATTTTTTTTCATATAACTATAGTTTCAGGTAGTGAAAGCTGGTTTTTCATATCCTATGATTTTTTATTAATTGTAAAATGACTTGTATTTTTATAAATTTGTTCTCTATATATTGAGAAATGAGACCTTATCAGAGAAACTTGCTATAAAAATTTTTTTCACATTTTTGATTATATATTTCACTTCATCCTATTTTCCTCTGTTTATCCTATTCTCTCTCCATTCACCCTGTCCATTCTCTGATTTCTGTGTCTTTCAATCAGTCCTTCCATCACCCCTTCAATCAGCCTCACTCCCTTTTCTTATCCCCCTTCCCTTTCTCCTTTCCTGAGAATAAGATAGATTCCTGTACCCAGATAAATGTGTATATTTTCCCTTTATGAGCTGAGAGTAAGGTTCAATTCCCCTCCCCGCCTCCCATGTTCCCCTCTACTGAAAAAATCCTTCCCTTCCCTTCCCTTCCCTTCCCTTCCCTCCCCTTCCCTTCCCTCTCCTCCCTTCCCTCCCTTCCCTTCCCTCCCTCCCTCCCTCCCCTCCCTCCCTTTCCCTTTTTTTCCCCTTTTTCCCCCTTTTTTCCCCTTTTTTTCCCCTTTCTTCTTTCCTCTTTCCTCTTTCCTTTCCTTTTTCCTTTCCTTTCCTTTCTCCTCCCCTTTCCTCTTTCCTTTTTTGCTTCAGCAGTTGGGGTTAAGTGACTTGCCCAAGATCACACAGCTAGGAAGTGTTAAGTATCTGAGATCAGATTTGAATTCAGGTCCTCCTGACTTTAGAGCTGGTGTTTTATCTACTGCACCATCTAACTACCCCTATATTATTTCTAAATGCCTTAATAATGATTCCCATGTAGGAATGTAAACATTTTAACCTTATTAAATCCCTTGTGACAACTCTTTTTTGTTTACCTTTTTCTGTATTACTCTTGAGTTTTGTATTTGAAAGTTAGATTTTCTATTCAGCTCTGGTCTTTTCATCAAGAATGTTTGAAAGTCCTCTATTTCATTGAATTCCAGTTTTCTTTTTGAAGGATTATATTCAGTTTTTGTTGGAATGTGATTCTGGCTCCTTTGTCTTCTAGATCATATTCAAAGCCCTTTGAGCCTTTCGTGTATAAATTACTAAATTTTGTCTTATTTTGACTGTGGCTCTGTAATATTTTGCATTGCATCTTTCTGTATTATTTTCTCCTTTACCTGAGAACTCTGAAATTTGGCTATATGATGTTCCTGGGAGTTTTCATTTTGGGATGTATTTCAGGAAGTAATTGGTAGATTTTTCCAATTTCTGTTTTATTCTCTGTTTCTACAACAAGATTTTGTGATCAACTGTGATGGACTTGGCTCTTTTCAACAATGAGGTGATTCAGGCCAATTCCAATAGACTTGTGATGAAGAGAGCCATCTGCATCCAGAGAGAGAACTTTGGGGACTGAATGTGTATCACAACATAGTATTTTTACCTTCTTTGTTATTTTTTTTCCTTTCTCATTTTTTTCCCTTTTGATCTGATTTTTCTTGTGCAGCATAAATGTGAAAAAATATGTAAAAGAATTGCATGTGTTTATCCTATATCGAATTGTTTGCTGTCTGGGGAAGGGGAAAAAGAGGGAGAAGAGTATAGAACACAGGGTTTTACAGAAGTGGATGTTGAGGACTGTCTTTGCATGTATTTTGGAAATAAAAAAGCTATTGAAATTAAATAAAAATATCCTCTGGTTTTAGAACATCAGGGAAGTTTTCTTTAATAATTTCTTGAAGAGTCTATCTAGTTCTTTTTTTTTTTTTTTTAATCATGACTTTCAGGTAGTCCAATAATTCTTAAATTATCTCTTCTGCATCTATTTTCCAGATCAATTTTTTTCTTTAGATATTGTATCTTCTGGTGCATATATATTCAGTGTTTATAGTAATTTATTGTATATAGTTTCTTTTAACAAAATGTATGTTTTTGTTCTCTTTTGATTTAGGTCTTTTTAAAAAACTTTGAGGTTAATATTACTACTCCTGTCTTTTTTTTTTTTTTAAACTTAGCTGAAGCATAATAGTCTGTTTGAATTCCTTATTTTAACTCTCTTTGTATTTCATTGTGTTTTTTCTAAACAATATATTTTTGGTTACTGGTTTCTAGTTCATTTTACTCTCCTCTTTCATTTTGTATGCGTTCATCCCATTACTTTTAGAGTTATTATTAACACTGTTTCCTTTCATTCTGTTCTCTTTTACAGTCTTTCTCCTTTTTTCCCCTGCCTCCTCTTTATTTTTTTCTTTTGCTTCATTTTATTCATTTCTTAATCAGTTCTTTCTCTTATTCCTTTCCTATGTCTTAACAAAATCTTTCCCCTAATATTTCTCTGTTGGGTAAGATATATTTTTGTACCTAACTAAATATATATATATATATATATATATATATATATATATATATATAATTCTCTTTTAAGTAATTCAGATTAGTAGCTCAAGTTTTACTGGCTCCCTCAAAAGATATAAACACCACATATAAACTTTTCCTTGCATATTTCATTTATGAAAGATAATTTTCTCCATTCTTCCTTCTTTTCCATGGTATACCTTTATCTACACTTTTCATTTTTCTTTTGAGATCCTGAAAAATAAGAGTCATCCCTAGGCCCCTTGACTTATCTTTTTTCCTTGTTAGCCCCTAATATTAATAGATTTATATAGAGCTACATGTATCAACTTTCCACATAAGAATATATGTAATTTAACCTTATTTAATTTCTTCTGGTTGCTCATTCATTTTTATCTTTTTATTTTTCTCTTAACTTTTGTCTCTGCTGAATTTCCTATACTTCTGATTTTTTTCATCAGAAATGTTAGAACTAGCCTTTTATTTAAAAATCCTTCCATGTTTTTGTACTCTTTTCTTTAGTGAAATCATACATAGCAAACCAAAATAATAATATTAAGTAACATGTACACAGCATATTTATATTTGCAAAATGCTTTCCTCAGAAAATGTTTGTCAATAAGTGTGGCAAGTATTTTTGTATGGGTAATTGATGCCCATTTTTATAGGTGAGGGCACGAGACATTGAGAAGTTAACTGTTCTATGAATACACATGTAGATTTAAATTCACATTTATTGTTTTGTCCATTGTGTTATGTACTCTTTCAAGGCAAAAATTGATGCAGTTTTATTTGATTTTTAAAATAAAATAAGCATCAATTACAGATGAGTGGAAGTGAAAAGTAATGACTACTGCTGATGATTCTTGCTAAAATAGATTTTGCTGTTTGATATTTTCTTTTCTTAAATTCTTAGATAAAATCAGGTCAGTCTTCTGCTAAGAAAGAAACAGTCCTTTCATTTCTATTTTCTTCTGTATTCTCAATTCTCATGATGAATTTATCTTTTTAAATGGATTTTTATAGTAGTTGTAAAAATGGAAGAAGATAGGAAAAAAGGAAAATTGAATGAAATATGCAATTTTTACAGAAGATTTTCATAATTCTTAAGTGACTTAGATGGTAGTAATATTATGATAGTTGTAATATATTTTAAAATTTTTTTGACTTATTGAAAATATATTTTCTTTAAAGGATATGACACTTTTTTTTTTTTTTTTTGGCCATTCTCCTTTTTCTCTTTAAACGTAGAAAGGCAATTTTACAGTGTAGTTTTACAGAAAAAAAAAATATGAGGAAAGTTGTTATAACATGGCATGCTGTTAGAGTATGGTTTCAAGTGACTTTACAAAATTTCTGTTGACTTAAGGGAGTTAAGAATGGAAGCTTCATTTCAACAAACATTTATGTTTTGTCATCTTGTGTCTATATTTAATACATAGAATAGTGCTGTATACATAGTAGAAGTTTAATAAATGTTAATTGAAAAGGATTAAATTTAGGAAAGGGTAAGAAATATAAGGAAGTAAAAAGATGGGAAGAACAATAGAAAAGAAAGTTGCGATGAATTTAAGGAATAAAAGGACAATTGCAAAGATGTATAGTGAATTTTTTTCCAGTTTTCTCATACATCCCCTCTAACATTTATGATCTTTTCCTGTCATCTTAGCCAAACCTCAACATTCTTTTAATTTGTATTTCTCTTATCAATAGTGATTTAGAACAGTTTTTCATATGACTACAGATGGCTTTAATTTCTTTGTATGAAAATTGTTCCTATTCTTTGACCATTTACAAATTTGGGAATGACTTATATTCTTATACATTTGACTCAGTTTTCTATATATTTTAGAAGCGAGCACTTTATCAGAAAAAAATTATTTCCATTTTTCTGCTTTCCTTCTAATCTTGGCTACATTGGCTTTGCTTGTGCAAACCCTTTTTAATTTAATGTAATCAAAATTATCCATTTTGCATTTTATAATGTTTTGTATTTTTATTTGGTCATAAATTTCTGCCATCTCCTAAGATCTGATAAATAAATTATCCCTTGCTCTCCTAATTGTTTATAGTATCATCTTTTATGTCCAAATCATGAACCTTTTTAAGCCATATCTTGGTGTGGGGTTTCTAGGTTCTATGCCTAGTTTCTGCCATACAGTTTTCCATTGTTTCCAGCAATTTTTGTAAAATAGTGAGTTTTTATCTGAGAAGCTAGAGTCTTTAGGTTTATCAAACACTAAATTAGTATAGTCAATAACTGTTGTGTTTTGTGTACCTAACCTATTCCACTGATTTACCACTCCATTTCTTAGCTAATATCAAATAGTTTTGATGACCACTGCTTTATAATACAATTTTAGGTCTGGTATGGCTAAACTGTCTTCCTTTGCATTTTTTCATAAATTCTCTTAATATTCTTGACCTTTTGTTTTTTCAGATGAATTTTGTAATTATTTTTTCTAAATCTGTAAAATACTTTCCTTGCAAATTTGATTGATATGGCACTGAATGAGTAATTTAAATAGAATTGTCATTTTTATTATATTACCTTGGCCTATCCATGAGCAATTGGTATTTTTCCACTTGTTCAGATCTGACTTTATTGTGTGAAAAGTATTTTATGATTGTGTTCATATAATTTGTCGGTTTGTCTTGATAAGTCTATAGTTATTTTATATGGAATTTCTCTTCCTATTCTGTGTTACTGTTGATAACATATAGAAATGCTGATGTGTAGAGGACTGCAGATCTTGGAGAACTCTTAGAAAAGTATACTTGAAGCAAAGATACTTACAACGGGGTGATTGATGAGATAATGGATTTCTAGTTCACATATACTTAGTATAGTGATGTAATGGTTCTATAGTTGCTACATGCTCAGTGTGCTGTAGTGATGTAATTGTACTAAGGTATTTAAGGGCTGAGGGGACTTTTGAAATAAGCAGACTCAAGTGCGTGTGTGCTCGAGCTCAGTCTCAGACTCCAGACTCCAGACTTGACCATCCTCGACCATCCTCGTGGTGGTTCTCCTGCCTTCATCATTTGTCCACCTAAAACCAAGGCCTATCCAGAGATCCTGCAGAAAGCTAGCCCAGATGTTTCACTGATGATCTGTGTGGGTTTATTTTATATCCTGCAATTTTGCTAGTTTTGCTTTGTTTTGTTTTGCTAAAATTAATTGTTTCGAATAGTTTTTAGTGGATTCTTTATGTTTCCCTTAGTATACCATCACATCATCTGTAGACCTTTTAGTTTTGTTTTCTCATTGCCTACTCTAATTCCTTCAATTTCTTTTTCTTCTCTTATTGCCAAAGCTAACAATTCTAGTACAATATTGAATAATAGTGTGTTAATAAGCATCCTTGTTTCATCCCCAATCTTATTGAGAATGCTTCTAGCTAATCCCTGTTACATATATTGTTTGCTTATGGTTTTAGATAGATGATTCCTATGCTCTCTGGTGTTTTTAATAAAAATGGGTGCTGGATTTTTTCAAAAGCTTTTTCTGCATCTATTAAGATAATATATTATTTTTGTTAGTCTTATTATTGATATGATCGATTATGTTCATAATTTTCCTGCTGTTGATCCAAGTATAAATTTCTGGTATACTTGATCATAGTCTATTATCCTAGTAATAAATTGTTGTAATCTCTTTCCTAATGTTTTATTTAATTTTTTCATCAATATTAATTAGGGAAATTTGTTTATCATTTTCCTTCTCTCTTTTTGCCTTTCTTGGTTTTGGTATTAGCACCATACTTTCATCATAAAAGGTATTTGGCAGGACTGCTATTTTTCCAAGTAGTTTATATGGTATTGGAATTAATTGTTCTTTAAATGCTTGATAGAATTCATTTGTAAATCCATCTGGCTCTGGAGACTTTTTTCTCAGGTAGAACTCATTGTTAGCTTATTCAATTACCCCTCCCCCCCCCCATGGGGTTATTTAATTATTTTATTTCTCTCCATTTGGGCAATTTATGCTTTTGTAAATATTTATCCATTTCAATTAGATTGTCAGATTTGTTAGCATACATGTGGGTAAAATAGCTCCTAATTGCTTTAATTTTTTTGGCCATAATGTTGTGTCCACTCTTCATTTTTGATATTGGGATTTGAGTTTTCTTTTCTTTTTCTAATCTAATTAACCAAAGGTTTATCTCTTTTGTTGTTTTTTTCTGTAACACCAACTCTTAATTTTATTTATTAGTTCGATAGTTTTCTAAATATTTTATTAATAAATAGTTTTATTTATTAACCTCTTCTTTGATTTTCAGAATGTCTAATTTTGTGGGGGTTTTCTAATTTGGCATTAATTGGAAGTTTTTAATTTGTTCTTTTTTTAGCCTTTTTATTTGCATGCCCTATTCATTGATCTTCTCTTTATTTTATTCATGCAATTATTTAGAGATGTAAAATTAACTCTAAAAACTTCTTTGCTTGCATTCCATAGATTTTGGTATATTGTCTCATTGTCATTCTCTTGAATGAAATTATTAATTATTTTTGTGATCCACTCTTTCATTAGGATTAGATTGTTTAAATTCCAGATAGTTTTTCATCTTACTTTTTCTGATGCTTTTGAATTTTTATTGCATCATGACCTGAAAAAGATACATTTTTCATGTTCAGTTTCTGCCTTTTTGCCTTTGATTGTGAGGTTATTATTACATAATACATAGTCAGTTTTTGTTTCAATGCCATGTGCCACCAAGAAAAATGTATGTTCTTTTCTATCTCCCTTTAGTTTTCTTGAGAAGTCTATCATGTCTAAGTTTTCTAACATCCTACTCACTTTAACTTTTTTGTTTATTTTGTGGTTAGTTTTATCTAATTCTGAAAGGGAGAGATTGAAGTCCCCCACTAATATAGTTTAGCTTTCTGTTATATAACCTCAAGAATATAAGTCATTCCCAAATTTGTAAATGGTCAAAGAATAGGAACACTTTTCATATAAAGAAATTAAAGCCATCTGTAGTCATATGAAAAACTGTTCTAAAATGTAGAAATAAACTACATTTATTTCACTTGGTCCTCATAGCAGCCCTATGCTGTAGATGCTATTCTCATCCCCTTTTTACATTTTAGAAAATGGAGATAGACAAAAGATAAGTAATTTGCCTAGGGTTAGTTACACAGGTAATAAGTTTCTTAGGCTGAAATTGAACTTAGATATTCTTTCTCATTGCTCTGTACACAACTACACCAGCTTCTTCTATTTTTGACTGTTTTGAAAACTAATCTGAATCTAATAAAATAAATTTCAGTAGGAATAAATATAAAGTCTTAAATTTAGATTAAAATAATTGATGCATTATAATAATTAATGCACCACATTATCATACTGATATCAATATCATACTGATAATTTGGATAGCATCCAAAGGATAATAACCAAGATGACTTTGGGCCTTAGGCCAGCATCATTTGAAGGAAGTAGAATATTTAACTTGGAAAAAACAGTGGAGTTGGGGAAAGCTGTATTCAAGTATTTGAATATTTGATGGGCTGTCATTTGTAAGAGTGTAAAGCCAGGATCAATGGATGGAATTTGCAGAGGCCTATAAAGAAAAACTTCCTAACAATCAGGGCTGCCCAGAAGTAGAAATGACTTCATTGCTAAGTAGCAGGTTTTTTGTCATTGGAGACCTTTGTACTGAGTTTGATGTTTACTTATTGGAATATAATGTAATATAAATGTTTCAGTTATGGGCAAGACTATATAGGCACCGATTTCTTCCAGTTTTAAAATTCTTTGATCCTATTTGAATTTTATTTTTTCTCCACTACTTTTTAATATTGTATTATGACTTCATTGCTAAGTAGCAGGTTTTTTGTCATAGGAGTCTTTTGGACTGAGTTTGATGTTTACTTATTGGAATATAATGTAATATAAATGTTTTAGTTATGGGCAAGACTATATAGGCACCAATTTCTTCCAGTTCTAAAATACTTTGATCCTATTTGAATTTCACCTTTTCTCCACTATTTTTAATATTGTATTATACTTATTTGTATGGCTATTCTAGTCACTGATATTGGTATATATAAATGAATGAATTTATTCAGTTCTATAATTATCTTAACTTTGAATTTAGTACAATTGTCATTGATGCTTTTCCCATCCTAAGTAGGAAGTCATTTTTAGTGTAATATTGGAAGATTTGGAATTGTAGTTTTCCAGTGCTTAAATCAATTGGTTTTTAAGCCATAAATCCCAGAAATGTTTTGACAAGTAATGGTAAGAATGGGATTTTTAACTTAGCACTCAAAGAATTACTGCAGTGGCTCAAATTCTGCATAACCACAAAAAGATCATGAAACAATGTTCTTTTGGGGAATAGGAGCTACACCATGTCTGAACTAAGCACTTTAAAATGTTCCTTGCTTGATGGTCATCAGTTATTCCTATATTAGGATAAATACTTTTTTTTAATGACATAGTAAACTATAAAACTTGACAAGGATATTCTGTCATCCTAATTTATATGCCATTTTCTCTTGAAGTCAATAAAGACATGCCAGTAAATTGTAATGCTATCAATGTATTCAAAGAATTAGGTACTATAGATTGATTGTTCTATATTACACTGTTAGTCTTAACATAAATTATTTCAAGCTTCTATGTTATAAAAATGTGATAGGGAAGTAGTGATATCTCTGAGAGAATTCCTGACATTTAAGATTGTTTAATAAGCCATTTTCTATTTTTAGTACAGAGAAACTTGTCTTCTAGAGGTGGTAGTTGCAAAAATTCTCAGTTAAATTTCTAATGAATCCTTACTCTGAAGAGTATCCAAATCATCTTTTAGAGAAAATCCCCTACAAGTTAACTAGTATGCAAAAGTAGGCATTCTCTTTGTCCGTAGGGTATTCCCTACAATTACTTCTTGCATCTATAGGAAATAAAAGTCTATGGATTTACCATTTACCAAGTGCCACTTTGTGTCAAGAACTATGCTAATATTGGAGATATATATTTTTTTAAAGGCAAAAGAAAGTCCCTGCTTTTAAGGAATTCATTGTCTAATAGAAGAGACTACTTGCCAAAGAACTATATATATATACAGGATAGATTACTGTACAATACAAGTAAATACAATACAATACAAGTAAATTGATAGGATTTCCAATTCACCAAATCTAAATAAACTATCATTCTCAGCAAATAGCAATATTTTTATTACTTCTTTATTTGTCTTCATATCTTTGATTCTTATAGACTATTGGTGTCGTAGATAGAGTATTTGGCCCTGAGATATTAAGACTTTAGTTCACATTTGGCCTCAGATACTTAGTAGTTATGTGACTTTGGATAAGTCATTTAGCATCTTGCCTTATTTCCATATGCAATAATAATAGCACCTATTTCCTAGTCATAGTATTCTGATTGTTGCCCCAGTCTACCTCAGCCCAAACCTGTCCCAAGTCCTGACCCCCCAAAGAAATCATTAATCATAAGTCTCACTAGAATAATGACCACTCCAACATATTCTGTTCCCACATGATGGTTATCACAAAATATAACACAAAGATCAGCAAAGAAGAAAGTAGCACCAAGTGAAGTGGGTAGAACCAAGAGAACATTGTACATAACAACAAGATTATGTGATAATCTACTCTGATGGACTTGGCTCTTTTCAACCATGAGGTGATTAAGGACACTTCCAATAGATTTGTTATGGAGAGAGCCATCTGCACCTAGAAAGAGACTATGGGGACTAAATGTGAATCAAAACATAGTATTTTCATCCTCTTTTTTGTTTTTTGCATGCTTTTTGTTTTCTTTTTCATTTTTTTCCCTTTTGGTTCTGATTTTTCTTGTGCAACGTGAGAAAAGTGGAAATGTTTAGAAGAATTGTATGTGTTTAACCTATATTGGAATACTTGCTGTCTAAGGGAGAGAGGGTCCAGGGAGGTTTTGCAAGGGTTAATGTTGAAAACTATCTTTGCATGTATTTAAAAAAATAAATGTAGCACCACTAGGATGTGGAAGAGGACACTGGATTGTAAACCTTAATAAATCTTTCCTGTGACTTGTCACCTGCTCAGTTCCCCTTCCTTTGCTGCCCTTTGGTGAAATCCTAGTTTTAATATCATTACCATTGATCAATAAATCCTTTTTCTGTATGTATTCTGTGTAACTGCATTCTCAGTTCCACCAGACCTTTAGGATCTCCCCATCATAGCAAATTACTCCTGTGACCTCAAAATTGATATATTTTGTGATAGTAATCAGCACCATTTACTCTTTAACATTTCTTGTCTTTGTTTGCTGTGCTGCTGACTCCTTCAGGGAGTTTGGCCCACCTACTGAGTGTATAAATCTCATTAAAATGCTTTTGCTTATGTTGAAAACTTTCTGAACCATAGTTCTTTTAGAGGTGACAACATAACACATATCTGATACCTCAACACTAGATTTTTTGTGAAGATCAAATATGATAATATTTACTTAACACATTTAACTCAGTGCCCGGCATGTAGTATTGGCTTAATAAATGCTTGTTTCCATCTTTTTTTGTGGTTGCTAATATTTCCTGAAGTGTATCAAAAAAAAAAATAAAATAGTGGAAAGAGTGGGCATCCTTGCTTCACTGTTGTGTTTTATGATATATTTTTAAAAGTCTTTCTGTGATTATAGGCATGGCTTTAGTGCTAGAACACTTATTTCAAGCTTAATTTTTGGAATAGTGAGTTGAGAGTCATTGAACAAACATGGTTTAATATGTAAAAATACAGCAAGGATACACAAGGAGTCAGTGGTACTTCAGCTTGAGTAGAATTGATCTCCCATCTCATATGATCTTAGGTGCCAACAAAGTTTGACAGTTCCTAATTACTTGGGGCTGGGACTTTTTATAGAAATTGGATTAGGGAAATTAGGAATTATCTGGCTTTAGGAGAATAGGAGTTTGCATTAGAAAAGTTGGGATCAATCTGGTTATGTGAACAGTCAGGGACATGTCTTTAGAAAAATGCTGATTCTGTCACATACACTATTAGTTTGTTGGGCTTTTATCATAAATGATTGTAGAACTCTGTCAAAGAATCTAGTGTTGAGGTATCAGATATGTGTATTTCTGAGAATAACAAAGTCATTCACAGCTGATCATCCCATTGCTATTTACCAGTAGCAGTACATTTTACTTTGCTTGAGCTTATGGGGGACTTTCCAGGTTTTTCTGAGAGCATCCTGTTCATTGTTTCTTATAGAACAATAATATTCCATCATAATCACATACCATAATCCTCTCAATTTCCAATTCTTTGTCCTGAGAAAAGAATTACTAGAAATATCTTTGTACATATAGGTTCTTTTCCTTTTTTAAAAACCTCTTTTGAGATTCATGGTTAGTATTGTTAGGTCAAAGAATATACATGATTTTATAGCCCTTTGGGCCTAGTTCATATCTTTTGAGCATTTATTAATTGGGGAATGGCTCTCATACTTTTAAAATAAATTTGTTCGGTTCTTTATACATTTGAGAAATTGTAATCAGAGAAATTTGCTTTGAAATTTTTTTCATGATTATTATTGCTAATTATATTTCCTCCCTGTTTATTCTATTCTCTCTCTCCTTTTACCCTGGACCTCTTCAAAAGTTTTGCTTCTGACCATGTCTTCCCCCAAATTCCCTCTTCTATCACTCTTCCCTCTTCCTGAATCCCCTTTCCATCCTATTTTTCTACATCCTATCCTAAGATAGATTTCTATACCCATGTTGAGTGTGTTTGTTATTTCCTCTTTGAGCCAATTACAATGAGAGTAAGGTTCATTCACTCTACCTACTTTCTTCTTCTTTTGCACTATAAAACCTTTTTCTTGATTCTTTTATGGCAAACAATGTAGGCCCTTCCACCTCTTCCTTTCTCTCAATACTTTCCTCTCTCATCCCTCTATTTTATTTTATTTTTTAGATATTATCCTTTCATATTCAACTCACATTTTTGCCCTCTGTCTATATAAACTTCTAACTGCTATAATGATGAGAAAGTTCTTATGAGTTACAAGTGCTATCCTACCATGTAGAAATGTAAACATATAAATTTTATCAAGTCCCTTAAGATTTCCCTTTCCTGATTACCTCCTTATGTTTTTCCTCAGTCCTACATTAAAATCAAATTTTTTCCTAAGCTCAGGACTTTTTATCATGAATGCTTAAAAGTCCTCTATTTCATTGAATGCTAATTTTCCTTTTTTTTTTTTTTTTTTTTTTAAATAGCCTTTTATTTACAGGTTATATGTATGGGTAACTTTACAGCATTAACAATTGCCAAACCTCTTGTTCCAATTTTTCATCTCTTACCCCCCCACTCCCTCCCCCAGATGGCAGGATGACCAGTAGATGTTAAATATATTAAAATATAAATTAGATACACAATAAGTATACATGACTAAACCGTTATTTTGCTGTACAAAAAGAATCAGACTCTGAAGTATTGTACAATTAGCTTGTGAAGGAAATAAAAAATGCCAGTGGGCATAAATATAGGGATTGGGAATTCAATGTAAGGTTTTTAGTCATCTCCCAGAGTTCTTTCTCTGGGCGTAGCTGGTTCAGTTCATTACTGCTCCATTGGAAATGATTTGGTTGATCTCATTCTCCAGGCCTTTCTGAAATCATCCTGTTGGTCATTTCTTACCAAACAATAATATTCCATAATATTCATATACCACAATTTATTCAGCCATTCTCCAACTGATGGGCATCCACTCAGTTTCCAGTTTCTCGCCACTACAAAGAGGGCTGCCACAAACATTCGTGCACATACAGGTCCCTTTCCCTTCTTTATGATCTCTTTGGGATATAAGCCCAGTGAATGCTAATTTTCCTATTGAGGGATTATATTCAATTTTGCTGAACAGGAGATTTTTGGTTGTAATCTTAACTCCATTTCTCTTTGGAATATCATATTGTGTGGGATGGCAAACCAACTCAAAATGATTACTCAGAGATTTCTCAAAGTGAAGATCAGAAGTTTTATTAGAATCTTGTGAGAAATGGGCCATCCACTCACTGAGTTCTGAGAGAGAAGAAAAGCTGATTTTACAGAGACTGAGATGATTTAAATGGTCAAGAAGAAGAAAAAAAAGATTACAGAAACTATTCGCCCACCTATCTCCTGTTAATCCTCCTAAAATCGTTGGCAAACAAAGCCTTTATAAACCCTTTGTTTGTCTTTGGAATACAGGTGGACGTTTGTGGCACTAGGGTCTTGGTTAAGCAATACCTATTAAAAAAAAAAAAAAAGTGGTCTATTCTGCTTCAAAGTTTGCAATGTTTGGCCTAGCTTTCTGTCATAGACTGACTCAGTCTCAGTTTGAGCCAGTCTCTTCCAGCAGTCTGTCAGTCTGACAGTCTCAACCTGTCTCCCTTTCCGAGTCTGACTTTGTCCCCAGTTTAAATACTCTTATTATAGTTATATCATTACAGTATACTGAATATGTGTGAAACTAGAGAACCATTACGATGCCATACCAAGTTCTAAGTATATTTGTGAACTAGAGAACAATTATCTCATCAATTCCACTGAGTTAACACCTTGCTTTAAGTATACTTCTCCAGAGTTCCCACTGGCTCCAAAAGATTAATAATCAATTAAGTCAGAGGGGATAAAGGTTTCTAAAATAACTAAGGAGACTTGGTTTTACTTCAGGCTTTTCTCAGTCAACAAACAGAGATTAGCCACTTTGTAGATTTCTCAATATCTCTAGGTCATTAAATAATTAGTCCTTTCTTCTCTAAGCAGTTATCTCTTAAATATTTTCTCTTGGAAAATCTTTGTTCTTCTTCCCAGAGCCTAATGATTAAATCCTTGGTGCTAGTCCTATTATTCTGAGAAGTCCTCAGATTTTCAGTTCACCCATGGTTAAAGGGTTATAAAGTATTACAATGTTTGTTACATTCCAGTCTGTTACAATGCTTACTCAAACCGATATGTTATACATATGTTACAAATGTTTGCTCAAACTTAGTTGGTCATAAACTTAATAGTACTTAAACTATTTTAAGTTTTTTATCATGATATTTATACAAAGAATTTCATTTCCCAAACCCAACAATTTACTTCATACATTAAAATCTAAATGGTAGGTTCAGTCTACCTTACTTAATTATTTTATGAGAAACCACATAATCCCTTACAATATTCCTGTTTTTTAATATAGAAACTGATAGATCTTGTGTTTTTCTAACTGTAGCTGCACTAAACTTAAATTGTTTCTTTCTGGATGCTTGCAATATTTTCTCCTTACCTGAAAATTCTTGAATTTGGCTATAACATTCCTGGGAGTTTTCATTTTGGGATCTTTTCCAGGAAGTGATTGGTAGATTCTTCCATTCTATTTTACCTACTGGTTCTAGAATACCAAAACAATTTTCCTTGACAATAGGAAACAATGTGAAATCTCTCATTTGAAAATCAAGTAACCTGGAAAATAGATCCAGGAGAAATAACTGAAAAAATTATTGGATTACTTGAAAGCCATGATCAAAAAAATAAAATAAAGAGCCTACATGTCATCTTTCAAGAAATTATGGAAAATTGACCTGATATTCTAGAACCAGCAAGTAAAATAGAAATTCAAAGACTCCACCAGTCACCTCCTTAAAGAGATCCCAAAATTAAAACCCTGAGGAATATCATAGCCAAATTCAAGAGCTTCCAGGTCAAGAAGAAAAATATTGGGAGCAACCAGAAAGAAACCATATTCAGATATCAAGGAGCAGCTGCTAGGATAACACAAGATTTATCAGCTTTCAGACTAAATGTTTGGAGATCTTGGAATATGATATTCTGGTGGGTAAAGGAACAAAGATTACAACAAGAATCACCTATCCAGCAAAGCTGATAATAATTCTCCAGAGGAAAAAAATACATATTCAATAAAATTTAAAACTTTCAGGCATAATGAACAGACCAGATCTGCATACAGATCTTTCACATGCAAAACTCTAAAGAGGCATAAAAAGGTTAATAGAAAAGAAAAATCATAAGGAACTTAATGAGGATAAAATGTTTACATTCCTACACAGGAAGATGATACTTGTAACTCAAAAGAACTTTCTCATTATTAAGGCAATTAGGAAGAATATATATAGAGGGCACAGATGTTTGTTGAATATGAAAGGATAGTAATTTTTAAAAAGTTATATGATGAGAGAGGAATGTTTTGGGAGAAGGGGAAAGGGAAAAGTAGAATTGGGTAAATTATCTTCCCTAAGAGAGGCAAGAAAAAACTTTTACAGTGGATGGAAAGAGAAAGGAGGTAAAGGGAAGTGAGTGAATTTTGGTCTCATCAGAATTGGCTCAAAGAGGGAATAACATTCACAGTCAATTGGGAATAGAAATCTGTTTTCTCCTACAGGGAAAATAGGAGGGGAAGGGGAGAAAGGGGGGGGGGGGTAGTCAGAACCAAACACTTTTGAGGAGCAATAGGTGAAAGGAGAGACAGAATAGAATAAACAGGAGGGGAATAAAATTAGTGATAGTAATTGTGTAGAAAAAAATTTCAAGCAAGTTTCTGTGATGAAGACCTTTCTCAAACATACAGAGAACTGAATAAATTTTATAAAAATAAGAGCCATTCCCCAATTGATATAAATGATCAAAAGATATGAATAGCTTTCAGATGAAGTAATCATAGCCATTTATCAGCATATAAAAATGTTCTAACTCACTACTGATTGGAGAAATTAAAACGATTCTGAGGTATTACCACATACCTCTCAGTTTAGCTAATAGGATAGAAAAATAAAATTATAAATGTTGGTGGAGATGTGGGGAAAGGAGACATTAATGCATTTAGTGGAGTTGTGAACTCATTGAACTATTTTATAGAGCAATTTGGAGTTGTATTCAAAGGGGATATAAAACCATGCTTATCCTTTGAATTAACAATACTACTACCTGGTTGGTATTTCCAAAGAGATAAAAAAACAAAAATGAAAAGAGCCTATGTGTTTAAAACAACAACAAAACAAAACAAAAAATCCAGTAGCAACTCTTTACTGATAGAGAATTAGAAATTGAGGGGATGCCAATCAGTTGGGGAAAGGCTGAATAAATTGTAGTATCTGATTGTCACTGAATATTATTGTGCTATAAGAAATGATGAGCAGTATGCTCTTGAAAAAACCTGGAAAAACCTCTATGAGCTAATGTAAAAAGCAATGAAATGTGTACATTAGTAACAGCAATATTCTAAAATTATGGGTTGTGAATGATACAACTGTTCTCAGTAATAAATATCATAAAATGATTCAAGACATCTCTGCAGAAGTTATGATGAAAAATGCTATCCATACCCAGAAAAGAACTGAAGATGTCTGAATGAAGATTAAAGACATACTTCTTTTTATACTTACTTTGTTTTTCTTGAGAGGTTTTTGTTGTTGTTGTTGTTTTTTGGTCTGTGTTTTCTTTAATGTTTTCCATGACTATTATGGAAATGTTTTCTATGATTATATATGTATAACCTATATTGAATTGCTTGCATTCTCAATAAGGGTAATATGGAAGGGAGAGAATCTGGAACTCAAAGTTTTAAAAATGAATGTTAAAAATTGTTTTTATATGTAACTGGGGGAAATAAAATATTATTTAGAGATGATAAAAGAATAAAGAGAATAATTTATACATTCTTATTAATAATGATTCTTTTAAATTTGATAAAATTCCCATGTAAATCCATCAGAAACAAGATTTTTTCTCCCTTAAGTTATATTTTCTTTTTTGAGACTGGACTTATTTAAGATCTGTAAGTCTTTGGAGAGATCTATTAGAACTTTATAAGAGCTTGTGAAACTTTTTAATCAGTAAAGTAAAATGGTCAAAACTGGGTTTTTGACATAACAATTTGACAGGATGAAGGTTGTATTGAATAGGGGAGAGACTTGAGACCCACATTTCAGTTTAGTTTTGATTTTTTTTTTCTGTGACTACCTTTCTGTTCAATCATATAAAATTAATTTAAATTATTCTCATCCTAATTTCTTCAATTACATAATAAAAATATTGAAATATTTGTTCTTTTAACTTCTTCCAGGTTTAAAAATTCTCTGTGATTAATTTCATTTTTAGCTTTATATAATTTCTGTTTTCAATCACAAACTAAATTATGTATGATATTTATACTCTTTTAAAGGAGTATTGATTCATTCAACTTAGTGTTTTTTTCTTAATGGATATTTTTAATAAAGCTTTTTATAGTTTTGCTCTTTCACATAATATATGTATTAATGTGTATATATGTGTGCATATACTTAAAGATTTCTTGACTCATTGAAAGTTATTGAATGAAAATTAATAGATAACTGCATTCTCTTAGCCATTATTTAAAACTACTTAAGAATACCTTTTGTATGTTTTTGCCTCTCACTTTGAATTTGTCCATATTGAGTTGTTGCTGAAAAGAAAATTATGTATCTTGTTCAATTTTGAATGTGTACTATACTGAAGAGGTAGGTAAAGATGAAAATAATACAAAGTATTTTTTTTTAGAAATAAAAATTGAAATGGAAGTATTTGCAGGTCAGGTCATATTCAGTGTATTCTTTATCATACTTATTTTCTCATATTTTTATAAGATATGAAAACCTTAGAATGTTTAAACTAATTCAATTTTCTGATAATTTGAGGCATACTTTTTCTTTGGTTCAAAGTTTTTGGTCTCTGAACTTTTTTTCCTGAATATCAAATCTTATGTAGAATGCTGTTAAATTAGAGGTGAAATGGACTTGAATGTCAAATTATGCTTTAGGATTTACAGGTGGTTGTTTTTTAAAATAGATTTTCGTGACACCCTTCTTATGGTCTTCCCTTTTTTAATTTCATAGATTGCCTTCCTTGAAGAGAAATGATTTAAGAGAGACAGAAATAGACACAGAGAGAATTAGAAAGACAGACAGAGGAAAGAGATAAAGGAGAGACAAAAAGAGAGACAGAGACAAGGAAGAAAGGAGGGAGGGAGAAAAGAATAAGAGAAAAATTTAGCAAAATTGAACAATACTTTGAAAAATATTCTATTGAATTGTATTGAAAAATTCTATTGTTATGTCAGTGTTTCCACTGTCATGGATTCTTCACCCCTCCATTCTGCAAAAGTTTTTTGGGAGATATATCTTGTTATATTTTTTCTCTTGGGTTCAAGCTTATTCTTTATCATTTTATAAACATTCAATTTCACTTTTTTTTGTGATTGTTGTTCTTTCCATTCATGTTGTTGTAGTCATTTTCTATGTTGTTTTGCTTTTTTTGTTTTTTTGGTTCTGCTTGCTTCACTTTGTATCTATCAGTTCATCTAAATTCATCCATCTTCTGTCTTCATATGTTCACCTTAATATTTCATTACAGTGATGAATGTACACAGATTTTACCACAATTTATTTAGGCATTCCTTAATAAATGGCAGTCCAGTTTATTTCTAGTTCTTTGCTACCATAAAAAGTGAAGTTTTAAATGTTTTGGTATATATGGAGACTTTATTTTTTTCTCAAAGACCTCTTGGTCTTATACCTAGCAGAGGTATCTTTGAGTCAACCACTATATAATTCTAAGTTGCTGTCCAAAATGCTTCATTAATTTACTGTTCCACCCAAAATGGAAGAGTTTCTGTGGTATAATTATACTTATTCTTATTCATCTTATATTTTCACATACTAATATTAAAAATCAATTTTCTGAACATGAATTCTTTATGAAGTGTCTGATTTCATAATTTCACAAAGCAATAAGGCCCTTATAATGTCCTGATTTTTTTTTTTAGTACAAATTATTTAGTTTCTAAAAGTTTTGGAAAATTTTTTCTTGATATTTATCCATTAAAATTATTATATTTTAGAATTGGGCAAGACCAAGAGATTATGTAATATAACTTTCTATGTAATCCTTTCTACAGTATCTCTGAAAGGTAGCCATAAAAACCTGGCTTGAGTACCTTTAAGAAAAGGAGATTCATTTCTTCTCAGGATATCCAGTTTTATTTGAAAATTCATTCTTATGTTGAACCAAAATCTCACTTCCTAGGTCCTAGGTTCTCCTTTGGAGCAAGAAAGAACACGTCTATTTCCTGTTCTGCATAATTGTTGTTTAAAGACAACAGTTCTTTTCTTTCCTTAGTCATCTCTTCTCCTGCCTAAATAATAATCTTTTTCATCTAATCTTTATATCACCTGATTTCCAGATGTTTGCCCTACTCCACTTATCTTCCTCTTGACAGCCTTTATTCTCCTTTCTAAAATCAAACACATTACTCGTTATGATTTCATCTTTGGAGATTATTGTTGTTAAATCATTTCTCCCATATCTGACTCTTCTTATTTGGGGTTTTCTTGGCAAAGATACTGGAGTGGTTTGCAATTTCCTTCTCCAGCTCATTTTACAGATGACGAAACAGAGTTAAGTGATTTGACCAGGGTTACACAACTAGTAAATGTCTAAGGTCAGATGTGAACTCGGAAAGACAAGTCTTCTTGGCTCCAGGACCTGCATTTCATCCACTGTACTAGCTAGCTATCTTGACAATAGAAATTACACTGTTACTATTATCCATCTTTCAGTCTAACATAACATTAGCTTTTTTGTAGTTTTGTCACAACAAATTAACTAATTTCTGGTTAATTAAAGACTTGTTTCTCTTCTCCCTCCACTCTCCATAAACTAATGACTACCCAGATCTCTTGTACTTATGTGATTTAAAAACTAACTTAAACTTTGCATTTGTTTCTTGAATTCCATGCTTTTATTTTTTGTTCTAATATATCAAAATCATTTTATATCTGATTCTATTGGTCAGTGGTGCTAGATATCCTCTTTATAAGCATTCCCTCTATTTTAGGACAAAAATAAATGACCTCTCCTCATATTAAAATAATTCACTCAGGTTGACACTGTCCAGAATTTTTTTTATTTTTCTCTAATATTTTTATTCAGCCCATTTTTCATCATTTTACTCACAATGGAAAATTTTATGAACTGTGTGATTGAAATTGTAATATTCAATGTCTATAAATTTTCCCTCCATTCTAGTAATTCTATCATAAGTAGAAATTAAATTATTTTGGTTTGACTTGATCTTTCTGAACTCATTGTTGTATTTAGTAATTAGCATATTGTTTTTCTTATTTCTCATAAGTCATCTGACTAATAATTTTTTTAGAATTTGGAGAGGTATTGACACCAAACTAATTAATCTGTAAATTAATTCAGTGCCCTGCGATATACATGACCATGAGGACTTGGATTCATTTAAAGCAGGTATATGCTTTCTTTCTCCCTCCCCCTTCTCTCCATTGCTTAAATCTTTTTCTACTTTTTTCTAGTCTGAAGACCATTCTCCTTATAGATAATAAACAAAACAAAACAGAAGTTGATTATTTCTATTTTTTCCTCTCATTTGCTAACATTCAACCATGTTACCCAAGAAGTGAGCCTCTCCATTCTTGGGAAGGAGGAATATTATGATAGAAAGAGTGATTTTCATTTCAGTTTGGGATTGTGTATCATTGAGATTAAAAGAGTAAGAAATGGAAATGTGTTAGCTTTTGGTGGATTTAGTACTTTTTGACTGAGGTTTACATGTACTTCAAGAGATTGGTGAATAACAGTTCTCCTTTAAAAATAAGGGCCTTTATGTCTAAGACTTTAGGTCCTGATCTGAGTTCAGAAGGTAGATGGTAAAATAGATGGAAATATTTTGAGTTGTAACTTTGAAGCAGTGCATCTGTCTAGGTTTTTGGTAGATTCCTTCAGTTTTAATGAGAAGACGGATATGAAGGCAGCATTCAGTGTCAGTCTATCTTATTAAGGACATGAGAACTACTTAATTTATTTTATTTATTGTTACCCAGACAAATGTAGGGTTTTCAGGGTACATTTTGATGCAGAGATCCAAAAGAAAAATTGTGATATTAGTCTGATAGATGATTAAAGTTGGATTTTGTTGTAGGGAGTCATGAGAGACCTAAAGGCAACATGAAGGCACTCAGTGCTTGCCCTGGCATCACCAAAAAGGTATAACAGATACACACTGAAGACCTGTTTTTCCATTTCATAATTTTTCCAAGAATTAGCTCTGTTCTTTTCCTATGATAATTAGGATTTAGCAACAGAATATCGTATTTTCATGGAAAATAAAGCAAAAATTCTTTTCAGGAGAAAAGATCTATAATTTGTATGTTTTTACATTGCTCAATACTTCATATAATTTCCTGTTCTAACCATCATAATCTTTTTTTTTAGGAAGATGCCAATAGAAATAAGACTCTTGTCTTTTGTTATTTTTGGACAGTTGTAGCTTTTTTTATTGTTTGGCTATGTTTAATGGCACAGATGCAGTGTTATTGTATAGATTCACCTGATTCGTGATTTTACCTTTCTATGCCAACTTTAATGAAGGGAAACAGGGAAAGCAAATAAAGTTGTTATTCTGTTTTTCACTATGACTATAAAAATATGTGGCTTTGTGTCTTTCTAATGAAGGTAGATTAATTTTTTTTTTTTGTTATAGGAAGGTTGGCATTTCATGTTATAGAAAACTTTAGTTAGCATGACATTTCATGCACAAATCCCTTGCTTAACCAATATGCATTAAATATAATTCTCATTTTTGAATTCAAGAATTATCTTATATACAGCATTCTCAACAAGTAAGGGATTAGGAAGATCTATGGCTACAACATACTACTCCATTACATCTTTGTTGATATCACCTGCTATATAGTGTCTTCCACTGACTATTACATAGAGCTGAGCTAGGGTTATGGTTAATATAATATTACATAAAAATATATTTTTCATGAAGAACTATAAATTGGGCAAAGCCTATTTTTCTCCTTCAAATTTTTTGGCCATTGCCTTTATATATGGCTATTTATTCTTTTTATATATTTTTTTCACTTAATAGTATTTTTTCAATTACATTGAAGATAGTTTTCATGAGCAGAACCAGAAGATCATTATATACTTCAACAACGATACTGTATGAGGATGTATTCTGATGGAAGTGTATTTTTTCGACAAAGAGATCTAACTCAGTTTCAGTTGATCAAGGATGGACATAAGCAGCTACACCCAAAGAAAGAACACTGGGAAATGAATGTAAACTGTTTGCATTTTTGTTTTTCTTCCCGGGTTGTTTATACTTTCTGAATCCAATTCTCCCTGTGCAACAAGAGAACTGTTCGGTTCTGCACACATATATATTGTATCTAGGATATACTGTAACCTATTTAACATGTATAGGACTGCTTGCCATCTGGGGGAGAGGGTGGAAGGAGAGAGGGGAAAAATCAGAACAGAAGTGAGTGCAAGGGATAATGTTGTAAAAAATTACCCTGGCATGGGTTCTGTCAATAAAAAGTTCTTAAAAAAAAAAAATAACTGGGAGTCTCACATTCACCATTGAATGCTTTGAGACGAGAGTCCTGTCCAGTCAATCAATTAAGCTCTCCAATAAATAAAGTATTAAAACTCTCAAAAAAAAAAAAAAAAAAAAAGAAGATAGTTTTCAATATTCACTTTTGTAAGATTTTGAGTTTAAAACTTTTTCTGTCTTTTCCCTCTTTCCCTCTCCTCTCTCCAAGACAGTAAGCAATCTGATATGTTATATATGTATAATCATTTAATTCTATATTAGGTCATGTTGTGAAAGAAAAATCAAAACAAAATGGAAAAACCATGAGAAAGGAAAAAAAAAACCCAAAAGTGAAAATAGTATGCTTTGATATGTATTCAGTCTCTGGATATAGATGGCACTTTCCATCCCACATCTATTAGAATTGTCTTGAATCACCACATTGTTAAAAGGAGCCAGGTACATCACAGTTGATCATCACATATTTTTCTTATTACTGTGTATAATGTTCTCCTGGATCTGCTCACTTCAGTCAGCATCAGTTCATGTAAGTCTTTCCAGGCTTTTCTGAAATCAGCCTGCTCATCATTTCTTATGGAACAGTAGTAATCTATTACATTCATACCACAGTTTATTGAACCATTCCCCAATTGATAAGCATCCACTCAATTTCCAATACCTTGACACCACAAAAAGAGCTACTACAAACATTTTTGCACATGTGTGTCCGTTTCCCTTTTTATTATCTCTTTGGTATATAGACTCAATAATAATACTGCTGAGTCAAGGGAATGCACAGTTTTAGGTCCCTTTGAGCACAATTCCAAATTGCTGTCCAGAATGGCTGGATCAGTTCACAAAACTTCATCTAAAAAGGCAAGACCTATTTCTATATATTCAGCAATAAAAACACATTATTCTAACATATAGATAGCAAGAATAAATAATTAAAGGGAAATACATGCGATCCCCTTCATTATTCCCAGTTGTCCACGTACTAAGTGAGTTTCTCCCTGGCCCACCTTCATTCTATTCCCTATTATTGCTTTCCCTAACAGCAAACGGGCAGTAATGCCTTAGGTTCTTAACTAAATTTTTTCAGAATGCTAATCTCATGGCTTCATAATATTCATTATAATTTTGTTAACCATGCTTTGCTAATATCACAGAAACACTGTTATGATATGCTAGTAACTCTTAATTTGAATAACCATCTGGTGTATAAGCAAATTGATTGACATCTCTAATTGATTCTCTATTCTAAACATACTATTCTCTCCTCAGTCTTCCCATGCTAATCCCATCCTCTTTTTTCAGCAAAGGATTTTACTTCATATTTTACTGAGAAAATATTAGTTTCCTCTTTCCCCTTAATTTCAAAACTCCTTGTCATTGTATCCCATTGTTTCCTCTATTTTAGACTGTGATTACGAGATAGATGGTCCTTCTCATTGACATATCATCTCTTAATATCCTTTCTGGATTTCCTCCTATCTCCTCATTGCATTGCCTCACACTCACCATCATTCTCTCTATTTTTCTAATTTTCAGTCTCTTCATATTATACTGATTTGGTCTGAGATGCGTAAAAACCTGCCTAGGTCTCTCCCATCTTAAAAAAAAAAAAAAAAATTCTAACAAAACAAAAAACTTGACTGTGTCATCTTCTTGAGTATTGTCTTATATAATAGGCAAGCTCCAAGAATAAGGTTGACACTTTTCCTCACTTTTCCCCCTTTCTTTTGACTTAACTTTTCACTACCATCCCCTTGCAATCTGGTTATCAGTACCATCACTCAATTGAAATTGATTTCTACTCAAAATCATTGATCTTTTACTAAATCTAATGAAATTTCTTTGTTCTCATTTTTTCTTGACTACTCTATAGCATTTGGCACTACTATCTTTTCACCTTGTTTTTCTGAATCTTTATGATATTGTTCTCTCTTGGTTTGTTTCTTAATAGGCCTGTCTCCTACAGGTCTGTCTGAGCTCTCTCCAGTCTTCTCACTAGAAGTGATGATGCTAAAAGTAAGAATGTTAAAGGTTATATAGCTCTGAAGGACAGCGATGTACATAGTCTATCAAAGCTATAAAAAGATCTTACATTAGAACTGTAATTATAGACATTTCTTTTAAGCTACACTAACATGATTGTATTATAGACTGAAGTTTTCTGGCCAGTTTCATGTCATTTACCTAAATAAGATAAACATTTGGTAATAAATTTTAATACAAATATCATATCTTTGTGTGTTTTTTCCTGTGTTTTTTTTTTCATTTTCTTTAATTATTATGTACTGCTATTGACATTGTATTGTTTGTTTTATCACAAACAAAAGTATATAAATGGACTTGGAATATTATCAAATATTACTTGAAATACTTATCAAATTCTAAGTAATTACTTAAACTCTGTGAACCTTAGTTCTCACCTCCAGAATAAGAAAGCTGTCCTATATGACCTCTAAGGACTCTTCTAGCCCTAAGTCTATAATCCTGTGACCTATAATCAATAAATACATTGAAAATATATTGTAGTAGTCCTCTAAAATGAATGCACTATTTTTGCAGAAGTAGAACTTTATGTTATAATGTCTCATTTGTTATATTAAGAAGATAAAGAAGATATGAGCAATAAAATATGCATCTTCAAAAAGCAAAACTTTTCTATTACCAATTCAGTAATGCTGTCTCTAAATAGTTTTAGCTGGTGTTTTTCCAATATTAGAGTTTAGTACATTTTACATATTTAAGTTGTTATTTTATTTGTAAGTATTCATATATATCCATTATGTAGTTAAGCCCAAATTTTATTTCATTTATATAATCTGTTAACTTTCCTGGACCAGGTTAAGATGTTGGATGTAAGCATAATGTGTTTAAGAAATATTAATCTATTGATTGCCAGGGGTTGATTGAGATGAATCTACTTTAGCCCATCCTCAGGCTTCAATTATGCATCTCTCTCAAAGCTGCCTTCTCTCAAAAGTCATCCTATTGATTCATTGGGGGGGGGGGGGGGGAGGAATAGTAATGAACAATTTAGTGAAGTGAAACTGAAAAAAAGATCTCTAAATATATCTTCTCTTTTTTTCATCCTTTCTTAACTTTCCCCACATGACTCCAAGTCTATAAATGAGGGAAAAGATGACATGAAAAATTGACAGAACTGGTAAATAGGTTTTACTATTCAGATTGTCATTTTCTGAACCAGTGGGTGACTTCTTTCAGGTTAGCTATTAAAAATGAAGACATTTTTGCCACTTATATCATTATTTTTTGTACTATGTTTAAGACAGATCAACTTGGTCTGAGGGGGAAGAATACTAAATCACAAACAAGCATTGGATTGGGAGTCAGAATACCTGCATTTTAATCCCAGCTTTGCCACTAATTTGTCATGTGATCGTGAATAAACCATTCTGTTTCTACAAGGTTTGGTGTACTCATTTACAAAATAAAGAGGTTGGCAATCTCTGGGGTTTCTTTTATCTCTAAAATTCTATAACTCTGATTGAGATGTGATATAACTGCTAACATGTATTGCTGTGTGGCTTGTCAGACAATTGAAGAATGTTAATGCCACTGTACGTAATAGAATCACTATCTGCTGAGATTTTAAAATATGGTAATTTATACATTAGTATAGACTTTGCCTCAGTATAAAATGTCCCAGAAACCTAATTACAATTTTAAGGATTAAACTTAAAATCACATCAACATTTTTGTGACATCCAGCATTGTTTTAGTAGTTCATCAATATTATTTTCATTACAAGAGGTAAAATAGGGAAAGTAATTCTACCATTACCAATATACTGATCAATGAGTCCTATTGTATACATTATTTGGTTACTCCATGTATATCTGAATTACAGTGCTAGAAAATGATATGACTATATAGTTCAGAAATAGAGACCTTGAATATCTAATACATTCACATGAAATGAGTATATATATTCAGCCTAATTATTAAGTACAACTCAACACAAATAGGTTTTGATGATGGTACTGCCTCTGCCTCTAGAATCCAAAGGTTATATTTACATTTGTTATTGTTATCCTGTCATATTTTAATGAATCAGAGACAATTAAATCTTTCTCTAAAAAACCTTACCATTTTTATTAAAGTAGCTTTTTTTTTAAACTCAGTTTATTTGAATTTCCATGCAAATAGTATTTACTTATGTTGTGGATGATTTTTGAAAATAATTATAAGAGACAGGAACGGATTGATGGCTTTAGAGTTAGGAAGACCTCAATTCAAGTTCTGATACATATTGATTGTGACCATGGGGAAATCACTTAACTTCTCAGTGTCCCATCAATGCTCTAACACTGTAACAGTTGAGTTGCAGATCCACCTCAGTGTTGTGAACCACAATACCTGGCATTCTTCTACACTGATGAAATTGCTGTTATTGACCTAAATATATCTATAGCATAGCATGCAGCCTCCAAATAATAATAATCCCAGTAACAGCAGACAAAAAGAACTCAGACTACATTTATTCTTATTGTGCAGCAAGACCATACTTGCATAATCAGTATTTTCTAATACAAGGAGATAGAAGAATATTAAACCCCATATGTACATACAATGAGGTCTGTTTTATTTTATTTATAAAATACTCTTAAGAATTCATTTTTAAAAAGGAAAATGGCAAAATCTTATGTGCAAATAAAGAAACCTGGGATGAAATTAAAGATGTTTGGGTCCCTTCGATTCCCTGTCAGGGAACCAAATGAAGAGGGTCAGGGTTGTGTCCTCAAATGATTGAGGTTCAGCACAGGATCCCATCGATTCCCCTAGGATTTGGCATAGGGCAGAAAGTTGTGGAAACCTCTTTGATTGGTGCAGAGGTCCTTTGTAAAGAAATCTATGAACCTGAAAAGCTAAGCTGGTAAAAAAAGAAGTTTATTATTGGCATTGAGAAGTCAGCCTTTGCTAAAAAGACTGAATTCCTTAGTGGCAGATCCTGACAGAGAAGTAAAGCTGCTAGTGGAGGAGTCCTGGCAGAAAGAGAGAGAGAGAGATAATATTTTTAGCAGAGAAATCCTGACAGAGAAGTGAATAAGTTCTTATAAGGGAAATAGGTGAGAAAGATAAAGAAGGGGTAATGCTGAAAGAAAATGTCATTTCAGTGGGCAGAGGGTTGCAGCTGAGCAAGCTACTTTAGGCCTTCTGCAAGGAGTGAGCCCTAAGTTGCCTGTTTTTATAATTGAAACCTTGGCTAGAAGCTGGAGGCAGCTCTTGATTGGGGCTGGGAGCAGTTTGAACTGGAATCAGAATTAAATCTTGGAATTAAATGAGTATCTCTGGGATAATTTCCAACTCAATAGCATTGGAATCTTCAGCTCAGGCTAAGTAGGAGTGGTCCTGTACTCAACTAGCCCACCTAGATAACAGAATGAAACCACTTTATCTTGATTCCCCAGGGCAGGTTTCTCAGGGGAGAGTCTCTCAGGGAAGAGCTTAGAGTATTCTCCCCCCCCCCCCCCAAAAAAAAAAAAAAAAGTAAGAGAGAAAGAGAAGAGTTTCGGGCTCCCCTCGTCAAAATGGTTTAAATTATAGAATCATTGAATCATTAGACTGGAGTTGGAAGAGATCTTAGAGGCCATCCAATTCAATACCTTGTTGTGATTTCTCCCCTCCCCCATTTTACCTGAGAGAAGTTTCTTGCCCAATCACTGTGGTAAAATCAGGATTTGAATCAACCTAGATCCTTTGCTGGATTCAGTGTTCTTTCTACTGTATCATACCATACCCAATTGGTTAAGGTGAAGAAAATGTAAAGAAAAGTTTAATTTAAAAATCAAATAATCCCTCAAAGGATTATAAGAATAATTAACATATAGTTATTTGTCCTTAATAATCACAGTTAATAAATACCATAATTGTAATGGTTTTAAATATATTTCATTGCTTTTTAGATCACATACTTGCATTATGTGTTCACACATGAGAACCTCAAATCAATATCCACACAGCAACCAGGTGTTTATTTAAAGAATATAAAGCAGAGTCATAATAGAGTGCTCTGTGGGGATACAGCTTGGGAAAAAGGTGTGCTGCCTCAGTTTTCCTTTTGCCAAAAGCATTAACTCATAACTTATTGCTTTCACTTAATAATTTCATCCCTCCATAGGAGAAAGATTATGAGGAAGTGGGTTTGATTCTTACCAAGAGGGAAAAATTGGTTGCTGGTAATATAAAAGATTGAAACATGGAGGAGAAATAACACTTCCTCCTAGAATTTGTGGTAGAGGAGAGAAAAGATAGATAGAAACTGATGAGCATTTGAGATGTTGAGAAAGAATAAAAAAATCATCAACATAAACATTTTCTTAAAGATCAGAAAATGGGAATTGTACATGAAATTGCATATCATCTGTGTACAATTTATTCATTTTAGTAGATGTTAAATTTAATTGGCAGTGCCATCATGGTCCTGTTTGTTACTATGTGGTCTTTCGCATATTTTAAAAAAGTTTCTTTGATGTTCCTTGTCTTATCACCATCCTTAGCTTGCCAAACCTTAGTCCTAGTTTATTACTCCCATCATCTACCTTCTCCTCTCCTATTTATAAGTTACTCTGTGAACTAGAGAAAATCCTTCAACTGTACTTTGTAGCTTTCATGTTTTACTTGGTACTTTACAGGGTACTTTGCAGAGTCATGTTATTCAATTGCAACTGGACCCTCATTATAATAATTTTCTTCACTATTTGATTCCTTCTATCCCCTCAGAACCTATTTTAAGCCTCTCTTTCTTCACCAAACTCCCTACATCTCTTTGTTTCCTTCTTCTGCTGAGGACTTTGCCTTTTACTAGAAAAAAAAAATTTTATTTGATGTGAGCTTCCTTTTTTTCTCTCAGAATCCCTTAATATTATTCAACTACTCTCTTCATTTTCTCTGACAAAGGTGGCTCTTTTCTTTCCAAAGGCCAATTTATTCAGATATGCCTTCAATCCCATCTTGTTCCAGATTATATTTTCAATCATCCTTACTCTCTGTTTTGTCCATTTTATCAGTGTTTTCTATTTCTTTCAAATCTTCAACCTCCCCCTGTTAGGGGGGAGGTTTCTTTGCCAAACTCCTTGAAACAGTTGTTTTTTTGGCAACCTATATTTCCTTTACTCTCATTTTCATTATCTTGCAACTTGACATTCTTCCTCATTGGTCAACTGACACCAACTCCCTCCAAAGTTAACAATTATCTCTTATTCCCTAGTCAGTTTTTAAAAAGTATTTTCAATGCTTTTAATTTATTAATATAACCTTTTTTGTCCAGTTCATGTATCCAGATGGAGCTTATTATTGAAAATAATATGAGATACTGATCTATACCCAACTTTTTTTTTGTTAACCAGACTGATTTCCATTATTCAGAGGCAGTTTTTGTCCAATAATGAATATCTAACCCAGTTTATTAAACATGTTAACCTGCTACATTGCTTGTGATTCTTTTGTAGCTAATCTGTTTGTTCCATAGATCATCTTTTCTTTTTCCTTTAGTAATGCCAAGTTGCTTTACAGTATAGTATGAGATCTAGTTCTTCTAGGCTTCACTTTTTAATTCTAAACTAGAACCTCTTGATCTTTATTTCCTCTAGATGAATTTTGTTATAATTTTTTTTTTCTGATGCTGTAATGTGATCCTCTGATAAATTGTTATGGCTCTAAATCTATCAATTAATGTAGGTAAAATTTTGTTTTTGTCATACTGACATGGCCTAAAATCAAAAATCAATTCTTCAATTATTTAATTATTTTCTTTCTTTTTTTTCCTATGGGAAAAGTGTTTTGCAATTATAATTATATAATTCCTTTGTGGGTCTTGCAGGGTACTTCCAGATTTATAAATTATTCTATAGTAATTTTCAATGGAACTTCTGCTAGCTTTTGTTGCTTCTGTTTCTTTACTGAAATAGTTGTTTCCTCTGTTGTTTTCTGTTTTTAGTTGAATCTGTATAGTTTATTTCATTTTTAAATGTTCGTTTCCCATAATTTCTTTATGATGACATAACTAGTATTTTTTGTGCTATATCAAATAATAGTGATCAGAGTAGACACCCTTACACCTTTCAGTTTCTTGGAAAAATCTCTACCAGTTACCCATTTTGAATAAGGTTTGTTCATGGTTTTTCTATTTACTATATTAAGGAAAGGTCCATTTATACTCACATTTACTAGTTTTTAATATAAAAATGTATTGTATTTTATTTTAGCCCCTAGTGATATGTATGTCATTTTCATTTATTTTGTTATTTATCCATTTTTTAAAAAAAAAATATTGAATTGGTCCTACATTTTTGTTAAAAATCTGGCTTGAGAATACTGTATAAACTTTTTAATACATTGCTATAGCCTCTTTGTTACTATGTCACTCACAATGATTTGAGTGGCAGTACTATATATATATATATATTTTTTTTTTTTTTCCAGAAAAGAAGTTTGGTAAGTGTCATTCTCAGTTTTTCTAAACAATTTGTGTAAAATTTGAGTGAATTTTTAAATGTAAATCATTGATAAAATTCAAAATTCCCAAGTAAATATATCATCATGGTTTTTTATATTTCTCTTCCCAATATTTTTTGTAGTGTGTTTGATTTCTTTTTTTTTTTTTTTTTTTTTGTAAACTGGGTCATTCAAATTCTCTACATCTTGTTCTGAAAATCTGGGAAGTTTGCATTTTTACAAAATTAATATATTTAAGTTATAATTCTTGCCAGCAGGTAATTGGGCAAAATAGTTTCATCATTTCCTTTCTTTTGTCTTTTTTGTATTTTATTTTTACTGTTTTTATGTTCCTTCCTAACAAATTTAGTTTAATTGTTTTATCATTTAAAAATAGCTTCTACTTTTATTTCTCATTTAAACAGTTTTATTTTAAATCTGTTTATATCTTATTTGATCTTCAGAATTTCTACAGTGTTTTTGTAGTTAGTTGGTGATTTTTTTTTAAGTTGGTCATTTTTAGTTAGTAGCTTTTCTTAAATTGTATGCCCAATTCATTGATCTTTTTTTGTCAATGAAATCCCACTATAGAATTTTTTCCTGAAAGAATGTTTTATCTGACTTTCCAAAGTTTTGCATGATGTCTCATTGTTGTAATTTCCTCTAATGAAATTATCTGTTGTTTCTGTGCTTGTAGTTTTTATTCATGAAATATTGGTTGTATTTAAGTTGGAGTCCTTTCCTCAGAGGTCTGTTTAACTCATTTACCTTTTTAAAAATTATTTGTTGCCATGTGATGGGCATCTTGTGATCTCCAGCACTTCCCCCTGTAATTCATTTAACATTCTTTAAATATTTAGATATAATGACATTCAGTCCTATATATTAAGCATTAATATTATTTCAATCTGTATGGAGCCTTTAACCATATTGCAGTTTTCCTGTTCATTTTTTTAACCGTGTCTTTTTGACTGCTGCCCAAAAATCATTGTAATTACCAGTATTTTTAATCTGCCTTTAACATAATAAATTCTCCTTCAATACCTCATGTTAATAACTCTTTGTAAATCTTTGTTTCAAATATTTCTTGCAAACAGCATACTACTGTATTCTTTATTTCAAGTGAATTCTGTTACTCAATCCTTTTTATTTCATCTAGGATCACTGTTATGTCTATTAATTGCATATTTCCTTCCGAGTTTTACCTTGATAAAGAAGATGGAGGTAAAGAAAGAAAAGGGAATCTAATAATTATTAGTAATCTATAATTCAAATGATCTACTTTTCCAGTTCTGTGTACCTCCCTTGATGTCAAGTCTAGATGAAGATTTCTAGCTTATCTTCTATCACATTCAGCCCTCACAAAGAAATCTGTGACTATTTCCCTCCCAATACCATTCCCCTTCTGAGATCCCATTTCTTCTTCCTCTGCCTCTGCCTGCAAAATTGTTGAATTTAGTGTTTGTATGAAATTGTAAATTCCTTTTCCTGTCTTCCTCATTTTTTTTTCTAGTGTACTTCTTTTCCCCTGCTATTTCTTTCCACTCTTAAAATCAATAAACAAAACAAAACAAAACCACATTTTAACCATAACATTCTTCTTGTATAAATTGCTCTATGACTCATAGATATTAGAGATCAGACTAATGAAGCCTATTAACTCCTTCTCAGTATATTTTTAAATGCACAAAATAAAATACATAGATTGCAAAGGAAGTTATCAACATTTTTTTTCAAAAAGGTTCATAGATTTTAGTTTAAGAACTCCTATTCAGAAGGAATACTTATTTTTTCTCCTATTATAAAGTAAGCATGTATACTATCATTTAGCTTCTCCAATTGTTTCAACATTTAACCTTCCATGTTTCCCTTGACTCTTGTGTTTTATCTCAGAAGTTCTTTGAACTGTGGTCTTTTTATCGAGAATGCTTGCCTATCTTAGATTTTATTGAAAGTTCATTTTTCTACCTTTAGAATTACATTCAGTCTAGCTGAATAAGTCTTTTTTATGTGTAACTTCTATGATTTGCCTTTAGAATATGTCTGAAGCTCTTCTATTTAAAGTAGTTGCTGCCAAGTTTTGTGCAGTCACTTCTTTTATGTCATCTTTAACAGTGGTGTCAAACTCAAATATCAACAGTGACCCCTAGATATAAGGATCTCTACTTATCCCATAGGTTTTAGAAAATTGTATGTTAACTATCTACATTCTATTGTATTTTTTATTTTATTAAGTATTTCTTAATTATACTTGAATCTGGTTTGGGCCACATTCAGGAATTGTGGTCCAGGCAGTCATTAACTCACCGTAGTTAATGACTTCCAGAGTCTTATTCTCTGATCTGTCTTTTTGTATTTTAATTAGTGGACTAGGAATAGGAAATGGACCTCATGTTTCATCAGTATAGGGAACTTTCAAATGAGAAAATTTTTTCTGCAAATAAAAATAAGAAATTTCTCTGCAACTTAGTTTTTTGGGACTACCTTAGACTGTGTCACAGAAGCAATATCAGTTAATCAAAAATATTCAGTATATGTGTCAGAACGTAGGTCATACTGGCTTCAGGTTCTACTAACTATCCACTCTTCAACATTGCCTCATTTTTAAATGAATATAAAATAATTTTTTACTACTACATGTTATAGCATAATTTGAGGTTAAAAAATATTATTCTACCTTTTCCTTCTTTTTTTCTACCCCCTCCTCCCTTTTTTCTAGATCTTTTCTTCCTCTAATTTTGTTACTGTTTTGTCCTTCTCTGCGGAGCTTCCCTTTGGTAATTTGATACTCTAATATCAAATTTAATCTAATAGAGGCAATTTCTCATATTTACATAATTCTAGACATTGTCAACAGGCAGTCACCCTATTTGGGATTTTCTTGGCAAAGATGCTGGAATGGTTTGCCATTTCCTTCTCCAACTCATTTTACAGATGAGGAAACTGAACCAAAGATGGTTAAGTGACTTGCCCAGGGTCACACAGCTAGTAAGTATCTAAGGGCAGGTATGAATTCAGGACTTCCTGGCTCCTGAGCCACTTACTGGGGCTTTATCAATAAACAGAAATAATTTTGTCTCTACTTTGTATTTTTAACCTTTCTTTCTCTTCTCATTGTTCTTGATAGAGAATAATTTTGTGACTTTTATTTGTGACTTTTTCAATCTTAAATTCAGATTGAAGATTGAAAAACACAAAAATCAATCTCTTATTGATTCACTTTTGTTCTTTTTGTCTTTTAACTAGATAGACCAGTTTTTCTATCTCATTTCTAAAATATACTACCTTGAGAACAGTAGATAATTAATTTTATTACTTTATTAATATTTATTTTTTTCCTCTTTTATGTGTGGAGTAAGTTATTCTGCTCAATTCTGTGGGTTTTGGGAGAGGGGAAAGGAAGTCTACAAATGTCATTTTTGTTGAATGTCTATCTATCACATCACTTTGCTTTCTATTTCTGGATAAATTCCCAAGACTAGGTTATAAGGCTACTTCAGTTTCCTCACTTCACCTTGCTAGCATTAGATTTCATTAGTCCTAGGTCATTGCCCCAAGTAACTTTGGGGGGATAGGACTGGTGGCACCCAGATTGCAATTACCTATTAAATCTTGTTTAATAGTCAAAACCCTTCATGACCTACCTCCCCAGACCCCATTCTTTCCTATCTTCTAACACTTTATACCCCACCATCCACTTACCTACACTTTTACCCCATAACTGCACCTCTGCTTTTCCTGGAACCAGAAATTTTTCATTATCATGTGGCTTCTGGCATTTTCACTGGTTGGTGCCTGTTCTTGAATGTTCTCCCCCCTCATCTCTGCCTCTTGGCTTCTTTCCTACAAGACCCACATAAAATTCTACCTTCTACGGAAAGCCTTTCGTAATCCCTCTTAATTCCAGTGTTTTTTCTGTACGGATGATCTCTTATTTATTTTGTTTGCTTGTTGTTTCTCCACTAGTTTGTCCTAGGTTGAAGGCAGGCACAAGTTTTGCCTTTTCTTTGTATCTCCAGGTGTGCCATTAATCAAATTAATTAATTAATTAGGTGCTTACTGACTGATCTCTTTTCTTTTTCCTGCTTGGAATGGGGAATGAGGGGAAAGTGGAAAGGAGCGGGGATAGGGGAGAGATGGGAAGAAGAGTCATTGTAGTTTAACTCAAAACTGAGCTAGATGTTCATCCTATGTCAAATACATTTTCAGTCCAGTGGATTTCTCCTTTCCTTCAGCTTCATATAGTTGGGCAGAATCAGCATCTCCTCCTTTTTGTAAAATGAAGATGTTTCAGCAAATTCAACATAACAACACGAATCCTTAGATCCTGCGCAAATTTCTGAATTAGCTTTTATTTCTACATACTGTGTGTGAATGCTTGTGGTGGGAGGTAAACTGAGTGAGTATTCTAACTGAGAAAATTCTCTGGTATCAATTCATAAAGATTTTACCTGTCTTTTCTCTTATGAATTTACCTATAATTGCTTTACATCTGGCACAGTTATTTAGGGGTAGGTTATAATGACTAATCTGATCACATTTATGATTTTTTTGGTTATCACTCTTCTGTTAATGAAAGAATACTGTTAGCAAAAAAAATGTCTTTACTGCCAGGTTCTGGATTTTATTAATCAGTAGACAAATATTTATGAAGTGCCTGCCATGTTTCCCTAAAAAAACCTATGATATAGAAACAGACTTTAATAAATGTTATATTTTAATGTTTAATATTAAATGTATGATATTTCTTCAGATAATATAAGTCCAGCTTTGTTTTGTAAAAAGAAAAACAAATTTAATTGTTCTGTAATGGGATATTATTATGATTCATGGAGTCTTTGGCATGAAAGTCAGACTTAAATAAGCTACTGTAAAAAATCAGGCAAAGGTCATAGAATTTCAAAGAGGTAACGTTTTAGTGGGGAAATCATTTATTAATAAATAATGCAGTACAATGTTTTTCCAAACCATCACCAATTGGGAATTGTATGATCAAGAAGAAAATTATGAATAGGATTGTCTGATGCCCATTTAGGGAATGCTTTCTTAGTGCTTTAATATAAACATGTCTTCCCTACATTTTTATCTTTTCCTATATTAAGAACTACATGGAGACTTCTTTCTTGGCTATACTTTTGTTCTGTGAGCAGATATAACTGATTTGTAAACTTTTCTATCATTATATTCTTCTGATGCTTGTGGTAAGTCCACAATCTCATTTTCTTCATTGGTAAATTGAAAGGGTTGCATTAGATATCTTCTTCTGGATCCCCTCATGCTCTAAATCTTTTATCAAACCCAACTTTTGTTTGACTAGGAGAATGTAGTGTCCCTTAAGGCTACTCTATCTGCCACCTGTTGGTGGCAGGCTAGGCCAACCTAACAGTCTTTGGGCTCCAACCTGAATCACACAGAGACAGACTGAGCAGGAGGTGCACCCATTCTGTCTTTATTCAATCATCCTCTCAGTGGGGACTAACAGGAATGCAAGAGCATATTAACAAGAAAGAGAGCTCTGCTCAACACTGGTTATGCTGCCTCTCTTCCGGGATTGCCTGTGCCCACTCAGAACTGGACAGGCCTGGAGGATAGCGGAAAGCTCATGTTTCTGGGTTTCATAATGAGTCTCTAACACCAGAATCTCTTTTGAGCACTCATGATAAATTAAGCCTTTGAGGTTCTTAGTGATGTCAGTAAAGACATTTCTGCCTTGCACAGGCTCATCAACAATTGTCTTATGAGGGTGCTGTACCAGAATATGGGACAGCAAAGAAAGGAGCAGGCATGTAGAATTCTGACTTAATGTAGCCCGTTGAGCACAATATGCCCATGACCAATAAGTTTGCATCATGACTTCTCTAGCTCCCGGTTCAAAGAGTAAATACAGTAAGGATCTTTTCCCTGTTAGAGGAGAAGCTCTTTTTGCTGCCTCAAGGGCAAGTTTTCCCAGCGTTTCAATATGGTTTGGTAATACCTTTTATAGTCTTTTAATGTACATATATTCCAAAATTTTATTACCCTGATGTAATACTGCAAAAAGACTTTTTTTTTTTTTTTTTTTTTTTTTTTTGTCTAATAAAGAGACCTCTACAGAACATGTGGGGTCCCATCTCGCTGTTTCAGATTTAGATGTGAGAGTAATGATTTTATACATTGCATCTTTCACAGAAGAGGTCCATTTACGAGGAGAGTTTAGATCAGATTCTTCTTTCAAGCTGTCATATAAAGGCTGCATCAAAGAAATAGGAATAGGGACACAAGCCCTTAACCATTGAATTTATCCAACTAGTTTCTGAAATAGGTTCAGAGTTTTTACCTTGTCTAATTGTAAGTTAGGTATCTGATTAGTAACTGTAGAAGTCCCCATGCGGAATCCCAGATAAATGATAGGATAGTTATGTTGTATCTTTTCTGGGGCTACCACCAGTCCATGTTGAGCGAGAATGCTTATGGTCTCCTTCAGCAAAGCAGAAAGATCTTTCCCACTGCTCATTGATAACAGTATATCATCCATATAATGCAGTATCATAGCATGAAGCCATGCCTTCCTAATTGGTTCTAGCATTTGCGCTACATATACCTGACACAAGGTGGGGCTACAACACATCCTTTGGGGGATAACTTTCCATTGGTAGTGCAGATTGGTCCTGTATTGTAATGTTGGGAATGGTAAAAGCAAATCTTTTCTCATCCTCTGGAGCCAGAGGGATGGAGAAGAAACAATCTTGTATATCTATTATTGTAACTGGCCAGCCAGTGGGTACTAGATTAGGAGATGGCATGCCAGGCTGTAGGCCCCCATAGGTTCAATAGTAACATTAACAGCACTATTAGCTGTCCACTAGCATTCTGAATTTTCCAGATTTTTTCTTTATGATAAATAACAGGCTATTCCATAGGCTGAATGTCGGTTCTATATGTTTGGCCTTCAACAGTTTTTGTACAATTCCACGTAAGGCATGGCTTTGTCCACTGAGAAAGGCCATTGGGGTATCCAAACCAGGATGTAGATTTCCATGTTAATTGTGTGGGAATGATATGAAAGGTGGTGCCCAAACACCCAATGACCCCAATTAAAAATCCTTTGGAGGTGGTATATAAAATGGGGCCCCACAAGCCTTCAATATGTCCTTGCCCCATAGATTGTACCTGAGACCTGTGACCACCAGGGGTCGAAATATACCCTGTTTGTCTGCAAACTGCCAGGGCAGGTCTTCTGCTGCAACCCCTTTAGATATAGCAGCTGTGAGGGCATCCATTTGAAAGGCATTGGAGCTGACATTCTCACATCTCTTTATCATCTCTTCCAGGCCAGCCTCCCCATCTAAAGTAAGCATGGCCTTCTGGCAGTTAGTATTAGCATTTTCCCTTGCCAATTTCTGTATAAGGAGGCTGGAGGCATCCCCTTTACCTACGGACCTTTCAACAGCCACCTATAGGCAGGCTACAAAATCAGGAAAAGGTTCATCTGGGCCCTGATTAATTTTAGTCATGGAGGAACTCTGCTTTCCAGAAGCCTGAATTTTGCTAAATGCTTGTTGGGCATATTGGGACATAGCTGCATATACTGCTGCATCATATTGCATTTGATCCTCATTTCTTTCATACCTTCCAGCTTTCTGTATCATTTGTCCTAAATTTGTCTGGAATCTCCAAAGCCTTCACAAGGGGGCACAGAGGGAGTGGACACAAGACATATCTCCTCAGGGAGGGTGGGGAATGAGAGAGATCATGCCTTGGAGACAGAGGCAACCTTCCCTCTGTTTACTTTCTCCTCCTCCATTTTATCACTGTCCTTTTTTTCAAGGTATATGTTTCTTTACTTCCTCATTCCTCATTTTATCCCTACCTTCTTCTGTTCTGTCATATCCACTTCCTACTTCTTCCTCACTACCTTTTCCTTTTTTGTTACATCCACCTCCTTCGTCTTCTTATTTTCTTCCTGATTCTTTCCCACAGCTAACTTCTGCCGTTATGGCAGAATTTTCTTTATTTTATGGTCATGGCTGGTCCCAGTGAGTGCCGGTTTACAGACATGGCACACTTATGAGAGTTTTATGATTCTCCATTTGCACTTCATTATCTACTTTTAATGGATTGTGGCTTGCCCCTCTTAAAGTGCTTCTAATCACCTGATAAGTGAGGTGATGCCATTCGGGGATGGCTTTTGGCATTTCCTAATCATAGGAAGCCATCTGACTACCTACTACCTCCCACTTTTAAAAAATCAATTTCCAATCCTGCTTGCTTTACCATTCTATAAACTTCTTTCCCTACCACTTCCTAATTTGGGATCCTCACTATAGTTTGTCCCATACCAAACATTCTACTCACTAAAACAAAGTTCTGCCTCCCTTCCTACCCTGTAGACTTGCTACACGGTGAGGTTCTGGCCACATAGTACCTGTTTGGTTGCCACTTGTAGCATCCCTTAAGGCTACTCTATCTCCCCACCTGTCAGCAGCACAGCTAGGCCAGATTACCAGTCTAAGGGCTCCAACCCGGCTAACATAGAGTCAGACCGACCAGAAGGTGCAACCATTCTGTCTTTATTCAGTCATCATCTCAGTGCAGGGTGTACCAGGAGTGCAAGAGTGCAACAGCAAGAGAGAGAGTTCTGCTAAAGGTTGTCTATTTATGCTGCTTCTCCTTTGGGATTGGCTATGCCTAGCCCACTCAGAACTACATATGCAGAGCCCTCAGAAGGGAGACTTCTGGAGTTAGTGCTGCATCCCAGGAGGAGATCTAGCAAGAGGACATGCCCTTTGCCATCTCAAGAAACCTATTATAGTTCCTTAACTCCTGCCAGACACAACCTCCTGCCTCAGAGACTAAGCCCCTTTTTACCTCCTGGGCCCGCCCTAACAGCTGACATGGCTTATAGGGTCCATGGCACATCTCAAATAGAGAGCAGTGTTTCGTTACTCCTAAGAGGAGAATCCCTAGTTTCCTTCAGAACACAGCAAGGACATGAAATCTTGGTTTTTATCCTTGTTTATTTTATTATTCTGATAGTATTATTATAATCTTTTAATGAAGCAGACCAATAACATGCCTATCTCTTCAGGTTTTTGTTTTTATATGACCAACAATAACATTAATCAATCCAGAAATATTCTTGAACAAGTTCCTAGAAGATCTGATTTTCTGAGAATGTGTTCTGATTTTCTTTTTGAAATGTACCAGAAGGGAGGCAGGTAGGTGGTGCAGTTGTTAGAGTACCAGCTCTGAAGTCAGGAGGACCTGAATTCAAATCTGGTCTCAGATACTTAACACATCTTAGCTGTGTGACCTTGAGCAAGTCATTTAACCCCAATTGCCTCAGCAAAAAGCAAAAAAAAAAAAAAAAATCATTGAAATGTACCAGAAGAATCATTTTTAAAATAGTGATGTGAACATTGCTGTTAGTGTTTCATTTAAACATAGAAAATGCCAATTCTTGATGAAAAGAGAGATTTAAATGAAATTTATTTCCAGTTATAAAAACAACAAATTATGATAAAAACATCTTAGGAATTAGGAGGGAGAAACCTGTGGAAAAGTGTTTTAAAATCCTAATATATCATATTAATACTTCATATTTTGCACTTTGAATGTTATCTAGGACTGCTATAGTCATAGATTCATGAAAAAAAATTTTTAAGAGATCTTAATTGTTGGAATCCTAGTGTTAACTTGAAATAAGGTATTAAGTGGAACTGAGAAACGATGCTTGTGTTCACACCTGTACTCACTAGAATTCACACATTTGGGAGATTTCAGGGTTTAGTATGAGATATCCAAATTCACACCTCCCTTGAAGCTCTCAGGGCCAGAGAGCACTCTGGGAGAAACCCATAATCCCTCTCTCTCAGAAGAGATCCTATATAAGAAACAGACAGAGGCTCTCTCCGGGAGTTGAGCTGAAAACACTGAGAGAAGAGTTCAACTGAATTAGATTAAAGAAGGGAGCGGCGGTCAGTTCAGCAGAAGCCCACTCTCAGAGGCCCAACCAGATTGGGAGATCATATATATAGAGGAAGCTCTTAGAGCTTCAAGGAAGTTACTTCAGAACATTCCCAGAGGTTGGAGAGGAGCAATCTGGGACAGACACAGAGCACTCTGGGAGATTGAGAGCCAGAAGCCCTCTCTCGGAGGCAAGACAGATTCACTTTGGTGCTGGCTGGAGGCTGAAGGAAGCAGAGGCAAAAGCAAAGGATAAAGCTGCAAGAGCTCTTAGAACCAAGGAGAGAGAAAGGCCTCAAAGAAAAACTAACCAGGCTACATTGGAGACAATAAAATATCTGAACTTTTAGCACCTGGCTGCATTTGGAGTAATTATTGATTTTAACTGAAATTAAGGCTGCCTCCAGAAAACCTCCCCAAGAAACTTGCTTTCTCCCAGAGAGAACCATCTTATATTATAAAGAAGAAAAACACCACACTTAATCTTTTTTTATAGCTTTCTATTTACAAGATACATGCATGGGTAATTTTTCAGCATTGACAATTGAAAAATCTTTTGTTCCAATTTTTCCCCTCCTTCCCCTCACCCTCTCCCCAGATGGCAGGTAGACCAGTACATGTTAAGTATGTTAAAGTATATGTTAAATACAATATATGTATACATATCCACACAGTTATATTGCTGCATAAGAAGAATCAGACTTTGAAATAATGTATACTAACCTGTGAAGGAAATAAAAAATGCAGGTAGACAAAAATAGAGGGATTGGAAATGCTATCTAGTGGTTCACATTCATTTCCCAGAGTTCTTTCGCTGGGTGTGGCTGGTTCTATTCATTATTGAACAAATGGAACTGATTTGGTTCATCTCATTGTTGAAGAGATTCATGTCCATCAGAATTGATCATCATATACTATTGTTGTTGAAGTATATAATGATCTCCTGGTCCTGCTCATTTCACTCAGCATCAGTTCATGTAAGTCTCTCCAGGCCTTTCTGAAATCATCCAGCTCGTCATTTCTTACAGAACAATAATATTCCATAACATTCATATACCACAATTTATTTACCCATTCTCCAATTGAGGGGCATCCACTCAGTTTCCAGTTTCTGGCCACTACAAAGAGGACTGCCATAAACATTCTTGTACATATACAGATTCCTTTCCCTTCTTTAAGAAGAGATCTTAATCTTTAAAACAGTTTTTAAAGTAACCAAACTGTTTTAAACTATATATAATTTTGAATTTTCTAGCTTTTGTGATTCCATGATCATTTTATTACTGTTTAACTTTACATATTAAGGGATTATAAGAGTCAACAAAAATGGCTTTAAATTTTGTTTAATAATTCATTGGGTTAGATGCAACTTTGTATACTCAACAGTATGACAAGGGTTGCTTTTATTCAAAAAATACACATAAAGTGTATTTTTGGATTTGATTATTTGGAGAAATTTGTCAGAGTTTGAGGAAGGGAAAAAGATGAGTACAGGAAGTTGCCTCAGATTAAAAAAAAAAAAGTCCAATAAATACTGAAGTATATTTTTATGTGAGAGATAAACTTAGGTTAAGTTTTCATAGAATGCGCTAAGCCCCAACGTAATGTAACGCAATAAGTATTTCTGACCATTGAGTTTTCAGAAGAAGAGACTCACTTGGTTCCAAATTTTTGATAAAGGGGTCTAGGCTAGACTGGTTTATACCAGCTGGGGTCAATGACTGGGAGAAGGCTTTTCTTTATTGAGCTTGCTTAATGAAGCTCATACATAGTATTTTCTTGGCCCAGAGGGGAGCAATAACACAAATCTAGAAACAATGCCCTGGGGAAGAAGGCATTTCTAAGGGTCCCAGAAACTATTCTTCTAGCTCATTTAAGGTTAAGTGGAGGACAAAGAGATTATAAAGAAGGGGAAGGGACCTGTATGTGCACGAATGTTTGTGGCAGCCCTTTTTGTAGTGGCTAGAAACTGGAAACTGAATGGATGTCCATCAATTGGAGAATGGCTGAATAAATTGTGGTATATGAATATTATAGAATATTACTGTTCTGTAAGAAATGACCAACAGAATGATTTCAGAAAGGCCTGGAAAGACTTACACGAACTGATGCTGAGTGAAATGAGTAGGACCAGGAGATCATTATATACTTCAACAACAATACTGTATGATGACCAGTTCTGATGGACCTGGCCATCCTCAGCAATGAGATCAACCAAATCATTTCCAATGGAGCAGTAATGAACTGAACCAGCTACGCCCAGAGAAAGAACTCTGGGAGATGACTAAAAGCCATTACATTGAATTCCCAATCCCTATATTTATGCCTACCTGCATTTTTGATTTCCTTCACAAGCTAATTGTACAATATTTCAGAGTCTGATTCTTTTTATACAGCAAAATAATGTTTTGGTCATGTATACTTATTGTGTATCTAATTTATATTTTAATATATTTAACATCTACTGGTCATCCTGCCATCTAGGGGAGGGGGTGTGGGGTAAGAGGTGAAAAATTGGAACAAGAGGTTTGGCAATTGTTAACTCTGTAAAGTTACCCATGCATATAACCTGTAAATAAAAGGCTATTAAAAAAAAAGAGAGAGAAAAAAAAAAGGTTAAGTGGGAGGAGACAAGGAGAAGACCTTGAAAAGCTTCCTCTGGCCTCTACAACTATGCACTTGCTCTCAGGAATTGTGTGGCCACTTCTCAAAAGAATCAGGGTGTGTTCTTCCATCTCTCACTCTTTGAATAAAAACATCATAGGCTTTGAAATTGAATCCAGATTTTTGTGTCTTAAAATTTTAGGAGAGATCAAGTCACATCATTGTTTAATGGAATTAAAATAGCCCTCTTTCCAGGAAATATTTTTAAATAATAGAATATTTTTATCTATTTGTGACAGATGTTACTTTTTTTTTTTTTTTGCAAAATGAATCCCTATTAAATGACTTATATTGCCTTTATTGATTGAATCAGAGCAGTATTGGGGAATAAGTTAATAACTAGGTGTAATAAAAACATGTTTAAAGATACATTTGACCACTTGAAAAATTTCTTTGATAAAAGCTTCATTTCTCAATTATATAGGGGAGTGAGCCAAATTTATAGAAATTAAAAGCCATTCCTTAATTGGTAAATGGTCAAAGACAGTTTTCAGAGAAAAAAAATCAAAGCTATGTATAATCACGTGAAAAAATGCTTCAAATCACTAATGGTTAGAGAACTATAAAATAAAACAATTCTGAGGTACTACCTCATACTTATACTGTAGTCTAACATGAATAAAAGGAAAAGGAAAAATAATGAAGAGAATATGGAAAAATAAAGTGGAAAATTATTCTTTAAAAGTGTAGTAGTGAACTGGTACAATCATTCTGGAGAACAATTTAGAACTATGCCCAAAGCATTGTAAAAGTTTGCCTACATATTTATCCAGCAGTGCCACTGCTAGATTTGTTTCCCTCTGTGTGGGACCCCCCCATCTTTAACCCAAATTGATTACTTGGAGGCACCTCCAGATACAAACAGAAAGCATTTATTTGGTCCTTAGAAGGAGAGGCTCAAGCATACCAACTAGATGAAGTCCAGCATGCTATGTGGCATATGGCACAAAATAGGGAGTGAATTTTATAGCAAAAAAAGACTTGGGTTCAACCCCCCTTCCTCTTGATATTTAAATTCATTAGATGGATTGAAAAGGAAGTAACCATTGATCAGTGGTCAGCAATGTTGTCTACTTCCTGTGGGACAAGTAACTTCCTAAAATTTAGACCTATGGTCTGACTTTTTCTTCCCCACAACCCTCTGAGAACACAGATCACGTGACAACCTGTAACTTAGACCTAAAATCCTACAGCCTCTGAGAAATTTTCATCTGGTCCCATTCACCCTCAAAAACAAAGGAAAAGGACCCATATTCTTGGTGTGGAGAACAAGTCTACTTAAGTCAATGATACTATGAGTTATGCCATGCAGACTAACCTTAGATAGTTAGGTCATAGTGGATCAAAAGATGATCCATTAGTGAAGAAAGCAAGCCATTTCAGAATATTTATCAAGGAAAACCCCTTGGACAGTATTAAATGATAAAAGAGATAACATCAGATCTGCCCCTCAGTTTGTAAGGTGTTGCATAGGCAACTAGGAAGAGTCGGGAGGCGGGAGGACAACTACAAGATCTAGGTCAAAGCCAAAAGGAAGTTCAGATATAGATAGATATATGCAGTGATTAAAAAAATAAGTCTAATACTATAGAAATCCAGAATGTAAGATTTATGAACCAGGCTGGATGAGTAAAATAATAAACCAGGAGATGGAAAGATTAAACATTGACATCATGTGTGTCAGTGAACTTAAATAAAATAAATGGGAACAGCAAGCAGGTGAGTTTAATTTAGATGATAACTAAATCTATTACTGCAGGCAAAAATCCTTTAGAAAAAAATGGAGTAGCCCTGATAGTCAATATCTCACCCAATAAAAGGGTGAGAAAAGCAGTACTGGAGTATAATCTAAAAAAATGACTGAATCTGTTCAAATCTGAGGTATGCTGTTGAACCTGATTGTACTATTGTACAAGTCTGTGCTCCAGTCACACTTGGCCAAAGAGGCCAAAGTGATCAGTTCTATGAAGACTTACAACATCTTCTAGAATTTATAGCAATGTATGGTTGTGAATCAATATGTGGGCTTTCTTATCTGGAATGATCCTACATCAGTGAAATCATAGGTCTACTCTGCAGTCACCATTCTCTTTACTCGACAAAGTAACTGGCATAGAATAGGTAATTACTAAATAATTATTATTTGATTGATGAACTCTAAGAAATTTTAGAGCCTAAGAAATGACTTTCTGCTAGGATTTTTGAGGACAGAAACATGATTTCGTCCTTGAAGGAATTTCAATAAATGGAAGAAAGGAAGTATCTTTCTGGATTGGAGAGTATCCTGAATTAATAAATGAAGGTCATATAATGTAAGACAATTTGGAAGATCAGATTTTGACTGGATTACATAGTATTTGACTGGATTACATAGTACATGAAGGAAAGTCATAACAAATAAAATATTAATTCAAATCATCCAAGTGAAAGATAAGGACTGTGTGAATGTAGAGCAAAGGACAGGTGTAAGAGGTGGAATCATGTGATGGATAGAGGTAGAATCTGTGTGGAATTTAGTGATTGATTGGATGAAGGATATGGAAAATTAAAATAAAGCTTTAAAATGGGTTGAGAGAATAGCAATGGCATAAATTAGTGAAGTTGTATCATAGTAGAATGGAAAAGAAGAAGATTTGGAGGCATTTCCCAGTTTGCCTCATTCAAAAGTGTTTCTTTAGGAAGTTTAAAATCTCTCTGGGCCTTTGTTGCCTCATCTGTAAAATTGAGATAAAAATATTGGTATTTTGCATGGCTGTTTTGAAGAAAACAGTTTGTAAACCATGAAATCTATCTAAACACAGATTTAAGGTAGTTAATATTTAATTCAATTTTGAAATTAAAAAAGTGTTGTCACATTTTTTCTGAAACCAGAATTATTGTATAATAGTAGCCAGAAGTGACCTGAGAAGTAACGTAGTCCAGTGGCTCTCTTCAAAAATGAGATGATTCAGACCACTTCCAAAGATCTTGTGATGAAGAGAGCCATCTGCACCCAGAGAGAGGACTGTGGGAACTAAATGTGCTTCACAGCATAGCATTTTCACTCTTGTTGTTGTTGTTTACTTGCATTGTAATGCTAAAGAAACTGATACAAGATAGAGATTAGAGAGTTTTAAATATTTTATTGGAGGGAGAGTTTGGACTGGAGGCAAAACAGGATCCATGTTAAAACCCAGCTGGCTGGATCAGACTTTTGTCTACTATGATCCATCAAGGAACGAGGGATTCCAGAGACTCTTATAGGACTCCAGCAATCAGTGAAACAAAGGCAGAGGAGGGTAGAGCACTGGGGAGCAGGAATTTCAGGAAAGGGCCATAAATTCAGTTCTGACAGGTTGGAGTAAGGAAGGATCATAAATCTGATAAGTTGGGAAGAGGCTAGGAGCCACTAAGTCTAGTTCAGAGAGTCACATCTAGGTATCTGAGATAAGCTATTTGGTGTTTTATGACTCGTTGGAATGCTAGTGGCCAGTGCTCCCAGTCTTAATTATCTCAGTCCTAATGGCCAGTAAGGAGGGTTGCCACCAGGGAGACTGAGGCAGAACAATTCAGGGAAACTAATGCAGGGAAACAGGCATAACAGTATTTTATTTTCTTTCTCACTTTTTTTTCCTGGTTTGATTTGAATTTTCTTGTGCAGCAAGACTATTATATATATATATAAAAGTATACATATATTGGATTTAATATATATTTCTTCCATGTTTAACATAGGACTTCTTGTCATCTAGGGGAGGGTTTGGAGAAGGAGGGGAAAAATTGGAAAACAAGGTTTTACAAGGGTTATTGTTGAAGAATTATCCATGCATATGTTTTGAAAAAAGCTTTAATAAAGAAAAAAATGTTCTCTATAAGATAAAATAAAATGGTAGCTGCTTAAAAAAAAAGTAGTAATATAGTCTATTACCCTCATTATTACAGAGAAGAAAGGTACTATTAGTCCTTAGCAATGAAGTTTATACTCAATGTTTTAAAATGTTTATTAACGATAGAGGTTGAGCTGCAATAATGCAGGAAAAGATTGAAAGAATTTTCCATAACTTGCTTAAATCTTGCAGCTATTTGATGGGAAAACTGACTGGTGATGAGGGTGGTGCTATTCCTCTGTTACTGCTGCTAGCTAAAATTTATATAGCACTTTCAAGTAGTGAGAACACATTCAAGTTGACTTTTTGTTTGTAATTTTCCTTTAAACTTAAAAATTAGACTTAACATTAATACTCAATAGAAAGCATTTATGAGTTTTTTATCTTTAGTGTGAAATTCCAAGTATCTGTAGAGCCCAGGTTCTTAAACTGTGGCTTAGGAACTCCATATGTGGTCTTATAACTGGGGATAGTGAAATTACAATTTATCATCAGTAAATGTTTCATATGTATACTTATTTTGTATTCCTATATACTGGGATCAGATGAAAATTTCTTGGGTGAAAAGTAATCGCTAGTAGAAAAAATTTGAAAAGTCCTGCTGTACAGTATATAGAATATAAGTGAAATACCCATGCATATTTTATTTACTTTTCTAGTAAAGATAGTGAATTCACTAAGTATGCATTTAAGTCTAAGAAAAACCGACAATAAATCAACAACCATTTAATTAATTACCTGCAACATGCCACTCACTATTCTAAATGCCAAGGATTTAGAATGCCATCAGAGACCTTTGATTTTTTTCATGGGAAACAATGTACTACTTACTGTATGTTAAGCACATATAACATGAATATCAGGTCATAATAAGAAGGGGAGAGAGTGGAAGGATAAAGAAAGGCTTTAAGTAGAGGATGGCACTTGAATAAATAAACTTCTTTAGCTGAATAGAGAATCCTTTTACCCAGTATCTGCTGAGGTATACATAGTGCAAAATAAAATACATAAACAAATTTATTATTGTAACTACATTTATGGCAGTCCCTTTGTAATAGGGTCAAATCTTATTTTTCTTATTCATATTCATTTATATAATTTATTCTTCTTGAATTGGGTCCAATCAGTAATATAATTATGAAGATAAAAGAATGAAAGTAAATCTTAGCACTGTTTAATCAAATTGCAGAAGCTAAAGAAGTCATACGACTATTTTAAGGAGAGACAGGAAAAATAGATTACTAGCTTCATAATATAGATGATTACTAAACTTTTTTTTTTTTAAATGACCTTGTGGGTTTTTTTGTTTTTGACAATTTGTATAATGCTAAAATTCAGTTACTGAAAGTATGGCCTCTAGAAGTAGTAACTGTTACTTTCATAAAATATGATTTCCTTTGATTCTCACAACAGCCCACTAGATCACAAACCATAGATGTAAAGTTAGTAGGGATGTCAGAAATCATCAAGATCAGACTTCTTCTTTTATAGAGAAGGAAACTGAGGCTTAAAGCAGTAGAGTGACTTGCCCCAAGTTACAAGAGGGACAGGGCTGGGATCTGAATCCAGATTCTCCAGTTCCTAAATCAGTGTTTATATTGTATAGCTGTCTGATAAGCAGGGCAGAAATTATCTTGAACTGGCAGGTGGGAGAAGTGAGATCCAGAACATCAGAATGATTTACCATTACTTAAATTTCTTAGGACTTAGCTAGGTTGGTGGTACTATATAATGTACACAGCACTGGATCAAAAATGATGAAGATCTGGCTTAAATGTAACCTCAACTACCTATTACCTCAAATACAGTCAGTAGCTTCAGCCATTGATTGATGACAGTCTCTTGAGAACACTATGGAAGTGTTCAGTTCCTCTACTTAACAATAGACTATACTTAAATAAACAAACAAACAAAAACCTCTCCAATTAGGTAGAATCTGCTTGGCTGAAACTGCTTTCCTCAAAAATACTGATCCTTAATTGTTAAATCCTAAGGCCTTTCCACTAAGTCCTCAGCCTTCTTGACCTCTCTGTAGCATCTTAATCATGCTTTCTTTCTGAACACTTTTTTTTCTTTCATTTCTTAGTTCACCTGCTTATTTGATGGCCCCTTCTTAGTTTTCTTTACTAAATCCTCATTTATGTCTCAGTCCCTAATTGTAGCCACACACAGCTAGCATAACATTAATTGGCTCAAAAAAAAAAAAAAATGTGTAGAAGACATTTTAAATTTAATTAATTTCTTAAGTCTGCACAACCAACCAAACAGTAAATCAAACTCTGATTTGTAGCATTTGCCAATTTCCAAGGTATAAATGTTCTCACTAAAAATTTAATCATTGATTCTTGGCAGGCAGTGTGAGTCAACTCCAGCACTAGTCTTAATACTGTCTTGAGCAATCTTCTCTTTTCTCACTACACCTTTTTATCTTGACTACTTCATTAAATCAATTGGATTCAATTATACCTATAAATATGATTTCCAATCTATGTACATGATTAGAGAGAAAGTAATGAATTTGAGAGATAGTAGCATGGTAAAATTGATGCTGATATTTTGGAAGAGACTGGGTATGATAGTAGTAGCGATGATGATGGTGTTCTTGAAAGTTGACAAGTTTTAAGGGGAAATATAATGAGTTCTGGTTTTACACATTAAATTTGGGATGCATATGAACATCCTGGTCTAAATATTCCATAAATAGTTGTGATAAGGAACTAAAGTTCAATAGAAAGACCAAGGCTGTACTGGGCAATAATTTTATTTCTAGAATAAAAAATTCTATTATAAATATTTTTACTATTATTCTAGTAATACTATAAACTACTAGTACTCTACTGAACTAATACTACTTATAAAGACTATATATAAATGTATGCGTACACATACACACATACAACCCTCTAATAATGGTATTATATGGTCAAAAAATATGTATAGTTTCATGATATTTAATGTATAATTCTAGGTTGCTTTTCACAATAGCTAGGCTAATTCACAGTTCTACCAAGAATACATTAATGTTGCTGTCCTTCATATCTTCTTATGATTATCATTTTCCTTTATTACTCATTTTTGCTGTTGTAATGGGCAACCTTAGAATTGTTTTAATTTTCATTTCTTTTTGTTAGATTTGAAAAATTATTTTCATATGGTTATTAATAGTATTTCTTAATTTGAGAATTATTTATTCATATCCTTTAGTCATTTATACTTGTGAAATGGCACTTATTTGCATTTATTTGAAACAACTCTCTTTGTATCTTGGCTATCAAACCTTCACCAGAAATACTCGTTACATAATAATTTTAATTTTTCCCTAGATATTTTCCTTCTACTTTTGGTGATATTGATTTTACATGCCATTTTGTTCAATTTTGAATACTCAACTTTTTCATTTTATTTTCATGACTTTTTTCTACTGTCCATAGTTATACCAATTTGTTTATAATATAACTATTTGTATCTCAGACATGGATCTGTTTGAAATTTACAGTGATATATAGTATGAGATATTGTTCTGAACTTAATTTATGAAAGAATGATTTTTTAATTTTCCTACCAGTTTTTGCCCAGTGAGAACCTATCACTGGGATAGGTGTGGTCCTGGAATTTATTGAACACTACACTGCTTTGATCATTTGTTTCTAAATCTCATATACCTAATATATTCAATGGCCAACTCTTAGGAAGGTTCAGGTCCAGGTCAAGATGACCTGAAGTCCTGCAAACTAAGCACAGTCTAAGCAGGTATAATTGCCCAGGAAGACACACCTTACTATAATTATTGTGTCAGTTTATTTTTTTTTAATATGTATAGTTCTCAAAACTATCATATATGCAAAGTTTTACTTTTGTTGCCTTCTTTTTATGCATATTCTCTTCATTCCCCTCTTCAGGATATCTATTTTTATGTTTAATTGGAATTTGAAGATTTATTGCTATACTAACTTTTTTCTAGTTGTTTGTGCAGTTTATTGATATTATCATTATTTATTATATTGATTTTATTTATTGATATTATTTATTATATTGATGTTATTTATCTCTTTTGCTATGAAAATATGTAGGAAAAAATTTTCCACTAAGATCTACTTTCTGAATCCTAAATGTTTTGGCATATTGTGTTATTGCTGATATCTTATTTGTCTGAATTTTCAGTTGTTTCTTTAAACTTTGGCAACCCCTCCCATTCTTTAGGGTGTATATAATCTATTTGCATTTAAAATTTTTTTTGAAAAACCATTATTTGATTATAATTTTTTTTTGCATTGTGGTCATTATGGATTTTTTAAAAGAAAAACATTTTTTCTAATTTTTTCATTTGCTTAGGTGCCCCAAAACGTTGTTACTTGCTATAAAGGCACTATATATAGCTGAGGAATGTGTATTCTTTTCTTTTCTCATTTAATATTGAATTCTGTGTTTTCTAAAAATCATTTTCAGATCCTTATAATTCTTTCTTACTTAGATTTTTCTAGTATTGTAAAAGTCACATTGAAATGACTTTTATTTTGCTATCTTGTTTCTTCTTGCAATTATATTAAATTTTCATATAAGTACATAATCTATCTGCCTGTTTTTGTTATTGCCTTGTTTGAGAATATTACTGATACTACTAATAATCTAAGGCATACTTTAATTCTACTCTAGTTCCTTGTTTTTTTTTTTTTAACTCTATGAATTTTTATGTTTTAATTGTCTTTTCAGTAAATAATAAATTACACGATTCTGCTTTTCTAATCCATTTTGCTATTTTCATATTATTCATGTTGAAGATTGTAATTATTAGTTTTCTAGTATTTTTCCTTTCATTTCCTTCCTTCTTCTTTACAAAGATCATGACTAAAGAGAAAGGAATGTTATCAGTACAGTAACATAAAATTAAAATGACGTTCTCTTATTCCATTCTTCCTCCTCTCTTACTCTTGTTCAAATCCCAATCATTAGTTACTAAATTTCTGAAATTTTGGTTGAGTCCTTCTTTCTCACCTTTAAAATCTACCCTGTGAGACTGAAGTTTTTTCATTGGGTCTATTGCCTCACAATTGTATCTTCTATTATTTTCCTTACTTGTTGAGTTTTATGTGCATCTATGTATGTGTATGTTTTCACTTTTCCTTTGTCTATTTTTGGGTGAAATTTTTTTTTTGGGTGAGATTCTTGATATTTCTATTCCCTCATTGCATTCTCCATGTTCTTATACTATTCTTTATACTTTTCATACCCCAATTATAAAAAATAATTACATTCCACTCCCTTCTTCATTTCTTCCATGGTGTAATTTTTCTCCCCTTCCTTTCTTTCACAAAATTACCAGTTTTTTTTTTTTTGTTTTGTTTTGTTTTACTTTATATCTCTACCCCCCCCATTTTTTTTTTTTTTTGTTTTATCTTTACATTTTGTGTGAGCTTTAAAGTGAAATTGTAAAGGGACTTTTATCTATTTTCTTCCTTCTAGGCTATGAGTAATTAATCATTATTTATTCTCTTCCAACTACTCAAATGTTTTTACTTTTTTTGGTATCTCTTGAGTCCTAGGTTTATATTTCATAGTTTTACTCAACTCTGTTTCAGCTGGAATGCTTGACAGTCCTTTTTTCATTAAAGGTTCACTTTTCACTATAAATAACATAGACTTGTAGATTGATCTTGATGTTGTATAAGCTTTTTGTCTTTTTTTATTTTGTTCCTTGGTCTTTGGTTCTTTAAATATATGCAGCATAGTCTTGTTTGATCTCAACTGATTTCTTGGATATTGAGTTCTTTTATTTAGGTTGTTTACAGTCTTTTTTTTTTTTTTTTTTAACTTGGAAGCCCTAGATTTTGGGTATGACATTTTCAATCTGGATTTTCTTTCAAGGGATGGATTTTTTTTTAATGTTCAATTTGTTTTCTGGTTCTAATAGACTTGTAGAATTTTTTTTTTAATAATTTCTTGAAACATGTTACCCAGATTTTTTTTTTTTCATTTAGTCCAATGGTTCTTAAATATACCTCATTTTATTTTCCAGGTCATTTGTTTATCATAATAACTCCTCACATTTTCTTCTATTTTAAAAAATCTTTTGAGTTTGTTTTCTTGTTTCCTGTTGTTTTTTAGCTCCCTGGGAGGCTTGAGATTTTATTATCTTACCTAACATTAGTTTCTCTGATAGAATACCCTTGACATTGACTAAAGACTTCTAGTTCCCCTTTGTACAATTTGGGTTGGATGGAGATGCTTCTCTTGTTTTACTTTTAATTTCTTGAACACTATTTTCGTATTTTTTGCTCTGTTGATTACTTTTTTTTATTGCTGTCACTGTATACAGTAATCTCCAGGTTCTGCTCACTTCACTTTGCATCAGTGCAATCTTCCTGGGTTTTTCTGGAACCAGTTCCCTTGTCATTTCTTTTCATAGTAGTATCCCATCACAATTGTATGTCACAACTTGTTAAGCCATTCCTCAATAGACATTTCCTCAATTTTCAGTTCTTTGCCACTAAAACAAAAGAGCTGTTATGCATACCTTTGTACATCTAGATCTTTTTCTTTTTCTCTGATCTCTTTGGAAAACAAACCTAGTAGTATTATTATTGCTGGGTCAAAGAATATATACATTTTTATAGCCCTTTATCCATAATTCCAAATTGTTGATCTGGCCTTTTAGAACTTGTGGGAGGAATCCAGAAATGACTTTTGATAAAATCAGATCACAGTATGTTTTTGATTGTCTGAATATAAGCATCTTGTAGTTAGTCTCACAAGTGCCTTTATTTTAAAACTAGAAATATCACTCTCAGTTTGTTGTCATTATTTATACCAAACATTTGATTTATATAAACAATAAATAAATATACTATGCCATCTGCACACTATAGCAATGTACTAGAATTATATTCAAAATTTTGAAAAATAAATTGTGATGCCTCATCAAAATTCTGAAAATAATATTAATACCACAAGTTTAAAAAAAACCACTTTTATAGTAAATTTCTGAAGCCTTCAGATTATCTTCTTGTAATTAAATTTTTATCAAAAATACATTGCTAAAAATCTCATACTGTTGATGAAAAATGCTATCTAGAGATATAGTCTGAATGCAGATTGAGGCATACTTGTTTTTATTTTATTTTCTTAGGGGTTTTTGTTATTATTTGTCTCTGTTTTCTTTTACAGCATGACTAGTATGGAAATATAAGGATAAGAACCTAATGAAGAAGTAGATGTTATCTGTAAAGCCTTTTCTTATAGCCATGTGCAGCTCTAAAATATGTGGGTCTTTATGAAGACTCCATTCAGGTCATTACAACATTTGATTTCTAAGTGTGAGAAAAGTTAATGGGTAAAAGTTTTTAAATAATAGAAAACCTTTCAGATAAATTTTCTTCTCTGTACGTCTTGTGCAAACAGCATATGGTTGCATTCTCCACAAGGTTCTTTTCTGGGCCCCCTTCTCATCTCTTTTTCCTTTGCCATCTTTGATTCATCCCCCATATACATTCAATTGCTAAGCCTTGCTTATTCAATTATCTTGATGTCATTTCTTAATTTGTCATCATTTTCATTTACTCATTTACTATACTCCTAGTTTAACCCTTGCAGACAATTACTGTATTTTCCTAATTATGGATTCCCATCTTTTGTCCTCTCCCTTTTCCTTCTTCTGTTAAAGGAACCAAAATAATCTCACTTGGGAACAGGTATCACTAGATTACTTTCTCACCCAACAATTTTCAGTGGATTCCCTTTGCATGAAGGATAAAATGTAAATTCCTTTAATTGTTTTTGAAAAAGCTTCAGCATTCCAGTTTTGGTCTCCATTATCAGACATTTTAGAATATTCGCTTTCAGGACTAAATCACAGGGAGATTTATTTAACCTACATTTACCATCCTTTGTCTCCTATACCACTAGTTTAGGCAACTTTCTAAAATAAATAAATTGCAGGTGCTAATCTTTGCTAGAAGAAGTTTTATCACCAGAGTTTTCTATATTCCCCCCCCCCCCAAAAAAAAAAATCACAGATTTAATCCTTATCCCTTTCCATTCTCTCCAATACATCCTCCACTAAGCTGTCAAATTATGGATAAGGGAAGAATTTATGACCAAAAGAGAGGTAGAGAACATTACAAGATATAAAATGAGTTATTTTTATTACATCCAATTAAAAAGATTTTGCAAAAACAAAATAAGAGAAGGAGGAAACTGGGGGGAGCAATTTTTTTTTACATCGTTTATTTGATACTTTGTTTCTCAAATATAGAAAAGAAATGAACCAATTTTATAAGTATGAGTCATTCCCCAATTGATAAATGGTCAAAGGCTATGAACAGGTAGTTTTCAGAAAAAGAAATCAAAGTTTATCTTCATGTGAAAAAAATTGTTCTAAATCACTATATCACTATTGATTAGAGAAATGCAAATTAAAATAACTCTGAGGTACCACCTCACACCTATCAGATTGGCTAGTATGACAAAAAAAGGTAAATGACAAATGTTGGGGATTACGGGGAAAAATAGGTATTCTAATGCATTGTTGATAGAGTTGTAAACTATTCAGCTATTCTGGAGAGCAATTTGGAACTATGGCCAAAGGGCTATAAAATTTTGCATATGCTTTAACCCAGAGATACCCTTATTAAACCTGTATACCAAAGAGTACCCTTCTCTCCTCGACAAAAGGAAAATGACCTATTTGTACAAAAATACTTATTGTAGATCTTTTTGTAATGGGAAAGAATTTGACTTTAGAGGGGATGCTTATCAAATGGAGAATGGGCAGACAAGTTGCAATATATTACTGTTATAGAATATTATATGTTATAAGACATGACAAGGGAGATGGTTTCAGAAAAACTTGGAAAGATTTATATGAATTGATACAAAGTGAAGTGAGCAGAGTAAGGAGATATTGTACACAGTAACAGTAATGCTGTAAATGTTCAATTGTGAATGACTTGGTAGTATATCTTAGACATTACAAAGGACAAATGATGAAAAGTTCCATATACTTCCAAAGAAAGAGCTGGGGAAGTCTAAATACAGATTAAAGTATAGTCTTTAATCTTCTATATTCTTGGGGTTTTTTGTTGTTGTTGTTGTTGTTCTGCATTTTCTCTTGCAACATGTATTATGGTGAAATGTTTTATATAATTGCACATGTATAATCTATATCAAATTGTTTGCCTTTTCAGAAAGGGAAGCAGAAAATTTGAAAGTTAATTTTTTTTTTTTTAGAATAATGTTAGAAAATCTTGTTTATTTGTAATTGAGAAAAACAAATTAAATGTTTAAAAAAACATAAAGCACCAGGAGATCGTACAGTCTTTTGTACGATCTTTTACAAGAAACTTTAAGCTTAGTGCCTTTACTTTGAGATGAGCTTCAATTTCTCCCATATAAATCTTGGTTTTTTAGTTATTTGCATATTGTCTACCTTACCAGGATATGAGCCTCACATAATAAAAATTTAGTTGACTGTCTCAACTAGCTCTTCCCCAAAATGTACATTTTATGCCAATCCCTATTTCTACAGGCATTCCCCCTTCTTAGATTGTACTCCTTTTTTACCTTTCAAGACTTTGGTTAATTTCCAAAAAAACCCCTACATATATCTTATTCAGTTTTCTCCTCTCTTTCCCTTTCCTTCTTCAAGTTGTTCTTTTTCATTTTGTGTTCTCACCCAACAACCAAGTACAATTATTCAGGAACTTTTTTTTTTCCCCATTTATATGCTTCAGATCCTAGGTTAGTCCTTGAAACATAGCAACCATTTAATAAATGTTATCTTTGTTTTAATTTATAAAAAAAAAATTATGATTAGGAAAATATTAGGTATGATGGCTCATTTTACACGATATTTCACAATAATATTAATTTCTCTTTATATCATTGAAAACAAACAAATAAAAACATGGCTTGTTTCAGATCCTTGTGGTTTTTCTTTTAAAATGTGTTTGAATATGTACTATAATTTATTTTAAAATGTTTTTTTAACTACTGGAAGCATTTTATGATCTTTAAACCTTGGGATATCCTGAACAACAGAAGGATGAAGTAAATTCAGACTTCAAATAGCTATTTTCATATTTCTATGTCTTCCCTATGAGAGATTTGGTATTTGAACAAGGTTCATGGATTTATTTCTCCTTTTCAATTGTTTTGGTTAAATGCACTTTTATGTTGTTGCCTTTTTAAATATGATTTTGCCAAATTGTGTATATATATGTATTTAAATACATATACAAACAACCACTTGCTCATAGATATGTTAGGAAGACCTGATATATCAAGTCTTGCTGGCCACTTACTTAGCCTCTTCAGTGTTCCTTCTCTCAGAATAAAAGTTGCAGAGGAGGGAGCACTGCCTTGGAAATTCCTTACCAGCGTCATTCATCTATAGTCATATGAAAAATGCTATAAATCACTTATTGATTAGAGAAATGCAAATGAAAATAACTGAGATACCACCTCACACCTGTCAGATTAGCTAACTTTACTGGAAAAGATATTGACAATTTTTACGCCCCTGTGGACTACTCTAACCCGGTAGCTCCTCTTTGAGCTACTCTTAATGCCCGTTCGTCAACGGCATGGCTAGGCCACACTTACCCGTCTTCAGGCACCAACCTGGATCCCATAGAGACAGACCACTAGGAGGTAGGGGTGAAGCGAAAGAGAACTTTATTCTTAGATAGCATATATATATATATATACACACACATATGTATATATACACACACAGAAACTATATATATATATATATAGTTTCTATGGTCTTTTGTAGACATGCTTCTAACATTTGTTTCTCAGATGCACATCCCAATATATCATCCATGTAATGTAATTACATTACTTTTGGAAATGCTTTTCTTACTGGAATAAGAGCAACAGCAACATAAATTTAACACATGGTAGGGCTGTTTTTCATTCCCTATGGCAAAACTGTCCATTCATATCTTTTATAAGGCTCAGCTAAGTTAACGCTGGGCACTGAAAAGGCAAAACTTTTCATATCCTCCTTATCTAGAGAGATAGAAAAGAAACAATCCTTAATGTCTATAACCCAAAGAGGCCATTCTCTAGGCAATTGAGTAGGAGATGGAAATCCAGGCTGAAGAGTTCCAGTTCCCATAGTTTCCATCTGTTCCTTTATCTTTCTTAAATCAATCAACATCCTCCATTTTCCAGATTTCTTTCTTACAACAAATACTAAGGAATTCCAAGACCTTAGAGAAGGTTGTAAGTGTCCTTGGTTAAGTTGCTCCTGTACTATATCTAATAATGCTTGAATTTTATCACTACCTAAGGGCCACTGTTCTATCCACACTGGATAGGAACAGGTGAAAGTGTTGGCAGGCCTTCAACAACAGCCCTACCTAAAAAACTGACGTACTCATTTGTAATCCTAATTGTTGTAAAATGTCTTTTCCCCACAGATTGATGGGGATTTTTTCAACTATAAAAGGAGTAAAAACTCCTGTTTCACCTTCAAAAGTCCATCTCATAGGGGCAGCACTAACTTCAGCTGCTATTGATCCTCCTATACCAGACATGTAGGTGTCTGCCTTAATCTTTGGCCAGTGACTGGGCTAGTTGGCACCTCTAATGACTGTACGATCTGAACCTGTGTCTACCAATCCTTCTAATGGTAGGCCATTTATATAGATAGTGAGCATGAGGTGGTCAGCTGTCACAGCTGCTGTCCATTATGTTCCTGGATTTTGTTGCTTAGAGTCAGAATCTGGGCAATTATCACCAGATTGCTTATTAGGAGTCTATATCAATAAACCTGATGCTACTGTTTCTCCTGGTTGATAAGTCACACATTGTCTACCTGTATTAGTGACTGGGATATTACCTACACATTCCCCATATCTACATTGTTTTGTAAGTACTCTCAGGAGGTGAAATGGTCAAGCCTACTGTGCCTGAAGGCAAGGGATCCATAGGCTGGAGAGGAACAGATTTCACCTCCCCAGGGGGTATCTCAGTTGTCCCAGCTGCATACAACTTTATTATCCACAATTGTAATCCATTTCTCCCATCAGGTTGCTTCCTGGGTGATTGATTGTGTAATCACTTTCTCCCATCAGATTGCTTCCTAGCTGATTGGTCCTGTCTGGGTATTGGACTTCTAGGCACTCTCTGGGTATAGCATCGGCTGCCATCATGCCCCAAGCATTTTTTGCCTTGGACCCTGGTGCTGGGCCCCTCATCCCGTTTCCCTGAATCAGTCTACATTCTGGTGCCCAATACAAGAGTATTGGGTCTTGTTCTCCCGCCCTGTTTTCTCACTCTGTCTCTATGCCAACATTGAGCTTTCAGATGCCCTACTTTACCACATTGAAAGCATTGATGAGTCTCTCTGGAAGTCCCTTGCCAAAAGGGACCTTTTCTTCTTATGTTCAGATCTTGGGAAGTCTGCATTATAGCCTGGCTATAAAAGGTATTTGTGCCCACCGAGGCTCAAAGTCTTATGATCTCTTCTAAAGGAGCATCATTGCGTAGTCCTAGTATAATTCTTACAAACTTCATTAGCATTTTCTTTAGCAAGTTGCCTTATCATAATTTCTATTACTGCATTTTCACCATTTGTATGACAGCCGTCTGCAAACGTCCCACAAAATCAGCAAAGGGTTCATTTGGCCCCTGTACAATTTTTGTGAAGCCTTCCCCCTTGCCATTTTTACCAAGGAGAAAAGCCCATGCTTTGATAGCAGCAGCAGCAGTTTGCTCATGTGCTACTATGGGGTAATTAATCTGGACTGAAATGTCTGCATAAGAACCTACACCTGTTAGTTGGTCATAGGTGATTGGAGCATTAACTCCACTATGACTATTTTGTTGGGCTTGTATCTTACAGAATATAGTGAGCTATATTCAGAAAGCCACAAGTTTTGTCCAGGTTCTAAGCAAGTCCTTGCTATATATTTTCAGACCCTAGGGGTTAAGACTTTATAAACCAAATTCTTTAATAACATCTTAACATAAGCTGATGTGGCCCCATAAAGAGTGCAAGCCTTTTTCAGGTCTTTGATGATTTCTATATCAAAAGGAGTATATATATCTTCTACTTTCTTGACCTGAAAAGTTAAAACAGTTGAATTACAGGATATATTCTTATTTTCAAACCAGCTATATCCTGCCCTTCTTCTGTGGCTTTAAGTAGTGTCGCAGTGCCTTTGCAATCTAGTCATAGGAGGGGGTGATTGCGGGATGTCACTGTCCCTCCCACTACTCCTCTTCCCTCCATCCCTAAAGGTGAAGTTGATGGGGGAGTGTCAAGAATCAGTTCTGGTTTAGGCTGGGTTAAAGCTGCCTTGTGAGAGCAAAAATCATCATGCTCTTCACCATGCCCTTCAATTTCACGTAAATCCTCATACACTCTGGTGATATTGCCATTAATCTGTCCTTTGTCTTCCTTTTTTTCCTCACACTTCCTCATCTGGCTGTTCTTAAAACTTTTCTTTTTTCTATAGCTTGCAGGATTCTTTAAGGCCAAATGTATTATGTTGTATATATAGAATGTTTCCTTGGAAATTGAACCAGGACCTTTATCATTGTAGTATTCATACAGTTTATCTCCTACTACTTTCCAATTATCTGGCCCTATATCTTCTTCCTTTAAGAACAATGAGGACGTGCATTCTAATGTACCCAAGAGTCTAGTGATCTGCTCCCAAGTTACCATTAAGCTTTTTCCCTTAATCAACTTAAATATGCTTTCCATAGCGCCCCCTCAGGGTGGGGGTGGGGATAGGGCTGCTGATGGGGGAGAATCTTTTCCTAACACCTGTCCCATATCAGCTAGTAAAGGTTACTAATTTAGCCCTTAACAAAGTAAGTTCCCTGTTTGTCTATTGTAATACTCACTCCATTTCCTGGTCACCGGGGACTTCTTCAGTGAAATTAGGGTCCTTGGTCTACACGTTGGGCACCAAATGTAAAGACTGAGTTACCACCCTGGATGCCTTAGAATCAGCCAGAGTCAGCAAAAGTCCTTGGTCTTTAGGGGTAGAAGTGAACAGGTTCTGCACAATCTTCCTTTTCTTCATCTACTGCTCAAGTGACTCTGGCTTGTCTTACCCCACCCCCTAATTCTTCCCACAATTCTCTGTATACGCTAAAAGATTGAACCAGCACAGAATAGTGGGAAGGGTCATTTTCCAAACATTTGCTGATAGAGTATTGCCCAATCATAATTACCCTTAAGTGCTTGGTTGTCCAACCTCAATGCATCAACTCAGAGTTTCAGCCCTTTACAAAAACCAATGAACTTTGGATAGAAAATGCCATCTGTATCCATAAAGAGAACTATGGAAATTGATCGTAAATCAACACATACTTTGTTCACTTCTTTTTTCTGGTCTTTTTTTCCTCTCATGGTTTTTTCCTTTTGTTCTGATTTTTCTCTCTCACCATTATTCATCAAGAAATGTATATTTAAAAAGTTAATATATGTGTATTATCAGAAAAAAAATTTTTTTTTAAAAAAAGGGAAATTCCTTACTAGGAGCTCCCTATACCAATTTAAATTGGTTTCAGCTAAAAAAAAAAAAAAAAAAAAAAAAAAAAAAAAAAAAAAAAAAAAAAAAAAAAAAAAGATATACACATACATACACACACACACACACAGATGAATAATGTGTGTGTAAACATAAACTCATATATATATACAGTATGACAGATTTATGTACTTAGTGATTGATTTTAGAATAATAATAACTATTCAGTTATGGTTTTGATTTTGACCGATCTCTAATACCTTTCTGTGCTAGCTGAATACCAACATTTTATATAATTGAAGTAGATAATCAAGCAAATAGATTTGCTTTATTTGCTATTAAAATTTTTGTCTTTTTTGGAATTTGTTGGACTGCTTCCAAAATCATCAGTTTTCAAAGCAAATTTTAAGAAATGTTGTCCAGGGCTATCGACCTGAATGAGAAAATAAAGAAGCCAGTTTAGTTATTATATCCTTTATACTTTAAATATTCCTGTATATGTGTATATGCAGATATGCATATTTTCATGAATTCATGTGCCTTTTCTCTTTCCAAATATACAATTATATTTTGAACATTTAATCATTCAGCTTGAAAGTTAACAAATACAATGACTAAACATAATTCTGATTCAGTAAACAGAGGGACCTTATTAATACAAGGCACAATATTGGAAGCCATAGCTGTGAAGATAAAAAAAGAAACAACACTACTTCTGCCCTCAAGGAGGTAGAAAAAGAAAAAATAAGTTTGAGGCAATCTTCCTTTTTGTACTTGGGGTGATTTTTAGTAGATTAGCCAAATATTTTAAGAAATTGGGGATATGTTAATGTTAATTCTTAATTAGATGCCAACCATATAAACTGGTGACAATGTCAGTTATAATGTATTGTAGTTGAATACATTTCAGAAATGTTTTTTTAAATGTTGGGGGATGAATTTAAAATCCTCAGATGTCTTAAACATAATATCTTTTTATTCCACATGGAGTTCCCAGTGACCAAGCAGTTATAGTCCTGTTGTTATTTTAATTTTAGGAAAATGAAGTATAGCAAAGTTAATGTATTTTCTAAATGCGATGAAACCAGTAAAACTAAATTTTTCTTTTCCAATATCCTTTTCTGTTTCCTACAAACATGCACATTTCTCCCTTATCCTTAAAAACCTCTCACCTGATCCTATAAAACTTCCTTTCTAGCTATCTTATCATCTTTCTTTCTCTTCTCAACTAAACTTAGGAAAGCTATCTACCATCTGTAATTCTTGCTTTCCTTTCATTTCTAAATCTGCTCTTTGGCTTTAGTCCTTATCATTCAACTCGAAACTGTTGTGTCCAAAGTTAATTGTCACTTTGTTGGCTTTTTCTCAGTGCCCATCCTTCTTGAACTCTAGGTAACCTTGACATTGTCTTCTGTAGGTCGCTTCTTTATGATTTTTCTCACTGGACTGATGCAATAGCAATATTTTCTATTTAATAGCATATTTTCTTTTTACCTTTCTCAAATATAGCATGAAACATTTCAAACATTTTAATATTTTAATTTTCATTTCTCTTTCCCTGTCTTCTTTCTCCTAATATTGTATTTTAAAGATAAATTTTAAAATATATAACTTCTCCTAATACTAAAAAGGATTTTCTATCTGTAATTTTTAAAAAGTGTAAACATTGACAAAGAAATGTCAATTCTCTCATCATAAAGTCCCCAAAGTTGTAACAGAAAATTGAAATTTCTGAGGAACAGTTCTTTTTGTTCTCTACTGGTTCAAAATGTAACTCATCCTTGAATTTTTACTCTGTGCAATTCTAATCTATGTTTTTCTAGAGATCTTCTAAAGAGGCCTTCCTCAAACATCCTAGGATCATTTTACGTATTATGAATAGTAGTACTGCTCTGAGACAACCAAAGCAAATATAAAAGGCAAATTGTGAGTCTTTGAACCCCAGAATAATGGGCAGGACCTGGCCACACTTACAAAGCACCAGAAATCAATCAGAAACACCAGCCCAGGGCAAACTAAAATGGCTGTCATCTCTTTGCCTTAAGAGTAGACCTCAACTTTAAAACAAACCAAAAAAAAAGAGCAAAGAAGCCAAAAGAACTGTGACTAAAGACAGCTTTTATGGAGCAAACAGCTCCTTAATCTATCTCTCTCTCTCTCTCTCTCTCTCTCTCTCTCTCTCTCTCTCTCTCAGAAGAGATCCTATATAAGAAACAGACAAAACAGCAAACACCTTCCATGTAATTGCCAGATGATGAGGAGAAATCCCAAAAGTGGTAAACAGAAGGGAATTAGATAGGTTAACTGATTGGGGAAGATGGTTTGCTTGTATCTCCACAGGAGAAGAAGGAATCAGATGGGTGCCAACGAGCCGTATTCACCTTGTCCATCAGAGAGAAAATGAAAAAGCAGAAAAACCTCAAAAGAAAGGAGAAGATTTAAGAAACATCTGAGACTGAAGGAGCATGGCTGACAATGAGACTGTTAAAAGAACTTTAAAATCTTCAGGAATCATTGAATTTCCTAACGCAAGATGAAACTCTTTCAGTTCTTGAAAACCAGCAAGAATCATTGGATTCCTTGAGATGAAAAATTGTTGATGAGACTATTGCAGTACTTCAGAGCTTATGGGAATTATTGGATTCCTGGCACATGATCTAATGGACAATGGATTCCTTTGGGACTATTTTTAGAACTTATGGACATGTACAATTCTGTATGTTGATTCATGTTATTTGTTACTACTAGCCTGTGTTATATTGCTATGTGCTTATGTAATGCCTCCCATATTGATAGATTTATGTACACCTTGTTTCATACTTGTTTCAAGTGAGCCCCTTTAGAAATCTGCTGATCTGATTTGATTTTCTATTTCCTTTGGTGTTTTCATCTCCCTTCCTGTGATGATCACCTTGTTTTTATGGTGTTTTTACTCCTTTTTTTGAGCAGTCAGGGAAGGCATGATCACCTTTTTGGGGTTCTCATCTCCTTGAGAAGGCTCTCTTGAAAGAATTGAAAAAGCATCTTTAAAGAGAAAAGAAAAATGGGGAGACAAAATGAGATCTTTGCAAGAGGGTAGGAAAAGGAAAAACAGAAATTATCTGAAGAAATCTCCTGAAAAAATTAGATATGATGAAATGGGAAAAGCATATAACTCCTTACAAAATAGATCTGAAAAAGCCATCAATTCATTGAAAAACAGAATTTATGGAATGGAATGAACAAAACACCCCATTTAAAAGTTCAATTGGCCAAATGCAAAGGGAGATAAAAAAGCTAACTGAAGAAAATAATTCACTAAAAATTAGAATTGAACAAATGGAAGTAAATGACTCAATGAGACTTCAAGAATCAGTGAAACAAAACCAAAAAAATGAAAAAATAGAAGAAAAAATAAAATGTACATGCCTCGATTAAAAAATATTGTTTTAAAAAAATGCTAGCTATTATGTGAATCTTCAGTGAGTACTATTCTTTTGCTGGTGAAGGGTCTTTCTCAATGGTGATTGCTGCTGTCTGATCAGGGTAATGGTTACGGTACCTGTGGCAGTTTCTTTCTTTTTTTTTTTTTTTTTGAAGTGAGACAACAATGAAGTTTGCCATATCACTGGTTCACCCTTTTATACATAGAGTCCATTGTAGGAAATATTAATTGGCCTAGTTTCAATATTATGTCTCCTGGAATTGGGAGGCCAGAACAGGAGAGAGATACAGAAGTGACAGGTTTATGGAACAGTCAGAACACATGCAACATTTATCAGTTAAATTTGAAGTCTTATATGGATGAGGTTTGTGGTATGCCAAAACAATTATAATAATGTCAAAGATCACAGATCACAATAACAGATGTAATAATGATGTTAAAATTTTAAAAATTGCAACCAAAAATGTAATGCAGAGAATTGATTGTGGGCATGTGTTGTTCGAAAAATAACCCCAATAGATTTGCTCCACACAGTTGTAAAATGTAACATCTGTTCTGCTCTATAAAACAAAGTATACTTTTAAAGTTTTTTTACATCTTACATAGTAAATACTAAATGTTTGTAGAATTGAATTATATCAAAGACCCTGATCACAATGCCTCTGATTAATATTTGGCTCTTTACCTTAAATTTAAATACAACTTTTTTGAGATTATCTTTGTATAAATATTTATCTTCCAATTTACATTGTGTTTTAACAAAATGAGCAGACAACCTCCTAGGAACTAATACAGCACTTTTTACAAAATAGGTGTGGTGGTTATGACGAAAGAGCTGCCCTGCATCACTTATCAGGAAAAGATTTTAGGCACCATTCTCCCACAGACTTACTTACACATCTTACCTAGACTACTATAATAAAAAAAAATTATCCATTATTGGTTTAATAATTATTTAAGAATATTTGGATGCTCATTGATGGAGTAAGAATACCAATAATCTTTGCTAGTTTTTATATTTTCACTAAGTAGGAGCAGTTGATAAGAATTATTTCTAATTATACTGTTTAGTCTAATATATGAAACTTATTTATATATATATATATTTTTTCTAGTACATATCTCTTTTTAAAAATTCCATTGAATAATAAATGTTCATAACATAAGTACAAATGTAATTAACTATAATACTTTATTATTAACTATAATAACTTTATTAGTTAATTATTATATTTCCTACAATGCAACAACTAATTATTGATATTTGTTAATATTTTGTTCTCAGGATTAGAATTTACAATGATTCTAAAGATTTCTTGCAGGGATTTTAAATGTAAAAGAAAAATATAAAAGTAGAAGCTTTTAAAATTCATAACTAACCTCATGTGTGTCTAATTTAGCAAAAAAAGTTAGGAAGATAAATTTTATGTTGTAATTGTCTATATTTTTCATTATTTTACTTAGTTAAAAATCCCATTTTCATAGGATATTTTGTTTTCCTCCTTCTCTTCCTCTTTAGGAGTGTAGTACCACAAAAAACATATGTTTTAAAAAAAAAAGAGGCAAAAGGAAGATTCATTACAATTTACAAACATTTGGAACAAGTCCAACAAGATGATCACTTAAGAATATTTGAATTCTCACTAGTTAAAATAATGAGAACACTTATTCAGTTAACTTCTCTGGTTTTTATTCCTGCAGTATGAAGCAGAAACAATGATAGATTTCTTATGGTGATTTTGGTTTAATATATGAAACTTAATGTGCCTCTTATCCTTCTAAAATTTGTCTAATTTTTTAAAAAATCCAACAAACAAACAAAATGTTCATTACTTAAGTACAAATGTCATTAACTCTATTATTTTACTAGGAATTAGAATTTATAAATGTACTTCTAAAATACAGAGATTTAAGTTGGAACAAGTATATGGTATAGAAAAAATTATCTTTCAGCGAAACACAAACATGTGCCTATATGTAGTATAGTAGAATGAACACTGAATTGAAGTCAGAATCTGTGTTTCAGTTTGGTATGTTTTATTACTATGCATGAATCAGTTAACTTTTTAAAATATTTTTGTTCATTTGTACTATAAGTTTAATAATATCTGTACTACTTACTTCATGGGCACTTAGATGGTGCAGTGGATAGAGCACTGGGATTCAAATCAGGAAGATTCATCATCTTAGTTTAAATCAGATTATTATTATTATGATTCAGACAAGTCATTTAATCCTGTTTGCCTCTCAGTTCCTCATCTTCCAAATGAAAAGTGGCAAACCCCTGTAGTGGCTTTTTTGCCAAGAAATCCCCAAATGGGATTGAAAAGAGTTGTTCATGACTGAAAAATGATAGGTTACTAGATGGGGTTGGTAGAGAGAATCTGAAGTACTAACAACATTACTCCCTGAGAAAAGCAGGGAAGGAAACTGATGGGGATCAATTCAGTCTTATAGTCTCACCTTCTGTGGAGGTCATAGGTAGCCCCCACCTTGCTGTGTCCATCCAAAACTACAAGTTATGTCAAACCCCAGAGGTTAAATTTCCTCTATATTTGTCCATGGCCCTGCCATCATTGCTGAAACTCTTTGGGTTAAGCCCATCATGGCAGCATTCTGCCTCAAGTTTTTCTCCTCACCCCTCCTCCATACCTCATGGTGTCTTTCCTCTCTTCACCCTACCATTGCCTCATGGTATCTTTCTCCTTCTTATAGCTAACTAACTCCTTTTTTTTTTTTAAACATCTATGATCTTCTTTTATTGTTATAACAATCTTAAGTAGAGGTAAAACATTTATCTCAAATTTCCATTTGACAAGATTAAGACATTAAGAAGTCTGTCAGAATATTCCTATGATTATGTTGTTTCTGAGTCTCCCTCCATTAATCTTCATCCAAATGTATTACATCATTCTTCATACCTTATGTTCTTGGATTTTTTATATGAATTTATCTTTCTTCATAGAAGTATCTTAAGTTTATTTATTTTTAATATACATTGCTTTATGATTCATGTTGGGAGTGAAAAATCAGAACAAAAGGAGAAAAGCCATGGGAGAAAAAAAAAAACAACAGGAAAAAGTGAATGTAGCATGTGTTGATTTACATTCAATATCCAGACTTCTTTTTCTGGATGCAATTGGCAATTTTTTGTCCAAAGTTTGGATTGCTTTGGATCACTGAACTATGAGAAGAACTAAGTCTTTCATAGTTGATCATCTCACCTTCTTGCTATTATTATGTATATTTCTGCATCTGCTTGTTTTGCTTAGCAACAGTTCATGTAAAATCTTTCTAGGCCTTTTTAAAATCAGCGTGTTCACCATTTTTTATAGAAAATAATATTCAAACTATGCTCAAAAAGTTGTTAAACTGTGCATACCCTTTGATCCAGCAGTGTTTCTACTGGGCTTATATTCCAAAGAAATCTTAAAGGAGGGAAATGGACTTACCATGTGCAAAAATGTTTATGGCAGCTCTTTTTATAGTGGCAAGTAACTGGAAACTGAATGGATGCCCATCAATTGGAGAATAGCTCAATAAATTATGGTATGGGACTGTTGTAGAATATTATTGTTCTATAAGAAACAATTAGCAGGATGATTTCAAAGAGGCCTGGAGAGATTTACATGAACTACTGCTAAGTGAAATGAGCAGAATCAGGAGATCATTTTACAGGGAAAAAGCAAGACTATACGATGATCAATTCTGATGGATGTGGCTCTCTTAAACAATGAGATGAGTCAAACCAGTTCCAATTATTCAATGATGAAGAGAAACAGCTACACCCAGAGAGGGAACTGTGGAAAGTGAGTGTGGTTTACAACATGGAATTTTCACTCTTTTTGTTGTTATTTGCTTGCATTTTATTTTGCTTCTTTTTTTAAAAAGTAGTTTGATTGTTTTTTTAATGTGTGGCATGATAATTGTATAAATATGTAGGCATATATTAGATTTAACATATATTTCTACCATGTTTAACATGTATTGTACTACTTACCATCTACCAGAGGGCATGGGGGAGGGGAAGGTTTGGAATTCAAGGTTTTGCAAGGTCTAATATTGAAGAATTGTCCATGCATATGTTTTGAAAAATAAAAAGTTTTAATAAAAAAATATTCGATTATCTTCATATACCTCAATTTATTTAGCCATTTCCTAATTGATGAGCATCTATTCATTTTCCAATTTTTTATTACCACAAAAAGAGCCATTATAAATATTTTTGCACATGTGGGTCCTTTTCCCTCCTTTTATGATTTCCTTGGGATACAGATCCAGTAATGGCACTGCTGGGTCAAAAGGTATGCACCATTTTATAGATCTCTGAGTACAGTTCCAGATTGCTCTCAAGAATGGTTGGATCATTTCAGAACTCCAGCAACAATGCATTAATGTCACAGTTTTCCCACATTTCCTCCAACATTTGTCATTATCTTTTCTTGTCATATTAATCAATCTGAAAGATGTAAGGTAGTATCTCAGAGTTATTTTAATTTTCATTTTTCTAATTAATAGTGATTTAGAGCATTTTTTCATATGACCATAGATGGCTTTAATTTTGTCATCTGAAAATTGTCTTGTTCATATCAATTATCAGTACAATAAATTGTATTTATCAATACAATTAATGATTTGTATTTTTATCAGTTTGACACAATTCTTTATATATTTTAGAAATGAGACTTTTATCAGAAACGTTGACTCTAAAGATTTTTTTCCTAGCTCAGTTACTTCCCTTTTAATCTTGCTTCTATTGGTTTTGTTTGTGCAAAAATGTTTTAATTTGATATACTCAGTTATTAATTTTGCCTTTCATTATGTTTTCTAGTTTTTCTTTGGTTATAAAGTCCTCCCTTTTCCAAAGATCTGATAGGCAAATTATCCCTTGTTCTCCTAATTTGTTAATGATATCATCCTTTATGCTCAAATCATGTATCCTTTTGCTCTTACTTTGGTATTAGGGTGTGAGGTGTAGGTCTGTGCTGAGTTTCTGAGAAATTATTTTCTACTTTTCCCCACAATTTTGGTCAAATAGTGAGTTCTTATTCAAGAAGCAGTAGTTTAGGGATTTATCAAATACTAGATTAGTACAGGCTTTCATTTTTGTATCGTGTATCATTCTATTTCACAGATCCACTACTCTGTTTCTTAGCCAGTATCAAATTGTTTTGATGCTGCTGCTTTATAACATGCTCTTAGGTTTGGATCTACTAAACCACTATCCTCCTCCTAATGAATTTTGTTATTATTTTTTCTAGTTCTATATAATAATTTTTTGGAAGTTTGATGAGTATGACACTGAACAAGTAGACCAATTTAGGCAGAATTGTCATTTTTATTTTATTAGCTGGGCCTAACCATGAACAACTGATATTTTTCCAATTGTTTAGATATTACTTTATTTTTGTGAGAAGTGTTTTATAATTGTGTTCATATAGTTTTTGGGTTTGTCTTCGCAGGTACACACCCAAGTATTTTGTTTATAGTTATTTTAAATTTCTCTTACTATCTCTTGAAGTTGGGCTTTGGCAGTAATATATAGAAATTCTAATGATTTGTGGGGGTTCATTTTATATCTTGTAACTTTGCTAAAGCTGTTAATTGTTTCCAGTAAGTTTGGAAATGATTTTCTAGGATTCTCTAAGTCTAGCATCATATCATCTGCAAAAAGTGATAGTTTCATGTCCTCTTTGTCTATCCTGATTCCTTTAATTTCATTTTCTTTTCTTATTGCTAAAGCCAACATTTCTAGTACAATGTTGAATAATAGTGATGATAATGGGCATCCTTGTTTCACTCCTGATCTTATTGGGAATGCAGCCCACTTCTCTTCTTTACAAATAATGGTTGCTTTTGATTTGTTTGTTATTTTAAGGCAAGCTGCCTTTATCTCTGTGCTCTCTAGTGTTTTTAATAGGAATGGATCCTGTATTTTGTTAAGAGCTTTTTTTGCATCTATTGAGATTATCATGTGATTTCTGTTGGTTTTGTTATTGATATAGTCAATTATGGTAATAGTTTTCCTGATATTGAATCAATTCTGCATTCCTGGTATAAATCTTACTTGGTCTTAGTGTATTATCCTGATGATAAATTGCTATGATTTCTTTACTAATATTTTATTCTAAATTTTTGCATCAATATTCGTTAGGGAGATTGGTTTGTAATTTTCTTTCTCCGTTTTGAGTCTTCTTGGTTTAGGTATCAGTACCACATATGTGTCATAATAGGAATTTGGCAGGACTCATTCTTTGTCTACTTTTCCAAATAGTTTACATAGCATTGGAATTAATTGTTCTTTAAATGTTTGGTAAAATTCACTTGTGAATCCATCTGTCCCTGGTGATTTTTTTCTTAGGGAGTTTATTAATGACTTGTTCAAAAAAATTTTTTTAAATCTAAAATGGGGCTATTTAATTTATTTCCTCCTTTTTTAATCTGGGCAATATATATTTTTGAAAATTCATTCATTTTGATTAGATTGTCAGATTTGCTGCCTTACAGTTGGACAAAATAGTTCCTAATTATTGCTTTAGTTTCTTTTTCACGGGTGGAAAGTTCATCCTTTTCATTTTTGGTGATGGTGATTTGGTTTTTCTTTCCTTTTTCTAATAAAATTAACCCTCTCTGTCTGCCCCAGTGACAGATACAGTTCTTACGAGTTATAGATGTCATTTTCCCATCTAGGGATTTAAACAGTTTTTTCTTTAAATGATGTATATTTCCCCCCTGTTTACCATTCTATTTCTCTTGAGTCCTGTGTTTGTAAATTAAATTTTCTGTTTAGTTCTGCTTTTTCCAATAGAAATGATTGAAAGTCTCTTACTTCATTGAAGATTCATCACCTTCCTTAAAATATGATGCTCAGTCTTGCTGGGTAGTCAATTTTTGGTTGGAACCCTGGGTCCTTTGCCTTCCAGAATATGGTATTCTAAGCCCTCAATTTTTTATTATAGAAGCTGCCAGATCCTGGGTAATACTGACTATTGCTCCTTGATATTTGAATTGTTTTTCTCTGACAGCTTGGAGAGTGTATCCTTGAGATTGTAGTTTTTTAGTTTTGCAACAGTATTCCTTGGAGTTTTCCTTATGGGATCCCTTTCTGAAGGTGATTGATCGAATCTTTCAATGAGTATTTCCCTTTATTTTTTGAATATTAGGGCAGTTTTCCATTGTCTCTTCTGAATCTATTTTCTAAGTTGGCTGTTTTTCTAATGAGGTATTTCACATTTTCTTCCATTTTTTCATTCTTTTTAGTTTGACTGATTCTTCATGTCTCAGAATCATTACTTTTATTTGCCCTAGTCTAGGTTTTAATATGTGATTTTCTTCAGTTATCTTTTGTTATCTTTTGTTTTTAGATTTGGTTAATTCTACTTTTGGAGGTAGTGTTTTCTTCAGTGAATTTTTTTTGCATTTGCCTAATTATATTTTTTAAGGAATTGCCTTCCTTGTCCAAGTTGTTGACTCTCTCTTGCATACCTCTCATTTTTTCTCATTTTTTTTCCTATGTGTCTTATTTACTTATTAAAATCTTTTATGAGCCCTTCCAAGATGGCTCATTCATCTTGAGACCCTTATTCTTTGTGATTTCCTCTGGATATTTTGTTCTTCTCTGATTTAGTCTTTTGGTCTTCCCTGTCACCACAGGAGCTTTCTATGGTCAAGGTTCTTATCTGTTTCTTGTCCATTTTCTTTCCTTTTCTTTTGGTATTTCCTTTTTTTTTTTTTTTTTTTTTTTTTACTTTTATGAAGTAAAAATTGCCTACATCAATCTCATCATTTGATGCTACTACCCTGAAGCATTATTGTTATTATGTGGTAGTCATGAGGTCCTGAATGGCTGAGTGTGGTTGAAAGAGAAAAACTGTAGCATTGATGAGATTGTTCTTTGGAACAGGAAGGGGAAAAAAAGATTGATAGAAATCAGTTTAGCTCCATAGTTCCATCCTCCATGATTCTCCCCTTTGTGGAATATTTCCAATCAAAAATCCAAGTTAGTCAAACCACTTAAGCCCACCTTTGTTGAGATCATGGGCAGCCTCTGTCTCTAGATGTCTTTTCTCTTACTTCTCCACTGTGCCACATGGTATCTCTTTTAATCACCCTATAACTTAGCCTACCAGCTAAGGGCACACTCCAACCTCATTAGCATGTTTGCTTTCTTCTGGCTGATTGCAAATTCCACTAAGGAATTTGGCTTTTCAGTCATTAATTGTTATAACTTCTTTCCTTGCTATGTGTTTTCCCACTCTATTTCATATTTATCATTCCTGGTGTCTATTGTATCTATTCATTTTGTCTGTAACTTCTTCTCCTAAATAAACCCGTCTTTTGCCAAAAAGAATGTCCATTTAAAATTTTTCGCATGCCTGAACTCCAACATTTGGTGCCTGCCATCATCTGGTACCTAAATAATATCATTTAGTGCTATATCAGCTACATCAGTAGACTTTATAAATTTAATTGTTTTAATTATATTTTCAAAGAATGGTTAATTGAATTGGTACTTATTCACTTTATCAATTGTCATACCTCTTGGTTAGGATTTAGAAAATTGTACATGGTACATTATTTTAGGAAATAATCAAGATTAAATCTCCAAGATTCAGTTGGTCCATAATTTGAATTGGAAATTATAAAACAGTAGTTTTGGAAGTACTTAAATTTGAATACTTAATTTGATTTTTTTTTAATTAAAAATATATATAATACATCCTAGAGGTGGAAAAAGTATTAACACCTATAAAGCTTAATTCAGGTAGTTAGGTGGCACAAGTAGTTGGATAGGTTACAGGATCCAATGTCAGGAAGAACTTAATTCAAATTTGGCAGGGTTGTATGACTCTGGGTGGTAAGTTACCTTTCTCAACTATAAAGTGGGATTAATAACATTAACCACCTTTTGGTATTCTTGTACGAATCAAATGAGATAACAATTGTAACAGTCTTAGAACTGTGACTGGCACACAGTAGACATATAATAAATGCTTGTTCCCTTCCTCCTATCCTTTGTTGAAAAACAAAAGGCATGATGAGCAATATGCCCAAATTTTTAGCAAAATCAGGGTTTTTGATTCAAAGCTGATTCACATCTTCTCAAGGGTAATTTTTGTGCTAAAATTCTGTAAGTTTATGTTCATTAGAATCTGATTTTGTAATCGTATTCTACTTATCATGAATTATTTGTATCTGCCATTTAAATTATCTACTCTCTAGTATAAGTAAAATCTTTAAATTAGAGCATTCGTCGTTGTTTCCAATTCTTTAATTTGAATGTTCATTACAAAAGTTATTGTAGTGACAGTACTACTTTTAGAAAAGTTGATGATACCATGCAGTGGAGAGATTTAGAAGAAAGGACTGGGACTAGAAAATGCTGAGCTAATTCTGACTTTGTTATCCAACCAGATTACTTGGTTTGACAATATTTTCCTTAGTCAGCCCACCAATTGTAAGAAGTCAGAATCTCACTGTAGTATCTAATATGAAAATAAAAGATCATTGACTATTTTCTTTATGTGTTCAAATTATTAATCAATATGAATTTTATTTAAATTTATTAATTCCCTGTCCCCCAATCCCTTCTCTCTTTTTTAGTGAGTGATAGTTGCTTTCGGAACCTTGCAGAAGACCGAAGTGGGATAAATCTCAAAGACCTGGTCCAAGATCCTTCTCTGTGAGTAATGGATTTCACTGCTTATTTATTAAAACTACAAGGGATGTCATATATAGAGATTCTATAATTTATGCTGATTTAGGCTAAGAGAAGCTTTTCATTGGTAGCCTTTGCTTATATAGAAAGATAGTAAGTAAAGAAAACAAGATTAGAGATTTGAAGAAACCCAGAGATGAAGAGATGCTTGACATGGTTAAAAACATAATTTTGAAAGAACAAAACCAAAAGCTCTACATTGCCAGAAAGTAGAATTATTAGCAATAATAAAATCAATAATTTTATTAATTTAAAATAAATAAAAATTAGCAATTTGGAAAATGAAACTGAACTTGTTTACATTCCTTTTGAACATGTTTAATGTGCTTTATGAAGTAAACATCATTAAAAGGCTATTTTCCATTTTATTGTATACATTTTACTGTTTATAATTTTATTTTAAATGAATTAATTCCAATCTTACTCATTTATCACACATGTCACTTTAATATTTTCTTATTATTTCCAGCTGAATGATTTTTTTTTTTTGACAAGTCATATTTAACTGGGGTGGAGTGGGAGGGACTTACAAGATAGTTTCTACATGTTCTCCATGGAAAAACTCCTTAAAATTGTCAAAGCCAAGGAAACCCTAGAAAAGCAAATGAGATATGGTAGATATAGAACCTTAGCTTTCTTTAGCAATGCACATTATAAGGTTGGGAACAGAATCTGAGTTTTCATTGTTATAAGGAATTCTAGGGTGGGAATGGGAACTGGGAGATTGGGGTAAGGCTTTACAACTATCTTATAGATTTTTTGTTTCTTAAAGCACTGAGAGGTTATGAATTGGTCAGATTCATACTTCATTATTTTGTATATGAATACAAATTTTCCTATTTTTGAAGCTTCATGTCCTATGTATTTTATTTTATTCATTTAAAAACCTCTGAGAAGGCTTCATGAAACTGCCAAAAGGTTCTATGACCCCAAAAAAGATTATGAACCCCTGCTCTGTCTTATTGAGTCTGATAGTCCTTAATTTTTCCTTGTCCTTAATAATTACTTAGACCAGGAGTATATTACAGTTATTTACTGTTCGGGGTATATTAGTAAATGATATCCTTTTAAGACATTTTTTGGAATGTGAAAAGGAAGTTATTTCTTGAAAACTTATTTGAAAAAAATAAATTGTTTATTACGTGTATGGTATATTCTTCTGTACGAGAGAATTATATATATATATATATATATATATATATATATATATATATGTATAATCCCTGTGTTTAAATATTTTATTCACAGTGAACTTAAGTGATTGAGAAGCTGTGAGAAATTTCAGTGGGTAATAATGAATTGTATTATTTTGAATGAATTTTATATTTTTCTTTTTAACTTAATACCATATTCTTTGGACACCCTACTAGCAGATCCTTAATGTACCAACAGAGTTGGTAAAATGTAGTAATCTCTCCAATGAAAGAAAAATCTAAGGGAGGATTATGTTGCCATATTTTTGTCATATTATATGTATTACTGTTATGAGCCAGAACTGGAAACAAGGTGATTACTCAATGGAATTGATAGAAACAGTGCTTAAGTTAACACCTTTGAGAGTTCACACATTAGCTCACACATTAGTTCACATGTTTGGGAGATTTCAGGGTTCAGTATGAGATATCTAAATTCACACCTCCCATAATCCCACTCTTAGAGGAGGAGTCAATCTTTGAGTTTACACCTCTAAAAGAGCCTAAAAAGAGCTTCAGTCAGTCAGTCAATTCAAAAGATTGGCAGGAGTCGGAGTTGAGCTAGAGGCAGAAGCTGGAAGAGGAAAAAGACAAGCTACAAGAGCTCTTGGAACCAAGGAATGAGATAGGCCTCTAAGAAAACTAACCCGGCTATATTGAAGGAGACAATAAAAGATTTTAACTTTTAACACCTGGCTGCATTTGGAGTGATTATTACTCTGAACCGAACCTAAGGCTGCCTCCAGAAAACCTCTCCAAGAAACCTGCTTCCACAGAGAACCATCATAATATAGGGGGAAAAAAAAAAAGAACACTACATATTACTACATTTATGATATTTATATATCATATTATAGGTATGAAAAATGTACAGACACTTTTTCCAACTACTGTTCTTAGAGTAACTTTTTTTTTTTTAATTTTGGTAATAGTCTGCTGTTCAAAATAGATCACTGGATAGAAGCATTTTGTTTTTATTTGCTCACTTGAATTGAGAAAATACACTAATGAAGCACAAGGGTCTGGGAGAATTGTTCCATTGTGAAAAACTCACAAAGACTTCTTATAGTTTTAAGGAATCCCTTTATTGTCATAAAAAGTACAAAAATGGGTTGATCAAGATAATCGAGAAGCTGGCTATAAGTGAAGGTATGGCATTTAAAAGTGAGAGGAAAAGAGGAAGTAAGGGTGAGATCTAAAAAATTAGGGAAGAGTCAGAGAGGGTTCTAATGTAAGAGAAATCTATCTGCATGTGTATTTTGTCTATTGTCAGCAAGTGCATGATGGGAAACCAGGAAATAGAATATTAATTCAGAATAACGAGAGCATATTGGTCACAAAGGTTATTTATAGTAGGGCAAGAATATTTCTAGTGTGCCTTTTCAGAGGAAGGAAGGATCCTTTATCTGAAGGATCCTTTGTATTGAGTAAGTCTTAATCATACTTACTAGATAGCAGTCCCAGAAATGTGGTGGCCCTTTGTGTATGATAAAGTTGTCAGTGAGAATAAGATGCTCTGTTAGAGTTAGTTCAAATTATTCCTGACGATGGCTGCATCACCTCATTCTCTCCTCTTTTAATTGTCACAGAAATCTTTTGGAAAGTGGGTAGGGGGGTATCCTTAAACAAAAGGAGACAGATATCAAAACTGTCTTGAGGCCAAATCCAGAAATAACAAGTAAGTATCGGGATGGTACTCCAGAAATTGGAATAGAATAAAGTGGTCTGTGAAAAGGAAGTATTTCAAGAATCAGAGAAAAACTCAGGCCAATGTTTGGTGACACTGTAGACGTACAAGGTGGTAGTAGTCACCAGTATGCAACAGTAGGTGTTAGTGTAAGCTAATTCTATCTATATCATGTCAGTACAAGATAGTTGTACAAGATCAGCTTGTACTGGAGCCCATTCAGATACTGGGTTTTATTTTGCAGGGGTTCATTCACTCCATTAATGACCATTATGAATCTTCCAAGTTCTTTGTTCCTTTGAACATGGTTAATACTTGAACATATTTTGATATAAAATGATTTTTGAGCATCTTAAAGTAAAATGATTTGTGTAGTGTTGAATTTAAAACCCATCTAGTTAAGTATGAAGATAAGCTATGAACTTTCTACTATGAATCTCTTACTATTATCAATGTAATACTTATTGAGGATATGTGATCCTTGAGAGCTAAATTCACCTGAAGCTTTGATTAATGAGACTTGCTATTTGAGATAAAATCTCTTGGGACTGTAGCAAATGTTATTTGGAGTTTTTTATTCAAATATGATTGTCTGAGAGATCATCAAAGCAGTAATCCACCATCTAAAAGGAATATGACACAAGCTCTTTAGAAGAATGTGATCCATAATTGTTACAGGTGGAGGTTAGTATTTGAGCAAGAGTTGGAAGGACAACGTTGGCCTCTTCTTAAGGGTGGGATACTTCTGACTCAGTTTTCCAGTGGTAGTCCTTTGAATAAGAACTTGCCTGATTATTTCTGAGTCTAGTTATAAGGTAGAATTGTAAAACTGAGCTAAAGATGTTTTATCCTGTCATGTATAAGCTCTCAAGCTGAGGCCTGAAGGACTAGTTTTTGATTATAATCATGTCCCTGCTTTTTCCTCTTTTAGCAAATTTTTATAATCAAGGCAAGTGTTCAATAGATTAAGATCTTGCAGTTTCCTATCTGAAAATATGTGGTCATTAAGAAAGTGAGTATTCGGTCTAGTCATCTATCTCTTGCTAGATGCATACATCTGTCTGTTTCTTTTAATATTTTTGTTGTTACTGATAGACATTTTTATTTATGAAAGGTTACCTACTCTTAATTACTGGGGACACAAATGGTTGGACTGATAGATGGCCTCAGATAGGATTTGGGGCCCAATTTATATGCTGAATAGGCTCATTAGATTCTAGACCATGACCAAAATAATTAATAGGAATGTTTAACGAACATGACTGAGATTTCTACCGAAGAAAGATTGAACAGCAACCTGGAGAGGGAAGTCCAGTTAGACAAAGATGGACCCCAGTAGAGAAAACAGACAAACTAGATCCAGAGGGATTGAGTTCTGAGAACAAGATGGTTGAAAAAATGTATCAAGAATGGTGTGAGAGGTCTTCAAAGGATAATAAAGAGGAAGGATTGGGTGGGATAAACTAAGTGAAGACCCTTTCATGAGACTATGACTTATTAATGATTTAAGACTTTAAGCTGCAGGTGTTCCATTGTCTTGAATGAACTTTCCCTTTCTGCTTCCCACCACCTCTTAATTAGCATTTAAGCACTTCTTTTAAAGGTATTGATGGCTTTAAATTCTCTCATCTGAGGATATCTGCTTATTCTCTAGGGTTCTAGCAGTTCTCTAGGGAAATTTAAATTGTTTATTATTGATTTTGTATTTTTTTTTTCTGGGATAGGTTTCCAGGTTTAGGGTCTAAGCCTCATCTCCTCCAAACAATTGGAGAAAAGGTCAGAGGAGAAGGGGGCTTCTGTTCTATTTAATCTTGTGTTTTGCAGTTTGTGGTTTGCACTCCTTTACTGACAAATTCCTTGTCAAATGGAAGATGCCTTTTCTAATGAAATCATAATAAATCCCTTTTTACTTTTTCTTACTTTGACTCTATTTTTGTAGTCACTACCGTCCCACACAAAATGTTATGATAAAAATATATGGTTTAAATAGTGTAATGAAAAATATATAAGACCATGTATAATAAGGAGATCTGATTTTGTTTCTATGTTCAAGTACTTTAGCACAGAATTGTTGAGCTTATAATATCTTTGTACATTATAAATAGCTATATAAATATAAGCTATTATATTATTTATGTTGTTATTTTATTTAACTGGAGTTTGACTTTTTGAATTTTCTGGGGAAAAAAAACCAAAAACCCAAAAAACAAATTTTTCTAATACAGCAGAGAGATTCTGAAATATGCTTGCATTTTAAAATTGTCAATACTTTTTATCTTAGTCTAAATTGTGAACGTAACTGATATTCTTATGGAAATTAACATTTCATTAAAGTACAAAAGATTGTAAAAAGATCATTGCATGTTTCAGTATTTTGTGAAGAAATTTTTAGAGATTTTTTTTTGCATTTATGAAAAGCATGAAATTCTTTGTCAGTAAGGGAAAAAAAACTTCTGTCACCTTAAAAACTCAAACACAGTATGTTTCATAATAATTTTGAAACCATATTTTTATTTTTTTACATTTCTCTCCCTCACAGCTAGATGGCACAGTAAAGCACCAGCTCTGCAGTCAGGACTACGTGAATTCAAATCTGGTTTCAGACATGTAACCCTTCCTAGCTATGTGACCCTGAGCAAGTCACTTAATCCCAATTGCCTCTGCCAAAAATATATATATATAAAATTTTCCTGTGAATGATAACCCTACATTACTACTATAGTTACTATAGGAATTGCTTGTAAAGGATTCCTTTTAGCAAAAGAATATATTCTTTTTTTAAGTACAAATGACCAATTTGGAATCATAATACTTAAAAATGTACCAGAGAGAAAATTTTTATTTAAAAATTTGCTGATAGGCTACTATTTTCTGCATAATAGATTGATACTAATAATTGAATATATGCACTCAGCATATAAAAACGAAAGTAAGTTCCAGAGAGAATAGTACTATCTAAAATATAAATCTTTGAGACATTATATTGTAATTGTACTCTCCTTCTACTTCCTTAAGGAACTTTGCAGCTTGTTATGATGATTTTCTGATTATTTTGGTGGTATAGAAACAAATCCTTCTTACCAATTCTACTTTTTTCTTTGACTAAACAGTATTTTGATATATTGGATCCATAGCATTATATAAAAGGGAAAGAAAAGATTGCTAACTGAAAAGCAATCATAGTTAAATATAATCTGCACTTATATCTGTTATATTAAGACAAATTGCAGTGATGATTAGAATTTCTTGAAAGTGCCAGGCAGCAGAAAATAAGCAATACTTTCTAGAATGTTTAGTACTTCATAGTATTCTGATGAAACATCTTTAAGAAGCTACATATCTTATTAAATCATACTTGTTTCTAAATCAGCTGTTTGCCAGACTCAAATTTTATAATTATCTTTCAAATTGAATTTCATGTTTTCATCATTTTTCTTCCACATTTTCCACATTTTTCTCCTGGCATTTTTTCTACTGAAACTTAAAAAAAACAACAACAACAAAAAAAAACAACTGTAGGGTTTCATTTTGGTTTGCTAATACTAAAACTTAAGCAAATCTGGGATCTGAGTAAAGCCAGAGTGCTAATATGTGGCATAATATTAGTTAATGTGAGAAAATTACATAATTATCAAACAATAGTTTCTTTACTATTTATCAACAAGTGGCTAAAAGACTGGTAATCTAAAAGTCTGGACTATGAGAAAAAAATTATACTTGTAATTAATAATAAATGTTACTCTAAAACAGGGGTCCTCAAACTTTTTAAATAGGGGGCCAGTTCATTGTCCCTCAGATTGTTGGAGGGTCAGACTATAGTAAAAACAAAAATTTTGTTTTGTGGGCCTTTAAATAAAGAAACTTCATAGGCCTGGGTGAGGGGGATAATCGTCCTCAGCTGCCTCATCTGGCAGCAGGCTGTAGTTTGAGGACCCCTGCTAAGATATCTTTTTTTTCCAGAAACTGGTGATTTGAGATCTTATCTTTTCAGGAGGTGAAGTAAATTTAAAGATATATTCAATCAAAAAACCAAAACAAAATCAAAAGAGATTATTATAGTGATGATGCAATGAAAGATTTTATACTGTTCGATTTTAATACACACAGTTCCTACCTAAAATGTTTAACTTTATGATCACCTATCAATCTATCAATAAACATTTACTAAATGCCTACCATGTACCAGACACTGTACTAAGTGCTGGACATATAAAGCACTTATGGAAATAATGCAGCAGACGTTATAAAATTTAAGGTGGAAGGGAGTTATGGACATTTTTGTTTTGGATGATGATTTTGCTGATCTAAGGAATTCATAGTAGGAAAACTCATAACAGTTTGGCATTTGTTCTTAGAGAGGCTAAGAAACATTAAAAATTAACATTGAATTATTGTAACTAAGATGCATCTAAAAGATTTACAAAGGAGTTTACATGCCTTATTCCATATAATATTAAAGATACCCTTGTAGGTAGGTATTCTACCCCATTTCATACATTAGAAAACCAAGACTAGAGAAATTCTTATATAGGCTAATAAGTTTCAGATATAGTATAAGAGTTTGGACGTCTCCTGACTCCATATAAAACATTGTTTCCCTTTTGATGCTTCCTGCACAAATAAAAAAGTTTTGTTTTATATAATCAAAGATCTAGACCTGGAAAGGACTTCAGAGCCACGTAGTCCAATCCTCTCATATAGATGAGGAAACTGAGGCACAAGGACATTAAATGACTTGCTCAAGGTCTCACAGAGAATGTGTCAGAAGCAGAATTTTAACTCATATCTTCTAATTACAAAGTTTCCATACTTTCTATATTACCACACTACTTTCCCTTGATTTCTCACTCAACTCTAGAATCTAAGTGCTTGCTATGTATACATGTTACATCAGGACAAAACTGAAACAATTGGCCTACATTGGGGATTCTACTAAAGTATAGGATGGGAGGAGGGGGCATATCAGTATGTATTGAGATAAGTAAACACAAAGTACATGTACAAGAAAGTTTAAAGGTAGTTTTTCTGTTGTCAGGGATATGGGAATAAACAATGCAACAATAATTGAGTTGAGTTGGTTAAGAAAGGCCTTATGTAGGAAATATAAAACTGAGCTGAAACTAGAAGGATTTCTAAGAGAGAGAAGTGATTGGGAGACAATTACAAGCATGGGGGACAATCATGCAAAAACACAGAAACCAGAGATGAAATGCTAACAGGGGAAAAAGCAAGTAGACTGGAAAGTGCTTGAACATAAGTGATATGTTGTAGTCTGGAAAGCTTGGCTGATATTTATAAAAGGAGAGAATCTAGGACAGGTTATATATAGATCTAGAACTTTTCTGTGTAGAGATTATTAAGTTTATGAGAGCTGCTGAGGTCACTTAGCTTAAAAAAAAAAAAAAAAAAAAAAAAAGGATAGCAAGAAAAGGGTCCAAGACAGAGTCTTGAGGTCACCCAAAATTAGGGAGGATGACATGGATGATGGTTCATCAAAGGAAACTTAAGAAGATATCAGATATAGTTAGAGATTGCATCAGAATGGATACTGGTACTCAAAGAAAATCAAGAAGAGGAATACATCTCCAAGATGAGCCTTCAAAGCTTTTGCCTTTCTAAATTTACCTTTTCTCTTGATACTTAAACTAGTAATGACTAGAGCTCTAAAAAAGAGATGTGATTGTAAAGATGGAAGGAAGAAGCACAGCCACATTTAGAGGGTAATATATATGGATAGTTATCCTTGATAGAATTTGAGTAGGACTGGTCTTTTAGGAATAGTATAAAGCTTTCACAAAAGCCAAGAAAGGAGAGAGTATGAATAGGAAGGAGTGGCCAATGATATCAAATCAAACAAAACGATGAAGAAAGACAATGAGTGGGACGGAGCCAAGATGGCAGAGAAGGCACACACGACTTTCTAAGCTCCTCTCTTATCCTCACTATCAATATTATATCCAGCCTCAAAAATAGGCTTGACTGCTACAACTCATAAAGATTAGAAGTATAACAACTCACCAGCTGAAGATAATTTGGAATCTCACCAGAAAAGGTTTGTCCTGGGGCCAGGGAGAAGATCAGCACAAGCAGGGAGAGAACTAGAGCCCCAAACCGGAAGTGAGAGCACAGATCACAGGACAAGCTCGAAGCCCCAACCCGCAGTATGGGGCTTTTCCTTGGGGCAATTGCGAACCTGCGGGCCCGAGGCAGCCTCTAATCTGCACAGTGGGAGGCTTGGCTTGGGGCAATAAAGCTTTCCCAGGGTGATTTGCGTCCAGGCAGAGACTTCCAGTCAGAGCTGGGCTATCTACTGGTCAGCTGCTAATACCCACAGCCCCACAAGGGGCTCTGGCCTGGGGCAGTGACACTTTCACCACTTAGTCTCTAGCCTTAGGGCAGTCGCTAAACCACACAGCTCAACTGGGCACTTTGATAGCTTGGCCAGTGCTAAATCACCTCCGGTTGGGGGAAGGGGAAACTTTTACTCAGAGCACTCCCATACCTCGGAGCCCAAAGCTGGTTTACATCTTTCCCTGCTCTGCAGAGGAAGCTGGTAACCTCCTTGCCTAGAAAGCATAACCTAAAGGCTTTAAAAAATGAATAAAAAAATGAAAAGGATGATGGACAGCTTCTATACAGAAAAAGAGCAGGTTTATAACCCCTAAGAGACTAATAGCAAACAGGCACCAGACAATACCCCAAAGGGAAATGTTACCTGTCCCCTTTTACATAATGCTCTCATAGAAGAGACCATTAAAAGTCTCAAAGGAGAGTTAGAAGAAAAATGGGGAAAGGAAAGAGAAGCTTTGCAAGAGAGCAACAACTTTCTGAAATATGAATTGGAAAAGGTAAAAAATTCCCAGGAAGTGCAAGGAAACAAAATTTGTGAATTGGAAAAAGTAAAAAAAAATCTCTGGGAAGTAAGATTTGTAAATTGGAAAAGACAAAGAACTCACAAGAAAGTAGGATCTGTGAAATGGAAAAAAAATAATTCATTAAAAAAAAATTAGTGAAATGGAAAAAAATTCCATAGAGCAAAACAATTCATTTAAAAACGCAATTGGACATATACAGAAAGAAGTTAAAAAAGCTAATGAAGAAAATAATTCATTAAAAATCAGAACTGAACAAATAGAAACTAATGATTCATTGAGACAGCAAGAATCAGTCAAGCAAAACCAAAAAAATGATAAACTGGAAAAAACCATGAAATATGTACTTGGAAAAAAACGATAGACCTGGAAAATAGATCTAGGAGAGATAATCTGAGTATTGTTGGACTTTCCGAAAATTATGATGAAAAAAAAAAGCCTAACTACTATTTTACAAGAAATCATCAAAGAGAACTGTCCAGAGGTAATCGTATCAGAAGGTAAAATAGGCATTGAAAGAATTTATCAAACACCTTCTGAAAAAGATCCTAAAACAAAAACTCCAAGTAAGATTGTGGCCGAATTTCAGAACTATCAGATTAAGGAAAAAATTTTACGAGCAGCCAGAAAAAAAAAAAAAAAACAATTTAAATACCGAGGTGCCACAATTAGTATCACCCAAGATCTGGCTGTCTCCACATTAAAGGATCGAAGGGCCTGGAATCTGATATTTTGGAAGGCAAAAGAACTTGGGATGCAGCCAAGAGTAAACTACCCAGATAAGCTGAGCATTTTCTTCCAGGGAGGAATAATGAAACAAATGAATTCCATTTGTTTCTAAGGAAAAAACCAGAACTAAACAAAAAATTTGATTTCTAACCATAGGACTCAAGAGATGCAGAAAAGGTAAAAGGAAATCTTGAGAATTGTATTTCTGTTGTGGATATACAAAAAGACTACATATATAATTTGATTTTACTGATATAACATAAAAAGGGAAGTAGATATGAAAAAGGGATAATATCAGAAAAGGGGGAAAGAGGGGATAAAAAGAGGGAAACCACATCCCACAAAGAGGCAAAGGAAACTAATCATATCTGAGGGAATTTAGAGAGGGGGAGGAATGTTGTATGAATCTTACTCTCATCAGAGTTGGCTCAAAGAGAAAATAATTGACATACTTGTTTTAGAGAAAATCCTCTCGCCTCATTAAAAAGGGGGAGAGGAAAAGGGGGGGAAAAAGAGTAATAAGGGAAGGGTACAAGAAAGGGGAAGAGATTCAAAGCGGGGAAAGAGGGATTCTAAAGAGGGTGAGCATTGTGATATAAGTGGGACTCATAAGTTTAAAACAGGGAAAGAGGATCGGGGGTGAGGGGAACAAGAAAAAGAAAAGCATAATTTAGGGATATGAGATGGCAGGAAACACAGAATTAGTAATTTTAACCGTAAATGTGAATGGCATGAACTCTCCCATAAAGAGGAGGCAGATCGCAGACTGGATCAAAAGTCAGAATACTACAATATGTTACTTACAGGAAACACATTTAAAGCAGGGAGATACATACAGAGTAAAGGTAAAAGGCTGGAGCAAAATCTATTATGCTTCAGGTGAAGTCAAAAAAGCAAGGGTAGCCATCCTTATCTCAGATCAAGCAAAAGCAAAAATTGATCTAATTAAAAGAGATAAGGAATGAAACTATATCTTGCTAAGGGGTAGCACAGACAATGAAGCAATATCAATACTAAATATATATGTACCAAGTGGTATAGCATCTAACTTCCTAAAGGAGAAGTTAAGAGAGTTGCAAGAAGAAATAGACAGCAAAACTGTAATAGTGGGAGATCTCAACCTTGTACTCTCAGAATTAGATAAATCAAACCACAAAACAAATGAGAAAGAAATTAAAGAGGTAAATAAATAGAATATTAGAAAACTTAGGTATGACAGATTTCTGAAGAAAACTGAATGGACACAGAAAGGAATATACTTTCTTCTCAGCACTTCATAGAACCTATTCAAAAACTGACCATATATTGGGACAGAAAGACCTCAAAATTAAATGCAAGAAGGCAGAAATAGTAAATGCTTTCTTTTCAGATCACAATGCAATAAAAACTACATTCAACAAAAAGTTAGGGGTAAATAGACAAAACGTAACTGGAAATTAAATAATCTCATCTTAAAGAATGATTGGGTGAAACAGCAAATTATAGATACAATTAATAATTTCACTCAAGATGATGACAACGATGAGACATCATACCAAAATTTGTGGAATGCAGCCAAAGCGTCAATAAGAAGAAATTTTATATCCTTAGAGGCTTACTTTAATAAAACAGAGAAAGAGAAGATCAATGAATTGGACTTGCAACTAAAAAAACTAGAAAAAGACCAAATTAAAACCCCCCAATCAAATACTAAATTTGAAATTCTAAAATTAAAAAGAGAAATTAATAATATTGAAAATAAAAAAACTATTGAACTAATTAGTAAAACTAAGAGTTGGTTCTATGAAAAAGCCAATAAAATAGATACGCCGTTGGTAAATCTGATTAGAAAAAGGAGGGAGGAAAATCAAATTAGTAGTCTTAAAAATGAAAAGGGAGAACTTTCCACCCATGAGGAAGAAATTAGAGAAATAATAAGGAGTTACTTTGCCCAACTTTATGCCAATAAATTTGATAACCTAAGTGAAATGGATGACTACCTCCAAAAATATAGACTTCCCTGATTAACAGAGGAGGAAGTAAATTGCTTGAATAGTCCCATTTCAGAAAAAGAAATAGAACAAGCTATTAATCAACTCCCTAAGAAAAAATCCCCAGGACCAGATGGATTTACATGTGAATTCTCCCAAACATTTAAAGAACAATGGCCCCAATGTTATATAAATTATTTCATAAAATAGGGAATGAAGGAGTCCTACCAAATTCCTTTTATGACAGGGACATGGTATTGATACCTAAACCAGGTAGGTTGAAAACAGAGAAAGAAAATTATAGACCAATCTCCCTAATGAATATTGATGCTAACATCTTAAGTAAGATATTAGCAAAAAGACTACAGAAAATTATCCCCAGGATAATACACTATGATCAAGTAGGATTTATACCAGGAATGCAGGACTGGTTCAATATTAGGAAAACTATCAATATAATATAATCAATAATGACCAATATTATTGGCCATATTAATAACTAAATTAACAAAAACCATATGATCATCTCAACAGATGCAGAAAAAGTATTTGATAAAATGCAACATCCATTCCTATTAAAAATACTTCAGAGTATAGAAATAAATGGATTTTTCCTTAAAATAATCAGCACCATCTATTTAAAATCATCAGTAAGCATCATATGTAATGGGGAAAAACTTCAACCATTCCCAATAAGATCAGGAGTGAAACAAGATTGCCTATTATCACCGTTACTATTCAATATTGTGGTAGAAATGCTAGCTTTGGCAATAAGAGTTGGAAAAGAGATTAAAGGAATTAGAGTGGGCAATGAGGAAACCAAACTATTACTCTTTGCTGATGATATGATGGTATACTTAGAGAACCCCAGAAATTCTACTAAAAAGTTTTAGAAATAATCCACAACTTTAGCAAAGTTGCAGAATACAAAATAAACCCACATAAATCATCAGCATTCTTGTATATCACTAATAAAATCCAACAGTCAGAGTTACAAAGAGAAATTCCATTTAAAGTAACTACTGGTAGTATAAAATACTTAGGAATCTATCTGCCAAGGGAAAATCAGAAACTTTATGAGCAAAACTACAAAACATTTTTCACACAAATTAAGTCTGATCTAATCAATTGGAAAAATATTCAATGCTCTTGGATAGGCAAGCAAATATAATAAAGATGACAATACTACCTAAACTAATCTATTTGTTTAGCACTATACCAATCAGACTCCCAAAAACTTATTTTAATGACCTAGAAAAAATAACAACAAAATTCATATGGAAAAACAAAAGCTCAATAATTTCAAGGGAATTAATGAAAAAAATTCAAATGAAGGTGGCTTAGCTGTACCAGATCTAAAATTATGTTATAGAGCAGCAATTACCAAAACCATTTGCTATTGGCTAAGGAATAGATTTGTTGATGAGTGGGAATAGGTTAGGTTCAAAGAACAAAACAGTCAATAACTATAGCAACCTAGTGTTTGACAAACCCAAAGACCCCAGCTTTGGGGATAAGAACTTATTGTCTGACAAAAATTGCTGGGAAAATTGGAAACTAGTATGGCAGAAACTAGGCATCGACCCACACTTAGCACTGTACAACAAGATAAGGTCAAAATGGGTTCATGACCTAGGCATAAAGAATGACATTATAAATAAATTAGAGGAACACAGTTTAGTTTACCTCTCAGACCTGTGGAAGAGGAAGGAATTTATGACCAAAGAAGAACTAGAGATCACTATTGATTAGAAAATAGAAAATTTTGATTATATCAAATTGAAAAGGTTTTCTACAAACAAAACTAATGCAGACAAGATTAGAAGGGAAGGAATAAACTGGGAAAATATTTTTACAGTCAAAGGTTCTGATAAAGGTCTCATTTCCAAAATATATAGAGAATTGACTCTAATTTATAAGAAATCAAGCCATTCTCCAATTGATAAATGGTCAAAGGATATGAACAGACAATTCTCAGATGAAGAAATTGAAACTATTTCTAGCCATATGAAAAGATGCTCCAAGCAAGTCATTATTTATCAGAGAAATACGAATTAAGATAACTCTGAGATACCACTAAGAACCTGTCAGAGTGGCTAGAATGACAGGGAAAGATAATGCGGAATGTTGGAGGGGATGTGGGAAAATAGGGACACTAATACATTGTTGGTGGAATTGTGAATATATCCAACCGTTCTGGACAGCAATTTGGAACTATGCTCAAAAAGTTATTAAACTGTGTATACCCTTTGATCCAGCAGTGTTACTACTGGGCTTATATCCCAAAGAGATCATAAAGAAGGGAAAGGGACCTGTATGTGCAAGAATGTTTGTGGCAGCCCTCTTTGTAGTGGCCAGAAACTGGAAAATGAGTGGATGCCCATCAATTGGAGAATGGCTGAATAAATTGTGGTATATGAATATTATGGAATATTATTGTTCTGTAAGGAATGACCAACAGGATGATTTCAGAAAGGCCTAGAGAGACTTACACGAACTGATGCTGAGTGAAACTAGCAGCACCAGAAGATCATTATATACTTCAACAACAATACTATATGATGATCAATTCTGATGGACCTGGCAATCCTCAGCAATGAGATGAACCAAATCAGTTCCAATGGAGCAGTAATGAACTTCACCAGCTACGCCCAGCGAAAGAACTTTCGGAGATGACTAAAAACCATTACATTGACTTCCCAATCCCTATATTTTTGACCACCTGCATTTTTTATTTCCTTCACAGGCTAATTGTACACTATTTCAGAGTCTGATTCTTTTTGTACAGCACAATAACGGTTTGGTCATGTATACTTATTGTGTATCTAATTTATACTTTAATATATTTAACATCTACTGGTCATCCTGCCATCTGGAGGAGGGGCTGTGGGGAATGAGGGGGAAAATTGGAACAAGAGGTTTGGCAATTGTCAATGCTGTAAAGTTACCCATACCTATAACCTGTAAATAAAAGGCTAAATAAAATAAAAAGGCTGTAAATAAAAGGCTAATAAAATAAAAATTAAAAAATAAAAAATGAAAACAAAGTAGAAAAGCAAATTAAAAAAAAAAAGAAAGAAAGACAATGAGTAAAAAAATCTAAAACATCAAGTGAATATTGGGGGTTTGTGTGAAATAAGTTTAGAATAGAAGATGGCAAAGAACAGCCAGCAACCCAGCTTTAGAAGGTCATCAGGAGAGCCCTGTGTCCCTGGGATGGCAATGGCAGTGATGGCAACAACTTCCGGAGCTTTTTACTCAGTATGGAAAGGGGCTTGACTACTGAGAAGAAAGAGATTATAGGAGATTCTTTACTGGCATTAAGTATAACTGGCACTAATTGGCAACTCTGTTCTATATGCAGTTCTGGGTCATAGTTTGGGTAATTCTTGTGGTTAGTCAAAAGGGAGCAGGGACCCTAGTCATAGTTCAAAGAGGGAGAAAAAAGCACTAATGCTTGCTGCAAGAGAGCTGGGAACCTGATTATAATTCCAGGAATGCGAATTACACTCAATGCCGTGCATGTGGCTATAGGGCAACAGGGGCCCTTCTTGAGTAGATAACAGAAAGGAGAACAGTAGATCAGTGACTACATCTCTTTCTGGATCCCTCTACCTTGGAAGCACCAAAAATGGGCAGACCTCCATACCTAGCTATGAAAACAGTAGTAAGAAAAAAACCCAAAGTTTTTTTGGGTGCCTGTCTAGTGGTAAACTTTAACATAAAGTTCAAAATAAGAAAATAGTGTGGAAAAAATGAGCAAAGAAAAACAGAAAAAAGAATATGAGTATAAAAGGTTATTTCAGTGAAAGGGAACACCAATACACAAACTCAGAAGAAGACTACAGTGTGAAGACATCTATAAATAAAACCTCAAGTGCCATTTCGACCCAAGAATTTCTGGAAAAGTTAAAGTGATGGAAGTATTAGAGGAAAAATTGTTGGGGAAAAGTGAGAATGATGCAAGAAAATTATGAAAAGAGAAATAACAGCTGGGTAAAAAGAGTTGTTAAAAATGCTGAAGCAAACAATACTTTGAAAACCAAAACGACCAATTTTTTTTTTTTGGGGGGGGGGCGGGGGAGGTACACAAGCACACTAAAGAAAAGAACTCTTTCAAGAGCAGAACTGACCAAATGGGGAGTGGAGGGGAAAGATACAAAATCTTATTGAAGAAACTAATTCCTTAGAAATTAGAATTGGGCAAATGGAAGTTAAGGACTCCATGAGATCTTAAGAAACAATAAAACAAAAAACATGAAAAAAATAGAAGGAAATAAGAAATATCTCACTGGAGAAACAGCTAACCTGAAAAATAGCAAGAGTCATATTTTAAGAATTACTGGAATACATGAAAGCCTTAATCAAAACAAGAGCTTTGATATCATAGTTTAAGAAAATCATCAAGGAAAGCTGTACCCCTATCTTAGATCTAGAGAATAAAATAGAACTTAACAGGATCTATCAATCACCTACTGAGAGAGATTCTATTAATACTCCCAGAAATGTTACAGTGAGATTTCAGAGCTCCCAGGTTAAGGAGAAAATACTGCAAGCATCCAGAAACAAATAATTCAAGTATCATGAAACTACAATCAGGATCACATACAATTTAGCAGCTTCTACATTAAAGGATTAGAGGGCTCCAAATACATTTTTCTGGAGGACAGAATTACAACCAAGAATAACTAACCCAGTTGCCATGATTTCACATATATGATTGATATTATTTTGCTTGCATTCTTGGTATGTGAGGGAAGGGTAGGAAGGAAGGAGAGAATTTAAAGGAAGAAAGAAGGAGGATTTTAAAAACAATATTAATACATAAGTTTTTTAAAAGAAATGTCTGGGATGGTAGCTTAGAACCAAACTGTGTAGCAGCCTGTGTATTTGATCCTAAAAGCATTAGGGAAAATTGAAGATTTTTGAGTAGGACATTGAAATGGTCAGACTTGTTCTTTAGTAAAGTAGTGATTTGGAGGATGGATTAGAAAGGAAAGTAACCAGAAATTGGGAGATAAATTAGGAGACCACCAAATGTGATATGTAATAATAATGACCTGAATTAGGGTAGTTACAAATAAAGAGGATTGTGGTGATAGATGTCATAGAAGTAGATAGAAGATCTGAGGGTATGAGAGAGAAAAAAATAATTAGTCTCTGAGATATGAAACTGGGTGAATGATAGTGATTTCATTCTTAGTGGCTTCATCTTAAGATGTCTCTGAGAAATGTGCCATATTAATTCTGGTTGGTTTTTGCATTTGGTCTGTTTATTAAATTGTAGTGTGTCTGAAATTTTGGTTTTTAAAAAATCTTTATTTTAATGTGCTATAGTTAATAAGGTCTACAAGATATAATGTCCTTTGTCCTATGGTTGTAAGAGTGCCCGTTTCTCATATTCTGTACTTGTTGGTTCATACCTAACCCTCCAGCTCAGTGTAATAATTTTTTCCAGATATTAAAGGGAGAACCTGCTTGATACCATTCCTGATAGGAAGCTAAAGCAATTGAAATTAGAAATATTTGAAAATAATTTAAAGCATTTTTGACCATAGAGCACTAAAGTTACCAAATGAACTAACAATATTTCTATATGTGGTAACTGAATTATCAGATTTTTATCCCCAGAAGTTCAGAATGTAATCTTCTTCATCTTAATAAATATTAGTTTCTTTCTTATTTCCACCTTTGATTAATTTTTCCTGATCCTTCAATAAAAAAGTATTTGTGTAAAATATAAATATTTATGTGATGTATAGACTTGAAATTGGCCTTATAAGTCATGTTTATTATTGTTGTTTAAAGTTTACTTTTACACAAGAACCATATTTGATAAATTTTCAGAGAATCTTAGTACAGTCTCTGGCACAAGAAAATATTTAATAAAAGATTGTTGATTTTTTAGTAGGTCTGACATAAGGGATTTTATTTTGTGATTTTAATGGTGAAAATTTTTATGATCATTAATAGCTTACCATTATTAATTCCTCTCAACTTAATGAATAGTGGCCAAAAGGCATCAAACAGTAGACCAGTAAGCAACTTGTTAAAAGCACATCCGCTTTAAAACTTTGAGTGAGGGGCTTATATCCCAAAGAGATCTTAAAGAAGGGAAAGGGATATTGTTCCATAAGAAATGATGAGCAGGCTGATTTCATAAAAGCCTGAAAAGACTTACACAAACTGATATTGAATGAAAAGAGCAGAACCAGAGCACTGTACACAGTAACAACAATTTTTTTTTCTTGATTTGTGTATTTTCTCTCTTTTTAAAAAATAGCTTTTTATATACAAAACATATGCATGGGTAATTTTTCAACACTGACCCTTGCAAAAACTTCTGTTTCAACTTTCCCCCTCCTTCCCTTCACCTCCTCCCTTAGATGACAGGGAATCCCATACATGTTAAACATGTTAAAGTATAAGTAACAGCAATTTAATGTGATGATAAACTGTGATAGACTCAACTCTTCTCAGCAGTGTAGTTATCCAAGACAATTCCAATAGACATATGATGGAAAATGTCATCTACATCCAGAGAAAGAACTATGGAGACTGAATGTTGGTCTAAACATAATATTTTCACCTTTTTTGTAATTGTTTGCGTTTTCTGTCTCAAGACTTTTCCCACTTTCTTTTGATTTTTCTTTTACAACATAACTAATATGAAAATATGTTTAAAGAACTGTGCATATATAACTTATATTAGATTACTTGCTGTCTGGGAAGAGGGGAACTGAAAGAGGGAGGAAGAAAAAAAAATTTGGGACACAAGATCTTACAGAAACAATGTTGAAAACTAACCTTGCATTTATTTGGGAAAATTGAGTACCACTGAGAAAATTAATTAATTTTAAAAAGAAGCTTTCTTGAAAGAAACAGGAAGTCATAAGAACTATAACTAATTACAGTGATCATTCCTGATTCTGGCATAATGAAACATGCTGTCCATTATTGTAATTTGATTGGTTCAGAGTGTAGAATGATACAGATATTTTTGGATTACAAGCATTAAGAGCATTTGTTTTACTTGAATATGAATATTACTATAATTTTCTTTTTCTTTTTTTTTTCCAGTATGATAGTCATTGGGAAGAAGAAAATTAGAATTTTTGTAATTTTTAAAAACATAGATAGATGAGATGATGCTATTTTTTTTAATGTAATAGCCTTTTATTTACAGGTTATATGTATGGGTAACTTTACAGCATTAACAATTGCCAAACCTCTTGTTCCAATTTTTCACCTCTTATCCCCCACCCCCTCCTCCAGATGGCAGGATGACCAGTAGATGTTAAATATATTAAAATATAAATTAGATACACAATAAGTATACATGACCAAACCATTATTTTGCTGTACAAAAAGAATCAGACTCTGAAATATTGTACAATTAGCTTGTGAAGGAAATCAAAAATGCAGGTGTGCATAAATATAGGGATTGGGAATTCAATGTAATGGTTTTTAGTCATCTCCCAGAGTTCTTTCTCTGGGCATAGCTGGTTCAGTTCATTACTGCTCCATTGGAAATGATTTGGTTGATCTCGTTGCTGAGGATGGCCTGGTCCATCAGAACTGGTCATCATATAGTATTGTTGTTGAAGTATATAATGATCTCCTGGTCCTGCTCATTTCACTCAGCATCAGTTCGTGTAAGTCTCTCCAGGCCTTTCTGAAATCATCCTGTTGGTCATTTCTTACAGAACAGTAATATTCCATAATATTCATATACCACAATTTATTCAGCCATTCTCCAACTGATGGACATCCATTCAGTTTCCAGTTTCTAGCCACTACAAAAAGGGCTGCCACAAACATTCGTGCACATACAGGTCCCTTTCCCTTCTTTATGATCTCTTTGGGATATAAGCCCAGTAGTAACATTGCTGGATCAAAGGGTATGCACAGTTTGATAACATTTTGAGCATAGTTCTGAATTGCTCTCCAGAATGGTTGGATGTATTCACAGTTCCACCAACAATGTATTAGTGTCCCTGTTTTCCCACATCCCTTCCAACATTCCGGAGATGATGCTATTTTTAAATAGTATGGTTTCCTTAGTTTTGTTTAACTGTTTTGTCATGAGACCACTTATGAGATAACAGTAATCTGTTAAAAAAAAAAAGGTGAATAAAAACAAAACAAATCAATAAAACTGAAAAGAACAAAAATATGAATATGATTTTAAAAATGAGATTTATATGAACTTATATAGTTAAGTAAGTATACAAAATAACTACCATAATCTAAATGGAGAGAATGATTACAATAAAACAAAGACTGAATTATGGGAAATTGTAATGACAAACAGCAGGCCTCAACTTTGCCTACATACTTGTGGAGAAGGAAGAGCTTTGGAAATTGAGAGAACTCTTTACTTGGTATAGAGAACATTCAGCCAGAGAACTAAAGAACATTGGGAATAGGTAAAAGGGGGCATTGTACATATATGGGTTACACTAGGCCTGAAGGAAAAATAAAACTGGCATAAAACTGGGGTTCATCTTATCCTCTAGAAATTACTTGCAGCAATTACTTGAATCTGGGGAAAAAGGAATTCTTCAATGAAGGAGGAAGCTGAAACTTCCTTCATCAAATAAGCTATTTGTTACTCCTCTAGTCATCATTATCTCTCTCTATATTCATTCTATTGCCAGGGTCTGATGGTTTCATTTTGCAATATCTCTTGAATAAGTCTCCTATTTCTTCTCTGAAATTCTCATCACTCTAGTGCAGATTCTCATCACCTCATGCTTTAACTATTGCAATAGTTTTCTTAATACCTGACTCAAGGCTCCTTTCATTGCAATCAGTCCTCCATTACTGAGGCACTAAAAGTTATTTTCCTAACGCATGTCATCCTCTACTTAATAAACTTAATTGGCTCTATATTGTCACCAAGATCAAATATAAAATCATCGATTTGGCTTTAAAAGTCTTACGTAATAAAGCATCTTCCCACCTTTCCAGCCATCTTACACCTTCCTTTCCATCACATACTTTTTGATTCAGAGACACTGGTGTCCTTGAACAAGATACTCCATCTCTTAGCAGCTCTGGATGTTTTTCCAGGCTGTCCTTGGAATCGAATGCCCTCCTTTCTCATCTTTATCTGTTACTTTCCCTTAACTTCCTTTCAGTTCCATCTAAAATGAAAGCCTTTCCAAATTCGTCTTAATTCCAGTGCCTTTTCTCCTTTATTTCTTATTTATACTTATTTGTTTGTATGTATGTTGTCTGCTCCATAAAGTTGAGAGCTCTTTGAGGAGAGGGACTCATTTTGTATCCCCAGTACTTAGCACAGTGCCTCGTACATAATAGGCACTTATACTAGGCAACTTTTTTTGACTTTTAAAAAATTATTATTTTGTTGTTGTTGGCTGACTAATAATCATTTCCTATGATACTAAGCTCTAAAGAGGTTTCTAGGAACACAGGACCCCCCAATCAATCTCTCCTTTTATCGATATATAAAAAATACATGCTATTACTGAAGTCATCTAATTTCTGGAGTATTGATTTTTTTAAGAAAACAAATTACAAACTTAAGGTCCTCCTCATCTTTCTTTCTTTTTTTTTTTTTTAATTTAATAGCCTTTTATTTACAGGATATATGCATGGGTAACTTTACAGCATTAACAATTGCCAAACCTCTTGTTCCAATTTTTCACCTCTTACCCCCCCCACCCCTCCTCTAGATGGCAGCATGACCAGTAGATGTTAAATACATTAAAATATAAATTAGATACACAATAAGTATACATGACCAAAACGTTATTTTGCTGTACAAAAAGAATCAGACTCTGAAATATTGTACAATTAGCTTGTGAAGGAAATAAAAAATGCATGTGTGCATAAATATAGGGATTGGGAATTCAATGTAATGGTTTTAGTCATCTCCCAGAGTTCTTTCTCTGGGAGTAGCTGGTTCAGTTCATTACTGCTCCATTGGAAATGATTTGGTTGATCTCCTTGCTGAGGATGGCCAGGTCCATCAGAACTGGTCATCATATAGTATTGTTGTTGAAGTATATAATGATCTCCTGGTCCTGCTCATTTCACTCAGCATCAGTTCGTGTAAGTCTCTCTAGGCCTTTCTGAAATCATCCTGTTGGTCATTTCTTACAGAACAGTAATATTCCATAATATTCATATACCACAATTTATTCAGCCATTCTCCAACTGATGGACATCCATTCAGTTTCCAGTTTTTAGCCACTACAAAAAGGGCTGCCCCAAACATTCTTGCACATACAGGTCCCTTTCCCTTCTTTATAATCTCTTTGGGATATAATCCCAGTAGTAACACTGCTGGATCAAAGGGTATGCACAGTTTGATAACTTTTTGAGCATAGTTCCAAACTACTCTCCAAAATGGTTGGATTCGTTCACAACTCCACCAACAATGCATCAATGTCCCAGTTTTCCCGCATCCCCTCCAACAATCATCATTATTTTTTCCTGTCATCTTAGCCAATCTGACAGGTGTGTAGTGGTATCTTAGAGTTGTCTTAATTTGCATTTCTCTGATTAATAATGACTTGGAGTATCTTTTCATATGACTAGAAATAGTTTTAATTTCTTCATCTGAGAATTGTCTGTTCATATCCTTTGACCATTTTTCAATTGGAGAATGGCTTGATTTTTTATAAATTAGAGTTAATTCTCTGTATATTTTGGAAATGAGGCCTTTATCAGAACCTTTGACTGTAAAAATATTTTCCCAGTTTATTGCTTCCCTTCTAATCTTGTCTGCATTAGTTTTGTTTGTACAAAAACTTTTCAGTTTGGTATAATCGAAATTTTCTATTTTGTGATCAGTAATGATCTCTAGTTCTTCTTTGGTCATAAAGACCTTCCCCTTCTACAGGTCTGAGAGGTAAACTATCCTGTGTTCCTCTAATTTATTAATAATTTCATTCTTTATGCCTAGGTCATGAACCCATTTTGACCTTATCTTGGTGTACGGTGTTAAGTATGGATCAATGCCTAGTTTCTGCCATATTAGTTTCCAATTTTCCCAGCAATTTTTATCAAACAGTAAGTTCTTATCCCAAAGGTGGGGTCTTTCCTCCTCATCTTTCACTAACATAGAAGTAATAGAAACTGTGCTGCCTGAGAGTAAAAGTGCAAGAATCAGACTATTGGACAAGGACCTGCCCTAGCTAAAATGATATAACAAGAAGGCCAGTGTGGTTTGTTTTTATTTTTATTCTTTTAGTCCATAGCAATTCTTGAAACTAACTGCAAAAAATTATTTTAAAAACTTTAAATTAATGTAAAGAGACAGTTGAACCACTAGGTAAATATACTTTAGAAAATACATTTTTGCTGTTTCTTGAGTCAAGTCTAGTATTTGGTTCTTTGTCGTAAAACTTCATTCACTAGTGATCTTATAGCTGTTTTTAAAGTGTAATCAATACTGTTTTCTTTCTGCCGGCTCAGCATCTTCACAACTTTATATGAGATATACTGAGAGAGAATAATGGGGAGTGATGACCTCACTTATTCCCAAGGTTCTGATTTATTGCCGCTCAGCATACTTAGAATAGAAATATCCAAAAAAGAATGAAATCTTTTCCTAATGAAACCAAAGGGAAGCCTAAAAGAATGTTTCCAAGTGTTTCTGCTTCTTCCTCAATTCAATTTAAGAAAAACCTACATAGCAGAATTTTTTGAGATGTACAAAATGTCTTAAATAGTTCAAGCTGTAGAAAGATATCTGAATTCTCCTATTTCTTGAAAGGTGGCATTATTGAAAATAAGTTAGGCAGATGGTGTTTTTCTCTTCTTTCTCTGTCCCCATCTTGTCTCTCCTTCTTTTATACGTGTGATTAATAGCATAGTCAGAACTGGAAAAATATACAAACCTTGCCAATCAGGGGAAGAAATCTATAGTCACATTTTCACATAGCCATCTGGCATTAAGTATAACTTGTTTCCATCCAGTTGGACTAGAAGCTACCTAATTAGCTAATTGGTTTCATTTAGCACAAATAAGTACAATTAGATACTTTGAGATATTTTTGTAACTCCCCTTTTTCTTTTCTTTATAAAGTCATGACTTTTAGGCAAAAGCAGCATTTTCATTGTGGCAAATGAATGGAAAAGATTTTTTGATCTGAAGTTTAGTAGAAGTTTTGAGCAAGTTAGTAGTGAAAAACCAAGTTTCATGGTTAACAAGAAATCATCATTTTACAGTGTAAGAAATATTGTACTATGGTTTGATTATAACATTCTAATGGTGATCCTTGTATCTGTAGTGCTGACCCTGAATAATTCAATGCCTTAATCAATTGACAGAAAGAAAGTTGCTGGTTCAATGCTGTCCTCTGGTGGAATGTGTTCCATTTCCTACAGAATGGAATCAGTTGATTTATTTCTCTTCAGGAAGCATATTGCTCTGCAGCATAAGCAAAGGATCAGAATCAGTATTGATTATGGCATGTTTAGGAAGGTTGTTAGGCAACTAACCTCGTTTTCACAGAAAATTCATGTTGGGAAAACAGTGGAAAAAACATTTAATAAGTAGGATGGAAATAGATTGTAAAGATTCTTGAATGCTAGATCAGGCTAGAGGCTCTTCACCTTTTTGTGTCATTGGCTTCTTTGGCAGTCTAAAGAACCCTATGGACTCTGCAAAATAATCTGATGGTTTTTTGTCTATATTCCCACATACAAGAAGGAAATGCTAAATTTTAATTAAAGGCTAGTGGGGGGGGGTCTAATTTTCTTTTTATAACAAAGAGATCCTAATTTAATATTCTCTACTCTAGAGATTGCTATGTTAGAGATGGTTTTTGAGAAGGGTAAGGTATATTATGAAAATATGTAGAATGAGATTCTGGGAGAGATCCAGAGGCAAGGAGGTTAGGTAGGAGTTATTGCAAAGGGAAGCCAGGAGGTGGAGATGAAGAGAGAATTCCAGGTGTGAGGGAGAGCCAGTAAAAGTGTCCATAATCTATTGATAGAGTCTTAAAGAATAGCATTGTCAGTGGATTAAAGAATATTTAGGTTGAGTAAAATGTGAGAAGACTGAAAAGATAGGAAGGTGTCGGGTTTTGAAGGAGTTTGAATGCCAAATAGAAGATTTTATATTTGATCCTGGAGTAATAGGGAACTGTTGGAATTTACTAAATGGGAGGTGAACATGATCAGGCATGTGCTTTTGGAAAATGTTAAGTGGATCAGTTGAAGTTTGGAGAAACTTGTGGAATGAAGGCTAAGCAGTAGATTATTACCGTAGTCCCGTGAGGTGATAAGGATGGGGACCAAGGTGGTGTCAATGTCAGAGCCGAAAAGGAAGTATGTTATAATGGTAGAAATGGAAGGAATTCCCAACAAGTTGAATAGAGAGGATTAGAGAGTGAGGAATCAGATATTAATTTGAAAGTCTGGGGAATTAGGAGGGTAGTATTCCCGTTAAACTAAGGAAGTTCAGAAGAGGATTTGGTTTAAGGTTTAAATACCTATCTTTGTAAATTTAATAAGTAAATAAATAAATTTAAATCTTTGCAAGAATGTAAGCTTAGGTGATGTAGAAGGGGTAAAGACATTAGATAGGTATATTAGAACTTATTTAGTATGTTAGTACTTAGTACTAAACTATAATAAATACTTTAGTATTTATCTAACTCTTAGCACAGTGTCCTTATTAATAATACTTTATTGTTACACCACCTTTAGATCTCACAAAATACTTTGAAGTCATTAGGCCTTCAAAGTCAAGGACTGTATCTTAACTGAACTTTTCATTTATCCATATCTTTTAGTACACAAGGTATTTGTTATTAGTTGTTACTAGTAATATCTTTATGAATCTCACCATTCTGTCAAGCAGTTGTAGATGTTCTCCTGTGGGTCGCATAATATGTAGAAATTTCTAGTTTGCTAGAATTTCTGTAGACATTCTGAAAACCACATCAAGCATTTTCAAATAGGTTTTCATTGACCCAGAAGTGGGATAAGCTAGCAAAGGAAACCATAGTGATCAAAAAGGTAAAGAGTATAACTAGGAGAAAACATTAAAGAGGGTATGGAAAGAGAAGTCAACAGGTTTTTTTTCATATATAAATATATTCATATATTGAAGAATAATAATATTAAAGAAAGGATAATTGAATTTTTCAAACAGATCAGTGGTGATTCATGTAAGTTCACCTAACTCACATGTTTCACATGTCTACCCACTTCTCCAAATTATTCTAAATTGAGTGACTATAATGTCTAAAATGAATTAGTATGTTGGGGGGGAGGGGAAGAAAGATTTTATTTAATATCACAGGAAATAAAATAGGAAATGAATTTTTAAAATGATAAAAGAAGGAAAAAACCTAATGATTTAAGCAAACTCTAAAAGTACAATGCAAAAAAACCCCAAAGGTACTCAATTCAATGATCTTTCAGTTGCCAAATCTAACACTCATTTCTCAATGCTTATTTTCATTGACCTCTCTGCAGCCTTTGATACTGTTAATTACTCACTCATTCTTGATATTTTCTCCTCTTTAAATTTTGTTATACCGTTCTCTCTCTTGGTTCTCCTTCTGCCTATCTGAATGATACTCTTTTGCCAGATGCTCTTCCACATTTGGCCCTCTCACTTATGATATCCCTGAGATTTCTGTCCTAGGTTCTCTTTTCTTCTCCATGGTAATTAATCGCTATATGTTGATGATTTTCAACTCTATATATCCTGCCATAAACTTTCTTCTAACTTTTACTCTGACATCTCCAACTTTTTTTCAGACATTTTGAATTGGACAATGTCTAAACAAAACTCATTACCTTCCTTATTACTTTGGGCAATAAAATCATCCTTCTTGTAGGTTATCAACCTACAAGCTATCCTTAATACATCATAATATTTCATTTCCTCATATCTAATCTCTTTTGAAGGTTTGTCAGTTTTACTTTTAAAACATCTTTTCTACATGTTCCTTTTCCTGACCCTACCATCACTCTGACCCTTATCACTTCAAGTCTTGATTATCATAATAGCTTGCTGTCAGGTTTGTCTGCCTTAAGTGCCTTTTCCATTCCAAACTATTCTCTAACCCACTAAAGTGATTTTTTTTCATAATAATAGCTTTTTGTTTTCAAAATACATGCAAAGATAGTTTTCAACACCTTGTGTTCCAAATTTTTATCCCTCCTTTTCCCCCCACCAAGATAGCAAGTAATGCAATATAGTTTTTTTTTATTTCTTTTTTGTTCTTGTTGTTCTAATTAAGACTTTTTATTTTCAAAATATATACATGGATAATTTTTCGACATTCACCCCTACAAAACTCTGTGTTCTAATTTTTTTGCCCTCATTCCTCTCCCAGTTGGCAAGTGATCTAATATATGTTGAACATGTGCAATTTCTCTGTACATAATGACACAAATATCATGCTGCTCCAGGAAAATTATCAAAAAGGAAAAAAAAAGTGAGAAAGAGAACAAAATGTAAACAACAAAAAGAATGAAAATACTATGTTGTGTTCCACATTCAGTTCCCACTGCCCTTTTTCTGAGTATAGTTGGCTTTCTTCATCACAAGACCATAGGAACTGGTCTGAATCACTTCATTGTTGATGAGAGCCATGTCGATCAGAATTGATCATCATATAATCTTGCTGTTGCAATATATAATGATCTCTTGGCTCTGCTCATTTCACTTAGCATTAGTTCATATAAGTCTCTCTAAGCCAGCTGTTTAATAAGTGTCTGAAGCTAAATTGGAATTCATCTCTTCCTGGCTCCAGGCCCAGCATTCTACTGTGTCATCTAGCTACATACATATATCTCAAGGAGATATGAGATAAATGGCAAAGACTCATATACAAATACATTTGAATTTTCAATTAGAAAATGCATTAGCAAATTTTGGAATGTTAATATTACTCCAGATAAATGTGGAAAATTTTATTTCATTAGGACATAAAGAAATCATATGACAGAAAAATAAGAAAGCCTTATATGAATGAGCTGATGCAGAATAAAAATAAACAGTTTGAGATGGGCATAATTTACCTGAACATCCCAATAATAACAAAAGGGGGAAACCCAGAAAGAATGAAAAAGTCCAGTGAAATTAGCAAATACAACCAATTATGCCTTTAGAAGACTAATGATGAAACATTTCACTGCTTGGTAAAAAGACTAAAATAGTGGTCTCCAAGACAGCCTAAAGTGATCCATAATATCAAAAAGTTCAGGAAGTTCAGAAAGGATAAAGCCTAAAAAGAGCTTTTAAATTAGCAGTTAAGGGATTGCTTATTGATTTAAGTAGTCAAAAAATGTATAGTTCTCAAAAGAATGATTCTACACTATTAATAGCCATGTGAAAGATATATTCAAGTAATAAAGAAAATGTAAGTCAAAATATCTTTGAGATTATGCTTCCTACTTTGCAAAATATTATTTATGACAAAACACGAAAATAAGTCAATTTTGGAGTACATAAAAGAACCTGGATTTGTCTAAACATTTTGGAAAGCAACTTGAAATTATGTTTTACAAAAAAGTATTATGTTATCCATACTAATTGTCTCAGGGCCTTCCATGGTAAACAAATGTTGTAAAAGGTCAAAAACAGAACCTTCTATGTATACAGAAATAGAAATCTTTTTTGTGGTTAGAAAATACTTAGGAACAAAGTATATGCCCTTTGATTGGGAAATAACTAAATTTGTGATACAAACTGCTATGGAATATTATTGACCATAAGAAATAATGAATATAAATGATGTAAAAAAATGGGGAGGCTGATATTAACTGGTTCAGAGTAAAATTAGGAAAATGAGGAAAATAATATATGCAATGATTAAGAATAATATAAATGGAAATAATATAGAGGGAAAAGAACAAAAAAATCAAAATTGAATGCTAATTATAATTATCAAATTTGACACTAACAAACTAGGAAATATATATATAGCAACCTTTATATATAGCAACATCTATTGTATTATGTTACTCTGTGTGTGTGTGGGGGGGGGTGTGGGTGTGGGTGTAGATGTAAAGCATATATATTCTTTTAGGCTTTATTATTTAGTTCTCTTGAATTTTTTTCTTTTTTTCTTTTTTTTTTTTTTTGGTCTTTGCTATTAAAAGTGCTTTCTGGATGTTGGGAGGCATCAGATATATTTGAAAATAAAGGCTATTTACAATTAAAGATACCAACTTTAAAATTTTTCAAAAAATTAAGAAAGTAAAAATTTTAAAGTGTATACATGTTGTTTTCTCCTTTTTAAAAAAAAATTTATTTTAATTTTATTTATTTTTTATTTATTTAATAGCCTTTTATTTACAGGTTATATGTATGGGTAACTTTACAGCATTAACAATTGCCAAACCTCTTGTTCCAATTTTTCACCTCTTACCTCCCACCCCCTCCCCCAGATGGCAGCATGACCAGTAGATGTTAAATATATTAAAATATAAATTAGATACGCAATAAGTATACATGACCAAACCGTTATTTTGCTGTACAAAAAGAGTCAGACTCTGAAATATTGTACAACTAGCTTGTGAAGGAAATCAAAAATGCAGGTGGGCAAAAATATAGGGATTGGGAATTCAATGTAAATGGTTCATCTCCCAGAGTTCTTTCGCTGGGCATAGCTGGTTCAGTTCATTACTGCTCCATTGGAAATGATTTGGTTGATCTCATTGCTGAGGATGGCCAGGTCCATCAGAACTGGTCATCATATAGTATTGTTGTTGAAGTATATAATGATCTCCTGGTCCTGCTCATTTCACTCAGCATCAGTTCGTGTAAGTCTCTCCAGGCCTTTCTGAAATCATCCTGTTGGTCATTTCTTACAGAACAGTAATATTCCATAATATTCATATACCACAATTTATTCAGCCATTCTCCAACTGATGGGCATCCACTCAGTTTCCAGTTTCTAGCCACTACAAAGAGGGTGCCACAAACATTCGTGCACATACAGGTCCCTTTCCCTTCTTTATGATCTCTTTGGGATATAAGCCCAGTAGTAATAACACTGCTGGATCAAAGGGTATGCACAGTTTGATAACTTTTTGAGCATAGTTCCAAACTACTCTCCAGAATGGTTGGATTCGTTCACAACTCCACTAATGTTGTTTTCTCCTAATAGAAATGTAAGTTCTTTAAGGCAAATTCTTTTAAGGAAAATGTTTGCTACTTTCACTGTAGTTTTCCTTCTTTCTGGGTTTACCCCTTTTGTTATTATTGGGGTCAGGTAAATTATGTGTCATTTTTATCATTGTAATATTATCACTCAGCAGTGCCTGTTGCACAGTATAATAGGTAATAAATTAGGAAGGGATGTTTTTAGGAACCCAAGTAATAATATTAGTTAACATTTATATACTATATGCTAGGCACTATTAAGTACTCCATACTTAACTCCTGGGAAGTAGTTGCTATTATTATCCTTGTTTTGTAGATGAAGAAACAAAGGCAAATAATGACTTGCCCACAAGGACACAACTAGTAAGTGTCCAAGGCTGAATTTGAATTTAGGTCTTCTTAATTCCAGGCCCAGCCTTTATAAACTGCACCATCTGGGCTATCTGACCAGAACACTGTCCCAGTGCCAGTGTTGTTTCTTGTCCAGTCAGAGTTGTATCTAAACTGGCTGAAAGGAAAGTGATGCCTCAATCCCTCCATCCTTACTTTATCACCAACTGTGATGGTAAGTGACAATGAGCAGGAGATCTTGTTATATGTCATCACCCAGGCCTCAGTTCTACTAAAGGAGCTAACTCTCATGGTGACTAGGAGAGATCTAGATTTATTTCATCTCCTCCTTATTCTTCTGGCCTCATTCTAAGTGAAACGCATTATAGACCTGCCTCCTCTGAATAAGAGTTGTACACTCCTGCTGCTCTAATTTGTAATACATTTCTTATTATTTGATATTTTGCTATATTTATTTAATCTAAGTGTTTCCTTCATCTTTTTAGAATTCATCTCCTTATTTATTTCATCTTCTTTTTTTCCCCATAAACCCTATATAACTCAACATTCAAGAAAACTTTCTTTGGTTCTTTTTCTTTGGTAGATTTACCAGTAGATTTGGAATATCTAAGGGGGAGAGTTAACAGGAAATGTATAAGATTATATGCTATGTATTATCCGTGTTAATAAAGATAGGATATAAAATTAAGAAATAGATTACCCTCAAATGCAAATTTTTTTCCTTTTCTCTATATGCATACTGTAGTCTATGAGAAAATGCAAAGCTACAAATGTTACTGTTACTGATATTTCTTTTGTCCTCCTTTTGGTGGTATTTACTTGTTGGTTTTCTGATTGTTGTAATCAAATATCTACATTATTTATCCTGTACTTTTCTATTTTATTAATATGTATTCTCATGGGTTTAATCTTTCTTCAAAAGCTGCTTTAGTTGTATCACAGAAATTTTAGAATGTTGTCTTTTAATTATCATTGCCTTACAGCAGGTTATGGCCAGCTGATATTAGATAACAAATTTGTAGTTGACCTTGTCAGAAAAATTATATGCCTTCCTTCAGAATTATACCACAGAATATTAACAGCAATAGAAAAGGCTGATAGAGGAAGAATCCAAAGTTCAAATTTGATGAAGACTGCAAGAGTAAAGGACAGTGTGATGTTGAACTGGTTAATTTCTAGGATCAAAATTGTGATAATAGGACTTCAAAGCCAAGACATGAAAGATGATAGCCTTAGTGAAAAGAGTTTTTAAATTTATAACTTTAAGTTAATAATTCACTATTGTCTGGAAATGACATTGTGAAAAATCACAATTTAATTTATAAATTGTAAATTGAATGGTAGATAATAATTCTGCAGCCACATAATTTCATTTTAATTGAGCCATATTTATTTGAATAATGTACTATTTCTATCCTATAAATTCTTTTTAGTATGACAATATTTCTTTTTTTTGACAATATTTCTTCTACTTTTAACATAGGCAGAGGAAAAAAATCCTTTCTCTCTTTCTCTGTCTATATATGTAAACATATACATGCACATAAACATGTGGCACTTTTCAATTTATAAAGTATTTTCTTTATAGCAACTCTCTTTCCTCCTTAAATTACTTATTCCATTTTTTAAAGGAATACTTCATTCCTCCTGACAACCAGAGAACAACCTTCTATTTCTTCTGCTTTCGTATTCTCTTCTAAGACAGAGACCACTTTGTACTTAGTAAGTGTTAATGGCAGAAACATCTAGTATATACCCTACAGGCCATAGTAAACTTCTTCTTTCCCTCCATTCTTTCTTAAGACTTGAGGAAAGCTCAATTTTCATTTGTATTCTTTAAGGTAAACCTTTTGGTTAACTACTGCCTATTTCTGAAACATGAGACTAGAATTACAAATATGAGATTTACCCACCATGTTTCACCCTTTCTACTTTAATCCTCCAAATATGTAAACAAAGCCAAACATGTTATTGAGTGAATTGATCAGTCATATACTTTAGTGTGAAAAAAGTCCCTGATCAATTTAGATATCCTTGAAATAAATCGAAAGAACTAGAGTGATCTTGCACAGGAGTATAGTTGGATTGGTTGAGAGGACTGATCTTGCTCTGTGGTGTTTTGTTTTGTTTTGTTTTTGTTTTTAAATAAAATAAACCAGTTGGCAATCTGAAGTTTCAAGCATTTGGGTACCTTAGAGTAAAAGCCTTTCTGAGAAAGAATCAATTTGATGATAGGAAAAGAGCTCCAGCTTCAATTTCAGGCTGTTCTTCCTCCTCAATCAGAGATGGACCCCCATGAACTTTATATGGTCAAAGAATTTGGATTTTTCTTTAATGACTCTTTAAACTGTATCCCTAGGATAGAAAGAGCTGTCAGCAGTGTCTATATCCATAGTATGGACACATTGGAATGAAGAAAGAGGTCAGATTCAGAGCTCTTTTAACTCAACATAAAATCCATCTCATCCCTGGAGGAGGAGAATATCATGAGGACTCCAACAAAAAAGATTTGTAGAAACTTTAAGTTACCTCTTTGTCACATCCCTCCTTGTGCTCTAAGCTTGAGGCAGCTTTCCCTTGGTCAAATTGTATGGAATTTTCACTCTTCCCTCATATTTGGGAGTTTGTTTTGAATGAGTTTTACCACTATAATAAAAATAGTTTCTAAATGCTAATTAAACTTGCCTAGCTAATTAATATCAAATTATAATCATGGGGGAAGGCATTATCGTTATTTTGAATTATTGTTTTAGTAAAACAATCCTTTAACTATGTAGGGGCAGCACTTTTGCTCTGAGAACTTGATCTCCTAGCTGAGTAGATTTTGCTCCATCTAGAGCATATATGTATTTATGTGTATGGATAAATGTTTTTGTATAATATATATGTGTGTATGTGTATGTGGAAATGGAGACATAGATATTTTCAAACTTTCATTATCTCCTTTAATCCTTTCAGCTCTGTAAAGAAGTGTGTACACACACACACACACACACACACACACACACACACTCCATCATTTTACTGTTGGGAAATTAAAGCCCAGAGAGTTGTAATAACTTGCCAGAGATTACATGGTTCAGTAACAGAGATATGATACTTGAACTTTGATCTTTTGATTTCAAATTTTGATTTTTAATTATTGCTTTATAGTTCATTTTGACATCTAGTAGTGCTGGATCTCTAACCAAAGAGTATGTGTTGCAATAGGATCTGACCATCACTTTAGAACACAAAGCAATTTGGTTAAATGTGAAGGGCGTGTATTTTTAAATCAGCAGGAGTCAGGAATTCAGGTTAGGGGAAAATCGTTAGTCTTTATTCTCAGTGAAGAAGGATCAGAGGTAGAAGATAATCGGCGATAGCAATGTGTGCAGCTGAGTCAAGAAGCTAGCTAGATCAGCAGCCACACGACCAGCAGCTAGGAGAATGGAACCCAGGCCCAATCTCTACCACCTTCTCTTCCTGTCTCTCTCTCTGCCTCCACCCACCAAAATTGTCATTTCCTATACAACACATCAGGACTTGCACAAAGAGTGGGCAGGGACCATTCTTTATCCAATCATGTATATTAATAGAGTGTAGCCCAATTACTATTTAGCCTCACGTACTTGGGACCTCAGTGCATCAACTCATTACATCTCCTGCTTTCTTTTATTTTAGAACACAGGTGGTCATGCCATCCCTGACTCCTCAGGGAGGTCAGAGCCCCCAAGGGAGGTGATCACAGCCTCCCTAACTTCTCAGGAAGGGAGATGAAAACACCAAAGGGAAGTGGGGGTTGCTAGCAGGTTTCTGGGCTGAAGGGTCTTATTATGCACAAACCCATCAGCATGGGAGGTATTACATAAGCACATAGCAATAACGCAGAGGCTATTAGGGATGACTCTCCCCACAGTCAGTGCAGGCTTGATATGGTGTAGCAAACATGAATTGTACATGCAAGTAGTGGCATGGCAAACAATATAAATCAACATGGTGTTGGAAAAGATCACCAGAAGTCCTAGAAGGAGGGTATGTACACAACAGTCACACATACACCTTCTTCAGCAGCCAAGAGATAGTCCAAAACCAATCTACTGTCCATTGCTTCACATGTCAGGGAATCCAATGATCCCCCTGAGTTTTTGAAGTCCTGCAAAAGTCTTTTTATGTGTTAGGGAATCCAATGATTCCAGCAGATTTTGAAGTCCTGTAACAGTCCTATCATTTCTCAGAGAATCCAATGATTCCTGAGAGTCTTCAAGTCCTATGTCTCAGAGAATCCAATGAGTCCTGAGGATTTTTCAAGTCCTATGTCTCAGAGAATCCAATGATTCCTGAGGGTTTTCAAGTCCCATGTCTCAGAGAATCCAATGATTCCTGAGGGTTTTCAAGTCCTATGTCTCAGAGAATCCAAGATTCCGAGGGTTTAAGTCCTATGTCTCAGAGAATCCAATGATTCCTGAGGGTTTTGAATCCAACAATCTTTTGATGTCCATGAGTCAAACATTAAAGCCTTTAATGGTGAGGCACAATCAGCAAAGAACCACCCTTTTAGGTCTTCCCCTTTGTTTCAAGGGTCCGCTTGTCTCTCTCGATGGACAATGCAAATATGGCTCGTTGGACCCATCGTTCCTTCTCCACCTGCAGAGATACAAATAACCCTCTCTCCAAAGCAGTTAGCCTATCTGGTCCTTTCCATTCACCACTTTTGGCCCCCATCACCTCATTATCAAAGATAGTGGAGCTGCTCACACTGGACACTGCCCCCGGGTGGGTTATAAACCTTTCCAGACCCAGGATTTTGTCAAAAATCAAGGTTAAAGTATAAAACGATTTTGTAGTTTCTAGGGTTACCTGTCCCCTTTCTTTTGTTTTTAAGGAGGCCTTAATATCTGTTTCTCCTTCCATATTCCTGTCCTTGATTTAACCTGTGAAAATTCAACGTGAAAAAGTGTGCAAAATGTTTCAAAGTAAAGAGGACCATTATCTGTTTTTTGCTTGTGGCACCCCCTGCTTAAAAAAACTGAAGTACCATTTTAACCCTAATTGTGTTAAACGCTCTTCCCCACAGATTGATGGGGGATTTTTCAACTATAAAAGGAGTAAAATTCTGTTTTGCCTTAAAAGTCCACTCATAGGGGCAGCACAACCAGCTGCTGTTGTGCCCCACCAGACATGTAGGTGTTGTTTTAATCTTTGGCCAGTGATCCAATTACTTAATGACTGGGTCCGATCTGCACCAGTCCTCCAACCTTCCAATGGAAGGCCATTTTATAGATCGGAGCATAGGTGGCCAGTTGTTACAGCTCTGTCCAATATATTTGGTTTTGTGATCTGAATTAGAATCTGGGTGACTATCACCAGGCTTATTAGGATTCTTGTGAGTCCCGTGCTACTATTTTCCTGGGTGATAAGTCCACATTGTCTGCCGTTTGGTGACTGGATATTATCTAACATTCCCAGTTTTCCCACATAAGTGTGTGGATAGACAATTTTTGTACATACTCTCAGGGAGGGAAAATGGTCTTTACTGTGCTTGGAGGCAAGGATCCATAGGCTGGAGAGGAATAGATTTTACCCTCCGGGGGTATTCGTTATCTCATGCATACAACTCTATTCTTAATTGTAATCCCTTTCTCCTATCAGGTTGCTTCCTGGTGATTGATTGTGTAATCCCTTTCTCCCATATATGGATTCCTGGCTGATTGGTCATTTGGGGTATTGGCGTCAGGCACTTCTTCTTCGCATCATGCCCCAGGTGTTTTTTGCCTGGGGCCTGGGGCTGGGCCCCTCATCCCGTTCCCGAACCTGCCACTGAGGCCCAATGGAAGCCTTTCTGTTGCATTTTGGACATTACTGGGGTCTTGTTCTCCCACCCTCTTTCTACCTGCCTCTATAAAACATTGAGCTTTCAGATGCTTACTTTACCATACTGAAAGCATTGCGGTTCTCTAGAAGTCCCTTGCCAAAAGGGACCCTGTCTAATGTTGGGATCGGGAAGTCTGCATCATAGTCTGGCTAAAAGGCATTTGTGCCCCTTGGCACAGCGCTTATGAACTCTTCTAAAGGAGCATCCTTCGTCCTGTATAATCCTTCTGCACACCTCATTGCATTTTCCTTACAAGTTGCCTTATTAAAACATCTGTTGATGAAGTTTCCCCATTAGTCCTTTGATAGCAGTCTGCAAACATCCCACAAAGGGTTATCTGGCCCTTGTTTTTTTTGAAGGCCTCACCTTTGTCATTTTATTGTGAATCAAAGCCCCGCTTTGATAGCATTACAACAATTTGCTTAATGCTGCTACTGAATAATTAATTTGGCTGTACGCTTCATTGGACCATACCTGTTAGTGGTCCAGGTGACATAATGAACACATTTTGACTATTTTGTTGGGCTTGTATCCTACAGAGCTCAGTATATTCAAAGCCACATGTAATTTTTGTCCAGGTTCTGGCATCCTTGCTATAATTTCCAGTCATTAGGAGTCAAGATTTCAAAAAGAAATTCTGTAATAGCATCTTAACATAGGCTGATGTGCCCCATAAAGAGTGCAAGCCTTTTTAGGTCTTTGATTTCTATGTTAAAAAGGGGCATATCTTTGACTTTTTGACCAGAGGCATTAAACTGGGAAATTACAGGAAAGATATTCTGGAGCTCCCTACGTCCACCCCTTTCTTTGGCCTTCATTAAGCCCTCTTGTAATCTACTCATAATTGGATACGGGTGCTGGGGGAGGTGCTGGTGCTTCCTGCCCCCCCCCTCCTCCCTCCACCTTGGGTGGGGTGGAGGAGATTCAATCCCTTCCTCCTGAGGGGGGCTGAAGCTGCCTCCGAGGGGAAATCCCCATACCCTTGCTCACTTAAGTCTCCATGCCCTGTGGGGATATGGTCATTAATCTCTTCATTGCCTTCCTCCTTAATATCAGGCCTGCCTCTTTGGCTACTCCGATGGGGAGCAATGGGTTTTTTCCTTCTTCTAGGGATAGGGTTTCTTAATGCTAACTGAATTATATTGTATAAACAAAATACCTCAATGGAAATTGAATGAGGACCGTTTTCATTGTAATATGCAGACAACTGTTGTCCAACCAGGGACCAGATCTCTCGAGAGATCTGCTCCTGCTCTATGAACCAAGGGGAGATGCAGTTTAATGTACCCAGAAATCTAGCTACCTGTTCCCAAGTTATAAGTAGCCCTTGTCCTTCTATCAGCTTCAGCATGCTTTCTATAGCACCACTCGTGGGTGGGGTTGAAGGGGTTGGGGGCGGGGATGGAGAGTCTTTAGTTAGCATTTGTCCCATTTTAGCCAAAAAAAAAAAGATTACTGGTTTAGTTTTTAAGAAAATAAGTTCCCTGTTTGTCTATTAACAATACTCACCCAACTTCCTGGTCACCGGAGACTTCTTCAGTCCTTGGTTCCCACCGTTGGGCACCAAATGTGAAGACCGTGTATTTTTAAATCAGCAGGAGTCAGGAATTCAGGTTAGGGGAAAAGTGTTAGTCTTTATTCTCAATGAAGAAGGATCAGAGGTGGAAGATAATCAGCGATAGCAATGTGTGCAGCTGAGTCAAGAAGCTAGCTAGATCAGCAGCCGCACGACCAGCAGCTAGGAGAATGGAACCCAGGCCCAATCTCTACCACCTTCTCTTCCTGTCTCTCTCTCTGCCTCCACCCACCAAAATCGTCATTTCCTATACAACACATCAGGACTTGCACGGAGAGTGGGCAGGGACCATTCTTTATCCAATCATGTATATTAATAGAGTATAGCCCAATTACTATTTAGCCTCACATACTTGGGACCTCAGTGCATCAACTCAAACCTCAGCCCATTACAGTTAAAGACATCAATTCACACTTGTACTTTTGTGATGATTATAAAATACTATATATATTATTTAAAATGTTTCCTAGAACAATTCTTTTCCTAGATTACTTCTTACAAAATTACTCTTCAGCTTTCACAAATATATATTAGTTGAACATTTTAATTTAATATCCTTATATTTTCACCTCTTACTCCAGTGTAGAATCAGAGTTTTACAATGGAATACACCTTACTGCTTGAGTTCAATCTTTCATCTTAAAATGTTTATAGAAAGGATCACCAGGCTCCTGTTGAAATACTTCCACTAATGCAAAGTTTACTACTTTTATGAGGCAATTTATCTATTTCTAGTCTGCCTGCCTATAATCGCTAATATTGATTCTTACTTTCGCTCCTGGAACAATACGGATAAAATCAACTCTTTGACATGACAGCCTTTAAATATGTAAAGATAATTCTCACTAAGTCTTTTTCTGCATCCATGGGTTAACTTCATCTTAATCTCATTTTATAACCTAACCTTTAAGCCACTCCCAATAAATGATCTTTATAGGTTGATTGTATAATATCAAATCTTAGATTCTGATTCCATATAATAGTCCTGAGCATCATTTCAAATAATTTAAGGTATAACTATAATTAGCTTGAAATAAAATTGTGAAATATCCTACGTTTATCCATTTGCTTTGTCTCTCTTTACTTTTTTTTTTTTTTAACTCTAGATACTGTTTCTCCCTACTTATTCCTAGCACAGTAGACCATTGTGCTTATTCTTCTCTACTTTTCAAATCTCTGATATTCAATTTCCTCATTTACAAAATGATGATAATAGTGAATCCTGCCTCACTAATTTGTTATGAGATGCAAATAAGAATGTTTATAAGATACTTTGTAATGATTAAAATACTATATAAATATTAGTTATTATTTATGACATTTATTATAAATGAATTGCTAAAGTACAGAGTATGTTTTAAGCATTTGATTGGCAGAATACAGGATTAAGGACAGCAATATAGTCTAGCAGCATATTCTGGGGGGAATATTGTTTCCATATATAATTTTCATAGACAACTTTAGCAATCTAGACTGAATTTTGCATATGGAATTGTACCATCTAGAAATATAGCCAAATACTGAAGCAAAATTATTTTAGTAGAAATCTTTAGATGATGATTTTCTGTAGCAAGATATAGTTCCTTAAAAAAAAAAATTTTGAAGGATTACCATAGAACTATTTTGAATGGATAGTCAGCAAACTTGAAGTTAATCATTGTGGGTATAATATTAAATTAAATTAAATCATTTATTAATTGTCCTACTTTGAGCAAGTTTCTGCCTAGGCTCAGAGAATACAAAGAAAAGGAAGCAATCCTGCTCAAAGAGATTACATTTCTATTTGGGACAGGTACCATACTTACACAAACCAAATACAAAATATCAGCTGGATGTAGACTATTTACTTGGTGAATAAGCTATGCAAGTATAGGAATAGTGTTGTAACAGAGCGTTGCCTTGTTTGTGTGAGGCTTTCTATAGACTTAAAAGAAAGGCATGGCATGTCTTAATCATTAAGAGAGCATATATATTTTATATATTATATTTATATATATATACACATATATATAATTTATCCAAAAGATAATACTGCCTATTATTCTCATCCAGGATCCAGATGTACCTATGCAGAATATTCACTCTTACAGCAGCAGCAATAGCAACTGCTAACACTTGTAATGAATTAGGATTCACATAACAATAAAGATTTGTCAAGCACTGTTCCTATGTTACCTCATTTGATCTTCACAATAATCGTGGGAGCTAGGAACCATTATTATCCTCATTTTACAGATAAGGAAATTGAAATAAACAGAGGTTACGTGACTTGTCCAAAGTTACAGAAACTGGGTGTAAGGCAAGATTTGAACTCAAGTTCTTTTGACTCCAAATCTAATACCTTAATCCATTGCACTATCGAGCTACCCTCTATTGTCCACCTGAATGATTGGTGCTTACGTATAAATCTTTTTCAATTAGCCCCATGTAGCTTCTAATGACTAGGCAGGAAAGAAATATTCACAGCCTGGCTCTGAAATCAAAGCGAAAAGTTTGATATAAAATATTGATTGTAGTTTTTAAGCTAGGAATACTCTGTGGACCCATCCCAATTTTGACTTCTCTATATGTGTGAGATATAGTCACCTAATTTTCAATAACTATGTAATTTAATAAATAGTGAAAATTCAAGGAAGATTAAGATTTTACCTCATGGAAATTCTTTAATTTTTTTTTTAATCACAGCTTTTTATTTTTCCAAATACATGCAAAGATGATTTTCAACATTCACCTTTGCAAAACATTGTGTTGCATATTTTTCTTCCTTTTTCCCCTACATCCCTCCCACAAACAGAAAGCAATTCAATATAGGTTAAACATGTGCAATTCTTCTAAATATATTTCTATATTCGTCATGCTGTGCAGGAAAAATCAGATAAAAAACAGTGAGAGAAAAAACATGAGAAAAAAAAACAGCAAAAAAGCGAAAATACTATGCTTTGATCCATATTCAGTCTCTACAGTCCTCTCTCTGGTTGCAGATGACTATCACATTTATTGGAATTGCCTTGAATCATCTTATTGTTGAAAAGAACCAAGTCCATCACAGTTGATTATCACATAATGATGTTGTTGCTGTTTACAGTGTTCTCTTGATTCTGTTCCTTTCACTCAGCAATCAGTTCGTGTAAGTCTTTCCAAGATTTTCTGAAATCAGCCTGTTTTTCATTTTTTCTAGAATAATAATATTCCATTATATTCATATGTCATAACTTATTCAGCCATTCCCCAACAGATGGACATCCACTCAATTTCCAATTTTTTGCCACTACAAAAAGGGCTACTATAAAAATGTTTGTCTATCTATTCACATACCTATAATAATATGTGTATATATGTATATATATAATTTATTATATAAATATTTATGTATTTAATATATGTACTTATCTCCATTCATTAATAGGGATTGTTTCATTTTTTGATTCCCTAGTTTTTTTAAATTTTGAATTGACCCAGAAGTACTGATTCTCTGAAATGTTGGTCCACAGCTTGTATTTCTGTTTCAGATTTGTATCTCAGGTTACTCATACATATTATATCTACACCATGAAGCAAGACTCTGGCTTTGGGCCAAAAGCCAGAAGAATATGATTCAAAATCACTTGTTATTTATTATCTTCCTGCTATGTGCTAGACACTGTTAGGCACTGAGGATATAAAAAAAAATGAAGAGCTTTTTGCCCTCAAAGGCTTGTATTTGAACAGAAGTATCTTATATCATATATATCACATTTATACATGCATATACATATGAATATATTCAGTATAGAAATTATCATAAATGATAAAATGCCAATTTGTTGAATAAAATTGAAACATTTTGCATATTTTAAAATCAAGTTAGAACGAGAAGTGAAACAGATAAGAGGAAAAATATTGATAGAGAATTTATCTGATAAAGGTCTAATATCTCAGAATCAGGGAATTTTGATACAAGTTTATAAGAACAAGAACCATTCTCTTAAAAGATAAATTTTCAAAGGATATGAACAGGCAATTTTCAAAAGAGTACTTGCTGTAATATAATATCTATGTGGAAAAAGTGCTCCAAATTACTATTCATAAAAGAAATATACATTATAGCTACTCTGAGATTTCACAGTTGACAAATATAACAATTATTGGAGGGACAATGGGAGAATATGCATGTTAATACACCATTAGGAGTTGTGAAATGGTCCGATTACTTTGGAACTATACCTCAAAAATAATTAAAATGTAAACATTATGTGATCTAGAGATAACTTCTCTAAGGTATATATCTCAAAGAGAACAATGATAAAAGGAAAGAACCCATATAGACAAAAAAATTTATAGCAATATATTTTGTTGTTGCAAAAAAATAGCACATAGGGAGTGTCCATCAATTAAGGAATAAGAGAACAAGTTAGGGTATATGAATATAATAAAATGGTATTAAATTTTAAGAGATGATAGAAGCAATGCAGAAAAACTCATGGATTGATATAGAGAAATGAGTAGAAAACAGAATTTCTCCCCCACCTCCCACTCCTCTATTAACTACACCATTGTAAAAGAAAACAACCGTCAAAGATTTTAAGAACTTGGACTAATGCAATGAGTAATAAAGACTCTAGAATATGATGGATCGTGCTTCCCACCTCCTTGGCAAGAGAGATAATAGACTTAGAAGTATCCAGTGAGATATACATTTTCAAATATATACTATATGGGTTTATTTTGCAAATAGCCATTGTGAGCCACACTTACATTTAGGATCTGAGGATTATTGTGAACCTGGAAAATTTGGTGACAGAACAACTTTAGAGAAAGTTAGAACTTGAGGGGAAAGGCATCAATGAATTCTCTTTTGAACATTTTGTGTTTGAGGTACTATGAGGTCTCTAGAGGTTAGTTATGTAGAGTGAAACTCAGGATATAGATAAGATCTCTGTGCGTGTCTCTCTCTGTATGTATAAATATATATTTACACACATGCTATATACATATTTTTAATTATATATGTATTCACATGTGTGAGCATATATGTATATTATACATATATATATATATATATGTAATCTGCATGGAAGTGGTAATTAAACCTATGGAAGTTAATGGAATAATAAAGAGTATGTAGAGTGGACTTAGGATGGAGCCCTGTGATACTCCCACCAACAAAAGTATGGAACAGAGATGATATTCCACACAAAGAAGTCTAAGAAACAGTAATTAATACAATCAGGGAAGAAAAATATTCAGGAGACAAAGTTGACAACAGTCTTAAAAGATTTAAAGAAGATAAAAAGGATGAATAAGAAAAGATTTTTGGGTTGAACAATTAAAGCATCTTTGGTAAACTCAGAGAAGTCAGGTTTATTTAACTCATAGTCAGAAAACAGATTTAAGGGTTTTATAAGTGTAGAGGAAATGGTGAGGGGAAGTTAACAATTTTGGATGGCATTTTCTAGGAATTTGTGAAAGGGAAGATAGACAAAGGATATGGAGAGCAGAGAGATTCCTTATCTTTTTTCATTTCATCGTTTTCTTTCATTTTATCATCTTAGCCAAAAAAAGAGCATGTTCTTTGTGTACTTAATGTCTGATTTGAAATTATTTATATTTTTGTCAAAAAGTAAAGCGATTATCTTGTGGGAGTGTACATTGGCTCATAGATTTTTAGTTGGAATAGACTTCGGTGATTATCTTACCAAATTGTTTATGATTTTTCAAATGCTTTTGTGAAGAAAAATCAAGTTTCTTATTCTTAGTTGCCAAGAATCTGATTATGAAGGCTAGGTAGCAATCTTCGGAGAAACACAAACTTTTGTGTAAAGACCAGTATGTGGACTGTATAAATCCATGCTTTTTATTTTTAAGGGATCACTCATGCTTTAAAAAAAAAATGCAAGCTTCAAAATGAAGATAATATAAAACTGCTTTTTAATAAAGCAAATTTCTTCATTTCAAATACATAGCATATTTCAGATTAGCAGGACTCTACTGCTTTATCTCACATTTATCTGTTCACATCCAAGTAATTAATGACTGTTTCATTCATTTCTGTTTTGCAAATATATTATACTCTATATAGAGTATAGAGCCTCATACTAAGCACTGAGAGATTAGCAAAATTCAACAAGAAAAGGTCCTTAATTACCCATCAGCTTTATGATAAGTTAATAGAAATATTGTTGGGAATGAAGTTTCTAATTATTTATTTTGTAGTGGCAGATCATGATGGCATATTTTCTGGTATAGAAAATTGCAAGAACAAAGGCACAAAATTAGAAAATCATAGAATGTATATATAAGGAATGACAGGTAGACAGATTCTGCTAGACAATATTTTCATAAATAGTATGAGATAGGGTCATACAGGTAAGCTGGTACCAGATTGTTTAAAGTCTACATAATTAGGCTTCAGGAATTTATATTTTACAGGAGACAATAGGCATTTGCCTTTAAATTTTTTATTTTAAAGAATACTTCTCAGAAGTCTTAATAGATTCATTTTTTAAAATATAGAGACCTAATCTGGTAGTAGAGTAAAGGACTAATAAGAGTAGGAGAATGAAGCTGAGAATATTTGCTAGGAAAATATTATTATACAGATGTATGGTAATGGTAATAACAACAATGGAAGTAGAAAGTTAACATCTGCATCTAAACTGAATTTAAGTAAAAAGCCTTACTGAATAATAACAAAAGTGATACAATGTATAATGTACATCTACTCTAACATAAAAAGGCATACAATGATAGAATTAGTTCTCAACTACTCTGAACATAGCATTTAATTCACCTTGAGCTTTTCTTTCATCCTTTTTGTAGAATGCAAAACCCCTCATTCTTTTTTTAATCTAGTCTAATAGAGAGGTAATGATTCCTGCCAAAACCACTGCCTCTTCCCATTATCCCATGTTCCCCATCTTTTCTCTTCTGTATATTGTCCTAACAATCATCCTCACTCTCTCTAATTTTCAGTCTTTCCCCCATAGACTATTTCCTTTCTTGCTATTTATGAACATACCAAAACTCCTTCATCTTTGGTACACACTTTTGTTATTTTTCAGTCATGTCTGACTCTGTGACCCCATTTTGATATTTTTTTGGCAGATATACTAGAGTGGTTTGCCATTTCCTTTTCCAGATCAGATGAGGAACTGAGACATACCAGGTTAAGTGACTTGGTTCACATAGCTGGATGTTTCTAAAATAGAACTGATTATCTTTTCCCCAGAATCTACTTCTATCCCTTCAGAAATTCCTTATTTCTATCAAGGATACCACCATTCTTCCATTTATCCATTTTCATAGCTTCTTAACTCTCTCCTTCACTCATCTTCACCTCAAACATCATTAGTTGCCTGATCTTTTATGCATTTGTACTATCTTACATCTATCCTCTTCTCTCCATGTAATCAGCAATAATTCAGATATTCATCATCACTTGCATGGACTATTGCAATAGGCTCCTAATCAGTTACCTTGCTTCAAGTCTTATCTGTCCTCTATTATATCTTCTAGTGTGGTTTTTCTACATCTTAGGTTTGATCATACCATTTTGTTGCTGCTGTTCATTTATTTTTCAGTGATGTCTGACTTGTCATGATCCTGTTTGGTGTTTTCTTAGCAAAAATACTAGAATGATTTTTTTTTTTTTTTATGCTGAGGCAATTGCGGTTAAGTGACTTGCCCAGGCTCACACAACAAGGAAGTGTTAAGTGTCTGAGATCAAATTTGAACTCAGGTCCTCCTGACTTCAGGGCTATTATTCTATCCACTATGCCATCTAGCTGCCCCCAATACCAGAATGATTTGCCATTTCCTTTTCCAGTTCATTTGACAAATGAGGAAACTGTAACAAACAGAATTAAGTGACTTGCCCAAGGTCACATGAGTAGTAAGTATCTAAATCCAAATTGGAACTCAGGAAAATGAGCCTGATGCCAGGCTAAGCCCACTCTCTACTGCATCACCTAGCTCACTTGATCATATCATGACCTTTCTCAATAAATTTTCAGGAAGCTTCCTGCTCCTTCTAGGATCAAGTATAAGCTCCCTCTGGCTATTAAATTTCTTCGTGACCTAGCCTTATTCTATGTTTCTAACCTTACTCTTTTTTTCAAATTCTGCATTCAGACAAGCTGGCCATTCTGATGTCCCTCACAGAATATTTCTTCATCTATGTCTGTTTCTTTGCATTGGCATACTTAGAATGTACTTCTGCCAGAAGCTGACCTTACCTTCATTTCTAAGAATCCTTTTTTTTTTTTCCCCAGTTCTTTGATCAAGAGACCAAAAGACTTCTACATCAAGATTTTGCTATTTTCCCCAGCTTATTATTCTCTGCCTCCCAAATTTACTTTATGCTTATTTATCATGCACTTGGTTTTATACACACACACACACACACACACACACACACACACATTATGTTCCAAAATAAAATATAAACTCCATGATGGCAAGGCAGAGACTTTGTAATTTTGTCTTGTCATCTCCTGCACAATTCCTGTCACATCGTAGTCATTTAATTAATGCTTGTTAATTGATCAGCTGGTTAACAGAACAACCAGAAGAAACCAAGATGTATCACTGGTTTTGGAAAAGACCATAACTGACTGGTTAAAAATCCACAGTTAAAGAAAAAAAGACTTTAAGAAAGATCAAGTTCAGTTTCTCTTAACTATTTATTAGAAAATCATTATTGCCTTGATTTTGTGTGTTTATGTATGTATGTATGTATGTATGTATAAAAACTTGCCAAAGATTTAGTGCCTTTACTTAATAGTAATCAACTAACCCTCAAACCTGTTGGTGAATTATTGAGTTTATTCCAAGCATGTGAAGACTTCCATGGGTAGAATGAGAGGACGAGAGCAATTTGTAACATGAAGGTGGCTGATGCAGGCATTGTGGAACCCTTAGAGCTTAGTCAGACATCAAAGATGCCAAGATTATCCACTGCCACTTGAGCAATAGCCAGTTATCTTGACTTTTATCTTGCCACTGGATTTTGATGACTGGAAAAAAGAATGAGGCCTGATGACTTTATGCAACTCAGTCCCACTTCAACATTATCTTGTGATGCCACTGGTTCTCTTTGAAAATGAAGGGCAAACAAAACAACAGATATTCAAAACAGGAGTTACATGTGTTATATCTATTCTACAAATGAGTAAAGCAGTGAAGAAGAAATGTATGAAGGCAAGAGATGCTGACTTCCACATCAATATTCTTATATTCCAAAAGAATATTTTTTTATTTGCTTATCCCTAGATCACATCATGTTAGCAGAGGGAACTCTTGCCTTGATTTATTCTTCAGCCCTATCTCACTATTTCACTTACTCCTGCTAGGAGAAGCTAGGCAAAAGAAAAAAACTTGCAAACAACTCTCTTGATTCCTCTCACTTCAGTCAACATCAGTTCATGTAAGTCTTTCCAGGCTTTTCTGAAATCAGCCTGTTCATCATTTCTTATAGAACAATAATATTCCATTATATTCATAAACATAACATTTACCTATTCCTCAACTGATATCACCCATCCTAATTCAACAAAGACAACAAAAGACATGTACATATAGATATACATCTATAACAGTTATAGAATAAAACTGAATTCACTTACCTCTATAGTGTTTTTAAAACACCAGTACAGCCAATTGGCTTTACAAACTCCTGTATCTACTCTTTTATTTTCTCATAGATGAGTAAGTACATCTACTTAATTGCTAAAAATTGAATTTATTCACATGAATATATTTCTTTCTGCTTCAAAATGAGACAGAACCATGGCAAAACAGGAAATCATATGTGGTGTTCTTTTTCCAAAACACAGCCAGGTGATAAAAGAGTTCAGATCTTTTATTGTGTCCTTCAGTATAGCCCGGTTAGCTCAGAGGCCTATCTCTCTGCTTGGTTCCAAGAGATCTTGCAGCTTTGTCCTTTATCGCTTCCAGCTCAACTCCGACTCGTGGCTTCTCAATCTCCAACTGAGACCAGTAGGCTTCTGTATCTCTCAGAGTGCTCTGTCTCTGACCCCAGTCGATGTTCTCCAGAAAACTCTCTGAAGTGGCTCACTGGAGCAGTATTTATGCTACTTTTCCAAGAGTGGGATTGTGGGATATCTCCCAGCATGCTCTCTGGCCCTAAGGGAGGTGTGAATTCAAATATCTCTTTCTAAACCCTGAATTCTCCCAAACGTGTGAACTCCATTGAGTACTTAGATACTTATGAGCTCTCTAAAGGTGTGAACACAAGCATTGTTTTCCATCAGTGGTACTTAGTACCTTGTTTCAAGTTCTGCCCAAAATATCTCCTTCTAAAATCAAATCAATCATATTGAACCATGCCAAATTAGATAATTATTTCTCTATCAACTCTAATGTCTTAACACTTTGTAAAGATTCCAACACCTGGTCAGAAAGAAATTATAGAAGATCCTTTGCTGGCCTAAGGTACTTTAGCTGGTGCTAATAGGCAACTCTGTTTCTCATAATCAGAAAAATGCACTCGTGGTCTGTATAAGGGATCAAGGTCTCTGGTCATAGTTCCAAAGCAAAGAGAGACACTAATGCTTGCAGCTTCAGGGTACCAGAGCCCATTCCTGGGTAAAGACCAGAGTACAGACAAGTGCAAGTAACCATGCTTCTCCCAGGGTCACCCCAACTAGGAAACATCAATAATTTGCAGGCCACCAAGAACTCGTTCTGAAAACAGCAACATGAAAAAGTCTAAGCATGGGAGAATGTCTCTCCACCTCCAAGTAGGCAAAGCCCAACTTTGATACAAAATTTAAAGTCAAGAAATAGACTGGGAAAATGAACAAGCAACAACAACATAAAATATTTAAACATAAAAAGGTATTATATTCTCAAGTGATATAAATATATACAGTCAGAAGATGACAATAGGGTGAAAATAGGTACAAAAAACTCCTTAAAGAAAAATGCTAGAGAGGAGAGAAGGTTACTTGAAGATAAATATGAACTTCCAAGGGAATTGGCCCTAGAGGCCAGTTACCCCTGGAACATCCCCCATCTTTCCATCTCCCTGTCCAGAGTGCCTCCATTGGCCTCCCCCTCCCAAACTACTCTTAAAGTCAGATGGGGTGTTTGAGTCAAACATGAGGACTGGGACCACAGATCCTGCCCATCAACTCCCTACCTCTCCGCCCTCTTTTGATGCTTCAGCCAAGGAAAAGGATGATGAAGAAGAGGAGGAGGGACAGGTGGTGGCCTGGGGCTTTCCTTAGGCCGCGGCCAGCTAGGAATACCTCAGCATCCCCATCCTTCTTGTCCCCCACCCCGTAGAGCTTGTTCTCAATAGCACCACCAAACTGTGAGAGCTTTTGGAATGCCGTTGTACTAGAGTAATAGAGTAGCTTCTCTTTGACATTCTGCTGGAAGCTGTCGACTGAGGGGTTGGCAGCAGGGCCCTCCACACTTTAAGAATCTCCTCCTTCTCCAGGAAGGAGGAGCAGGCGATCCTGCCATATAACCCATCTGCAGGCTTGACTCACCAGGGGGACCTCCTCAAGCTGGAGCTGGGGTTTTTAGGGACACTGACGGCTGAAGAAAGGTTTAGGAGATCTCCCACATTGCCCAGTGAGTCATCTCAGGAGGAAGATGGACAGAAGTAGAACCTGAAATCCCCCCCCCCCCTCAGCCTTCAGAAATTGATGCAGTTCTCCTTACATGCTCTCTTCCTAATGGCTCTGGGGAAACATCTGGACTGGATGGGGTGCCTCGGCCGTGAGGCAGAGTATGTGGACCCTGGAAGAAGAGAGACAAAGAGCTTGGGACAGGGCACAGCGAAGAATGAAGGCAAGACAAAACCATCTGATCAAGCCTCGTTTAATTAGTGCAATAGTACAGGTATATATAGCAGCAGGGCTGCAGGAACTTAGTACAGGATGGGGGTCCTAGACAAAGGATTGGTTTCCTGCCCAAGGATGAGCTGATCAGGTGTCTTTGGTCATGTAGGAAGCTCCATGATGTGATTAAGAGATTCCTATTCAAGGTTAGGGCAGTCTTTTGGAATGTGACCTTATCACCTGTATGGCCTTATGGCCTTATTACCTGTAGATTAGTGCCGGCTCCCCACAGATGGGGAAATGGTTTGGCACCTACCAATACTGTCATCTTTATCAGTAATGTACACAGTATTGGGGACCAGACTGCCCCATGAGCTGTTGCAAGGAAATGAATTAGGACCTGCTGAGGAGCAGGAGCATCCAGGAGAAAAGACTAAGCAGCATAGGCCCCTTCGGGAGGAGCATGTGACATGTATACAGAGCATCCTAAATGAATTCCTTCAGCTCATTTTTAGGACAAGACAAAGTGATAGGAAAACTGGAGGCCTTTTTCAAGCAAGAGTTCTTCACCCTTTCTAGAAAAGGGTTAGTTCAGCAGCTGATCCAATCATACCAGTATATGCTTGGCAATGCTTTGGTGAGAGTCTTTCCTGTGGCCTATAAGTGGCACGTGCATACCATGGATGGCCTTGGGACCTTGTAAGAGCAGAACTAGCTTAATGACTAGGTGATGAATATGTATGGAAATTTATTAATGGACACTGTCCCCGAAAAGGTTCATTTCTTCAACAGTTTCTTCTATGACAAACTCCATACTAAAAATTATGATGGAGTAAAAAGGTGGACTAAAAATATGAATATCTTCATTAAGGAAGTTCTACTGATCCCTATTCACTTGAAGGTACATTGGTCACTCATTTCTATGCACGTGAGGCAGCAAACTATTACTTATTTTGACTCACAGAGTACCCTCAACCAAAGATGTCCCAAGCATATTGCTAGGAACTTACAGGCTGAGGCAGTGAAGAAGGATTAGCTAGATTTCCACCAAGAATGGAAGAGTTATTTCAAGATGAATGTGGCAGATGAAATGACAGTAACTTTGGTGCAATTATCTGACCCTATTTCAGCCCTTCACCTTCACATAGCAGGACATGCTCAAACTTCGTCAGCAGATCTACAAAGAGCTATGTCACTACAGAGTCACTGTGTGAACCTTGGATCCCAGATCGCTTAACCCGTTCTGAAGGCTGGAGATCATCTTTCCCCTGTCTGACCTGAAAAAACCTATTCCTTTTTCTCCCTGGATCCTGTGACTCCCTCGTATACCTGTTTGTTTTTCATATTTAAATGTTTCCCCTGGTTTCTGTTTGTTTTGTTTTTTGTTTTTTTCCTTTTAATGAATCCTTATTGATTTGTGGGGGGTTAGGATTGACTCTGGGAACCTCTTTTCCTTCCTCTGTCATGGAGTGTAGTAAGAAGGTATAATGAACACTTCCCTTTCCATATATGTGTAACTTATTGAGAATTTTTTTGTGTAGGAGTGGAAAGGGCAGAGTAGTGTTAACCCACTTTACTTGTTTGTTTATATACGTGTGTGTGTGTGTGTGTGTGTGTGTACAAAAATAAGAAAAATGCTAATTGGACCTAAACCTAACAAATTTTTGGAAGAGTTGAAGAAAGTGATGAGGGGTAGAGGAAAAATTAGGAAAAGAAATGAGAATAATACCAAAAAAAAAAAAAAAAAAAAAAAAAAAAGGAAAAAAATTAACATCTTATTAAACGAGACAAAAAATATAGAAGAGAATACCATGAAAAACAAAATTGGCCTAATGATAAAAGAAATGCAAAATTTTATTGAAGAGGAGAATCTTTTTTTTTGAGAGGTAATTAGGATTACATGACTTGTCTGGGTCACATAACTAGTGAGTTTTAAATGTCTAAAAGCAAATTTGAACTCAGGTACTCCTGACTTAAGGGTTAGTATTCTATTTACTGTAGCATCTAGCTACATTGAAAAGAACTCTTTAAAAAGCAGAATTAGCCAAATAGAAAAATCTTGCTGACAGGGGAAAAAAAGCTAGACATAGCTTTTCTTTTTTCAAAGGATTAATTAAGATCTTATTTGTTTTAATTATTATTTCTCTTGAGTTTTTCAAATATTTTTAAAAAGTCTCACAAAAAACTAATATAAAAGCATACAAATCTAACATTATCAGTATTTCAGCTTATCCACTAAAATTCAGAGTAAAAGGTCTTTTTGTTTTAATGTGTCACAGATATGAAAATTTAGTGGGTTTTTTTTTTTTTTTTTGTAGAAAATATGGTAAAATTTGTTTTGTTTTTACTTCCATAGCTCCTGGAAATTTTCATGTTTTTGAGCATTTAAAATATGATATACTCTAAAAAAGAATTTTTTAATGTCTCTGAAAAATTTTCCTTAAAACCTAACTGCCATTTTCATATATGATTTCCTTCATTAAATTACTAATCAAATGGAGCAGACTTTGTGCTTTGAACATGCATAGATTACCTTTTTGTTTTGTCAGCATTTGTTGTGGTCTTAGGCTGATTCAGGCAAATCACTTGCGTGAAACTTTTGGTCTTAGTCTGGGAGGAAAAAAGACACTAGTAGTTCATCAACAGTTAAGAAAAATACATTTACTTAGCTATAGCATGGAAATTATACTGAAAAGGATATTATACTGAAAAGGACTTCACTTGGGTAGGACTGACTTCTTTATCTTAATACAAATTTACAGAATAAAGTATGATGCCTCTGGGGCTAAAAGATCTTGACTGGGTGGGTAGCTGAGGTCCCAGAAGCTCTGTCAACATTGGTAGAACTTGAATCTTAGCTCTAAGGTTAAATTTTTAATTCTTAGAAAAGAATTAATCTAACTAACATTGGGATAAGAAAAGGAGGAAGCTAGAATATATTAATCCTATCACAGGACAGTTTAAGACTTCTAACTCTGCAAATGACTTGAAATGATATTAACATTATTAATTTTATTTTTAAATTAATGTTTGAGATTAACAAAAAATTGATAATATTGTCCAAAAAAAATTGTTTCAGGGTTGTCAGTTCATTTTATATTCAATTTACATTACATTCAATAAGTGTTCCAATGAAATAAAAAAGCATTGAGATAGAAAGCAATAAGCTTTTAATAAATATTAATTTATTGAATGTAATGGCAATAGCAGAAATTAGAACTGAACAAAGGGAATCCCAAACTATCTAATCATAGTTAAACACATTTCATGATATTCTGTGCATCCATTTGGTACTTAACATCAAAATTTCTAAGTAGCATTGGTATGTATGCATATTTGTGTATGAAATAAAAATATCAAAGTCTCACTTGTATATTTTGATGACATGTAAATTTTGGATGGCAAAGAAAACGTTGGCATCAGTTAGACAGCAAGATTTTTCTGCAAAGAGATTAATGTTAAAGTGGCATCTGAGAAACTTCTGCATATGGTTGCAGCCAAGCCAAGTACACAGTTATTTTTAGAGTATTCTGTTCCAAACATGACTTAGAAAGATGAATCAATAGTCTGGATTCTTAAGGAGAGTTACTAAACAGATTGGTTACATCTTCAGAAGTAGGGAATGCTTTGAAAGCAAATTACTGCCCAAGCCAAGGACATCTAAGAATTAAAAAAAAAAAAAAAAAGATTTCATTCATACTATCCTAAAAGAAAAAAAAAAAGTATCTCAGAGATTTGATAAACAAAGGGTCTGCCTCACCCTTGAAATGAATTCATTGTATAATTGTACAATATTTTTACATGCCTTCCTTCATATTGGTACACCTCAGATTTGTTAAAAAATGTCATCTCAAACTGTTCCCTTTGATCGAGCAGTGTTACTACTGGGCTTATATCCCAAAAAGATCTTAAAGAAGGGAAAGGGACTTGTATGTACAAGAATGTTTGTGGCAGCCCTCTTTGTAGTGGCCAGAAACTGGAAACTGAATGGATGCCCATCAATTGGAGAATGGCTGAATAAATTGTGGTATATGAATGTTATGGAATATTATTGTTCTGTAAGAAATGCCCAGCAGGATGATTTCAGAAAGGCCTGGAGACACTTACATGAACTGATGCCGAGTGAAATGAGGAGGACCAGGAGATCATTATATACTTCAACAACAATACTATATGATGATCAGTTCTGACAGGCACGGCCCTCTTAGGCAATGAGATCTGTTATCAGTTTCAATAGAGCAGTAATGAACTGAACCAGTTACACCCAGCACCCATACAATGGGAACTCTGGGAGATTACTATGAACCACTACATAGAATTCCCATTCCTTCTATTTTTGTCCGCCTGCATTCTTGATTTCCTTCACAGGCTAATTGTACACTATTTCAAAATCCGATTCTTTTTGTACAGCAAAATAACTGTATGGACATGTATACATATAGTATATTTAACTTATGGTTTAACATGTTTAACATGTATTGGTCAACCTGCCATCTGGGGGAGTGAGTGGGGGGAAGGAGGGGAAAAATTGGAACAAAGTATTTTGCAATTGTCAAATGCTGAAAAATTACCCATACATATATCTTGTAAATAAAAAGCTATAATAAAAAAAATTTTTTAAAAAAAAGAATGATCCTTAAAATAATAATAAAATATAAAAAATGTCATCTCACTGATTGTACCTATCAAGGAATTTTGTATTATCTTAAAATTAGGATAGGAGACAGTTTTTAAAGTTCATTTTCTTTATTGACTTTTTTTAAAATCAGTAAAAATAGTTGAATCTTTATATTATATGCATCTTTCAGCTAGTTATGTAGAGGTGACTGGTCTGTTATAAGGCCTACTTGTTTTCAGCTCATAATTGTATAAATAATGCCCCCAATATGCATGTAGGTTTACAAAAGTTTTAGAGACAAAGAAAGACTCATATGGATAAGTAGTCAATGATTGATTTGGAGTGTAATAATTTTTCTAATTCTACATTTTTCTTTACTATTTCAAGATCTCATGAGAAAAAATCTCATGCTTCCAGAATCATGTAACTTCCTTCAGCACAGATTTCCTTTGTGTGACTCAGTTTGGTTCAGCTGTTCTTTCTATCATAAACTTTTTTAAAGTAACATTTTTAATTCCTTAAAGAAGAGACATGTAGAGAACTGAGTTCTAATAGTTCCGCTATCAGTAGATAAGTTAAGATTCAGGTCCATAGAATAGAAAATACAGAGGAAGAGGTATAATGTCCAGCGCGAATTTAAACAATTGTATAGCCAGATCTGCTAAATTCTTATAAAGAATGTCTGAGACTGAAACAAAAGCATTCTTTACTATACAATGAATCAGACATATTTTGTAAACTTCTAATGTACAGATCTCATACATACTACTCCCTCCCCCAAAACTCCTGAAGAAGGCAGGAAAGGAGAGGGATTCAGGATAGAAGAGCTGAGTGGCCTTGGCAAGGAAAATACATTTCATTTCTGATGAAGAGTTAATCCATAAAAGCAAGAATGGTTACTTATTAATAGCAACTAAAGAAGTCTAGAAGTTATAGTAGGGAACAATGAATATATTTACTCCATCCAGCAAGTTTAAGTGGCAGTGTTCTTGGAGTCAAAAAAATGGTATTGCAGGATGATAGAGAATGTCCAGGGATGCAGTGACTTCCAGAAAGAATTAGGTTTCCATGTAAATATTATCAGAAGAGATTTAGGAAGAAGAAATATTTGTAGATTTTTAGGGTAGAGGTTCTAGAGTGCATAATGAAAAGTGAGGATAGAAAAAGGTTGAGATTTGAAGTCACAAATCCTGAATTCAAATCCTGCCAGAACCTCTTACTAGATTAAATGCTTGACTTTGGACAAGTTAATTAAGTTCTTTAAGCCTCATTTTCTTCATTTGTAAAATAACCTTGAAAATCATTGCAGCTTTAAATTTATGCATATGTGTACAGATTAAAGAGAGATAGGACTGAGGTGAATAGAGATGTGAGGAGAATTTAGTAGTAGGAATATGATGATTTCACCTTGATTCTAAATCATGATTATGTAAAAGAGAGATAGGAGTTTGATAAACACTTCTGAGCCTCCCATCCTATTATGGTGTAGGATAGTGTTGGAGTCCAGCACCATTGAAAGACTGGGATTGTGAATGAATAACGGAAGACCAGGCAGAAGATAAGCTTTACAATCTTCATTTTATTCATCTGAGTGCCCCTGTTTTATACTTTTCAGTCTGGTATCACTAGCATCATTTGCTTTTCAGAGTCAATACACAATCCATACTTTGGCATTTCTGTATTTGCCTTGACTATCAATCCAAGATGCCTATCAATACAAATGTGCAAATAGCACATTTGTGATGCTCAGCAACATCAACAGAATTATAAACAGTTGTGATATTTATCATACAAAGCAGAAATTGTCATATCTCAAGTATTTACCTCAAGTATGTCTTTGATTCATTCCTGTCTTAAATTTACCAAGAATATCTTTGATTCAATGTATAGTAAATGTTTTTTTTCCTGTCCTAAGTTTACAAAATATGTCTGATTCATTGTATAGTAAAGAATGCTTTTGTTTCAGTCGCAGACATTCTTTATTAGAATTTAGCAGTTCTGGCTATACAATTGTTTATTGGGAGGATGGTGAGTCCATATTCAATATTGGCCCTCTACAGGATAGAACCAATCTGTTTACTCTCAAGCACCAGAAAGATCAGATAGGTATCTTGCTTTAAAAAAAAAAAAAAAAAAAAAGTAGCCAACTTCTTTCAACTGGAGCCTTACTATCCCAGATCCAGTGATAGAAAAGGAACGAGAAGATAAGGCAAGAGTAGTTTTGTTATCATCAAAAGTTTCATACTACTTGAGCTTGATGATAATAGAAACTGTTGTAGTGACATAAGACAATCTCCATATATGGCTCAATCAATGTTCCATGGCAAAGAGAGTTCCAAAACTAGTACATGAATGAAGTTTGGGAAATTGCTTTTACTACTCTGATAATGGCAGTTTTATTAGTTCTCTATAGAATGTTAAGCTACCTTCCCAACCTTGTGGACAGGTTCTATTTCATTTTATGTTTGTTATCCCTACATCTAGCACAGTCCCTAGAGTATAAAAGTCATATCATAAATAAAAGTGTTTAAATAAATAATAAAGTGCTTTACAGATGTGGGTGTATGATGCAGTTGATATTTGTAAAGTGATGTGTGTATCACTTTACAAATATTAATCTGATTTTATCCTCACAACAGCCCTATGATATAAGAAACTGAAGCAGACAGAGGTAAAGGTATTTACCCAGAAATGATTCAGCTATTAAGTCCAGTTCAGTTTGAACTTAAGTTGTCCTGACTCAGGGTCCCATTATACCACAACTCTACCCATGAAACTACTTTGTTGTCTAAATGTCTATGATTAACTGATTCCAAGCCAAGTGGCTGTTGTCTGGTACTATTGAATATGTTCCAATCTGCTTCCATGGAGCACTGACTTTTGAGTTACTTTAAAAATGAGAGTTATAAAGGAAAAGATTAGAAAATATATAACCCTGGCAGAAAGATTAGGAAGAAGAATGAACAATTTCATGCAAGAGGTACAAACTTTATCCAAATACTAGACTATTCAAAAATTTAAATGGATCAAGCAAGTTAATGATTCTGTGAGACAAAAAAAAAAAAAAAAAAAAAAAAAAAAAAAAAATTAAACAAAGTAGACCCTTAAAAAGCGGAGGAATTATAAGATCTTGTATAAAGAAAACTAACAAGGCTGGAAAATAGTAAAGGAGAGAAAATTTAAGAATAATTAGATGTGCTGAAAGCTATGACCCAAAAAACCCCAAAACAAACAAAGAAATGCAAAATGAAACTTGCTAGGAATGTCATAACTAAAATCCAGAGCTTCTAAGGCAAAGAAAAAGAAAAAGTTCAAGTAATGAGGAGCTGTAATCAGGATCACATAAGATTTAGCAATCATTAAGTTAATAGAGGGAAGGCTTAGAGTATGTTATCACACAAGTTAAAAGATAAAGGCATTTAATCAAAAATAATTCACCCTGCTAGAATATGAACACTAAGGAACCATTAATAAAATTAAGAACTTTGAATCATTCATAATGGGGTAAAAAAAAAAAAAATCAAACAAACCAACCGTTGAACTTTGAAATATATTCAAGAATATAGAGAAAATATGAAAGGTAAATATAGCTGAGTAATGAGTATGTAGTATGTAAGGATAAAGTGTTTGTGTTTTGATGGGGGAAGGGGGCTCTCTCAGATATCCAGTATCATTAAAGGCCATAGAGGAAGGGTCTCTGTTATGTTTTAATTTTCTTAATAAAGTAGGGAAGAAATAATAGAAGCATGTAATGTCTCACATAGTTGGGATATTAAAGTAGAAGACTAAAAATGAGAAAGCAATAGAGTCAGATGATGTTAGAACACAAATAGAGATGATTAAGGAATATTTTCTACTAAGCAGGAAAACATAAAGAAACTGGTAGAACATTGAAAATTTTACTTTAGAAAAAGTAAATTTTCTAGCTTGAGGGTGCTTTATGAAGAGGGATTTAAAAGGCAAGGAAGGTTAAGAACCTGTAATTGGCTTCTGGAAGTGGGAAAAGAAAGAGGTTCTGGGAGATGAAGTTGATTGCAGCAAGCATAAAGCATCATTAGCTCTAAACTCTATAAAAATAGTTCCTCCCTCACCATTTTCTTCTTTATAAAGAGTAAACAGGGAAGAAGGAAGGAAAATCATATACAAGGACAGAAGAGAAGGAAATACATAAATAATGATAATCACAACCATGAATGTTGAATGGAATGAATTCACCCATAAAGATGATAATGAAAGAATGGATTTCTAATCCACTCCACAGAATCCACTCTCTCCCTAGTTTATCCTTCAGCTTGCTGTACTTCCATACTGACTCTGTTGCACCTCTAAGGGATGGCTTTACCCTGAAGATGCCTCACTAATTGGTGGGTCCCTACATCAAACTATCATATGATGGGAAGATCCAATCATACAGAAAAGGAAAAATATGAAGCATATCTTTTAAAAAAGATAACTATTCAATAAAATTAAAACAATAAAAAATAATTGAAGTTTTCTTTGATAGTGTTAGCCTCAGGAAAATGCCTAAGGAGATTTATTTGGTAAGCAATGGAATGGCAAACATTTTGTGCTAATCATAAGAGAAGGTATAATTGAAGTACTTAGACAAAGAGATGGAACATCATTGATATTGGATGTAAGAGGCAACTAAAAATTGTCTACTATTAATTCAGGAATGAATTCCATAAAAGAATAAAACCTAAGTCAAAAAATATCATTGTTGCAGCATTTGGTTCATCTTGAAGATTCATCTCATTGTTTAAAAAAAAAAAAAAAAAAGAATTATGAATCAAAAAAGAAATCAAAAGTTTCATTGCAAAAATATTAAAATTAATTAGACATTATATAACTATCCTAAAGAATTTTTGGATCAGAGAATTAAGTTATGGAAACTGTATTATAATTCCTTAAAATGATTATCACAGTATAACAATATATTAAAATCAATTGTTTAAAAAACTACCATATTGATAAAAATGAAAACCTGGTTTTGTAAAAATACTAATAAGTAAACCAACATAATTTGATTAATAAAAAAAAGAAAGAGAAAAACCAAATTATAAATAGAAAAAAGGAAAAGGGATAATTTACAACAAATGAAGAAATAAAGGAAATTATTAGAAACTCTTTTATCCAACTTTAAGCCAATAAAACTGAAAAATTAAATGGATGAGTATTTATAAAAATATAAAATGCTCAGTTTAACAATATATGATTTAAACAACTCAAGGCCAAAAGAAGAAACTGAATACATAATTGCACCAGATGGATTCATAAGCAAATTCTAACAAACATTCAAAGTGCATAATTGCACTATGATATAATCTACTTACAAAAATAGAAAAAGAAAGAATCGTATTAAATTTCTTTTATAATAGAAATATCTTGGTTTCTAAGGTAGAGAAAGCCAAAATTGAAAAGAAAACTAGAGAATAACTTCCCAAATAAATAATGATGCAAAAAAAAAAAAAAATCTAAAAAGAATTTAACAAAGTCCATCAAAATATCACAGAATTTTACATGATAGTATATACAAGCGTATACCAAAAATGCTATATCGATTCCATATTAGAAAAACCAATAAACACAATATATCAATAACAAGAAGAATGAAAGTCATATGATTTTTATCAATAGAGTCAGACAAAAAAGCTTTATGTAAAATATAATACCCATTTCTGTTTGAAGAAAAAATAAAGTATGAAATACTTAGATTTAAACTTAGATTTAAACAGATCATTCCTTAATATGGTAAATGGTATCTATCCAAAATCCAGAGCAAGTATTATATGTAACAGGCATAAACTAAAGCCTTTCCACTGAAAACAGAAATAAAACAAGGGTGTTTGTTATCATCACTACTATTGGATATAATGCTAGAAAGGAATAGCTGTAGTGATAAGTAAAGATAAATTGGAGGAATAAATGTAAGCACAAGAGGAGTAACACACACCTACATGCACATATACACATCTATGTACATGTGTATTTGCAGCTGATATGATGGCTTTTTTAGAGAATCATAGTGAATCAATGACGAATTAACTGAAATAATTTCAGCAAAGTTGTGGCATGTACACAATCTATATAATATGTTTTATATTATCAACAAATTAAGTTGGAAGGGAGAGAATTTCCATTCAAAATAACTATAGAATATATTAAATACTTGGCATTCTGTCTACCAAAACCATAAAGAAACTTGATGAATATACTACAAAACACAGTTTAAAAAAATATAGTCAGATTTAAATAATTGGAGGAATATAAGTTGCTCATGAGTAGGCTGAGCAAATATAATAAAAAATAACAATACTATTAATATTGATTTGTTTTGTTATTATAATATTAATCACATTAGTTAAGGACTACTTTATAGAACTAGAAAAATTATAAAATTCATCTGGAAGAACAAATGGTCCAAGAATGTAAAGGGAAATGTTGAGGGGAGGCAGAAGGAAGGGGACCTAGAAGTATAGGTCTCAAACTATGCTACAAAGCAATTATCGTTTTTGAAAATTATTACTGGTTAAAAAACAGAGATTAATCAGTATAATAGATAAAGTATACAGTATACTATTGTAGATAAGCCTAGTAGCCATTCTTAGGTAAGCCCAAAGACTAGAGCAGCTTGAGTAAGAACTCACTATTTGGTAAAACCTGCTGGGAAAATTCAGCAGTAATCTAGAAGATATTCGTTTTAGAACAACACTTCACAATATATATCAAGGTAAGCTCCAAATTTTCACATGATCTAGATATAAAAAGTGGCAACCTAAACAAATTGTAAGATCAAGGAAGAAATTGTCTATCAAATCTATGGATAGTAGAAAAGTTCATTACCAATCAAGAGACAAAGACTCACAGAAGACATAATGGACAATTTTGATTACATAAAAGCAGAAGGAAAGAGGAAGGAGAAGACACACAGACACACACATTTGCACTATGTTCTCAGAACTGTGATAAATGTTTTACAAATATTATTTCATTTGATCCTTACAACAACCTTAGGAAGTTAATTGCTCCAATTACTATTTACATTTCACAGTTGAGGTGAAAAGAAGTTAAATGACTTGTCCACAGATCCCTGTGTTAGTAAGTTTGTGAAGCTGAATTTCAATTCAGGCCTTTTAGCTGCTTCAGATTAAAAGTAAAAGGTTTTCACAAATAAATCCAGTGCTTATAAGATTAAAAGGAAGACAGTTAATATAGGGGACAAGAGAATCTTTTCTGCAAGTTTCTCTTCAAAAAGTATCTTTCAGATTAGCATATTGCCTGACAACATATTAGATGGAGTAAGAACAGTAGAAACAAAATGTAAAGCAGTCAAAGATAGGAATATGATATCCTAATATTCTGAATGCCTGAAATTCTCAAAATCCACTTAATTACAGAAATTCTGAGATAATTTTGTTCTTCATTGAAATTTCATTAGTCATATTCTGTGACAGGTTCCTAATGTTCTGATGATCCAGCACATTTGTTTATAGTGCAAAACTTTGATGTACTAGCACAAAAAAATATCACACCCTGTCATTCTGTCAATTTATATCATAGGATTACAGGATTTTGAGGTGAAAACAGTTTGAAAATCTAATCTAACTTCTTCTTTACTTTATATTTTCAGAATTGGAGATGAAGAAAATTTAAGTTTCTTGCCTAGGGTCACACATGTTGTAAATTATAGGTAGAATTCTTAATAAGTTCTTTCTGTCTCAAATCCATTGCTTCTTCCAGTTATTTTTCTTTGTCCTTTATGTGCTGTGTCCTAATAGAAATAACTTCATTATATAATTAACAAATGTTTCATCCTAGATATGAAAGGATTATTTCTGTATGGGAAATTTATAGGGCATTTCGGTCTAGGGGTCAAGTTTTGGTCTCAAAGGAACTATCTGAGATTTGAACCAGAATTATAGAATCAGACCCACGAGCATACTTTATATTAAACATATGGCTTCCTTTTTGTTGTTATTGTTGTTCTGAAAAAACGTCTTTTAGCCCTATCCAAAAAAAAAAAAAAAAAAAAAAATCTATTGTAAACCCCCCTCCCAGAATAATTTAAGAGATTACTCATAATGTTATTTTAGATTCATTCCTTAGGTGCTAATAATAGCATTACTTTTGTATCCCCAAATGCCTAATTTAAAATATCATATAATAAATATATAAAATTGTATTCTACCTATATTTATTTAAAATTATTATAAATTAATTACAGATATTTTATGTTGGATACTTTGAAAAAATTAAGGAAAAGGTAGATCAATTCACACTATTATCCTACTATCTTTTACTGTATTTGTCTTTCCATAGTCTTTAGCACTTGCCATTTTCATCTTTTGTCATGTTTGCCAAACGAATAGGTATGAAATGAAAATGTCAAAGTGATTTTAATTTGAAATTTTTTATTGTTTATAATTCAGAATACTTGTGTTTAATTGCCTTTTTATATCATTTAACCACATATCTTTTGAAGAATGGTTCATATTATTATTATATATTCACATTAATTTAGAATTCACCTGAAAGTCATACAGAGTACAAAATTATTCCTTTCATTCTCTTCTGTTTATTTTATGATGTTATTTTACATATTGAGGTATACACCTGGAATTTGTAGAGATTATATGGAATGAAATACTGGTTTAAACCTAATCTTTACCAAACTTCTTTCTCCTTTTCCCATCAATTTTTATATAATAGGGAATTCTTAGCCTAGTAATCAGTCTTGAATTTGTGGAATACTAGGATGCAGTATTCAATTACTTCTGGATCTTTGTTATGATATGGGAGCCACCTGCCAGTGGCTGCTGGAGATCTAACTCAGACCTGTATAATAGATGTCTTCATGTGAGAGGATGATGATGATACCAGGAGACTGAGAAGCAATTGCATTCTCTGACCTCTCCTCTTCCCTCTTCCCTCCAATTTATTTTATTCCCAATCCACAGGGAACATCTGCGAAGGCTGTTTTGCAATGCCTTCAAGTTTATGATTCATAGCTGTGGAGGCTCTTGGGAAATTGACTTGTCCCTTCACCTAGGCATGGTCCTTAACAATTCCCCATTTTTTGCTTTATGGAAATGCGATTAATTTCCCCCTACAGCATGAGTAAATTTATGCATTAGCTGTTATCTAAGTCCATATGCAAAGGTATCTGAGTCTGCTTGCTAGGGAGTACAAACAGCACTATAGCAAGTGTTGAATCTTGTGAGATGTCATGCAGGCAAACTTTCAAATGGAGAAGAGGACTATAGTCGAATAACCATTTAAGTCTCTCATCAGTCTCCTGGCTCCGCCCTTTGATATGCTGGCCCATTTAATTACCCCAACTAAAAAAAGTCTTACCAGGGTCTCTTTTCCCATTCCATCCCCAACGGGTTACCAAAGGAACTCTGGGAGGATCCTACTCATGAACAGATCTCAAATGATGCTGCTTCTTTGTTTCTTGTAATTCTTGTGTCCCTGTTTGGGCACCATATGTTGTGGCTGCTGGAGGTCTAAGACCTGTAGAATAGATCTCTTCATGTGAGAGGATGATGATGATGATACAAGGAGACTGAGAGGCAGTTGCAGTCTCTAATCTCTCTCCTCTTCCCTCTTGCCTCCAATTTATTTCATTCCCAATGCACAAGGAACATCTGTGAAGGCTGCTTTGCAATTCCTTCAAGTTTATGATTCACAGCTGTGGAGGCTCTCGGAGAATTGACCTACACCTTTACCTGGGCATGGTCCCTAACCAGTCTTGCTTATTTTTGTCTGTTCCATTGATAGTCTTTTGTACTCTTTAACTACTGTCAAATTAAGTTTTATGTCTGCTGCTTTATATCATATAGGCATATAGGCATACCTCATATTATTGCACATTGTAGATATTTTGGTTTTTTTACAAATTGGATGTTTGTAGCAACCCTGCATAGAGCAAATCTTTTGATGTCTTTTTTTTCTTTCTTTTTTTTTTTTTTTTTTTTTTTTTTTTTTTACAACAGCATATGCTCATATTATGTCTCTGTCACATTCTGGCAATTTCAGACCTTTTCATTCTTAAATGTTTTAGTGATCAGTGATAAGGGATCTTTTTGATGCTATTTTTGTCATTTTTGTTGTTATTGTAATTGTTTTGGGGATGCCATGAATTACACTCATATAAGGTGGTGAATTTATCGATAAATGATGTTTATATCCTTAGTGCCCCACTGTTGCTTTCCTTCTCCTTGGGCCTCCCTGTTTTCTGATATACAATAATATTAAGATCACAATAATCTTACAATGTTCTAAATGTTCAAGTGAAAGGAAGAGTCAATTGATGGGGTAAACTTCATTGTTATCTTATTTTAAGAAATTGCCACAGCCATCCTAACTTTTAGCATTCACTAGTCTGACCAGTTAGCAGCCTGAATCAACATCAAGCAAGACCCCCTACTAACAAAAAAGATTACTACTTGCTGAAGACTCAGATAGTAGTTAGCATTTTTAAACAAAGAAGTATTTTTTAACTAAGGTATATGTATTTTTTAGACATAATACTATTGCACAATTAATAAACTATAGTATAGTATAAACAGAACTTTTATATGTACTGAGAAAACAAAAAAAAAATTCATTTGATTTGCTTTATTGAAATACTTGCTTTATTGCAGTGGTCTGGAACTGAATCCTCAATATTCCAGAGTATGCCTGTATACTATAGTTTCAGCTCCAATTATTGGTCTTTTGTATTCCTATAGTTTAAGAAAGTTATTTCCCCTTGAGATTCTTTTTTTTAAGATGAATTTTTTTATTATTGTGTTTAGCTCAATAAAGCTAATTTTTTTATAATGTAACATGAATTTGTTCTGGCAAACGATTGCTTTGAGGATGAACAAGAAAATACATTTAGAGCATTTTTATAAACCTTAAAATACTATAAAATGTCAGCTGCTGTTATCATTTTTATTATTTAAATCTAGTAAAGTAAGTATATTCTAGCAAGCTTTTAGCATAGTTATTAGTAATATGTTGAGAACCCCTGGCTCTATGTGGGAAATCTAATTTTCTTGCTAATATGAACATTATTTCTTATGCTCTTATAAATAAAGAAGGAGGAAGTCCATTAGTTTGTTACTGGACATAAAGTTCTAACAAAGAGATCTTAAGACTGTTGGCAGATTTAAATGATACAAAGAAGCTAAAAATAAGGTGGTAATAAGACTAGTAACAAGACTTCCTATGTGTACAACTAGATTGGAAAATATCATGCAAAGCTTAAGTAGATTGATATTAAAAAAAAAAACTTTGAAAGAAGTTTGAAAATAATATTTACTCTAACTTTCGTACTGTTTTGCGCACCTAATTTTGTCATAGTGTCAGAAGACACAAATAGTGTCAATACATTATTGACACTACACCAAATATTCTTGAAATTTTAAAATATGAAGATATATAGTATATTTTTCCTTAACTGTTCTTCTCTACATTCATAAATTGACTTTTCTAAGAAAATAGTATGCTATTTTCTTGGCACTGTAATGCTATTTTTCATAATAACTTTTTTCCATATTATCTAGTAGAAAATTTGTAGGTGTGGTTTTATTTATGGTTTGAATGAATCAAAATCAAAGGTGAAGAAAAAAAGATTGGAAGAGTGAGACAGAGAGAAACTGAGCTTAACTTAGACAGCTAGGTTATCAAAATTGCATCACTGGTAATTCATTGAACATCCAAGGCACTGTATACTTTCTGTACACTATGGAGACTACAAATATGGGATGCCTGCTATCATAGAACCTATAGTCTAGTCAGGAATATTGAAAAATTGTATATAATTATTAGCAATATAATCATATATATTTATATACAATAAAAAATATATATAATTGTGAAGATCACGTATTTTAAAATCAGCAGGAGTCCGGAGTTCAGGTTAGGGGAAAATCGTCAGTCTTTATTCTCAGTGAAGAAGGATCGGAGGTGGAAGAGAGTCGGCGATACAATGTTAAATAGTCAAAAGCAATAGACCCCAAAACCACCCAAACGCCAGGAGAAAATGAATCCAGGCCCAATCTCCAACTTCTCTTCCTGTTCTTCTCTTGCCTCCACCACCAAAATCGTCATTTCCTGTACAACAATCAGGACTTGCACAAAGGTGGGCAGGGACCATTCTTTATCCAATCATGTATATTAATAATGTACCCAATTACTATTTAGCCTCACGTACTTGGGACCTCAGTCATCAACTCATTACATCTCTCTTTCTTTTTTTTAGAACACGGTGGTTGCCATCCCTGACTCCTCAGGAGGTCAGAAACCCCAAGGGAGGTATCCACCTCTAACTTCTCAGGAAGGAGATGAAAACACCAAAGGGAAGTGGGGGTTGCTGGGTTTCTGGGCTGAAGGTTTTATGCCAAACCCATCAGCATGGGAGGTTTACATAAGCACATGCAATAACAAGAGGCTATTGGGATGACTCTCCCCCAGTCATGAGGCTTGTTAATTGTAAAACATAATTGTACATCAAGATGGCATGGCAAACAATATAAATCAACATGGTGTTGGAAAAGATCACCAGAAGTCCCTAGAAGGGGGTATGTACACAACAGTCACACAAATACCCTTCCAACCAAAGATGTCAAAACCAATCTACTTCCATTGCTTCACATGTCAGGAATCAAATCCCCCTGAGTTTTTGAAGTCCTGCAAAGTCTTTTTTGTGTTGGAATCTAATGATTCCAGCAGATTTTGAAGTCCTGTAACAGACTTATCATTTCTCAGAGAATCCAATGATTCCTGAGGTTTCAAGTCCTATGTCCAGAGAATCCAATATTCCTGAGGGTTTTCAAACCTATGGCTCAGAGAATCCAATGATTCCTGGGGTTTTAATCCAACAATCTTTGATGTCCTGGTCAACGCCATAACTGCCCGCTTTTCAATGGTAACAATCCAAAACAGAACCACCCGATATTTCTTAGGTCTTCCCTTTGTTTCAAGGGTCCGCTCTGTCTCTTCCAATGGACAATAAATAGGTTGTTGGCACCCATCTGATTCTTTCTCCCCTGTACAGAAACAAGCAAACCCTCTCCCCAAAACAGTTACCTATCTATTTTCCATTCAACTTTCTGGGTCTCTCCAATCACCTGGGATTATCTAAAGATAGGGAGCTGCTCACACTGGACACTGACCTTCCGGTGGGTTATAAACCATTGCCAGAGCCAGTGCATCTTTTCCAAAAATCAAAAGTTAATAGTATAAAAGGCTAGATTTAGTAGTTCTCTAGGGGTTACCTGTGGCTCCCCTTTCTTTTTTTTTGGAGGGCTCTTAATATCTGTTTCTCCTCCCATATTGCCTGTCCTTGAGTATTGAAAGGGCCCGTGGTGTTAAAATTTATACTGTGCACAAAAGTGTGCAAAATGTTTAAGTATAACAGGACCATTTCGTTTTTTTGCTTGTGGCACACCATAATGGCAAATGTTTGTAGGGAATTGTGACCACTGGGCTGTCTTTTTTGCTGCTGGTTCAAAGTGAATCCCAAAAGGTGTCTACCCAAAGGATGAAAGACGACCCAAAAATTTATAATGGGTCAATCCATTTGCCAATTTCATTGGGTCTCAAACCACAAGGGTTCTTCCCTGGGGCAGGTAGGACTGGAAAAGGAAGGGCCATTAGGCTTTTACTATGCTCTACCCACTTTTTATTCCAAATTGTAAAGGAAAAGCCAGCAGCCTGATGATATTTAGAATGAGATTCCTGGGCTTCCCGTGGAACAAAGGGGTATTGACCAACATAGTTAGAAGGACTGTTTGGTGCCATCAAATATGGGACCAAGCCACTATGAGGGGACATGTAATATAAGATCTTACCTGGATGTTTTCTCACTTGTTTGAAGTTTTTAAAAAGAGTGATATATATTAGAGCTGCAAATTTTATTTGGGCTGGTTTTTTTGTACCACACCTACTGAATAGGCGAATCAGATATGATATTTATGTCTCCTGGATAATAAGTAAGAGCTAGAATGATCCTAAATTCATTCTGTTGAGTGGACTGAAAAGGGGTTCTGACTACTCTTTATAGTTAGATCATGAAGGTACACAGCAAAATATTATGTTTAGATGCATCCGTGAAGATAGTTGGTCCTTTAAGAGGAACTTTAAAACTTTTTCTTCAAGAATCCCGCCAATTATGTAATAGTCTGTTATCTTTAATGGAGACCCATGTAAAAATTTGACCATGGCTAATAAAATTTCCCTCGGGATGGTCTCACAACACCCGTTAATTTGTGTATTGGTATAAAAATTATATCTTGTTAGGTCTTGTCCCCAGATAATTGTACCTCGCTTAGTGGCCTTTAATAAAATTCTAAAACAAGCACTGGGTAGGGTGTAAGGCTTTGTTCTTGTTTGCGGGAGGTTCACCCATTATCCACTTCTCCTTGATGGGACTGCTGTAGTGCCTCTTTGTGGAAAACATATCTCAAGGGTTTTTGGTGACTCTTTCAACCACATTGGAAAAACCAGTTCAATTTCTCAAAGTTTTGAGCTTTTTTGTGTTGGGTGAATTTAAAGATTTCCCTTAAAATGTTATAAGGTTGTAATGATAGGTAGTCAAACCCTAACATTTGGATCCATTGGATATTCAATTTTGAAAATTTCATTTTTTGCTTTTCTTTTTAAACAGTTTTTGAATATAAATTTAGGTATCTTCTTATCCAAATATTGAAAAGGAACATGTCTTTTTAATTTTTTGTGTATAATTTGAATTCCTTAGTGTTTTATGGTTTTGTGACATGCCTCTAAATTTGTTCCTCAGGTAATCAAAATTCATCCATGTAATTAATAGCATAACTTTTGGGAATGCTTTTCTTATGGAAAGGTGCAGCTGCAACATACATTTTGAAACATAGTAGGGTGTTTTCATTCCCTGTGGCAAAATGTCCTTTCTATCTTTTATAAGGTGCTAAGTTACGTGGGCACTGAAAAGGAAAATTTTTCATATCCTCCTTATCCAGAGGGAAGAATAGAAACAATCCTTGTATCTATGACCCAAAAGGGGCCATTCTCTAGGCAATGGGTGGAGATGGAAGTCCGGCTGAAGAGTTCCCATAGTTTCCATCTGTTCATTCCTTTTCAAATGTTAAATCCCTCCATTTAATTTTTTCCCAAACAAACATGAAATTTAAGGTTAGAAGGTTTAATGTCCTTGTCAATGTCCTGTCTATAATCAATTGAATTTTTATATTTTAAGGGACTGTTCTATCCACAAATGGTGTATCAGTTTTATTGTATGCAGGTGAAAGTGTTGGGTTTAAAGCAACCCTGTTTAAAAAAACCGGATATTTTTAACCTTAATTGGTAAAATTCTTTTCCCCACAATTGTGGGGTTTTTTTCAATATAAAAAGGAGTAAAAATCCTGTTTTGCTTTTAAAGTCCATTCATAGGGGACATAATTTCAGTGCTATTATTCCTAGAGTCTGTAGGTGTTGTTTAATTTTGGGTTGGGCCAATTACCTCTAATGATGTCCGATTCAAGTGTCACAATCCTTCCAATGGAAGGCCATTTATAGATCAGGATAGGTCGGTCAGTTTACCTGCTGCAGTAAATTAGGATTTTGTGATCTGGAATCAGAATTGGGTACTATCCCAAAAGTTTATTAGGATTCTTTAGTAAACCTGTGCTACTATTTCTCCTGGGTGATAATCACAATTGTCCCATTTTGGGTACTGGGATATTTCTACACATTCCCATTTCCCAATCAGTGTGGGATGGACACTGTTTTTGTAATACTTCAGGAGGGAAAAGGTAAGTACTGTGCCTGGAAACGGATCCATAGGCTGGAGAGGAACAGATTTCACCTCTCAGGGGGTATCTGTTGTCTCAGTGCATAAATTATTCCCCTAATTGTAATCCTTTTCCTATCAGGGCCCTGGTTGATTGTTGTGTAATCCTTTCTCCCTCATATGGCTTCCTGGCTTTGGTCTTATTGGGTTTTGGCTGTCTAGGCACTCTCTGGGTGACCATTGGCCATTTCAAGTGTTTTCCTGGGGTCTGGGGTGGGCCCCTCATCCCGTTTCCGAACTGTCACATTCTGAGGCCAATGGAAGCCTCTGTTGATTTTTGGACATGGGGTACTGGGTCTTGTTCTCCCCACCCTGCTTTCTACTCTGCCTTATTAAACATTGAGCTTTAGATGCCCTACTTTACCCACAAAAGCATTGATGTGTCTCTTTAGAAGTCCCGCCAGAAGGACCCTGTCCCCCATGTTGGGATCTTGGGAAGTCATCTAGTCCCTTTATAAAAGGATTTGTACCCTGTGGACAGGCTTATGGAACTCCTCTAAAGGACATCCTTGCAGTCCTATAATCCTCTGCATACCTATTGATTTTCATTAGCAAGTTGCCTTATTAAAACATCTGTTGATGAATTTTCCCCATTAGTTCTTGTGATAGCATCGCGTATCTTCGACTTTGTTGACCAGAGGAATTAAACTGGGAAATTACAGGAAATATATGTGGCTGGAGCTCCCTGACGTCCACGCCCTTTTCTTTGGCCTTCATTAAGCCCTCTTTTCTACTCATAATTGGATACTGGGGATGCTGGGGGGAGGTGCTGGTGTTGCCCCCCCCCCCCCTCCTCCCTCCATCCTGTGGGGTGGGTTGATGGAAAGGAGTTAATCCCTTCCTCCTGAGGTTAGTGCCTCCTGGTGGAAATCACCATACCCTTGCTCCTTAAGTCTCCATGCCCTGTGGAATTGGTCATTAATCTCTTCTTTGCCTTCCTCCTTAATATCAGGCCTGCCTTTTGGCTACTCCGATGGGGAGCAATGGGTTTTTTTCTTCTGGGATAGGGTTTCTTAATGCTAACTAATTATATTGTATAAACAAAATACCTTGGAAATTGAATGAGGACGTTTTCATTTGTAATACAAAATCTTTGTCCAACCAGGGACCAGTTATCTCGGAGATCTGCTCCTCCTCTGAACCAAGGGAGATCGGTTTAATTCAAGTCTACTACCTGTTCCCAAGTTATAAGTGCCCTTGTCCTTCTATCACTTCAGCATGCTTTCTTAGCACCACTGTGGGTGGGGTTGAAGGATGAAGGGGTTGAAGGGTTGGGGGGGATGGAGTTTTGCTACATTTTGTCCCATTTTTAAAAAAAAAAAGATTACTGGTTTTATTTTTAAGAACAATACTACCCAATTCCTGGTCAGGAGACTTCTTATCCTTGTTCCCCAGTTGGGGAGACATGAAATCCGTTTTAAAATCAGCAGGGTCCAGAGTTCAGGTTAGGGAAAATCGCGTCTTTATTCTCGTGAAGAAGGATCGGAGGTGGAAGAGAATCGGCGATAAAAATGTGTGCATGGAGTCAAGAAGCTAGCTAGACCAAACCACCGACCAGCAGCCAGGGAGAAAAATGGAATCAAATCTCCCAGCCTCTTCCTTTCTTTCTGCCTCCACCCACCAAAATCGCATTTCCTGTACAACACATCAGGACTTGCACAGAGAGTGGGCGGGGACCATTCTTTATCCAATCATGTATATTAATAGAGTATAGTCCAATTACTATTTAGCCTCATGTATTTGGGACCTCAGTGCATCAACTCAAACTTCAGCCCATTACATATAATTATAAATGAAAAATCATTAATATTAAATATTGTGTGCAAGGCACTGTGTTAAGTTATTATGAAAGTAATATGAATTACCTATTTTATCTTTTAGAATTTTACTACTTATTATATTAATATTTTACACATCCCATGATTAAGCTTTAATTCCTTTTTTAGGTTTCATTTTATTTTTTAATGTATCATTTTTATGAAATATTAAAAAGCCCATTAAATATATATTAATTAAATGCTCACTATGTGTTCAAAATTGTGCTAAGCACCACAAGCACAATAGAAGTATAAAATGTATTGTTTGCTTCAAAAAACTTAAGATCTTAATGGTAGGCTCAAACTAATTATATGAAATAATTTAAAATAATATAAAGCAATTTAAAATCAAAGGTTAGATAGTATAGATTATTACTTTAAAATTTGAATGATAAAAAAACTCAAAATATTCTTACCACAGTATTAAATATCTGATTTGAGATCATATTCCCTTCATATGCATCTTAATATTAAATTCCTTAGGGAATTTAGTTAACTATCTTATCCAGAATTTTGAATCAAATATTGTTTTAGTGATGATTATTATATACATTTGAAGGATTTAAGTTACCCTTTCATGTGATGTCAGATTTATCCAAGTACCCTAAAATTCAAAGTTAATTTGAAGGGAAAATGAAATCTGTCACTGTTTATTTGGAGTACAAGTTATGCAGTGATGTCCATTTTGCATATCATTGTAAAGATCAAAGCCTATTGAAAACTTGAGTTGATGAAGATTCCTCTTCGCTCTTGAAGAATTTCAGGGGCAGCTAGGTAGCACAGTAGATAGAGCACCAGCCCTGAAGTTAGGAGGACTTGAATTCAAATCGCCTCAGACATTAAAACACTTCTACTGTGTGACCCTGCTTCATTAACCCCAATTGCCTCAACAAAAAAGGGGTGGAGGGAGGAGGGGGAAGGAAAAGAAAGAGGGAAGGAAAATTTTCCAATCCACAGAAGTAGACATGACACCAAGTTGGTGAAATATATAATTTTTAAGTAGCACTTAAAAATTAAGAAAAAAAAAAAACCCAAACAGGTTTTGTCTATCTATTGGTTATGTATATAGTCCTGTCTCCTCGATTTTAATGGACATTTAGAAAGCCTTTCAGGGTAGAAGTGATTTCTCCTTGATTTGATATTTATCTGTAAGTCTGAGACTCGTTTTTTTGACTTAGTACTGGATTCCAATCAAAGTAAATGTGTATCAGTTCTAGTAACATGATCTATATGCACTAGGAAATAAATTTTAAAATCAAGCCAACATTTACTTTGCATGTACAGAATGAATAGTATCCAAACTTTCTTGATCATGCATTCCTATCTGTAAAAATATTTTCACACCCACCTAGTATATGTATGCATGTGTTTAAAGTATACTAATATGTATTATAAAACATAAAAAAGAACATTAAAGATTAAATTATTGTGAAATTAATTTTATTTTATGAATGACATGAAATCTGTGTTGATTAAAATAGCTGTTTATAAATTTTAAAATATCATAATTAATTTTGATGAGTAACAAAATTGATTTTGTTCCATTAATTTTTTTTATTTCCTTTTGTGCTAATGATTAGAAGATCTTATTCCAAGTTCATCTTCTTTCTATAGTTAAATTTAGTGTTTCTAATAGCTGAAAAAGAAAGCCTCACTAGACATAAAATAAAGGAGGTGCATTGTTGTCTATACTTGGAAAATCATGATATTCCTTTTTCAATACTAACAATAAATTCAGCTTGTAGGTTTCCATCTTCCCTAATGACACTTAGTTTTTCTTATAAACTAGTTGGAAGATGTCGCATTTTGTATTTTTCATATTTTCTTATTACTTGATTTTGAGAGTATTTTTTTCTCCCAATTTCAGGTTGGGTGGGACTATATCGGCTTACAAGATAGTACCAGATGAAATAGAAGAAATCAAGGTACAGTATAATATCCTTCAGTTCTGGAAAAAAAAAACAGCCATGAGGAAGGAAAGAAAAGATTCTTCCTTTAAAAAAAAAAAAAATAGAATTACTGAGTATGCCGTAAGCTAGAGAAATACTTAATGTTACTCTTCCAACCCAAAAGGTCTTTGTGGAGGGAAGAGAAAGTCTGTTTAATGCCTATTGAATAACCCACTTATATAACATTGATCATTAAGTTAAAAATGTACTTCCACTGAAATAATGCATTTCTGATCAACCTTTTCTTTGTTGTACATGAGTTTTGAGAATAAGATGATAAGGTAGTACAGCTTTCTTGGATAACCTGAATTTCTAACTGCCAAAAGTAAATTTTCATTATAAAAATGAATAGCTATTATTATTTCTGTCTATTGAAAATTTAATTGCTATTTTTCCACATTTAAAATCAGCTGTTCTGTGTGAATAAAATAAAGACTATGAAATGCACCCCCACTATTATTGCATGATCGCTTATGGCATTTCCACACAGTAGTTGGTGCCCAGTGGGGGATCCCTACAATTTGCATGTAAAATTAGTCCAGATGTCTCATTTTTGTAAGTTTTATTTTTGTAATTGTACATGTAAAGCATCATTGAATCAGTGGATCTGTTGAAGAACTGTTGCTGAAATCATGCAAAATATTTTAAATATCCTTAAAATATGGTAAATGTTTTCTGAATGTTTTATATTCTTTCTACTGTAGATTTAAAATGAAGAAAATTTCTCCATACTTAAAAAAAAAAGAATTATTGAATATGTTGAACCCTTATTGAATTCCTACTTAGTGATAATTCTTGAAGAGAGAACAGTTATTATTTATCACCAGCTAACCATCTGAAATGATCTTTAAAGAGAAATTAGAATAAATATAAAAAGGAATTATTCAATTTCTATGAAAATTTTTAAGTTGGGGGCATAATAATTTGAGAATAGGCACTTTAGCTAGAGATGTATAACAGATCAATTAAAGCTTCTGCACTAAGGGTATTTGCTACTTAGTATAATTAATAAACTCAAATAGTTATAAATAAGAGTAAATATTAAAATTTATGCATATGAGAATGAATGGAAAAAAATCACACCTTCTTTGCCTAGTCTGGAAAGTTTCAAAGAAAATAAAAGCCATAATATGGGCTTACTGATAAAGAAACTATATGAAAAAAATATTAAAACTAATTTTATCATGTTTCAGTTTCTTTTTCTTTGTCACACTAAGCATAATTCAGATTTCCTAGTTTATAATTCTTACTGCCTTTAAAAATCTATCCAACCAATTATGCTATTTTTACTTTATATTTATTAGTTAACCTGAGAAAGAACTTGATGTTCTACTATATCCCTTTCCCCTTAATTCTGTTTCAAATTCTTTGGCTTGAATTGATTTATTACTATTAAAAGTAAGTTCACTTCCAGGATAACTGTGTTCAGGAACATTGTTATTGTAAGTAGTAATTAATCCTAATTCTCACATAACATTTGCAAACACATGCTAATGATGTAGAAAAAGAGAGAGGGTGTGGGAACTCAACATTCACCCCTGGAAATTTTGGGGATTTTGAAAATGTGTTAGGGACAGTTGAGTTTTTAACATGAACATGTTATGACTGCTTCCTTATTCCTTCCTTAAGCTACAAGGTTAAAATATTTCTGAAGAAAGCCCTAAGAACCTTTGAGAAATACTTATGTGACCTTGTTCAAGTTATTTCCCCTCCTGGGCTTCATTTGTAAACTGAAATTAGAATAAGTGAGCTGATATTTGTCTATGTATTGTCCAGAAAGAGGGGAAAAAAAATGTTTAGCCCTTTAGAATTAGTAGATGATTTGATTTTCTTAATCTTTTCATTCTTTAATGGGATCCCTTTTGAACAAAATAAGAAAAATGGTAACTTAAAACAACAATAAAATTACTTTTTTTATCTCTCCTTTTCTGATATATATGAATTGTAGTCATAAATTATTCAGAGTGATGATGAACCACACCAAACTGCACTTCATAACTTCATCTTATCTGGGGAGATAAGTGGGTTGGCAAGAAAATGCCAGAGGTGGAGTTCTGAAAACCTGCCTTTAATTCCTAGTTGTGTTTTTCTAAGCATTTGTTTAACACAACCTCCTCACTTTACTTTCCTCTTCTCCTCCCCCTTTTCCCCTCCCCCCCACCTATAAAGACATTCAATTTTCTTATCTATAAAATTAGAATAATAATAATATCAAGATCTAGAGATGTTATGCCTTGTTCAAAGTCATACCACAAGTTAGTTACAGCATTATTTAAAAGGCAGTCTTACAGAATTATATCTGCCATCTATGAGGTTACAATCTAGACATTTTATCAATCCCTAATATTTATACTAATCCTGAAATTTTTTAATCCAACATGAAGTTAATCCAGATTGGAAATTCTTTGTTTGCTTCCTATCACAGCCAAACTTAAGATTTTAACTGCCTAAATCATATTTGTAATAATATTATCACTGATTTCTTATCCCAGGGGAACAGTAATATTATAGTAGAAGACTGTTTTCCACCAGGAATAGGAGAGAAATTCCATTCAATCAGCTATCCACCACTGGTCCCCTCACCCAAACCAAGGCTTCTTAAACTTTTGCCACTTGCAACCCCTTTTCACCTAGGAAATTTTTATTGGAACCCAGGTATATAAGTATATGAAGTAGGTATACAAACATTTACTGACAATAAATCATAATTTTGCGACCTCCATAGTTAGGAGACCATATATGAGATCTTGAACCACGTTTTAAGAAGCTGGATCCTAAGCTACCTAATACCTTAAGATGACTCTACCCTGAGGCCAAACTTCTTGGTCAGTCATTTCAGTTGTGTCCAACTCTTCATGACTCCATTTGGATTAACATTCATGTTTTATGAATTTGAGTTCCAAATTTATCTCCTTCCCCAAGACAGCAAGCAATCTGATTATACGTTATATATGTACAATCATGTTAAACATATTTCCACAGAAGTCATTTTGTGAAATAAGAAAGAGAACAAAAGAAAAAATGAACAAAAAAAGTTAAAATAGTATACTTCTTTGCATTCAGGCTCCATCAAATCTTTCTCTGGATGTGGATTCCCTTAGGAGTCTTTGGGAACTGTCTTGGATTTATGTTTGGATATTGTACTTGGAGTGTATATATTAGATGTATTACTGAAAAGACCTAAATCTGTAATAATTGGTCATCACACAATATTGTTTTTACTGTGTACAGTTTTCTCTTGGTTCTGCTTACTTCACTCAGCATCAATTCATGTAAGCCTTTCCAGGTTTTTCTGAAACATATCTATTCATCATATATCACAGCTTGTTCAGCTATCTCCAATTGATGTGAAGCTTCTTAATTTCCAGCTCTTTGCCAGTATAAAAAGAACTGCTATAAATATTTTTGTACATATATGTCTTTTCTCCTTTATGGTTTCTTTGGTATATAGACTTAGTATTCATATTGTTGTATTTGTATTTGTTGAAATTGTATTGTTGGATCAAAAGTTTGTGTAGCATTTGATTGCTTTTTAGACATAGTTCTAAATTGCTTTCCAGAATAGCTGGATCAGTTCACAGCTCCACAAACAGTGCAATAGCCTTTTCCCTCACATCTTCTCTAATATTTCTCATTTTCATTTTCTGTCATATAAGCCAATCTGGTAGATGAGAGTTGATACCTCAGAGTTGTTTTAATATGCATTTCTCTAACAATAGTGATTTTAGAGCATTTTTTCATATGACTATAGATAGCTTTAATTTTTTCATTTGAGAACTGCTTATTTATGTCCTTTGACCATTTATTCATTGCAGAATGACTTATATTCTTATAAATTTGACTCTTTTGTTAGAACTATACTCTTGACACTGAAAAATCAGATATTGAAGAAAATTTATTAAATAAGAATCATAAGGAAGTATCTTAACATTTCTGGCCAGAAGTGGGTTCTGCTCCTCTTCAGGAAAAGTGGTCCCTAAGTACAGAAGCAGGAGGTTTTATACTTGTTAGTTTGGTGCAGTCCCTCCCTCCCTTCAGAAACCAGATGGGTCCATTCCCTTCCAGGTTACAATCTTCCTGATACATCCATTATACGTTTTTTTCTAAATATGTATAAGCATATTCTCCCTCCCTCATCATACATCCCATGTTCAAAAGTGGTGGAAAACTTTTACGAGGTGTGTTTGTTATTCAATTCGCCTGTTAAGCAGATGCAATTGTGATTTGATCAGTTCAGATCATTGATCCCCAAACTAATTTGAACTACATCAACTATCTTTAGTTAGAAGATTTTATAATTTGTTCTTGGTTCTCAATTTTTTTGGTTACAAGTTCAATTCATCAATTTGGCTTTTTTTTTTTTTTTTTTTTTTTTTATTTTTTTTTAGAAAAAAAAAAAATTTTACTTTTTTTTTTTTTTTTTTTTTTTTTTTTGATACTAACATTTAGAGATAAAAAAAAATTTCCCCTAAGTTCTATGTTGGTTGCATCCTAGAAATTTGGTATATTGTCTCATTATTGTCATTCACTGATGAAATTATAGATTGTTTCTGAGAATTCTTGTTTCACACACTTATTTTTTAGGATTAGATTATTTAGTTTTGAATTAATTTTCAGTCTATCTTTTCTTTTTTATTATTATTATAACTTTTTATTGACAAAACATGTGCCTGGGTAGTTTTTTTTAATCACAACATTATCCCTTGCACTCACTTCTGTTCCGACTTTTCCCTTTCCTCCCTCCACCCCCTCCCCTAGATGGCAAGCAGTCTTATACATGTTAAATATGTTATAGTATATCCTAGATACAATATATGTGTGTAAAACCAAACAGTTCTCTTGTTGCACAGAGAGAAATGGATTCAGAAGGTAAAAATAACCTGGGAAGAAAAACAAAAATGCAGTTTTAACACTCATTTCCCAGTGTTCCTTCTCTGGGTGTAGCTGTTTCTGTCCAACATTGATCATTTGGAACTGAGTTATATCTTGTCTTTGTTGAAGATATCCACTTCCATCAGAATACATCCTCATACAGTATCCTTATTGGAAGTATATAATGATCTTTGTTCTGCTCATTTCACTTAGCATCAGTTCATGTAAGTCTCTCCAACCTTCTCTGTATTCATCCTGCTAGTCATTTCTTACAGAACAATCAATGTTTGTAGCAGCTATTTTTGTAGTGGCTAGAAACTGGAAAATGAATGAATACCCATCAACTGGAGAATGGTTGGGTAAATTGTGGTATATGAATGTTATGGAATATTATTTGTTCAGTCTATCTTTTCATGACCCTTTATTACATATGATTTTTTTTGCATCACAATCTGAAAAGGATACATTTATTATTTCTGCCTTTCTGCCTTCATATACAACCAATATGAGTGCCATGTGTTGCTGAGTCAAAGATATATTCCTTTCTAAATTCATTTGGTTTCTCTTAAGGTTTGTCATATCTAACTTTCCTACAATTCTATTCATCTCCTTAACTTTCTTGTTAATTTTATGATTAGATTTATACAATTTTGAGATGGGAAAGTTCAAATCCCCAACAAATATAATTTTACTGCCTATTTCCTCCTATAATATTAACTTCTCCTTCAAAAATTTGGGTTCACCCTGCTAATCCACCCTGCTATCTACTTCCATTTTATAGAAAGTTCATCTCATTCAAATTCACAGTTATAATTACAAACTCTTTATTTCCCTCCATCCTATTTTCTCCCATTAATACTTTTTTCTCTTTCTCCTTTCATCCTGTCCTCCTCATCAGTGTTTTGTTTCAGACCACTGTCTCCTTCTTCCCTTCTATAAGCTCCTCCCTTTTGTCCTTCCTGTCCTGTTTAGGGTAAAATAAAATTTTATACCCAACTGATTGTCTTATGTTCTTCCCTCTTTAAGCCAAATCCAATGAGAATAAAGAAATAATGCTCACCACTGCCCTTCTTTTCCTCCACTATAATAGGTCTTTTTCACCTCCTCATATTATTAAGAGTTACAAGTATCTTCTCCTGTAGGGATAGAAACAGATTAATCTTTTTTGAATAAAAAGTTTTTATTGTCTTTCCTGTTTACATTTTTATGCTTCTCTCAAGTCTTGTGTTTGAAGATAGAAATTTCTATATAGCTCTGATCTTTTCAACAGGACAAAAAAAAGTCCCCTATTTCATTAATGTTCATGTTTTTTCTCCTGAAAGATTATGCTCAATTTTGCTGGGTAAGTAATTCTTGATTGTAGTACAAGCTTCTTTACCTTTCAGAATCTTATATTCCAAGCCCTCCAGTTCTTTGATATAGAAGCTGCTAAATCCTGTGTAATCCTGACTGTGGCTCTTTAATACTTGAATTCTTTTTTTTTCTGTCTGCTTACATGTCTCATTTACTTAATAATTCTGGAATATTCCTTAGAAATTTCATGTTGAGATCTCTTTCAGGAGGTGATCAGTGTGTTCTTTCAATGTCTATTTTACCCTCTGAATTTACGATATCAGAATAGTTTTCCTTGATAATTTCTTGAAAAATGCTGTCCAGGCTCTTTTTTGGATGATAACTTTCAGGCCCTAGATCAGTAATCCTTTTTTTTTTTTTTTTTTTTTTAATTTAAATTTTAAAAATTTCATTTATATATTATTTTTTCCAATTACATGTAAAGATAGTTTTTAACATTCATTTTTTTTAAGATTTTTGACTTCCCAAATATTTTTCATTCCTTCTTCTATTTTCCCCTTCCCAAGGCAGCAAACAATCTGATACAGGTTATACATGTAAAATTACTTAAAACATATTTCCATATTAGTCATTTCAACTCTATTAGAAGTGTCTTGGATCACTGTATTACTGAGAAGACTTTAAGTCTATCATGCTTGATTATCACATAATCTTGTTGTTACTGTGTATGATGTTCTCCTGGTTCTGTTCACTTCATTCAATATCAGCTCATGTAAGTCTTTCCAAGCTATACTGAAATCAGTTTGCTCATCATTTCTTATAAAACAATTAATGTTTCATTACTTTCAGAAACCACACAACTTGTTCAGCCATTACCCAACTGAGGGGCATGCACTGAATTTCCGATTTCTTGCCATCACAAAAAGAGCTGTTATAAACATTTTTGCACATGTAGGTCCTTTTTCCCACCTCTCTTATTTGTGATCTCTTTGGGATACAGACCCAGTAGTGACATTGCTGGATTAAAGTTTTTGTGATTTGATAGCCTTTGGGCATCATTCCAAATTATTCTTCAAAATAGCTAGAATGATTCACAGCTCTACCAACAGTGCATTAGTATCCCAGTTTTCCCACTTTCCTCCATCATTTATCATTAACTTTTCCTGTCATCTTAGCTAATCTGAAGGTGTGAGGTGATACCTCAAAGTTGTTTTAATTTTCATTTCTCTAATCAATAGTGATTTGGAGGATTTCTTTTCATATGATTATACATGGCTTTAATTTCATCTGAAAATTGTCTATTTATAGCCCTTTACCATTTATCAATTAAGAAAATCTCATCCAATAATTTTAAAAATAGCTCTCCTGAATCTATTTTCATCAGTTGTTTTTTCAATGACATGTTTTATATTTTCTTTTATTTTTTCATTCTTTTTATTTTATACTGATTCTTTTTGACTTCTATAGAGACTAGATTCCACCTACCCAATTCAAATTTTTCTTTCTAAAAATTATTTGTTAGGGGGCGGAGCCAAGATGGAGAGGACACACGTATCTTCCTAAACTCTCCTTTTCCCTCAATCTATTTGTACAATATTCAGCGTAGAAATTAGTTCCAGTCAACAGACAGGAATTGACTGCCAGAACCCATGAATATTGAGAGTACAACACATTACCAAGCAGAGATAATCTAAAAATTCACCAGAAAAGGTCTGTTTTGCTTGTGTGCAGACACAGAATGGGGCTAGGCCAGGCACAGACCTCAGGCAGGCAGTGAGAGCATGGGAAACGTCTCACGCTGAGCAGATCAGGGAGGAATGGGGGGTGGTCTTAGCCTGTGGAAAATCTGCAGGAAGAATTACCACAGTGTTGGCTACTCTGCCCTGGCAGCAAGCCACTAGATCAGAAGAGAAGCTATAAACACAGAGGGTAAAAACTATACCCCAAAACTCTAGACTCTCTTGGGACCTGACCACAACTACCTGGGACTTGGCCACACCCACCCAGCACCCAGAATGACTCAACTTGATCCAGGCCAGCCACAGTAGTTGGTTCCAGAATAACCACAACTCAGTCCTAGTAGCTGCCTTTCTGCTGCCACTGATTTCAACACAACTGCTAATCCCAAAGCATCCTGTGGGTGCTTTCCCACTGTCTCTTCACTGCCACTTCCTGTTGTCTATGAAGGCAGCTTGGAAATACCCTACTGCCCCCAATAAGTAGACTGTAGTTTGTTTGTTTGTTTGTTTTTTCCCAAAATGAACAAAAAAGCAAAGCATGCTCTAGTGATAGCTTCTATACAGAGGGAGAGCAGACTTCAAACCCTGTGAGGAGACTAAAAATAGTTTGTCTCTAGATCTAAAGGTAGGTATGATATGGTCCCCATCACACAAGGCTTTCATAGAAGAAATTAAAAGAGAGCTAGAAAAAGAATAGGGGAAAAAAAGGAAAGCTTTACAAGAGGGTCAGGATAAGTCAAGCTACTCAATAAAAGATAGATCACCTCCCTGAAAAACAGAATTTGCACATTGGAAAAGATAATTCCCAGGAAAACAGAATTTGTGAATTGGAAAAGGTAAACAATTCCAGGGAAAGGAGAATTTGTGAATTGGAAAGAGAAAATAATTCTTTAAAAAAAAAAATTTGGCAAAATGGAAAAAAATTCCAAGGAACAAAACAACTCATTTAAATACTCAATTAGACAAATACAAAAAGAAATAAAAAAGTAAATGAAGAAAATAATTCATTAAAAATAAGACTTGAACAAATGGAAATGAATGACTCAAGGAGACATCAAGAATTAGTCAAGCAAAATCAAAAAAATGAAAAAACTTTTTAAAAAAGTTAAGTACCTACTTTGGAAAACAATAGACCTGGAAAATAAATATAGGAGAGATAATGTAAGGATTATTGGACTCTCTGAAAATCATGATGAAAGAAAGCGCCTAGACACTATTTTTCAGGAAATCACCAAAGAGAATTGCCTAGGTGTTATAGAAACAGAAGGCAAAATAGACATTGAAAGAATTCACTGATCACCTACTGAAAGAGATCCCAAAATCATATTGTGGCTAAATTCCAGAACTATCAGACCAAGGGAAAAATACTACAAGCAGCCAGAAAAAAACAATTCAAATACCAAGGAACCACAATAAGAATCACTTAGGATCTAGTAGCATCCACATTAAAGGATTGAAGGACCTGGAATGTTATATTCTAAAAGGCAAAAGAACTTGGTATGCAGCCTAGAATAACTTACTCAGCCAAAATGAGCATATTATTCCAGGGAAGAAGATGGACATTCAGTGAAATAGGTGAGTTCCATTTATTCCTAATGAAAAAACCAGAGCTAAACAAAAAGTTTGGCCTCCAAATATAGGACTCAGGAGAAGCATAAAAAGGTAAAAAGAACTCTTGAGAACTGTATTTCTGTTATGGGTATATATAAAGAGTACATGTATAAATTGGTTTTACTGTTATAATATAAAAAAGGAACAAGAGATGGAAAGAAAATTGTACCAGAAAAAGGGAAACTACATCTCATGAAGAAGCAAAGGAAACCTATTATATCTGAGGGAATGAAGAGAGGGGGATGAACATAGTTGTATCTTACTCTCATCAGAGTTGGCTCAAAGAGAAAATAGTAAACATATGTGGTTTACATAGAAACTTCTACCACCTCATTGAAAAGTGGGAGGGGAAAAGCAAAAAGGGAAGGACTAAGTTAAATAGAAGGGAATATAGAAATTGTAAGGAAAAGGTTTAAGAAAAGGGGAGGGACTTCAAGGGGGAGGGAGGGTCTCTAAAGAGGAAGGGCTGTGTGAGGCAAGTGGTGCTCATAATTCTAATACTGGGGAGGGGGTTAAGGGAAAAGGAAAGAGAATAGCATAATTTGGGGATATTAAGATGGCAGGAAATATAGAATTAGTTAGTAGTTTTAACCATAAATGTGAATGGGGTAAACTCCCCCATAAAACGGAGGCAGATAGCAGACTGGATCAAAAGTCAGAATCCTACAATAGGTTGTTAACAGGAAACACACTTGAAGCAAAGTGATACATACACAAGAAAGGTAAAAGGCTGAAGCAGAATCTACTATGCTTCAGGTGAAGTCAAAAAAGCAGGGGTAGCTATCCTAATGTCAAATTATCCATAATGTCAAAAGCAAAAATTGATCTAATTAAAAGACTTAAGGAAGGACACTATATCTTGCTAAAGGTTTGCATAGATAATGAAGCAATATCAATAGTAAACATATATGCACCAAATGGTATAGCATCTAAGTTCCTAAAGGAGAAGTTAAGAGAGATGCAAGAAGAAATAGACGGCAAGACTATAATAGTGGGAGAGCTTAACTTTGCACTCTAAGAACTAGATAAATCAAACCACAAAACAAATAAGAAAGAAGTTAAAGAGGTAAATACAACATTAGAAAAGTTATGCAGGATAGATCTTTGGAGAAAACTGAATGGAGACAGAAAGGAGTGTACTTTCTTCTCAGCAGTTCATGGAACCTATACAAAAATTGACCATATATTAGGACATAAAGACCTCAAATTCAAATTCAGAAAGGCAGAAATATTAAATGCATCCTTTTCAGATCACTATGCAATAAAAATTACATTCAATAAAAAGCCAGAGGAAAATAGACCAAAAACTAATTAGAAATTAAATAATCTCATCTTAAAGAATGATTGAGTGAAACAGCAAACCACAGACATAATTAATAATTTCATCCAAGAGAATAACAAGAATGAGACATCATACCAAAATGTGTGGGATGCAGCCAAGGTGGTGATAAGGGGAAATTTTATATCTCTAGAATCTTACTTGTATAAAATAGAGAAAGAGAAAATCAGTTAATTAGGCTTACAACTAAAAAAGCTAGAAAAAGCAAATTAAAACCCCCCCAATCAAACACTAAACTTGAAATTCTAAAAATGAAAGGAGAGATCAATAACATTGAAAGTAAAAAAAACTATTGAATTAATAAAAAAACTAAGAGTTGGTTTTATGAAAAAAAACCCAACAAAATAGATAAACCTTTGGTAAATTTGATTAGAAAAAGGAAAGAGGGAAATAAAATTATTAGTCCTAAGAATGAAAAGAGAAATTTCCACTAATGAAGAGTTACTTTTAGGAGTTACTTTACCCATCTTTATGCCAATAAATTTGATAACTTAAATGCAATGGATGAATACTTTCAAAACTATAGGTTGCCCAGATTAACAGAGGAAGAAGTAAATTGGTTAAATAGTCCCATTTTAGAAAAAGAAATAGAACAAGCTATTAATCAACTCCCTAAAAAAAAAAAAAAAAAAACCCAGACCCAGATGAATTTACATGCGAATTCTACCAAACATTTAAAGAACAATTAACTCCAATGCTATATAAACTATTTGAAAAAATAGGGATTGAAGGACTCCTACTAAATTCCTTTTATGACACAGACATGGTACTGATACCTAAACCAGGTAGGACAAAAATAGAGAAAGAAAATTATAGACCAATCTCCCTAATGAACATTGATGCAAAAATCTTAAATGGAATCTTAGCAAAAAGATTACAGAAAATCATCTTCAGCATAATACACCCTGACCAAGTAGGATTTATACCAGGAATGCAGGGCTGGTCCAATATTAAGAAAACTATTAGCATAATTGACTCTATCAATAACCAAATTAACAGAAACCATATGATCATCTCAATAGATGCAGAAAAAGCATTTGATAAAATCCAACACCCATTCCTATTAAAAACACTAGAGAGTACAGGAAAAAATGGACTTTTCCTTAAAATAGTTAGTAGCATCTATTTAAAAACATCAGTAAGCATCATATGTAATGGTGATAAACTGGAACCATTCCCAATAAAATCAGGAGTGAAACAAGGTTACCCACTTTCACCATTACTATTCAATATTGTTTTAGAAACACTAGCTTTGGCAATAAGAGATGAAAAGGAAATTAAAGGAATTAGAGTAGGTAATGAGGAAACCAAATTATCACTCTTTGCAGATGCTGTGATGGTATATTTGGAAAATCCCAGAGATTCTGCTAAAAAGCTGTTAGAAACAATCCACAACTTTAGCAAAGTTGCAAGATACAAAATAAATCCACATAAATCATCAGCATTTTTATATAACACTAACAAAATTCGACAGCAAGAAATACAAAGAAAAATTCCATTTAAAATAACTCTCGATAGTATAAAATATTTGGGAATCTATCTGCCAAGGGAAAGTCAGGAATTATATGAGCAAAACTACAAAACACTTTCCACAAAAATAAAATCAGTCTAAACAATTGGAAAAATATTAAGCATTCTTGGATAGGTCGAGCGAATATAATAAAGATGACAACACTCCTTAAAGTAATCTATTTATTCAGTGCTATACCAATCAGACTCCCAAGAAGCTATTTTAATGACCTAGAAAAAATAACAACAAAATTCATCTTGAAGAACAAAAGGTCAAGAATTTCAAGGGAACTAATGAAAAAAAAAAAAATCAAATCAAGTTGGCCTAGCTGTAACTGAACTAAAATTATATTATAAAGTAGCGGTCATCAAAACCATTTGGTATTGGCTAAGAAATCAGTGGAATGGGTTAGGTTCACAGGACAAAATATTCAATAAGTATAGCAATCTAGTGTTTGAAAAACCCAAAGACCTCAGCTTTTGGGATAAGAATTCATTATTTGACAAAAATTGCTGGGAAAATTGGAAATTAGTATGGCAGAAACTAGGCATTGCCCCATACTTAACACCATACACCAAGATAAGATCCAAAATGTGTTCATGATCTAGGTATAAAGAATGAGATTATAAATAAGTAAGAAGAACATAGGATCTTTTACCTCTCAGACCTGGGGAGGAGGAAGGAATTTGTGACCAAAGAAGAATTAGAAGTCTTTATGGATCGCAAAATAGAAAATTTTGATTATATTAAATTAAAAAGCTTTTGTACAAATAAAACTAACGTGGACACAATTAGAAGGGAAGCAACAAACTAGAAAAACATTTTTACAACTAAAGGTTCTGATAAAAGCCTCCATTATATATAGAGAATTGACTCTAATCTTTAAGAAATCAAGCCATTCTCCAATAGATAAATGGTCAAAGGATATGAACAGACAATTTTTGGATGACGAAATTGAAACTATTTAATATAGTCATATGAAAAGGTATTCCAAATCATTGTTGGGGGGCAGAGCCAAGATGGTGGAGAAAGCACATGCTTCTAAACTCTCTCATACCTTCACAACCAATTATTAAATTCAGCCTCAAAAATAGCGCTTGACTGGTAAAACACATGAAGATTAGAAGTGCAACAACGTACCAGCCGAAGATAATCTGGAATTTCATCAGAAAAAGTTTGTCCTGAGAGGCCAGAGAAGATCAGCACAAGCAGGGAGAGAACTAGAGGCTAGCATATTGTGCAGTCCAGGCAGGAGTGGTCTCTGTGGTTAGAAAAATTACAGAGACCACACTGCCATAAACTGATTGCTCTGCCCTGCTTACAAAACAGTAGATCGGCAGAGAAATAAAAGCCACTCTAAAAAAGCCAGAACCGAACAGGATCTGGCTATACCCACCCAAAACCGCAAGTGACTTTGCACAGCGCAGTTATGCAGCCCCAATCCGCAGTACAGGGTTTTTCCTTGGGGCAGTTATGAGCCTCCACAGCAGGGGGGCACAGCCCAAGGCAGCCTCCAATCTGCAGAATGGGGGGCTCGGCCTGAGGCAATAGAACTCCTAATGCACAACTTGCTTCTGGGGCAGAGATACTTCCGGTCTATGCAGGGCTATTCGCTGGTCAGCTGCTAATATCCACAGCCTGGGTTTTGGCCTGGGATAGTGACACTTTCACTGCTTAGCCTCTAGCCAAACAGTTGGTAAGCCACACAGAGGGGTTCTCCACTGGGCACTTCCATAGCTCAGCCTGGGCTGAATCACTTCTGGTTGGGGGGAGGTAACTTTTTCCCAGAGCACTCCAGTACCTCCCTGCTCTTTGCAGCCTGTTTATACCTTTCCCTGCTTTGCAGAGGAAGCTGGTAACCCTCTTGCCCTGAAGGCAGACCCTAAAGGCTTTTTAAAAAATGAGTAAAAAAATCAAAAGGATGATCAATTGCTTCTATACAGAAAAAGAGCAGGTTTACAACCCCTAAGAGACTAATAGCAAATAGTCTCCAGACAATACCCCAAAGGGGAATATTATCTGGCCCCCTTCACATAACCCTCTCCTAGAAGAGACCATTAAAAGTCTCAAAAGAGAGTTAGAAGAAAAATGGAGAAAGGAAAGAGAAGCTATGCAAGAAAGTAACAACTTCCTGAAATATGAATTGGAAAAGGCAAAAAGTTCCCAGGAAGTGCAGGGAAACAGAATTTGTGAATTGGAAAAGGTAAAAAAAATCCCAGGAAAGTAGGATTTGTGAATTGGAAAAGATAAAGAATTTCCAAGAAAGTAGGATTTATGAATTGGGAAAGATAAAGAATTTGCAAGAAAGTAGGATTTGTGAATTGCAAAAAGAAAATAATTCACTAAAAAATATATATATATAGTGAAATGGAAAAAATTACATAAAGCAAAACAACTCATTTAAAAACTCAATTGGCCATATCCAAAAAGAAGTGAAAAAAAGCTAATGAAGAAAATAACTCATTAAAAATCAGAACTGAACAAATAGAAATCAATAATTCATTGAGACATCAAGAATCAGTCAAGCAAGATGTAAAAAATGAAAAATTAGAGAAAAGCAATAAATATCTACTTAGAAAAATGACAGACCTGGAAAATAGATCTAGGAGAGATAATGTGAGGATTATTGGACTTTCCAAAAATTATGATGAAAAAAAGAGCCTAGATACTATATTACAGGACATCATCAAAGAGTACTGTCTAGATGTGATAGAATCAGAAGGTAAAATAGGCATTGAAAGAATTCATCCAACACCTTCTGAAAAAGACCCTAAAATAAAAACTCCAAGGAATTTTGTGGTTAAATTTCAGAACTATCAGATTAAGGAAAAAATATTACAAGCAGCCAGAAAAAAGCAATTCAAATACCCGAGGTGCCACAATAAGGATCACCCAAAATCTGGCTGCTTCCACATTAAAGGATTGAACGGTCTGGAATCTGATATTCTAAAAGGCAAAAGAAAACCAGAACTAAACAAAAAATTTGATTTCCAAACATAGGACTCAAGAGAAGCAGAAAAAGGTAAAAGGAACTCTTGAGAACTGTATTTTTATTGTGGATGTACAAAAAGACTACATGTATAATTTGATTTTACTGATATAACAAAAAAGGGAAGTAGAAATGGAAAGGTATAGTGTCAGAAAAGGGAGAAAGTGGATAAAAAGAGGGAAACTTCATCTCACAAAGAGGCAAAGGAAACCTATCATATCCGAGGGAATTTAGAGAGAGGAGGGACATTGTGTGAATCTTACTCTCATTAGAGATGACTCAAAGAGAAAGTAATTGACATACTTCTTTTACAGAAAATCTTCTCTCACCTCTTAAAAAGGGGAGAGGAAAAGGGAAAAGGAAAAGAGTAATAAGAGAAGGGTACAAGAAAGAGGAAGAGATTCAAAGGGGGGAGGGAGGAATCCTAAAGAGGGTGAGCAGCATGATACAAGTGGAATACATAAGTTTAAAACTGGGAAAGAGGGTTGGGGGGGCAAGAAAAAGAAAAGCATAATCTAGGGATATGAGATGGCAGGAAACACAGAATTAGTAATTTTAACCGTAAATGTGAATAGCATGAACTCTCCCATTAAGCAGAGGCGGATAGCAGACTAGATCAAAAGTCAGAACCCTACAATATGTTGTTTACAGGAAACACATTTAAAGCAGGGAGATACATACAGAGTAAAGGTAAAAGGCTGGAGCAGAATTTATTATGCTTCAGGTGAAGTCAAAAAAGCAGGGGTAGCCATCCTTATCTCAGATCAAGCAAAAGCAAAAATTGATCTAATTAAAAGAGATAAGGAATGAAACTATGTCTTGCTACCGAGTAGCATAGACAGTGAAGCAATATCAATACTAAACATATATGCACCAAGTGGTATAGCATCTAACTTCCTAAAGGAGAAGTTAAGAGAGTTGTCAGAAGAAATAGACAGCAAAACTGTAATAGTGGGAGATCTCAACCTTGTACTCTCAGAATTACATAAATCAAACCACAAAACAAATGAGAAACAAATTAAAGAGGTAAATAGAATATTAGAAAAATTAGGTATGACAGATCTTTGAAGAAAACTGAATGGAGACAGAAAAGAATATACTTTTTTCTCAGCAATTCATGGAACCTATACAAAAATTGACCATATATTAGGACATAAAGACTTCAAAATTAAATGCAGGAAGGCAGAAATAGTAAATGCTTTCTTTTCAGATCACAATGCAATAAAAACTACATTCAACAAAAAGTTAGGGGTAAATAGACAAAAAGTAATTGGAAATTAAATAATCTCATCTTAAAGAATGATTGGGTGAAACAGCAAATTATAGACACAGTTAATAATTTCACTCAAGATAATGACAATGATGAGACATCATACTAAAATTTGTGGGATGCAGCCAAAGGGGTAATAAGGGGAAATTTTATATCCTTTGAGGCTTACTTGAATAAAATAGAGAAAGAGAAGATCAATGAATTGGGCTTGCAACTTAAAAAGCTAGAAAAAGACCGAATTAAAAAACCCCAATCAAATACTAAACTTAAACTTCTAAAATTAAAAGAAATTAATAATGTTGAAAATAAAAAAAACTAAAAAATTAATAATAAAACTAAGAGTTGGTTTTATGAAAAAGCAATAAAATAGATAAGCCTTTGGTAAATCTGATTAGAAAAAGGAGATAGGAAAATCAAATTAGTAGTCTTAAAAATGAAAAGGGAGAACTTTTCACCAATGAAGAGGAAATTAGAGAAATAATAAGGAGTTACTTTGCCCAACTATGCCAATAAATTTGATAAATTTAAATGGATGACTACTTCCAAAAATATACGCTTCCCAGATTAACAGAGGAGGGAGTAAATTGCTTAAATAATCCCATTTCAGAAAAGGAAATAGAACAAGCTATTAATCAATTCCCTAAGAAAAAATCCCCAGGACCAGATGGATTTACATGTGAATTCTGCCAAACATTTAAAGAACAATTAGCCCCAATGCCATATAAACTATTTGGAAAAATAGGGAATGAAAGAATCCTACCAAATTCCTTTTATGACATGGACATGATACTGATATCTAAACTAAGTAGGTTGAAAACAGAGAAAGAAAATTACAGACCAATCTCCCTAATGAATATTGATGCTGAAATCTTAAGTAAGATATTAGCAAAAAGACTACAGAAAGTTATCCCCAGGATAATACATCATGATCAAGTAGGATTTATACCAGGAATGCAGAGCTGGTTCAATATTAGGAAAACTATCAGTATAATTGACCATATTAATAACCAATTTAACAAAAACTATATGATCATCTCAATAGATGCAGAAAAAGCATTTGGTAAAATCCAACATCTATTCCTATTAAAAACACTTGAGAGTATAGGAATAAATGGACTTTTCTTTAAAATAATCAGCACCATCTATTTAAAACTGTAAGCAACATATGCAATGGGGACAAACTGCAACCATTCTCAATAAGATCAGGTGTGAAACGAGATTGCCTACTATCACCATTACTACTCAGTATTGTATTAGAAATGCTAGCTTTGGCAATAAGAGTTGAGAAAGAGATTAAAGGAATTAGAGTAGGTAATGAGGAAACCAAATTACCACTCTTGCTGATGATATGATGGTATATTTAGAGAATTCTAAGTATAGAGATTCTACTAAAAAGTTATTAGAAATAATCCAAATCATTTTTGATCAGAGAAATGCAAATTAAGGCAACTCTGAGATACCACTACACACCTGATTGGCTAAGATGACAGGAAAAAATAATGACCAATATTGGAGGGGATGTGGGGAAAAAAATGATGCATTGTTGGAGTTGTGAACAGATCCAACTGTAAAGGGCTGAAACTCTTAAAAGGTGTGCTTGAATCAGACAATCGAGTACTTAAGGCTAATCCGTTGGACAATGATTCTGTTAGCATATATTTGGAAAAATGGCCCCTCTCACTGTTCTGTGCTAGCTCGATGTTTGGTGTATACTGATAATCATAGGAAGAATTAGAGGGTGGTGTGAGATGAGCCAGACTCACTTTTCAGCAGGATGAAGAGGATAAAGGTTGGTAGCAAGCCTGTGCCAGTTTGTCTGTCTCCTTCCCTTCTCTCCCAAAAGCCCAAAGACTTTTACTTATCCTGACTCCAGCTGTTCTTGAGGCCTCCAGGGAGCTAGCCTGGACTTTACATCCAACCGTTCTGGAGAACAATTTGGAACTATACTCAAAAAGTTATAAAACTGTGCATACCCTTTGATCCAGCAGTGTTACTACTAGGGTTATATCCCAAAGAGATATTAAACAAGGGAAAGGGACCTATATGTGCAAAAATGTTTGTGGCAGCTCTTTTTGTAGTGGAAATTGAAGGGATGCCTACTAATTGGAGAATGGCTGAAAAAATTGTGGCATATGAATATTGTGGAATATTATTGTTCTATAAGAAATGACCAGCAGGATGAATACAGAGAGGCTTGGAGAGACTTACACATGAACTGATGCTAAGTGAAATGAGCAGAACCAGGAGATCATTATACACTTCAAACAATAATATTATATTGTTTGGGGCCAGAACTCTTGTACTTAAAACAAAGATTCTCTTACAAGGTGTTAAGTCAGTGGAATTGATAAAGACAACAGTTATCTAGTTTAGCATGGTGCTTAATGGTTCTCTAAGTTCATTTTGATTGATTTAAATCGTACAACCAATAATGGTTTCCTAGTGATATAATGATTGGTTTATACTCAGTGTAGACCATATAAGCTGGGACTCAGACTTGGAGCCAGGAGCCAGATTCATTCACTTCATCTCACAGCACCATGTTGGCTGACCTCCTGCACTTTCCACACTGAGACCAAGGCCTTCAAGAAAGCTAACCAGGGTCCAGGCAAGGAGGCAATAAAAAATTTGGACTTTGGACTTTAACACCTGGCTATTCTTGTGGTGATTTCTCTATTGAAAGGAAGGCTGCTCCAAAACCTCCAGAAAACCAACAATAATATTACACTACATGATGATCAATTCTGATGGACATGGCTCTCTTCAGCAATGAAATGATCCAGATCAGTTCCAAATGATCTGTAATGAATAGAACCAGCTACACCCAGAAAAAGAACATTGGGAAATGAGTATGGACCACAACAGAATATTTCCACTCCTTCTGTTATTGTTTGATTACACTTTTGTTTTTTTCTCCTCAGGTTATTTTTACCTTCTTTCTAAATCTGATCTTTCTTGTGCAACAAGTTATATATAAATATGTATACATATATTGTATTTAACATATTTAACATGTATGGGACTACATGCCATCTAGGGGAGGGGGTAGAGAGAAGAAGGGGAAAAGTTGAAACAGAAGTTTTTGGAAGGGTAAATGTTGAGAAATTACCCATGCATATGTTTTGTATATAAAAAGCTATAATTAAAAAAAAAGATTTAATAAAAAAAATTAGTCATCCATCAAAAGATGGAAAAACTCAAAAAAAATTATTTGCTTTAAACTTAAACGCAACATAGGAAAAGAAAATAAAAACATTGTCATATACATGACAGAACACGAAAGTGTTCAAAATATAAAGCAATAAATGTCCAAAGAAAAGGAAAAAAAAGATTAAAATAGTACTAATAATGAAACATGTTACTCATTTCTTGACTGACAGATTATGGACTTAAAGATAAAAAGCAGACGTAAAATTTTCAATATGACCCATATAGATTGGTTTTGCTTAGTTATGCTTATTTTTAGGAGGATTGTTTTTGTTTTGTTTTATCATTGTTAATTTTTTTCCTCCTAATTTGTTTTTAATAAATGTGAGGATTGGGGGGAAATTAATAATGGTGATTTTTTTTTAATGGTAGAAAATAAAAAAGGATGTTCATAGAAACATTTTTTGAAAGTATGCAAAAAAGTACTTTTCAGAAGGAAGAGCAGACAAATAGAACACTTGGAAATTATAGGTTTAATATATTGTATAGTATATTCTACAAATTTTAGTTCAGTTTTAAGTTATTAGTGATGAAGTCCTGGGTAACTAGATGAGCTATGAGAGGTAACCTTAATTATTGATATTATAATATCAGTATTATATCAGATATTATAATATATTCCTTCAAGTTAGCAAGGAAGGGCACTGATGGGAATAGCTCAGCCCTACAGTATTAGCTCCTGTAGAAGTCTTAGGAAATCCCACCTTACCATATTCAATCAGAAAGCTGAGGCGTAATATCAAAACCCTGATGTTAAATTCCCCCTAAATCTGCTAATGGCTCACACCAGTTTTGCTGAATTTTTTTTTGAGATTAAGCCTGCCATGGTGTTCTGCCTCATGGTGTCTTTCTTCTCACTCACTCCCCCATGTTTCATGGTGTCTTTCTCCTTGTTATAGCTAACTCACTCTTTTTAAGGCAATACCTTTATGGATTTGGCCTACCAGTCAATTACATACTCTCACTTCATGGCATATTCCCCTTCTCCTGGTCAATTGTGAGTTCTACTAGGAAACTTGTCTTTTCCCTTGTTAATTATTAAAACCCTTTTCTTTGCTAACTATATGCTTTCCCAAATTTATTTCATATTTACCATGTCTGTTTTACTCCTTCATTGTGTCTGTAACCTCTATTCATAAATTCCCCTTTTGGCAAAGAGCACTGTGAATTATTCACATTTGTCTTACACCTTGCACCTTGTATTTGAACTAGGAATTGCTACCCCAATCTCATCAATTAGTTTTTTTTTCTTTTTTTTAAAGTCAGTGGTATAGAATAAAGATTTAGTGATTCTCATTCTCTCTTTTTGTTTCTTATTTTGTATTTTATTTTTATCTTAAGAATAAATAAATGATGGAAATGTAAAGTAAGGGAAAGGCTCTCAAATACAAAATAGACCTTCCAAATGGGCTTGAATAGTTCGATTGTATATGAAAAAGTCATTCAAACAATGAATTTGCCTCAAAATTTCAGACTTCATTCATTCTCAGCCTCTTATCTCCAGAAGGAGATAGGAAACCTAAATTGCTTAATTTGAACTCATTGCCCTAAAAAGAAAGGTGGAGTGTCTTAATGAGAGAAAGGACCCTTGAAACTAAAAAGATTGCCAAAATTTAGACAAGCTACATATATCTCTTCTACTTCCTGCTTAGAGATGACAAACAACCTTGGAACTAGGACTCTGAGGAAGTCAATAGAAGAGATTTTTGTCAATCCTAAACTAAGGGTCATTGACCTAATGGAAAAAACACTGCAGCAATCCACCTGAAAAAGCACTCCCAACACTTCAGCTGAAGACAGCATAGTCCCATCTAGCCAAGACAGTTGAAGGTCAGAAAAGACTGAGAGTTCTTATTTAAGATCAAGTACACAGGGTACAATACATCTTCCTCTCCAGCAAGAGTACCTCACTGTCTCCTGAAAGGGGCCTCGCCTTTAAGTGGCCTACCCATTCTGTTGTAGCAGCACACTAATCTGTCTATCACAGTTTGCTAGTAGGTACTCATGGGCAGAGTAGCCTGCCCAGCTCATTCCAGTAGTCATTGCCTGATGAAAGTATGATCTGCCTGACTCTATCTAGCAAAAGCAAAGTTCTACCTAGTCCAGCACAGCAGTTGCTAAAGCTAATCAGAAGTCAAAACAATTAAGCAACTTACTTTACCTAACCTAGTAACAAATAAGTCCTTCAATTAAGAGACCATGATTTTTATAAGGTTAAAGCCCATTCATATCTGGCTTTACACATTCCACAGCTGCATGACTTTGGGGAAATCACTTTACCTGTGCTTGTTTCAGTTTCCTTATCTGAAAAGTGACATAATTATATATCTACCTCCCAAGGTAGTTGTAAATTTCAAAGAGATAGCTTGTAAAATGTTAATTATTATTATTTCAAATCCTAAACCTTTCTAACATAGCCTTCAATTGTGACAAAGTAAAACAAAAACTATTTGATACTCTGATTTCTTCAATCATATTATATATGTATGTCCTAGTAGTCCAAAGTCTTATCTGCTGTGAATAGAATGTTTGCTTTTTTGTTCTCCATAATCTTCATTGTTTTTTCTTTTCATAAAATATTTTGTTTTAATCAGCCAAGATTCATTAATCAGTTTATGAAGAAAGGAGGAGCTGATCTACCCATATCCTTTGATCTTATTCCCTTTATCTTCTTACCTGCTAGGCAACAGGTGGCAGTCCATCCCCCATAATTCCAATTTTATTTCCCTAATATGCTTCAGTAGGAGAGGAGCTAACAAATATTTATCAGGATTGTCTTGCTCATATTCCCCCCCAAAAAAATTGTCTTTAAGAGCAATCTCCATCTTGACTTTGGGGTTAATCCCTTGGGCCATTCTACTAACAGATTTCTGTCTGGGTGTTTTTAAATAAACTTAATTTTTTTTTTCTCATCTTGGATTTTGCCTGTTTTTCAGGGTAAAGACAAAATTTTCTTTTTGATAAAAACATAGATTTTTCATCCCCAACTTATAGACCCCTTCTTGAGTCCCATTTTTTGCCACCTCAAAAAAAAGCTATAAACATTTTTATACTTCCTTAATATTTGTTTTCTTTAGTTCTAATGCTTCCTCTTTATCTTCTAATTGCCTATATCCTTCTTCTCTTCTTCTCCTCTTTTCATGTTGAGTGAAATAGATTTTTGTATGCAACTCTTTGTATGTTTATCTTCTTTTTCCTAGTTTAAATGAGAACTAAAGTTCAAATGGCAGCCATTCCACCACCATTTTCCCCTCCTTGTTGGTATAAATATCTATTTGTGCTCTCTAGTTATATAAGATTATTTTCTCTAATCTTCCTTTCTCTCCCTTCCTACTCAATATATTCCTCTTTCCCTCTCTTTACATTCTTAAGATCAAGACATAACAGAACCTATCCTGGGCCTTGTCTAATTATATTCTTTCTGTGAATTCTGATGAAGATAAGATTCAGTAGGGGATATACATATCATCTCTCCACATTTAAATTAAGCAGTTTATCTGTGTTTATTGTTTTTCATTATTTATTCATCTTTAACTTTTTATGCTTTTCATTCATGTTTCAACTTAAGAGTTTCACTACAACTTTGATCTTGTCATTAAGAATACTTAGAATCTTCTGTTTCTTTAAAGATCTTTCTTTCCCTTGTACCATTATACTCCATTTTGTTGGGTAAGTTATTTTTGACTGTAAGCCCATTTCTTTTGTTTTTTCAAATGTCATTTTTCAAGTTCTTTACTCCTTTAAAGTGGTGAATGCTAAAAACTTCTGTGGTTCTCACTGTGAATTCTTTCTTCTTGACTGCTTACAATAATTTTTCTTTGAGCTAGTAGCTCTGGATTTTAGCTATAATGGTTTGGGGTTTTCATTTGGGGGTTTTACGAAATGGTCAATTCTGTTAACATTGTACCTACTGTTTGCAAGAGATCTGGGAAGTTTTCTTTTAAGATTTTTTGAAGTAGGATGTCTAGTCTCTTCTTTTTGGTCATTGCATTCAAATAGTTCAGTGATTCTTTATTTTTTCTTTATCTGTTTTCTATGTCAGTTGTTTTTGCTATATCTTATATTTGCTCCATGTTTTTCAGTCTCTTGATTTTGTTTTCATATTTTTTGTTACCTTGTGGAGTCATTAGCTTCTGTTTTGTCCATTCTAATTTTCATAGAGTTTGTTTTGGGGCAAGTTTAGTACATCTTGTGCCAAGCTGTTCATTCCCTTTCCAATTATTTATCCTCAGCTCTCATTTCTTTTTCAGATTTTTCCTCAGCACTTTCTTTTTATTTAAAAAAAATACTTTTAATTCTTTTTTTTTTTTAATCTTGTTTTTTGTCTTCCAGAAATTCTGGCTAAATTTTTTCAAGGGTGTGTGTGTGTGTGTGTGTGTGTGTGTGTGTGTGTGTGTGTGTTTTAAGACACGTTGTAGATGTTGTGGAGTTATTCTCTTCTGCATTTGTGTCTTGAGCATCTTTGCCACCGTAATTGCTCACCAAGGTGTGGTCCTTTAAAAAAAAAATCTCCTATTTCTTCCAACCTAATTCCTGACTTTCCTCTTAACGTTAGGGCTAGCCTTTATACATGTTTGAAGTAAAGGTCTGAGCTGGTTCTTTTAGGTTCTTTTACTGCTTTCTTTGAGTTTTGTGCTGTGCTCTCTGCTTTCTTTGCTTTTTTTTTTTTTTAATTTATTTATTTTTTATTTACAAAGCATATGCATGGGTAATTTTCCCAACACTGATCCTTGCAAAACCTTTTGTTCCAAATTTTCCCTTCCTTCCCTTCACTCTTTCCCCTAGCTTGCAGGTAGTCCAATACATGTCAAATATGTTGAAATACATGTTAAATCCAATATATGTATACATATTTATACAGTTATTTTGCTGCACAAGAAAAATCAGATCAAGAAGGAAAGAAAAGAAAAACTGAGAAAGAAAACAAAATGCAAACAAATAACAACAGACAGAGTGAGAATGCTATGTTGTATTCCACACTCAGTTCCCACAGTCTTCTTTCTGGGTATAGATGGCTCTTTTCATCATTGAACAAGTGGAACTGATTTGAATCATCTCATTGGGTTTTCTTTTGTTTGTTTGTTTTTAATTTTATTTTTTTATTATAGTAACTTTTTATTGACAGAACCCATGCCAGGATAATTTTTTACAACATTATCCCTTGCACCCACTTCTGTTCCGATTTTTCCCCTCTCTCCCTCCACTCCCTCCCCTAGATGGCAAGCAGTCCTATATATGTTGAATATGTCGCAGTATATCCTAGATACAATATATGTGTGCAGAACCAAACAGTTCTCTTGTTGCACAGGAAGAATTGGATTCAGAAGGTAAAAATAACCCGGGAAGAAAAACAAAAATGCAAACAGTTTACATTCACTTCCCAGTGTTCTTTCTTTGTGTGTAGCTGCTTCTGTCCATCATTGATCAATTGAAACTGAATTAGGTCTCTTTGTCAAAGAAATCCTCTTCCATCAGAATACATCCTCATTCAGTATCATTGTTGAGGTATATAATGATCTCCTGGTTCTGCTCATTTCACTCAGCATCAGTTCATGTAAGTCTCTCCAAGCCTCTCTGTATTCATCCTGCTGGTCATTTCTTACAGAACAATAATATTCCATAACATTCATATACCACAATTTACCCAACCATTCTCCAAGTGAAGGGCATCCACTCAGTTTCCAGTTTCTAGCCACTACAAACAGGGCTGCCACAAACATTTTGGCACATACAGGTCCCTTTCACTTCTTTAATATCTTCTTGGGGTATAAGCCCAGTAGTATGTGCTCTCTGCTTTCAAAGGGATCTGCTCCAGAGTAAAGTGTGGTTACTATCCCATAGTCTGAGCTATGAAAGTTCCTGACCTAGTTCTGGATTTGTACAAATGTAGACTTTCTCCATCAGCTAGAAAGTTCTTTTGATTAAGACTGGCTTAACTATAGGCTTCCTTTTTGTCTAGATGTTACTACTTTTGTTTTTCCTGTGCTATCTGGGCTAAATTTCTTTTAGAACATCCTACTTTGTGCCTGAGGTCTAACTTATATCACAGTTGCAGCTGTTAGCCGCAACCTAAAATTTATTCCTTTCTCAGTATACTGAACTGAAATTACCTGTGCATAGACTCTCTTCTCATTGACTCCAGGATAGATCTGCCACCCAGGATTGAATAATAAGCAACGAAACTGCCAACTGGTCATTTTCCCCATCAAAATATTTCAGAATGGGTCTAAAAATATTTCAGTATAGGTCTGGGATCTCTTTTATGCTAGTGTGCAGGCTTTCTCTGTGTACTGGAGCACTGCATATAGCTTCGTTCCTGCCTCAATCTGTCTCTTATGTCTGGCATAAGAGGTATAGGCATGCCATCTGTGCCAGGACAACACCCTCGTTGTAATGGCTATATTGTCAATGGGATTTTCTTAACAAAGATACTGGAGCGGTTTGCCTCTTTTCCTTCTTCAAAGGATTAAGACAAAAAGAGGTTGGTTATGTGGTTTGCTGAGGGTCACGACAATTAATAAATGTCTGATGCTGGATTTAAATTCAAGTCTTCTCAACTCTAAACCTAGCGCTCTCTAGTTAAACCTTTTATTCCTACTTTTTCTTATTTTCTTATTTATTATTCCTACTATTTCTTATTCTCTGAGATTCTACACCTTTTGTTTTCCATATGAATTTTGCTGTTATTTTGCCTAAGTCTAAGAAGTAACTCCTTGGTAATTTGATTAGTATAGAAATAAATATTATTTATTGTAATACAACAGAGGAGTTTCATCCCCTCAAGTCCTATTTTGCATGTGTTAGAAACATGCTTGACACACTGAAATTCAGGTATCAAGAAAAGTTTATTGCAGAGTTAAATACAGAAGCAAGACAAGTTTTATGCTTTTAGTTTATCACAGTTCCTTCCCATCAGAAAATGGAGTGATCAGTTTTCATTCGGATTACATCATCCTTTATATGTTACTTCCAAGCGTGTTCCCCTCCTTCATCATACACCCCATATTCTGTTAATGAGGGGTATGTCAGCTTATATGTATGAGGCTTATTAAGTAAATGCAATAAAGAAAAACCTTCTCTGGGTCAGTGATCCTGGTCAGTTCAAATCAGTTTCTAGTCTAAACTTCTTGATGAGAAATCTGTAGCCACGTTAGTTTTTCCTTGTGAGAGCTCATTGGTCACTGATACTTATTATCTTATGTTATCTTGAAGTTTGCAACATTCTGTGGAAACCTAACTTTTCATTATTTCTCACATATTGAAGCCACCAAGAAGCAATATCAGTGGGTTAAGTTTTAATTCTTAATTAAGCCAGTCAATTGTTGGGGATAGTTCTATTACCTTTTTTTTTCCTGAGGCAATTGGGGTTAAGTGACTTGCCCAGGATCACACACAGCTAGGAAATGTTGAATGTCTGAGATCAAATTTGAACTCAGGTTCTCTGACCTTCAGGGTTGGTGCTCAATCTACTGTGCCACCTACCTGCCCCTTCTATTGTCTTTTAAAAAAGGAAAAAAAAAAAAAAAAAAAAAACATGTAAAGGGAGGAGATAGGAAGGAAGGAATTTGAAATGAATTCAACCACATAAACATTTTATACTTATTATCTGTCTATTTTATCAGGAGAATTTTAGGTAGTCTAGTAATTTCCCATTTTTATAGAGGAGAAATAGTCAGAGTGGTGTAGTGGAAAAACTGCTGAATTTGGGGTCAGAGGATTTAAGTCCAAATCTTGGCTCTGATTCCCAGACTTATTATGGCCTTAGGCAGATAACCTTGACTCACATATATGGGCCTCAGATTCCTTGTCTATAAAACAGGAACAATAAAAGCATGTACCTCCCACGGTTGTATAAAAATAAATAAGATGATATTTGAGAAGCTCTTTTTAAATCTTAAAGTGCTCTATAAATGCCAGCTAGTTAGCTTCATCATCATTATCATCACTATTCTGGATGAACATCTCATTCCATTCTAATTTCAGGCCTAAACTACCAAGCGACTAGCCTGAGTTAGTCCCAACCCATGAGAGTTTATATAATTATCAGTCAAATTATTCTTTTCTTTGTACCTTATGAGTTCTCCCTATCAGTGTTCACCTTTCTGTTCATTTTCAGAACTGTAAGAACTGTAAGTCAAATAGGTTCTCCTTGCCTCTAAGTTGTTTTGACACTGCTCCTAGAGGGAGAGCCATACTTTTCTAATATGTCTTTCTATGTGAAGTAGATAAAAATACTAGGCAGGACAGGGTCTCTAGCCAGAAAACATAAATAAAAACACTATGCTATCATTCTCAATCCAATTTCCAAATTTGCCGTGCTTTTGTATTTCTTTGATAGTACCATTATTTTTTCAGGCTAAGTTTCTTAACCTTAGAATTTTCTTTGATTCTTCAATCTCATTCTTCCTTATTCTCATTCAATTTCCAGGCCTGCCTCCAAAACAAGTCTCACATCTAATCCTTTCTTTCCATTGTCTAGTATAAATCTACATCATCTCTCACTATTGATTAGGAAAATGCAAATCTAAACAACTGTGCATTACCATCTCATACCTATTAGATTGTCTAATATGACAAAATAATAATTAATATCAGAGGAGATAAGGAAAGTGGGTTAACTATTATATTGGATGGAGTTACAAAATGGTCTAAATATTCTGGAGAACAATTTTAAAAAGAGCCCGAAGGGTTATTTTGTGCAGAGAATTGAAAATTGAGGGGATGCCTTTTAAATGTGGAATAACTGTATAAATTTTGGTATATGGTTATGATGAAATACTATTGTACTATAAGAAATGACAAGCAGGATAGTTACAGAAAAGCATGGGAAGACTTATATAAAGTTATACAAATTAAAATGAACAGAAAGAGAATATTTGTATATTGTAACAGCAATATTATAACAATGATCAACTGTGAATCATATTACTCAGAATGAAAAAATGGTATCTATCTCCAGAGAGAGAACTTATGAACTCTGAATGAAAATTGAAGCATAATTTTTTTCACTTAGTTTTTTTTTTTTTTTTCCAACATGGCTGATACGGGAAAGTTTTGCATAATTTCATATTTGTTGTTTATAGCATATTGTTTGCCTTCTTAATAGGTGGGAAAGGATCTGGAATGAGGGAGAAAATTTGGAACTCAAATTTTTTTAGAAATAATTGTTAAGAAATGAGTTAATTGAATAAAAGGTTTTTCAAAGATTGAGTTCAAATGCCACCTTCTATAGAAAGTATTCATTTTCCTTCCCTGCTTTCAGTCATCTTATAACTCTCCTCCCTTTTCTGATTAAACTACTTGGGAAAGGCATCTATAACTTTTCTTTTTTATTCCTTTGCAGTTTGGCTTCTAACATCATCATTTGATTGAAATAACTTTTCCCTAAAGTTATCAATGTCTTCTTTTTTTTGTTGTTTGTTTTGTTTTGCTATACTGGGAGTCATTTCACTTTAACAATAATGTTCACTACAAAGATATTATTTGTGTCAATTTACATTGCCATAGTTATTCAATGGCAGTTATTTTTGTACAAATAAAGACTTGCATTTGGATTTCAAGTAATATATTTTCATTCTTTCCAAACAAAGTTCCTAAAATTGTTTAAGCAATCATGCTGAAAAAGATAGTTCTGGTTCATTCTGGAGTTTGTCCAAAACCAAGTAGAGTCTCATTTTAATTAAGTACAGTAAAATTCAATCTTAAAGGAGATTCAGCATACTATTTTCTGATCAAGGTATTTATTTGAAATATCCTTAAGTCTTCAAATATTGGAAATTTAATATTACATGATATTTTCAGGTAACATTCATTCTAATTGATCCCATATGTTTGGAAGCCCTATACCTTCTCCTTTTTTTCCATCAAAACTTGTAGTTTTTCTCCAAGATGACTGAATACCTAATATACAGATAGGCCTCTTAAGTACCAAATAAGAATAAGTGTGTTACCAGTTTGTAGAGGCCCTGATGGATCTTTTAATGTTTTATATAGTCATTATTATTTCTCTAAAAATGCTGCTACAGTCATAGGTCTTCTTGTGCTTTCTCTTGCTGAAACAGTCAATTCTTCAATCTCAGCATTTAATTTGTTAATTACCCACTCCATTGCTTCATGGTCTTTAGTAGCGTTAGATAATATTGTACTTTCCATCAGTTCTTCTAGATAATTGCTATGGCATTCTCCTTCACAGTGGTTATGATGGACTTAAGATGTGTTCTTTTCTCTATGGGACCAACTACATAATGTTCCTACACATAAGTTTTGGTTCTTGCTGTACTGAAAATTAATTTTATAATAGAAGGCATTTTTCACTCTGAGCTAAGAAGTCTATGGCTATGTAGTTTCCCAGTGTCTTTCTAACAAATGAGATCCAAGTAGACTTGGATTCATAGGATTTGGATGTTTTTGCATAGCAGCTGTTGTTAACTGTTTCCCATGGGTGGTTGAAAATATGCTCTTGATATTCAAATCTTCATGATAACACTAATAAGCACTATGTCTGGCCAGTACTAAGGCACAGGAGAGAAAAAGAAGTGAAAACATCCTCTTGCCAGACAGAACACATGGATGTGGAAAGGCTCAGTGACCTCTTAATTGCCACATTTAATAACTTATTCTCACTCCATCCTTATTTATACTTGGACAATGTCAAATACCTTTTCTCATGGATACTCTTTTTCCCTAGGTTTTTTTTTTCTTTTAGACATTATTCTCTTCTGGTTCTCCTCGATTGTTGGCACAGTTCTAAAGCCAGCATCCTCTTAGCTAAGGTTTAGTGTTAGGACAAAATTAGGTACCTATGAGCCATTGAATGATTAAAAGAGGAGGTTTACTTTGCTCTAACACAGCAAAAATATACAGCAAGGATTCAGTGACACTCATCTTTGAGTGCCACACATTAGCTTTGGTAGATGCAGTTTCCCTAACTTCCTTACTGAAATTGATCTGATCAGTAGGTCTAAAAGATATGATTTGTGGATCATAGGCTCCCACAAGGTTTAAGAGGCACAAAGTTCACATAGCTTGGTCTATTTTATTGACTCTTGACTTGGAAGTCACATTGAAGAAGCTGGAGAATCAGATAACTTGGGAAAAGTAAGCTTCACCAGGAAAGCCCCTAGGAAAACAAAGACTGAAGGAAGTTGTGAAAAGATGTGGTTGTATGTATGCGAAGGAAGCTGTGAAAAGATAAGAAAAGCTGGACCAAGAAACTACTGCCTTACTATATTCTTCTATCTACCTGTCTTGTTACTTTTTAATCTTCCCATTGACTTTAATCCAGTTTCCTGCAGTTTAGCAGGTGTCCCCCAAGGGTCTGTCATGCTCCCTCTTCTCTTCACCTTCTATAGTATTTCATGCACTGATCTTATCAATTTCCATGGAATAAATTATCATCTCACTACATTTGCCTTTATCTCAAACTGCATTGATCTTCTTGAAATCTTGCAGTAGTTATTTTTCTTATACCCACCATCTAACCTTCTAGATTAGGATTGCATTTTTACATTGCTACTACTAACTTTTTTATTGCTATGTCATTTAAACTATGCCTTTTTTTATTGTCCTGTAACACTGTGTATACAGAATACCTGAGAGTAAATGAGAGAATTCTTGATAGCCATTCAGTCTAAGAAGCCTCACTCAAACCAAATATTTTCTTTTGTACTTTAGCTTTACATCTTCATTCAGAAAGATAATCTCACTACTATATAATATTGAAAGGGTAATTTTTTTTCCCCAGACAGTTCAGCCAAAGGAATAATTCCTCACTGCTTTTGAGAATTTATCCAAAGCTACTTGTCTGTGTGGTAACAACAACAAATGCCTCAAAATCATCCTTCAGAATATCAGTGATAACTCTTTATTAAGTATATACCTAATTACAGAAAATAAATAATTGACAAACCTCATATAAGAAATGGTCTTCCCGAAATCTAGAATATACCAAACAGAAATCAGTGACTCGATGAGTCAGCAAGATACCTTGAAATAAAATCGAAAGATTGAAGAAGAAAAAGGAGAAAAAAAGGAAATGTATCTGGTATATTTCCAACAACCAACTTGGAAAATAGATCAAGGAAAGAGAGCTTAAGAAGTATTGAATTCCATGAAAAGCATAGTGCAAAAAAATAGTCTGGACACTGTATTTGAACAAAATCATAAGTGAGAATTGCCTGTATCTGTTAGAACCAGAAGGCAAAGAGGGAAATGTTTGCAGCCCTCTTCAAGAGTTCAAAGCATATAAGCCCTTTGATCTCAGAGGCAAGATGAATGAAGCAGGAGACTCATAGAGTGTGAAAAGAGCTCTGTACAACCTTGTTGATATACATTTTTGCAAACATGATCAGCATGTGAACAGTAGGCAAGCCCCAGTCATCATTCAGAGAAGCAGCTTGTGGACTTTGTGTATATATGGTATCTGCCAATGGGAGGAGAACCAATCCAGTAATTTAGCAACTCGCTCCAAGGCAAGAGGCCCTGTTCAGGCATCCCTGCTTACATAGCCACTGGCTGTGACCCTCTAGCTTACTGTTCCCATGATCACAAATCATTGCTCCTTGCTCAACAAGGGCGATTCTGCAATGTGGCAGAAAATTTATTGTGCACCAAAACTCAAAGTGGCCTTGGTACTCCCTCTCAGCAGGATCCATAACTTTGCAGGGAAACAAGAATCCACCAGTCTTCCCTTAGAGGAACCTTCATAGTCAAAATCCATAGCTACCACATAAAAGAAAAATAATACTGCAGGAATCTAGAAAGAATCAGTTTAAGTACCAAGAAACTATAGTTAGGATCGCTCTATATTATTTAAAATGAGAGATCTCTTTGTATCCTATTCCAAAGGGCAAAAGATAAAGTCTTACAACAAGAATAACTTATTCTGCAAAGCTAAGTAGTGGTCTTACAGGTAAAAAAAAATATGACACTACCTGATGTTTTTGAAGAAAAGATCAGAACTGATTAAAAACACTGAACTATGGACACAAGAGTTAAAGAAACTTAGAAAGAGAAATATATTCAAAGCATATGAATAGAAAATTTTCAGATGATGAAACTAAAGCCATAGATAGTCATATGAAAAAATGCTCTAAATCACAATTGATTAGAGAAATGCTAATTAAAAACAACTCTGAGCTACCACCTCACACTTCTCAGATTGGCTAAGATGATAGGAAAAGACAATAAATGTTGGAAGGGATGTGGGAAAACTGCCACTTTAATGCATTGTTGGTAGAGTTGTGAACTGAATCAACCATTCTAGAGAACAATTTGGAACTGTGTCCAAAGGGCTATCAAATTGTGCATATCCTTTGATACAGCATTGCCACTACTGGGCCTGTATCCCAAGGAAATCATAAAGGAGGGAAAAGGACCCACATGGGCAAAAATGTTTGTAGCAGCTCTTTTTGTGGTGGCAAATAATTGGAAAGTGAGTAGATGCCCATTAATTGAGGATTGGCTGAATAAGTTATAATAAAATAATGGAATATTATTGTTCTATAAAAAATAATGAACAAGCTAATTTTAGAAAGGCCTGGAAAGATTTACATGAACTGATGTTGAGTGAAACAAGCCGAACCAGGAATACATTATACATAGTAACAGCAAGATCAACTATGGAAGATTTAGTTCTTCTGAATGGTTCAGTGATCCAAGGCAATTTCAGTAAACTTTGGATAAAAAAACACCATTTGCATCCAGAAAGACTGAATGTAAAGCAACACATTTTATTGTGCACTTTTTTTTTTCGTTTTTTTTTTTTCCCTCTCATGCTTTTTCCCTTTGTTCTGATTTTTCTTTGCCAATATGATTCATAAAGAAATACATATTTTAAAAATATACATGTATAATCAGAAAAAATAAAACAATAAAAAAGAAAGAGAAATTTATTTGAGCAATTAGAAGAATGTTTCTGATAATATACTGCTAGTTTTCCAAAGGAGGAGACACCTCAGGTGTCAGTGAAGATGAAAGTAGATTTGAATACTGAAAGAAATGTTTATTTTTATATAAAGAATTAAATATTGGTTTAATTAAGTCTTGGTTGGAATTTGATACCTCTTCTGTGACCAAATTTTTCACGATCCCTGCATTCAGTTACACAACTCCATATCTGACTCACAATTTAAGAAACTTTGCATTAGCGTATCTATTTTTCTGCATCCTTTCTAGCATCTCTCATTTTCCTTTTCAGTAATTGTTAGCCAATCAATAAATCTGAAGTGGTCCCTTAATAGTTGCTTTAAGATTCAGAAATCCTGGGTTCAGTTTTTAGCTCTGCTCATGACCACCTGTATGATTCTGGGGAAGTGTCTTCTTAGCTTCTTCACCAGTACAATGAAGAATAAACATTAACCCTCTAGCAATATATGAATCTATCTGTATCTATATAATGATTGTTCTAATCTTATCATTCCAGAACAAGGTTACTTGTAGCTCTCCCTCAAGACACCTATTAGTAGTGCTTGTGAGACAGAAAATTGACTAAAGTGTAAAACAAACTAACAGTACTCTTCCATGATTGTTAGGATATGACCCAAGAGTTCAAGAGCTAAGGTGGCTTAGATCCAACTTCTCTATCCCTCCTCACTCTGTGTAACTTTTATGTATTTGTGTCCTCTGGCAAATCGACCCTTCTATGGAAGAAGCATATAAGATAGAAAAGCCCTAACTGGCAGACTTTAAATACTTTGTGGTCACTGAGGCAAATTCCCCTCTTGCTACACACCAGTCCACCTTTTCTTAGTCATATGCGTCATTGACAGTGATTCTTTGGGCACTTCTCATATGAAAGTCATCAGTGCTAACATGCTACACCCCCTGAGACTTGCTCTGTGGCTTTCCATTTCACTTTGGATCAAAAATTAATTTTTCAGAAAAGGATCTAATTCAATGTGGAGACAATTGTCCTCTATACCTTGTACAAATGAAGTCTGTTTAATCATGGTGCATAGATCTTATGTTACTTTGGGGCCAGCTATGACAGTCATAAGTCACTACAATTGACTCAGGTATGTCAAAGTCATCAACAGGATATCCCAGCAGAGGCTTCAGTCCAATTCATTTCAATAAGTAAACAATCATCATTGACCCCTTATTCATCTCTCCTTTTATGACAAGCTTAGTTGCTTTTACTTTTATTTCACTGTATTTCAGTCAAGAAAAGAAAAGAAAGCAATGATTTTGGAGTCAAAGGATTGAGATTCATATCCTACATCTTCTGCTTACTATATGGATATTCTTGGACAGCTTGTTTCATCTCTCTGATCCTTAGTAAATGAAGGGATTAGATTGGATTGCCTCTGAAATAATATTAATTTGTGGTTTTTTAAGTAAATATTCATCATCAGGAATCTCTGTTTGAGTTTCACACCATTGCTTTTGTGTGTGTGTGTGTGTGTGTGTGTGTGTGTGTGTGTGTGTGTGTATGCTTTATGTTTTCTTGTCTATTTTTTTATTTCTTTTTTTATTATTATTATAGCTTTTTATTTACAAGTTATATATATAGGTAATTTTACAGCATTGACAATTACCAAACCTTTTTTCCAATTTTTCCCCTCTTTCCCCCCATCCCCTCCCCCAAATGGCAGGTTGACCAATACATGTTAAATATGTTAAAAGTATAAATTAAATACAATATAAGTATACATGTCCTAACAGTTATTTTGCTGTACAAAACAAATTGGACTTTGAAATAGTGTATGCCTATGAAGGAAATCAAAAATGCAGGTGGAAAAAAATAGAGGGATTGGGAATTCTATGTAATGGTTTATAGTCATCTCCCAGAATTCTTTCGCTGGTTGTAGCTGGTTCAATTCATTACTGCTCTATTGGAACTGATTTGGTTCATCTCATTGCTGGAGATGGCCACGTCCATCAGAATTGATCATCATATAGTATTGTTGTTGAAGTATATAATGATCTCCTGGTCCTGCTTATTTCACTCAGCATCAATTCATGTAAGTCTCTCCAGGCCTTTCTGAAATCATCCTGCTGGTCATTTCTTACCGAGTAATAATATTCCATAATATTCATATATCACAATTTATTCAGCCATTCTCCAACTGATGGGCGTCCACTCAGTTTCCAGTTTCTGGCCACTACAAAGAGACCTGCCACAAACATTTTTGCACACATAATCTTTAAGATTTCTTTGGGATATAAGCCCAATAGAAACACTGCTGATTCAAAGGGTATGCACAGTTTGATAACTTTTTGATCATAGTTCCAAATTGCTCTCCAGGATGGCTGGATGTATTCACAATTCCACCAACAATGTATTAGACACCATTGTTCTTAAACAATAGGATATGAGAGATTTCTTTATAAATGAAATCATATATATAATGTATGATCCCAATAAAAAAGGTCAAATATTGTGCTAGGGACTGGAGTTACAAATAAATGATAGAAATGAGGTGGGGAGAGCAGCTAGATGGTGCAGTGGATAGAGCACTGGCCCTGGAGTTATGAGAAACAACTACTTTGTTTGATCCTGAGCAACTCAGATTTCTGGAGAGAGAGAGAGACAAAGAGATACTGGAAATAGAAATGTGATAACTCCATTTGTAAGAAGTTTATAGTTTATAGTAAAAAGAATAAATACAAAGTAATTAAATACAAGCTAGTTTGGGAATTAGATTATTGGCCATTTGGAGAATCGAGGAGATACAGAATGAAGATGGAAGGAGAGGAATATAACCAAAGATAAATTTTTTAAATGACCCAAAATAATGAGTAATTGAGGGTTTTTTTATTTAATTAAAAAAAAACTAAAAGAAGATTAAGAACTTTTTAAACAATGGACAATTCAAGAAGAAAGACTAAGGAAAGAAATAGCTTATTGCTTAGGGAAGATGATGATGGAGAAAAGACCAACTACTCATCCCATTTTGCTTTTGTATTTCACCCAAGGAGGATATGTTTTAAATTGTAAATTACATTCTAAGATAGTCTCATTTAAAAAAAAATATTCTTTAGATCCAAATAAATCATATTGTAGATTACTCAGTTGATTTTCAGAGCCACTGTTTTTCATCTTTGAAATCACATACAACAGAAGTTCCAAAAACCAAAAAAAGTTGAATAATCCAAGTTTTTAAAAGTGTGGATTCTAAAAATTGTATACTTGAAAACTTTATACTTAACTTTAGCAAATTTCTAGGAAAAATTTCTAATGAGATATTTGTTGTCATTTTTTAAAGTTATCAATGTAAGGCAACATGGATTACATTATATATGACATGCTAACCTATGTTCATTTGCTTTTTTGGCAAATTTATTATGTTGGCAAATATGAGAAATGCCTTAGAAATAGGCATTTTGAATTAATGTATCTTGATTTCATGAAAAATGATAATAGAAGACAGAAAAACTCAGCTCTAGATCTTTTTCTATTTTCTCTGCTAAGGAGAATGTCTTATATTCTAAGGATTGGACAACAGGATAAGAATAAAAATAGAAAGTATCTAATTGCTCTTAATTATTTAAAGTCACTAGACTAGATGAGTGGTATTGATCTCTCAGTCACTCTATAAGAACTTATTGAACATTTGGTAGATGAAATGCTAGGGATAAAAAGACAATTTAAAGTTTCTATCTTCAAGGCACTTACCTTCTGTACTTAGAGTACAGTATGTATATAAACAGATATAAGATTTCACACATACACACACACACACACACACAAAATACAAATAGATAAACTAGATGATCTCTAATGTCTCTTCCAGCTTTCATTTGATAATCCTACAACCTTGGCTAAATTCCAGACTATATTATTTAAAGAATGTTGGTTGTGCATTTAGAAAAAGAAGTGGTCACAAAAAGCTAACATGCCATACTTATTTCCTTTTGTTGGTAGAGTTATTGAATTGATGTGCAAATGCCGTAATTATAGTTGAATGAGATTGTGCTTAAAGCATCTGTATTTCATTCTCATTTTTTGGTGAAAAAAGAAAGGTTAGGATGAGAATACATTTAGGTAGATTCAGTTAGGTTAATGTCTGGCCTCAGAAATTAGCCTCTAATTGTTTAGTTTTGTCTTTGAGGGTACTCTTTAATGTTATGTTATGATCCTGTGCTATTTTTTTTTATCTTGAATAAAGGCATTGGTATCATACTTGTGAAATTTCCAAATTATACAAAGCACAGAAAGAAGGGCTAAAATATTAGGCCATATCACAAACCACCCCTTGTATAGTCTAAATCTCTTCCCAGATAGAAAAAGGATCTTTTGTGTGTGCATGTACACGCATGCATACACACACACACACACACACACACACACACACATCTCAAACCCAGTATCTTTTAAAGATGGAATGTCTGAGTTTTAGAATCAGTTAAAAGTATAAAATACATGTAAATCTCTTCTAACCACTTCTATTGAATGAAAAAAATAAACTAGGTGTGAACCTATCTGGAAATAATATGTGTCAAACTATTGGGTGAAATCACATGATCAAATATGAGAATGACTGAAAGATAGCTTAATGCAAGAATGGGATGGATAACTTTCTGTGGCTAAAGTCTGGTCCTGCAAATAAATAAGCTAGATATATTTTCCAGAATAGTTCATACTTTTGAATTATCAAAATAGTTCTGTTATTTCCTTTTTATTACTAAACAGAATAATAGTAATAATTACAAAGAAATAGTATGGTTTAAAGTATAAAGGTAGCTTCAATTAGTAATGGCATGAATTCAAATTTTACCTCTGCTACATACTGCCTTTGTGACTCTGGACAAGTCATTTAGTTTCCTAGTGTCTCAAATAATCTTCTGCTTCTAGTCTTCATTAGTAGAGGAAGTTCCTTTCTGGGTTTTTCCTACATTAAGGAAATTATAACTTCCATCAGAAAAAAAAAGTAATTAATATCAAGCACAATATAAAATAAGGAGATATCTATGTTTACCAACCAAATCACAATATGTATTGAAGAGGGACTCTTTATAGTTGAAAATATTCTCCTGTGTGATAATAATGTTGTTTTGGTTATATTAGGACCTGGAACCCCACAGAGTCTTTGGGTAGAGATCTGTAGACACTCAAAAGAGTTTTGCTTGACCATCCATATATAAAAGACCAAGCAATCTGTTGCCAAATCATGACGCAATTAAATGGATACACTATAAAACATTCATCACTAAAAACATACATTTATCTGGGCCAGACAATACAAATGGACAACAAGTTGGGACCAGAATCAGCCAGAAGGAAAAGTATATCCTATATTGCTTTCAGGAAATTATTAAACTCTTTAAACTTTATTAAAAATGAGCCTTTTTCTAGAAACAAAGATCTGTCTTTTGCAACCATTATTCTATTGGTTGGTATTGTTATAAAAATACAGATAACAATCTCTGAAGAACTGAAAATGAAGAGAATAATACTCTCTTACTAATACTTACTAAGAGAGTAATAGAGTGTGGATGTTGGATATATGAACAAGCTTTAGTAAATAATCAGTGTGAAACTTGAAAGAACAGAAGTAAATATTTTATTAAAGAAATGGGAATATGTGCTAGGAAAAGAATATGGGTTATCAACATGGTTAGTGTGATATATTATAGGGTGTTCACTCTGATTGCTCCTCTTGATAGTTTAGTGTTTTTAAAACATGGTGGATCATGAGAAACAACTTATCAATGGAAGGCATGATAAAATAGAAAAATAATTTTTATTAAAGCAATAAAATGGGTAAATGAGATTTCATATTTCTAACAGCTGGGGGAGACTCAATAGCATTTCTTTTGCGCTTCCATCATTGATGTGTTTGCAATCAGCAAGGCCCAGGGCTCTATCCACTGCACCAAGAACAGCCCAATGTCTTTGGTTACTTTGTAGTAATTCTCTTTATTCTGTATGTACTTATATTTGTACTTGTGGTTGCTCCAGTTAAAATATGATTTCTTCATAAAAAGAGATTGTTTAATTCATCGTTTATATTTGTATAACCAGTGCCTAGCACAGGACTTGGCATATAGTGCTTTAAAAATATTTGCTGAATAATTCATTCCATTAATGAATATCACAAATCATCTATGATTTCTACTTCATCCTTGTTGATCCCTCTAAAATCACCTTAAAATCCCCATGGGGGATTCTCCCACTATGCAGGAAGTCTTAAACATGTTCACTTAGCTGCATTGTAGCCTCTAGAGAGTTTTTCTGGGACTTATTAAAAAAAACAGGTTGAACAAAAGATCTTCCTTGACTTCAGATAAAGGTTTGGTGGCAGTTACTGAAATTCTCTCATTTTCTTTTATGTGTTATGTAATACCCAAATATCAAAATTTAGATGGCACTTTCTGTACAAAATCCAGTAGCTGAGGTGTCTGTCAAACAAACATTTTAATTTCATATAAAAAGACCACAAGTACATATATAAATATATACAGAACAGATGTAAAGATAATCCATGCAAAGTAAACTAAATGCAGTGGGCAGTTCATGGTACAGTGCATAGATCCTGGAGCCTAGAGGCAGGAAGACTTAATTCTGATCTAACCTTAGACATATTAGTTGTATGTATGATCCTTAGCCCTTTTTGTTTTAACTCCTTATCTGTAAAATGAGTTGGAGAAGGGAATGGCAAATTACTCCAGGATCTTTTCCAAGAAAACCCCAAATGGGGTCACAAAGAGTTGGATATCATTAAAACACCTGAACAGCAGTAAAATACTAGAATAGTTTGAGAGACAGGCCATTAGTTTTTCAGGTGATCAAGAAATGCTTTATAGATAACAGAGTCATTTGAGCATTTTAGTATAGACCAAAGCAAAATGTAAGTGTCTAGGTTTGATAGTCATATTGTGACTACTACTATATGTGAAGAATAAGTTACTCACTGGGAAAAAATCATTTCAGTGGTAATTATCAGTACAATGTTGACATTTTGATGTAAGATTAAATAAAGTATTGCTTTAAAGTTCCAGGGGTCCTCGAAACTTTTTAAATGGGGGCCAGTTCACTGTCCCTCAGACTGTTGGAGGGCAGGACTGTAGTAAAAACAAAAACTTTGTTTTGTGGGCCTTTAAATAAAGAAACTTCATAGCCCTGGGTGAGGGGGATAATCGTCCTCAGCTGCCACCTCTAGCCTGCAAGCCGTAATTTGTGGACCCCTGCGAGTTAAACCATTACTCTCTCCTTCTAAATAACTTATTCATCTTTGTGAATTTTAAATCTCTAACACTTAAGGTATTAATGTTTTAGTTTCTTTAAGAAAGAAAAACAAAGCAAAAGTAAGGTCCCACAAGTGCTCTAGTCTTATTATCAGGCCATTCTATAAAGTAGATTTTCCAAGAAAATGAAAGAAGTCACTTTCTGTAGTCTCATTCATTTGTTGATCATTAGTTTGTAAACTGAATTTTAGTTTTTTGCTAGACTAGGTATATAATAACTGGGTAATTTGCCTCTGTTCAGGAGACCCTCTGGCACAGAAGTTCCAATGTCTGGTAATGCAAATTCTTTTGAGGAAAAACTAGAAACTAATTGAAGTCAGAAATAATATTATAAGAACCTCATTTACTCTCTTTTCCTTCTTCTAAAGCATTAACTGATATTAATTCAATATCCCTTTTATTGGGAAACAAGAATGCAGAGGAGTTTCCCAAATATTTCAATGTAGATCTGTCATCTCAAAGGATCAGCCAGAAAGGACTTCAAATATCATTGGCATAATACCCTGACTGAAGCTCTGAGATGTTTAATAACTTGCTGAAGGTTTTAGAGCAAGTAACAGAGCTGGAATTTAAACCTAGGTTCTCTGATTCCAAATTTAATGCCCTTTCTATTACACGGCATGATTAGTTATTTCATTAATATTAAGCGCTTTTTTTTTTTTTCAATTGTATCTCCTCCCCTTCTCATTCTATGGGAATTTTACATGTTTTTCCACAAAAAGAAAAATAAAACAAACTTTGAACAGAGAGGCAGTGGACTTAAAAATGCAGAATAAGACATTCATTTTTGGATATGGCCTGTGTAGAAAATTCTTTTGTTGGACTATATATTTTATTATGAGTATTTTCTTTTTCTTCCTTCCTTCCTTCCTTCTTTCCTCTTTTTTGTACTGTTCACAAGTCTGACTTAATACTAATTTTACTGGAATCCTGGAATAGTGTGTGTCTGTGTTTATGTGTGTTGGAATGTAGACTTTGATCTCCATAAAACCTGAAAAGTAAAGATGGTAATTTACTTAAAGTGTCTTAGCAGTGGTTGCAGTATTTTATTTATTCTGCCTCACTGAGCTTGTTAATGATCCCTTCTATAAGGGGGCCTTCTCTAAATTTCCAATTACAATTTAGGGTTCCATCATTAGAAGAGTTTGAGGATATAGGTGCAGGTCTGAATGTAAACAGCCACAAACACATAAATGAAATATGGGTGACATAGCTAGTAGTAAAATATTAGCAAATTTGGACATAGACACACACACACACTCCACACATCACACAGCAGCACAGTGACATTTGTTCATTTCTACTCCTTTCAGCAGCATAAAGGATTAATAAGGCAATCAATACCTGCTAAATGCTTAGAAATTTTCTAAAAAATATCAAAAAACAAGTACAAAAGATTATCATTACCATAAATGATAATCTGTTGAAAAGCTCTATTTGAAATAGTACCAAAGCACAGTTTTATGTCATATAAATTAACATCAGCAATGACCTAAAATCATATAGTTCACATTTTGTTAAAAGTGTCTTTTAGACATAATATACACAGTTCTTGAAAATCATAACAATTAATAGTTAAAAGAAGGATTAAATATGAGATCATTAGTTTGAAGGAAAAGTTTCCACTTTATTAGTAGCAAAAGATTATACTTAGCCTGATATTTTACACTGTGAGCAGATGGTTTGACAGTTTTATTGTTTAGTAAGAATGATAAATGATGATTTAACACTTAGCAAACAAATTTCTGTACTTTTGGGAATCTTTCCATGGCTGAGGATGTTGTAAAAATTAATAAAATATTTGTGTATTTGTCCTGCCCCAGGATTTTATCTATATAAGAGGCTCCTAGTGTAGAAATTCTTTCTGCCAATGTAGCTATTCAACTTAGAGCTTTAGAGTTCCCTTGAGTCACTGAGAAGTTAAGTAGCTTAGAATTATGCTTAATATGTGTCTGAGGCATAACTTGACACATACTACCTGTGTGGCCCTGAGCAAAATCACTTAACCGTAACAATGTTCCAGGCATCAAAGACTTTATTTAAGTCACAGAGTAAATGATAATCTGCATTAGTAGCAGGAGTTTCCTCACCTCAAGAATTCTCCAATGAAACCATCAGTTTAACCTCCTTGTCCTGTAGCAATGGTATGTTCCACATAGGACCTCCATTTTGTGAAGGGACCCGGACTGACCAATATTCATTCCTTTTTCAGTTCTCACCGAAACTTCCCTTAGCAACTGGGACCTCTTCATCCTGAAACAATCAACTTCTCCCATCTCCTCATCCTGAAATACACATCCATGAATCTAGCCTCTTATCTTATTAATAAGGCACCTCCATTTTGTTTAAGAGCTCTCCTTTCCAAGTTCTATTTCTGACATTATAGATTTAATACTCATGCCCTCATGTGGTCATGCCTTCTCCTTAAATGCCAATTTTCAGCCTCCTTTTGTATATGGTCTTCCCTTACTATAATGTAGACGCCTTGAATACAGGGATGTCTTTCCTTTTCCTTTTTTTTTTTTGTATCCTCAGTACTTAATACATTGTCTAATATTTTATAAATACTTAATGAGTGTTTGTTGCCTTGCTTTGTCTATTTCATTTTTTACTGGTGACCAAAGCCAATTTATATGGCTGGTTCCATGTAGAAATTAATTTTTGAGTATTATTTTATAACAATAAACAAATTTGGCCTTAAAACTATAAAACATAAATAAAATTAAGACCACTAGTAGGTAACAGATGGTGGAGAAAATAACTAGGAGTATACTGGAGTCAGCTCTGACCAACTAGTGAGAGCTGGTTGTTAAATTTTCATTGTGACCATTTATGAAGTATCTTACATATATACCTTTTCCCCCAGAGGTTCAGTTGTTAAATATTCACTAGCACACCACTGGAAAAAACCCACTTATAATTTTTAGTTGTGTGATAAGTGAGCAATTCACTTAACCCACTTAAGTGGGCAATCTGTAAAATGCCTACATGATCTATAAAGGCTTTTCAAACTTTCATTTATGAAACAGGATAAATAAATTCATTGGAAAGAGACTAAAAGAGCAGCCATTTCTAGAATTGGACTTCCATCAGGGAATTAATAGGCATAAAGTAGTTTGACTGTTTCTTATTGTCAAGAAATACAATGAATAACTTAACATGAATAGCTACATAGGAAGATGAGCCTGGAATTAGTTATTATATCTGGAACCTAATTAGAAAAGTATCTCCTATCCAAGATCTCCAGATTGAGCTGACTACCTAGGAATAAAATATATCAGAAGAAGAAACTTGACTTATGTTCAGTAATATCAATCTAGATTCTGTGACTAAGATATACAATATATATTCTGATCATATCATAGTCAAATAGATTCTGTGCTCCATATGGTTGACTAAGAATGTTATAATTTAAATCAAAAGTATCAAACATACAATTTGTGTGGCTGAGTTAGATTAAAATATAATTCCTATCTGATTTTAATGTGTTAGTATATTAGTAAAATAAGAACTATATAAAAATGTGTTTTTTCTAAGTCAATAAGTGGCCCAATGGGATCATTACATGTGGTTTGGTGGCCCCCATTTCTATTTGATTTTGATAACATTGATTTAGATAACTGACCATAGAAGAAGGTTTGGAACTAGAAAAGAGGCAGAACTGTGCTGCCAAGGTAGAAATTTAAAGGAAAAGGTAATTGCAATAAACCCAGCAGAAGCTAGATATAGATAGTGTTCCCTTAGAATATGTTTCAGGAAGTTTTACCACATAAAAGAAATCTCATAAAGCCAGAAAGGAAACCCAAGAACTATTCTTTAAGTTCAGTATAATTTTCACCCACTTAAGATCTTCAGTGTATTCTGAAATAGCAGTATAATTTTTCTAGTATTTTAAAAATCATCCACAAAATTTTAAGGCAAGAGAAAATAGAAAAGACTTTTTTAAAGCTTTTAATTTTCAAAATACATGCATAGTTTTCAACATTTACCTTTGCAAAACTTTGTGTTCCAAATTTCTTTCTCCCACCCTTATCCTAGACAGCATGTGACCCAATATATGTTAAATATGTGCAATTCTTTTATATATATTACCATAATTGTCATGCTGCACAAGAAAAATCAGATCAAAAAGAAAACAAAATATGAGAGAAAACAAAATGCAAGCAAACAACAATAAAAAAGCGAAAATACTATGTTGTGATCCACAGTCAGTCCCCACAGTCGTCTCTCTGGGTGCAGTTGGCTCTCTCTGTCACAAGACCATTGGAACTGGTTTGAGTCATCTCATTGTTGAAGAGAGCCATGTTCATCAGAATTGATCATCATGCAATCTTCTTCTTGTTGTGATTCTGCTCATTTCACTTAGCATCAGTTCATATAAGTCTTTCCAGGCCTCTCTGAAATCATCCTGCTGGTCGTTTCTTACATTACAATAATATTCCATAACATTCATATACCACAATTTATTCAGCCATTCTCTTTTTTTTTTTTTTTATTTAATAACCTTTTATTTACAGGATATATGCATGGGTAACTTTACAGCATTAACAATTGCCAAACCTCTTGTTCCAATTTTTCACCTCTTACCCCCCCACCCCTCCCCTAGATGGCAGGATGACCAGTAGATGTTAAATAATATTAAAATATAAATTAGATACACAATAAGTATACATGACCAAACCGTTATTTTGCTGTACAAAAAGAATCAGACTCTGAAATATTGTACAATTAGCTTGTGAAGGAAATCAAAAATGCAGGTGGGCAAAAATATAGGGATTGGAAATTCAATGTAATGGTTTTCAGTCATCTCCCAGTTATTCAGCCATTCTCTAGTTGATGGGCATCCATTCAGTTTCCAGTTCCTTGCCACTACAAAAAGGGCTGCCACAAACATTTTTATACATGTGGGTTCCTTTCCCTTCTTTAATATCTCTTTGGGATATAGGCCCAGTGGAGACACCGCTGGATCAAAGGGTATCATGCACAGTTGATAGCCCTTTGGGCATAGTTCCATATTGTTCTCCAGAATGATTTGATCAAGTCACAACTGCACCACCAATGTATTAGTGGCCCAATTTTCCCACATCCCCTGCAACATTCATCATTATCTTTTCCTGGCATCTTAGCCAATCTGAGAGGTCTTAATTGATTAGAAATGGCTTTAATTTCATCTGGAAATTGTCTGTTCATATTCTTTGACCAGTTATCAATTGGAGAATGGTTTGTATTTGAGGCAGCTAGGTGGCGCAGTGGATAAAAGCTCTGAAGTCAGGAGGATCTGAGTTCAAATTTAGTCTCAAACACTTAACACTTCCTAGCTGTGTGACCCTGGGCAAGTCACTTAACCCCAATTGCCTCCTCAAAAAAAAAAAGAAAGAAAAAGGAGAATGGCTTGTATTCTTATAAATTTGAGTCAATTCTCTATATATTTTAGAAATGAGGCTTAGAAAAGTGACTTTTTGAACTGAAAGTGAGTTGGATAATAAATATAAGGAATAATCTCTTTGTTTCTGTCCTGTGTGTACATAAATTGAGATGATATTAGCACAAGAGTTATAAATTTTCAAGTCTTGAAATTCTTGTTAAAAAAAAAAAAGGAAATAATGTATTAAATAAGTGGAACAAAAGGAATAAGGGATAAAATTAAATGTAACATGAAATCTAAGAAAAGGTGTATGAAATAAACTGGCAGATGAAAGTGAAGAAGGCAAAGCTCCAAAAAAATTGACAAAACTAAAGCTAAACATGCTGGGAAGCTGTAATGGACAATTGGGCAGATGCTCTATTTCTTTATAGGACAAAAATAGACAAAAGTTGATGATTCAAATGCTTCATTCAAGTTTTTAAATCTGGTAATAAATCCAGTCCTTTCCCTTTTTTTTTTTCTTTCTTTCTTCCCTTCTTTCTTTTTTGGTGGATAGAGAGGTACCCACCAAATAAGACATGTAATCTTATTGGTATAGAGCAAAGCTCTGAGACTCACAGCTCTTCCAAGTGTGCTGTGAACTACATTAGATACAGTTCCTATCCACTAATGTGTTAATGTATTTTTTTTAAGGGAGAAAGCCAAAGACAGATGTGAGAAAGGAGAGAAACTTGTAGTTTCTAAGTTAATATGTACCTCACAGGGATCCTTTCATATAGTTTACTGGCTTCCAATTGTATTTGAGTTTGACAGCACTGGTATAGAGAACTCTCAGTGAGGAACGTTCCTAAATCCAAGCAATGCATATTAGTATCTAACCTGCAAATTTATAGTTCTAGAGAGTTTTCTGTATTAGTAATAAATTAAGCAACTTGCTGAGTAACAAACATCTTTTATTTCTCAGAGGCAAAATTGAACTCTCATCTCCATTACAACACACTACTTTTTGTTGATACTTTCTTTATCTAAATTTTCAATAAGTATTATCTGTAGGTATGGTGAATAATTTCTACTGCTGTCAAAGCTGAGACTGTTAGATCCCTTAAGCTTGGGAATTCTGAGCTATGTGGACTAAAGCTCAGACTCAGCATTTTCTAAAGCCAGTATGGTTATCCTTAGGCAATGATAGATTTCCCAGCTAGCTTAAGCTGATATGGGCAAACTGGCCCATATCAGAAAGAGAGAAGATCAGTGCTTCTATGACTATCTGTGGTGGTATCAGGCTGCTAAATGTCCACTATACTTCCAAACGGTAAGACAAAGAGTCCCAATTTCAAAAGAAAAAAACTCAAATCATCAATGTTTAAAAAAAAAAAAAAACCAAAACTTCAGTAACAATCCCTTATATAGTATTTATTAAATTTGCCTGAAATATTTATGTAGATTCTTAAGATTTAAGAAGGGCTTTACTTATATAATCATTTGGTCCTTACAACAACTCTATCAGATAGGTAGTAAAAGTGTTATCCTTCCCTTTTTTAACCTACATTTCAAATTTCAAGAAGTAGGTACTAAAAGAAAATTAATTACTGAGTTAGCTACTGATTTCTCTACTACTTAGCCAAACCATGCTTTTTACTGACATAGCATTTTAGAATCCATGGTCGTCTTCACATCATGTTGAAGAAAAACAGTAGGATTCTTGTGGGAAAAAAAATTACAAATTTTCCTCAATATCAGAGAGCCCTATCTACTTCTGCAGTGATCATGAGAAGAAATAATATAAAAGTTGCTACATATTACATAATTTTTTTGTCTAGAAATATTAACTCTTATTTGTTTTATATGTAAGGTCTTTGTTCAATGACCAACATGTCAGTCAACAAGCATTTATTATATGCTTATGATATGTCTTAAGTACTAGAGAAACTGAATCACATTAATAGTGACATTTTTTGCTATCAGTGAAACCAAAGAGCTTAAGAAATTTACAATTAAATAGAAGGACATCTCACAGACTCTTGGAGACTTAAATAAAAAAGTCTGGTTTCATCATGCATTATTCCACAGAGTACTTTCTTATCATGTATTGCAATACTCATGAGATGTATAAGTATTAAGGAAACCAGCTAGCACATTATATAGAGCATGGATACCTGGAGTCAGGAAGATCTCAGTTTAAATCCAGCTTCAAACACATGTGCTAGCTGTGTGACCCAAGCATTTTAATCTCAGTTTATCTAAATTTCCACATCTTTAAAATAAAGATGATAGTAGTATATATGTCTCTGGATTGTTGTGAGGATAAAATAAATATCTAACCTTAAAGAACTTTGTTTACATAGATAAATCTAGTTGTTGTTATCATGTGTTAATATCTTTTCAAAAGGGAAGCCAAGAAAGGAACTTGACAAGATCCTTCAAAGTATCAAATGATCTGAAACGTGAATTGATATTAAGAAGTGAATGAGGGATATCCACATTATATGATCTACAAGTTAGAAGGCATGACATTTTCTCTGATCCCTATAACACCTCAAAAGTCATGCACCAAAGATTAAGCAATTTAAGCCATTTCCACAGTCTTGGACACCAAGAACCTAAATAGAATAAAAACTTGATACAATAACAGCACAGAGAACCAATATACTCTAACTCCTAAAAAGGACTTCATCTCTCCTCCATTCATTACCACAACCATATCCACCACCTTCTTTCTACCTTATCTCACCCCACCAGTATCATGAAGATCCAAACTCCAGGCTACATTCTAACATAACCCCCTCCTTCCTTTTCTAATGCTATAGAGTTCCAATGGCAGAAATTTATTTAGTCTCTGATGGGTAGTGCTCTATTGAATTAGTGAGGATAGAAGTGAGGATTTGAGAGTTACACAAAACCATCAGCCTCATTTTCTCTTTTTGAGTCATTAAAGTTTAGTGGTAAGATAAAAGTCAAGATGATTAGTGATGACCTGAGATGCAATGGATGGTCTTGCCATCTTCAATGTTTGACCAAACTCTTAAGTTTGGTCTTAAGTTTCCACAGTGCCTGTTCTAGCCACCTTCAACACCTTTGGAACAATTATTCTTATTAAACCATTTGACTGGGTAAAGGTTTAACATGCTTGTAACAGATATCCCCTTAACTTACCGATGGATTTGAGGCCTGTTAACTGAGGCCCTTGAGGTCTTACCCTGGTTTAGCCCATCTGCCAGGGTGCTTTTTCTGTGTTCTGGCCACTGCATTTACCACAAATGTTTCCTGGAACCACAAATGATAGTTGGGTGAAGGTGACACCAAAATTGAATGAGCAGAGCCAAAAAGGCTTCAACAATCCATTATATCAGAGTTGTTAGTCCTTCCTGAGCATCCCATACACCTCAAAGAGTGCTTTGTACTGCTGGGGCAGAGAACTAAGAAAAAGAGGAAACTGAACTACTGTGTGGGAATAGAGGTGGGGAATGGATTATGTGGCATTCTACTAAGCTTGAGAGAACAAGCCTACCATATATCTGAGTCTCATCCTCCACCTCCCTCCCCAGGACATTTGAGGAAGAGGTCTAGGAAAGTTAACTAACTATAAATTGACTAGTGTGAGAGGAAGCTGGGGCCCTTTGAGATCTGACCAAAAGGGAAATCACTATCAGAAAAGAGTTAGAAAATGAATAATAGGATAAGAAATAAAGAGAAAAAGAGGCTAAAATTTCCAAAGACTTAAGGGAGGCAAAACTCAAAGACCTTGAACATAACCAGACAAACAAGAAAGACGATCACACAAGGGAATATGACCTCCAAATCTTGTAAATAAGTTAAAGCATCTTTGAATAAATACTATAACACAAAGGAACATAATTCAGTACTGAGGAGACTGAAGACCTTATGGATTTTGAAGAAAGTTCATATATACAGCATGCTATTTCTAAAGAATTTAAAAGAAAAATGATAATTGTTTTAGAGCGGCATTTATGGCTTGCACAGCAGAAATAGTTCACAGAGTAGAAAATTTTAAATGTACAGTGGTAGTTTTCACCAAAGAAACAAACAAACAAAAAAAAAGGGACAACTGATTGGGGATGCAAATATATTGAAGTAAAAGATAATCTGAAAAAAAAGAGAAGCAAAAAGAAATAACATTCCATTGCATGGAATGCAATCAAAACATATTCAAGATAGGTTATATAGAAAGACCATTTGAGGATTCCCAGTCTCTCAGAACATGTTTTAAAAAAAAAAAACTGAAAACCACAATGCAAGAAATAATATAAGAAAACTACCAAAAACTTCTGAACACAGAAAACTTCTGCCACAATAAAACATACTATGTTTGTTTCTTTTTTTTTTTTTTTTTGGGGGGGGGGGAGAGGGGAGAGGAAAGGGAATGAAAGTAGAAACTCTACTCCATGGTTTAAATTTAACAGTTACTTTGAGAAAAACTAATTTTTCAAGCAATCAGTAAAAAGGCCTTTTTGAATAAAACAAGATTGTTCTACAACCATTAGAAAACATTAGAAGAAATGGAATAATTTGTTGCAACAAGCACTATAGTTCAAGTTGCAGTCCAAAGTGATATTCCTTGCAATCTGAGCCTGACCATAAATGAAAAAAGATGCATTTTCAAAACATTATTGGGAAGAGAAAAAAACAACTGAAGAGAGTGTTTTCTTCTCAGACACCCCAGACAAAAGAAATATAAGAAAGGTAAACAAACACAGCAACCAAGGATAACAACAATAACAGCGACAGATCATTAAGAGACAAATTATAAAAATTACTTGCCCCATTACTCTGTTTGATACAACTGATTTAGATTATCAAAGGAAATGATAAAAGGAGATCAAAATAGAGTATTTCTAGACCTCATTAAAAGGCAATAATCATCAAAAACATCAGAAGTTGTTGAAAAATGGAGACATATAAATCAAAAAGACTAATTAAGGGGAATCAGAAACAATGGAACTCAGTAACCCAATGTTTGATAAAACAGAAACCATAAAGAAATCCTTATTTGACAAAAACTGTGAAGTAAATTGGAAAGCAATCTGAGAGAAATTAGGCTTAGATGACCACCTCATGACATATTCAACAATGCATTTCACAGATGGATGTGTCAGTTTTATATTCAAGATCATAATATAAAAGTATATAGGAAAATAAACAGAGCATGTACTTCTCATAGCCATGGGTAGGAGATGTATTCTTAACCAATGAAAGGAAGCAGATTAAAAAGATAAACTAACTTTGATTACATGGAACTGAAAAGTTTCTGCACAAGACAAAAGGGGTGAAAGTGGTCTGATGGGGGGGAAAATATGTATTAAATTTCTCAGATAAGGATTGGTTATCAAAGATATGTAAATAATTGAGGTACACAAAAGAAAAGTAGTCAAAGAATATTAATAAACAATACTGAAAAGAATTATAAAAATAATTATAACCACATGAAAATGCTCCAATTCTCCAATGAAAAGATAATTATATATTAAAATAACCCAGAAATTTCAGCTCATACTCTACGAAATGTCAAAGATAACATTTGTTAATGTCAGAAAGGTGTGGGATGTAATTTTGAGTTATGAAAATAAAGTGACATTTTAATTACTTTTGACCCAGAGTTTTGGTTATTGGATTTATATTCCATGAAAACTACTTTTTGTGGTAGTAAAGAATTAGAAACAAAGTGATGCCCATCATTCAGGGAATGGCTAAACAAATTGTAATACATGAATATAATATACTATTACTGGGCATAAGAAATGATGAATCTGTTGAATAAATAGAAGCACAGAAAAATCTGCATGAACATATGAATACATAGTGAAGTAAGCAGATCCAAGAAAAGGATATACACTATAACTAAAATACAGGTGAAAAGGATACATACACACACACATACATGTGAATGTTGCAGAATTATGAAGAACAAGTGTGGCTCAAAAAAAAGTTTTATATTGCATTATGTACAATTTACATCATGGTGCTTACTATCTCAAAAAGAGGTCAGGTTAAGGGAAGGGATAGAATTTGGAACTCAACTTGGGGGAGGTATTTATTTAATATTTTCCCCCATCCAAAACAAAAATTTTATGTTTGTTTCTAAAATTTTTAACTTATAACTTCTCTCCTTTGTCTCTACTCACAATTAAGAAACTACTTGTGAAGTTATGAAAAATATGAAAAATAAAAGTCAAGTTGTGGGGGGAAAAAACAATATAGATCTCCCAGGGTCACACAACTAGAAAGTGCTAAGTGTCTGAGACTATATTTGAACTCAAGTCCTCCTGACTTCAGGGCTGATACTCTATTCACTGTACTACCTAGCTGCCCCTTACTTGAATTGTTTCTTTCTGGATGCTTATAATATTTTCTCCTTGACCTGGGATTTCCAGAATTTGACTGTAGTATTCCTGGGAGTTTTCATTTTGTGATCTCTTTCAGGAGATGATTGGTGGGATTTTTTAAAATTTCTATTTTACCTTCTAGTTCTAGAATATCAGAATATCTAGAATATTTTTAATTTCTTGAAATGTCCAGGCTCTTTTTTGATGATGACTTTCAGGTAGACCAGTAATTTAAAAATTATCTCTCCTGGATCTGTTTTCCAGGTCAATTGTTTTTCCAATGAGATATTTCATATCTTTTTAATATTTTTTTCATTTTTTTGCTTTGGCTTTCTCAAAAAAAGTCATTAGCTTCCATTTGCTCAATTCTAATTTTTAAGGAACTATTTTCCTCAATGAGTATTTGTATCTCCTTTCTCAATTGGCCAATTTTGCTTTTTAAGACAGTCTTCTCCTCATTAACTTTTTGTATTTCCTTTTACACCACTTTCAATTCTTTTCCTAATTTCTCCTCTATCTCTCTTACTTGGTTACCAAAATCTTTTTTGAGCTCTTCCATGACATGAGCCCAATTTTTACTTTTCTTGGAGGCTTTGGATGTATGAACTTTGACTTTATTATCTTCTGAATGTGTGTTTTGGGCTTCCTTGACACCATAGTAACTTGCATTGTTCAGAAACTTTTTTTGTTGTTCTTGTCTGCTTATTCATAGCCTGCTACTCGGCTTTTTTAACTCTTTGTTAAAGTATGGCTTTGTTTTCAGAGTGGATGGTGCAATGTCTCAAGTTTCAGGGATTTTATGCAGCTGTTTTCAGAGATCCTTCCAGAAACCTGGAAGCACTCTTCCATAAGCACTCTTTTCTGCCCTGGAACTGTGAAGAGTGTCCAGGCCCTACTGTAGCTGTAAGATCTAGTGTGCTAAAGCAGCAGAGTTCTGCTTTGCTGATGCTTCAGCCCTGAGTCTAGGGCTGCACTGCCACTACTTTGGGCTACTCTGGGACTGCACACCAGACTCCCAACCTGTTACCAGAGATCCTCTCTACTGACCTTCTGAGTCCCCCACCCCCTCGGTCTCCTCTCTTCCCCCTCTCCACCCCCCACTTTGCCCCCTGTGTTCCTGAACCCAGAGGCTGCAATAAAGCCTGTGCTAGGATTCTGCATTGGCCTCCCACCTGTTTTCACAGACCTTTTCTGCTGACCTTCCTGGACCTCTTTGGTGTTTTCTGGACTGAGAGGTCTGGAAGCCAGCAGTACTGCCACTAATTCAGAAGTCAGGCTGAGCCAGCCCAGGCCTAGGACTGCAAGTTGGACTTCCACCCTGAGGTCAGAGATCTTTCCTGCTAACTTTCTAAATTCTCTTTGGTTAGAAAATATTCTAGTCTATCTTTTGGGTTGTTCTAATGCTCTAAAAAAATTTTGAGCCATTATTTAAAGGAATATGGAGCAATTTGGGGGAGAGGTTGGGTGAGTCCCTACCTTTACTCTGCCACCTTGGCTCTACCTCCCAGAACTTTGAAAAATATATATTTAAAATTTTTTAAAAATATAATTGGAGAAAAATGAAATATATTTTCTAAAAAAGAAATAAATGCTCTCACCTTCTTCATAAAGACAGGATGTTCACAAGTATTGTATATTGTACTTCTCTGGGGGCTTTTTCTGTAAAAAAAAAAAAAATTGTCTAATTTTTTCATTTCTTTATCCTTTTTTGTTTGTTTTAAAAATATTGTTATATGGAATGGTTCTTGTGAAATTTATTTGGAAGGAAGGAAGGCCAAAAGCTTTTTGACTAGTCAGAAGCATCATCATCATTTATTATGAATGATTTCTAGAAAAGAGTTTTGAATATATGTTGTTGTTCAGTCATGTCAAACTCTTCATGACACTCCTTGTATCATAGCACATCATCCTCTGCTGTCATCCATCTCTCAAAATATGTCTAAGTTCAAGTTCATTGTTTCCATAATACTATCTATCCATCTCTTCCTCTGCTTTTCCCTTTTCCTTTTGCCTTCAGTTTTTCCCATCAGTATTTTCCAATGTTGCCAAAGTATTTAAGCTTCAGCTTCAGTATTTAACCTTTCAGTGAATAACCTGAATTAATTGCTTTAAGTTTTCACTGATTTTATCTTCTTGTTTATCCAAGAGATTCTCAAAAATCTTCTATCATCACAATTTAAAAGCATTAATTCTGTGGTCTTCAGCTTTCCTATAGTCCAACTCTCACAGCCATATAGTGCTACTGGAAAAACCATAGCTTTGAGTTTATAGATCTTTGTTGACAAGTTGATGTCTCTTCTGTTTAGTATGCTGTTCAGATTTGCCATAGTTTCCTTCCAAGGAGCAAATGTCTTAATTTAATGACTTCACTTGCGGTCTGAGTGATCTTTGAGAACAAGAATGTAAAATCAAGACACTACTTATATTTCTTCTCCCTTTATTTACCAGGAAGTGATCTGATTAGTAGCTAAGGTTTTAGTGAGGTTTGTTTTTTTTTTTTTTTTTTTAATGTTGAGCTTTAAGCCAGCTTTTACATGCTCATCTTTTATCCTCAAGAGGCTTATTAATTTCTCCTCATTTCTGCCATAGAGTGGTATCAGTGAGCAACAAATAACATCATCCCCAAGAAAAGAAAGAAATTGACTATTTTAATAAATTGGAAATGCCTACTTACTGATATGGGATTATTTTTACTCTGATTACTGTTTTAAGTAAAATTCAAAACACTGTATTAAAAATATATAAAGATAAAAAGATATATAAATGCATAAGCTTAAATATTACCAAATGAAAATATCTGTTAAATTCAAAACTTGAGAAATGGATAAAAATAAAGATATTGAATCTAATTTTAATTATTTCTTACTGAGGTTTTATGGATATAAAGCAATAGTGAAAATGAATGCAAAGGGACCCATAAACTCCTTATAGCAGCAAATATTTGCTAAGTTGAGAAATTGGATCAACAAGAACAATACCAATTTAAAATATGAACTCACTAACAAAATATTACTAAGAAAAACAATAGATTAATAAAAATGTTGTCCCACAAAGAAAATTAAAGGGAACTATAGGCAAAACAAATTTTCAAATTTATTGGCTTGAGACACAAACTAAGCCAGATTATTTTAAGAGCGTCTATAGGAAGGAAGACAACAATTGCATATGGATTGGAATAGATTTGTCAACATTTCTATGGCAATTTATTCTTACCATTGATGACAACAAAACTATCAAACTTACAAAACTATACAAAGCAACATTTTAAAATAACATCAAGCATTTTAATGAACAAACCAAGAGCAAGAATTACAGCCCACCTTCATTAGTAGAACATTTGGCAGAAGGATGACCTATGACCAGGAACATTATTGCCTTAGAAAACAAAGGCATCTTGATAGAAAGCAAGGCTACCTAGAGTTTTATCATTAGGGTAAGAACTGAATCTTAGTGAGGATCTGCTAGATGTTTAACAGACTGTCCTATTTAAGCTTTCTATTACATTGTCTTTAAAGAACTATTATAACATATTTTGTTATTTTTTTCTGGTAAACCCAAAACTATACTATATAAACATTCCATATAAATCATCAAAAGAGTTCAGAAACAGAGTTATAATGCCTAAGTTCTTATGCCACTTATTTCTTATATGGCCTTTGGCAAGGCAATAAACCTCTCTGGGCCTCAATTTCATCAACTATAAAATGAGGGAATTTTTCTATACCTCTTAAGTTCTTTTGGTTCCAAATCTATAATTCTTTGTTCTCCACATTCTTTCAGAAAACCAGTATCCCAGATTTTGGGTAGAATTTAGTTGGTTTATTGAGCTTATGATTAATATATTTTGAGAATTTTTAGGCAACCATTTATTCAAATTCTAGAGTGGCTATGGGAAAACGGATTCTTTATTGCCCCGTTGATGGAGCTGTGAAGTGATCCAACCATTCCAGAAAGAACTATGTGCAAAAAACTATAAAATTGTACATAACCTTTGACCTTATGAAATCATTAGACTTAGAGTACAGATCAAAGCATATTTCCCTTTTTTCAGACATGACTAATGGAGAAATTTGTTTTGCATGTGTTTGTTCAAGGCTTTTCTTTATTATCAATGGGGGAGGGGAATGAGAGAATTTGGAAATAAAAATAGAGTAAAATTAGAGGGAGAAAATGAATTTCTATTCTCTGGCTTCTGAAAAATTATTCAGTGAATCAGCCTTTTCTTTTTAGCAATGGTTAGCATTAGTTCACATATTATACCTTTTTCTTGGATCTCTTTGGGGTATAGAACTAGTAATAATATTAGTGGATCTAAGAGTATACACAGCTTAATACCTTTTGGGGCATAGTTGTGATTTGTTTTCCAAAATGCCTAGGCCTGTTACTATATCTGCAATGCAGCATTCTGGAGCCCTTCCACAAATGTTCATTTTTTTGGTCATCTTTGGCAGTGTGATAAATATGAGGTAAAACCTTTCATTTTCATTTCTCTTATTGTTATAATAACAAAAATTCTGTATTAAGTTTTTATACAAAGAGAAGGATTTCCAGAATAGGTTTGGTAACACATTTCTGAAATATGTGCATCACTGCAATTATGGTCCAAGTTTAAACTTACTCTTCTCATGGAGGCTGTATTTGTGAGAAGGATTGAAATAGATTCTTACAAGAACATTTTGTATTAACTGTTTATCATTTTATCTAAGTGGTCTTTGGGAACCCAGCTTGAAAATTTGAGCAGAAAGTTGCAAATGATATTATTGGCTTTTTCCTCTTCCTCCTCTTTTTTCTCTCTTCTCTTTTCCTTCTTTTATTTATTTTTAGTAATTATTTTGTCCTATGTGATTTTCATTTTTGATTTCTTGAAATATAGCTCTGAAAAGACAGATTTTTAAAAGCCCATTGTGTTTTAAAACCCAGATAACTCTGATTTTCATTGAGTGATCAATAACAGCCCTAATCTAAACCTCTTTGATTCATTTAGTTTTAATAGCTTTAGAATGACTGTAAATAACAGTTATTTTCGGTTTGGCCAGAAATTTCATTCCCAGATTGTTATCTTTGTGATAACAATTGAACCATGGCATCTGACAAACTGAGACCTAGGAAAAATTAGAAAGTTCAAGGTCACTCACTGTATACTGGGCCACCTTATAATGTTATTGGTCCTCTTCAAGAATGAAAGAGAACCAGTTTGGAGCACTTTTTTTTTTTCCCAAATGATTATTAATATTTTGAATTTGTTTTTTTCATATATTCTTTGACCATTTTTCCATTGAAGAATGGATCTTGCTCTTGTATATTTGAATCATTTCTTTACATATCTTGGATATCTTTTTTTTTTTTTTTTTGGCTGAGGCAATTGGGTTTAAGTGATTTACCCAGGGTCACACAACTAGGAAGTATTAAGTGTCTTACGTATGGATTTGAACTCAGGTTCTCCTGATTTCAGGGCCAGGACTTTATCCACTGTGTCATCTAGCTGCCCCTGGATATCATATTCTTACAAGAGAAATAATGCAAATTTTTTCTTGCTGTTTCCTTTTGTGATTTTAATTGTACTGATTTTATGTAAAAAAAACTTTTGATATTATGTAATCAAAAGTGACTGTTTTATCTTCTATCATCCTTTCTATTCGTTGTTTGGTCATGAACTTTTCTTTTATGCGTAGTATATCAAAGACATTATTCCTCTTCCTCTCCTTCATTTATGAGGTGATCTTTTATAATCTAGATCCTATGTCTGATTAGAGTTTATCTTGATCTTATTCTCAAATTGATTTCTACCAGATTTTTTTCCTAGCTTTTCCAGTAGTTTTGGTTTACTAGTAAACATTTATCTCAATAGCATCTTTGACCTTATCAAATATGCTACTATGTTTGTTTCCTTCTGTATGTTAGGTATTTAATTTGCTCCACTGATAAATTTTCTTATTTTTTAACTGGTAACCGATATTTTTGATTTATAGATTTAAATCTAGATTTGAAGGGCCCCTTCCTTTCCACTTTTTCTTTTCCTTGTATTCCTTTGAGATACTTTATCTTTTATTCCACCAGTTGAATATTATTTTTATTTTTTCTAACCCTTATAAAGCAGAAGTTTGATACGACTCTAAATTAATTAATATCGAGGTTATTATAATTTATATCGTGGTGAGATAGCCCAATCATAAGCAATTTCTCTCCACTTATTCAGTTCTGTCTTTATGTCTGGAGTATTTTATAATTTTATTCAGACAGTTGCTTCTATATGGACAGGTAACAAATAAATTCCTTACAATTAGTTCTCTCTAAAATTGGAATGATCTGTTTTGCCCGTTCTAGAGATCTTCAAGTAAGTCAAGTTACCATATATACGGTAACTTGTCAAGTTTGTTATAGTAAGGATTCCTTTTGTGTATCATCTGAACTATTTAGCCTCTAAGGTTTTCAACTCTCAAATTTTAGTTTTGTGGCATAAGAAACAAGACTGCTTTTTAGAGATAGGAGCTCAGCCTAGTTAAAAATAGCATTTTACTAGAATCAGAAGACATGAATTTTAATCCCAGCACTGTCATTAACATTAGCTATGTGGCCTTGGGCTGTGGGCCATTTGAGCTTTAAAATTCTCTGATGTTAAAGTATTGAAGGAAATATTAAGAAGCTATCTATTTCAGTCTCCTGCATAATTAGACTGCCAACCAAAACAAATCATTGACAACTTGGAAAGTTTTCTGCCTATTAGATATGATGGGACATGGCAGTGAACTCACTATTTTAAGTAGAAAAACTATCTTAAACTGAAAAAAATATTGGAAGTAATATCATTAATTCTTAAGATTGCTCATTTCCTATTTACTTTTTGCTTGTGACTGAAATTCCTACATTTTGATTTCAGGAGTTACATATTGTTATTATATATATTATATACATAATGGCCACATTTGTAAATGATAGTTGTCTTGGTAAGTGTTTGCTCTTTCATGAGGAAATTGCTCCAAAATTATTTGTTGTTCATTAAGAAGCAGTGTTTCATCCCTATATATGATGTGCTTTGGGTTTAACATGCATTTGGGACAAGTAAACTCTAATACATCCCACAAGTGACTGTAATTCTGTTCTCTTTCAGGAAACACTGATAGATTGGTGTGATGAAAAAGAACTTAATTTGATTTTAACTACAGGAGGAACTGGATTTGCACCAAGAGATGTCACTCCGGAGGTGAGATAGCATATGCCTTCATATTCAGTAACTAGTCTAACCACATGCTCTTTTAAAATCTTGTGCTCTTTTTATTACTTTCTTTTTGTAATTTCTTTAGGCAAATCAAGTGATATGTATGTAGCAACAAGAGAGTATATTTGCTTACACAGTATTATTCAGACACTACAATCAACATTTTCTTTACATTCTTTGGATTTAAACTAGAAAAGATTCCATATAAGCATGTTGGACTTTTTGTCCAAGATTATAATAAGGCATTTGCTCAATGGCCTGTTTTATGACCCATAATTTAGATATTTTTCTGATTGAGAGAAGAATAATAATGAACAGTTGATGCTGAAAACTCTGTCTGTTGGCATCATGAGTATTTCCCTAACTTCTAAAAAATGTGGCCTTATTCCTTATGTTAACATTCTGTTTTGTCATACAGGATTATGTTTCCCAATATAACAAAGCCCCAATGTAATATATGTATGAATATTCCAGTGTTTTCAATCAGGAACAAATTTTTGCAAGGAAAAAGTCCTCTTTCTCGTGGCTTTAACATGGCTTTAAATGTTAAGTTCATTGTCAGTCATAATTTAGCAAGCTAGAAGAGCTAGATAAATATCTAGGCATTCTGCATCAAGAATCTATTTAAACTCTTATATAGGAAAAAACACTACAGAAAAAGAGAAAATTTCAATCTTCCCCTTTATGTTTTATTATTCATGTTCCAATTTGATCTAAAGAAAAAAATGGTACTGAACTATCGTTTTGGTATTAAATTTAAAAATTGATATAACTGATCCCATTATTGTTTTTCCTTTTACTCTATCTAAGGGGAAAAAAAAAACCTTGATTGAAAAACAATTTAAATGCTATCAGTTGACATCTCTAATTAGCCACTTCATTACTTCTAATCGGCTTTGAATTAAATTCTGATGTAGTTCTTAAACAGGTACTGCTCCTATTTACCCAAGGAAGGATATTGAGTGTTTGAAAGGGTACCTTTTATATAGAGAATTTTCAAGATATTTTGTAGTTCTTATTGAAAATCACATGTAAGGTATTTGTAATGTTTTCATCATTAAAGTGATTCTTCCCCCTCTAAAAATGATTAGATTATATGTTATATTAGTAGATTATCAACTTCACCATTTTTTAAAATCATTTTGTTAACTTCTTGATTTCTGGGAGAAATAATCATTTGATCATTGTTTCTAAAACTAAAAATGATTATTTGTGGGAATACAGTATGGCAACAAAAAATTCTCTTTAGAATTTTCCTCAAAAGATTAAGAAATATGGGGTGATTGGGGCTTTTATCAACAACAAAATTTAGAAGTACTAACAATGTTGTATTCCAGATAAAACAAGTAGAAAAAAAATTGAGCTTATTGTCATTAGTGAGAATAGTTTAAACAGGAAACCACCAAATAGTAATTGTTCCTCTGATGAACCTCTCCCCACCAGGCCCTTTTTCTTTCCCCATTGACATTCTCTCTAACATCTTCTTTCTGGTACCTTCGGATCTCCTCCTATGTGGGATAATGTTCCAAAATTTCTCTCTCTCCTTACAGGACTTTGTATTTTAAGATTAGAAGTCTCTTTATTACCAATTGAATCTCTCTTAAAAATTTTGTTGAGAGTACCTTTCTTGCTGCTTCTCCCAGGCATGCTTTATAGTGCTTGCCCGTCATTACAAGTTATGGCTCTATTAAAAAATCATTTGAAGGTGCAGATTTTCAGAAGGTTACATGTTCCTAAACAGTGGTCAGAATTAGAACTGAGTAATATTGAGGTTCATTACATCTCTATTTTCTATGATATTTTCATAATTTATAACTTATATAACTTATAACAATAATACTATTAGAAATTTCATTCTTAAACTCTATTTATAAATGTGGGAAAATCCATTGTATATCAAGTTAAATAGTCCATGTGACATAGAGCCTCAAGTTAATTATATTATGCTTTACTGAAAAAAAAAACCCACCCATAATCCTAATGGTATTATTATTAACCTGATCAATTTAACTCTGAATTTCCATTTTTAGCATCCTCTTATTTTGCCCCAGTTTTCTTTGTAGTAACAATTTAGTGAAGCTTATACCCTTCCATGATATTTCACATGTTCTAATATAAAGGATTAGGAATGAGTATTTCTGAAATTGGAGAGTTGTTTACATTAAAATTAGGTTTTCAGATGACTGAAAGCAGGATAGGTATATGCCAAAAGCAAATGTATTTAAATTGTTTTTTACTTTAAATCTTTATCATGGCTTTGAAGATACATGAAATTTACTTCCTTGATGGCATATGTTAATATAACTCAGTGTCAACAGATTATAAACTTTAAAAGAAAAATGTAATAGAATGACTACATAAGAAGACCTCTTCAACTTCCATTACAGAATCTCAAACTTTTTAAAATTTAACTAAAAGATTCATAATTGCATAGTTAAAGATGTCTTCTATTATCTGACTGTGTTTCTTGGGTAATTTATTTAACTTCTCTTAGTTATTTCATTTGTAACATAAATAAATTGCATCTATATCTCTAAGACATATCTATTTTATATGAAGATGATGAAGTACAAAATATTTGTATTTCTAAATAATATATTGAAAAAATATTCTAATTGATATAAAGCACAAATATGTATTATTTAGTTCAAGACTAATTGATAGTTCATTAAAAGTTAAGTTACACAAAACTTCTGAGGAGGTAGTGTACCACACAGGAAAGAGCACTGAATTTATAGTTATCAAATAGAATTCCCACTTAACCACCAACTTGCCACTTGGGCTTCAGTTTCCTTTTATGTAAGCTGAAAGAATTAAGCCAGTTGACTTCCAAGTTCTGTTCTATGTTTAGAGCTGTGATTACGTTGGTGATTTTTTTAATTGCAGTATGAACTTTATCCTGAGCTCACATACAACCAAAGAAAAATATTGTCAGCTTCCAGGATTATTTGCAACTACAAATGGCAGCTAACTATATACTTCTAAATGTATTTCAAAGAAAGCAAGAGAGAGAAGGAAAGGTAAAGAATGACAGTGAATATGTATAATAAATGGAATAAAATCATGCAAAAACCAGTGTAAAACTCAGGGAAAAAAATAATTCAGTCAGTCCTGAACTTTATTTAATTTATGTATTACATATTTTAAAGAAAGGAGTTTAGTAAGCCACTAGGATGAAATCAGTCCTAGCAGATAGCTTGTAGCTATTTTCTGAAATTAAGGAATTATGTCTGCTCTTGCCCCTGCATTTTCGAAATACGTGATTCTGTGGCTAGAAACATAAATATTATTGTTCTTTCTTCCATCTCCTAAACAAAAATGTTTGTAAATGTAACTCACCTTCTTGATATAGCTATTTTTCAACTATTAAAAATTTTTATTTAATATTTTATTATTATTTGAATTTTTAAAGGTACATTCTTTTTGTTTCTAAGGATACTTCTTCAATGTGTTAAACATTGAATACCAACATCAAGAGGTGTTATAGCACTCAGCTCAGTTGATAAAGAACATAGAATAGAGATATCTACCATATTTAACTGAATCAATCATGCTTAAGTTTTTGCTTAATTAAAAACATTTATATTAGTTTCTTTCAATTGTAGTTGGATTACATCTATTTTCCGCAATTTCAAGTTTTTTTTTTTTAATTAAGACCCAAGGAAAAACACCTCCCGAGCTTATTTTAATGTAATGACAGAAATTTGAGTTACCATGTAGCATAAAATACAATAGAAAAGGTAAAACTGAAAGTGTCATTTTAAATAAACTTAAAATATAAAATTCCAAATTTGTTTAGTTGACCAAAATAGGAAATGGTTTTATTCTACATAACTTTTATATTTATGACATTTCAAACTAGAATACCTATATTAGTTGGTAGAACCTGCTGAAAAAGTAATGTTACAAAGTGGCCTTTATCCTTATATATAAAAGTAACGTAACAAAGTTACAAAATGGAAAGGTCAAAGAGTTTGCAGACTTTTCAGTTCAGGAAACTACAAATATAAAGAAATTATTTTGATCCAGAGGAGCAAAGAGAGATTTTAGAACCTGAGAAGTGTTGCCAAAATAAACATACTTTAACTGTTACATGAAGACTATTCATACCAGCTGGAATTGTTCTGCTAGTGTCTTAAAATATACAGCATGTCATGAGATATTTCAGTATCTTATCTTGTACAGCACATGTTTACCACTTAACCTATTGAAAGACATTCTTTTAGGTGAGGATAGATCACCAAATTTCATAATTATGTTGTTAGTGAAAAACAGAATTTGCACTACACACATTTGTATTATAGTACAATAAAATTTACTGGAATATATCTATTCCAGAATGTTAAACATATATAAACATATATAAACAACAAACCATATGTTATCTTATTACCCTAAATTACCCTTTTTTCCTTCTTAAACTGAAGATGTTCTTTAAAAACAACAACAAAACAACATATAAAGCAAGAACAGGGAACAATTAAAAGAAACAAAGTACTGGACCAAAAATAACCAAATACAGATGAAAGATTCTTAAGTGTGCTTTTATAATTTGTGAAAAATCAATAAAAACTATTGTACTCCTTTGGCAAAATTATTCATTTTGGAAAGCAGAAAAACTGTCTTATATAGTAGTCATTTGGATCAGAGATACTAATCCTTTTCAGTGCTACAAACTTTATAAGTTTTGTTTTATAAGAAAAGTATCTTATTGACATAGGTGAAATTAGTAAAATTAAGAGATGTTAACAGTAGCCTGAGCACCAAAAAGATTTCTATGAAATCAATCACTACTGTTATATCTGAAAGATCTTGTTTTAAAGTTTGAAGACTTTCCAGAAGTTTTCTCATTTGATCCTTATAATAGCCCTTTGAGGTAGATGCTACTTGGGCCATTAGATGAGAAAAATAGGCTCAGAAGGTAAGTGGCTCACCTGTGATCACACAGCTAGTAGTTAGGTCCCTTCTAACTTCAAGTCCAATGAGAAAATACACACACACACACACACACACACACACACACACAATATCTATACATATATGTATATATACACATATTGTAATATTAGAATATCCTTGCTATTTGAGAAATTAAAATTAAGCTAAATTAAGTATCATATATTAAGTATGCCACTTTTATATCATCTGACAAAATGTTCCTGTTGCCACTCAAAGAAACTTCCTTTTTTGGTTCTATTTGGGGTATCTATCCATAGATAATGGATCTATTAATACTGGTTCTTTTGTTAGCATTGATCTTTTCAGGTGTCAGTGCTTTCTATTAGTGCTACATATTCTAACCAATGTTGTAATTCAGTTTTTTTGTAGATGCAGGAGATTTATCTGTAAGAATTTTATAACAACCAAATCCTGAAGTGAATAGAAGATATTTCCTTTTTGATATCTGAATGCAGGTATCAAAATGCAGTAATAAGAGGATAGGTTTCCACAGTCTCTGATGTATGGAATATGATTTTCCAAAAGGGCTTTTTAAAAGGCTAGAGTCTGTTCCTGATGTGGATTATGAGTATAAAACAGTTTGAATTGTATACCTTTTCATTCCTGCCACTGAAAGATAAAAGTTATTTTTAACGTGGTCATTATAACCAGATCTTTTTATTATAACTTTATATTGTACAGTTTCCATATATTTTATATCTTACTCAAATTTGTACCAATTTGGGATGGCAAAATTTAAAAACTCATCTGAATTGGTTTTCATGTGAAGATGCAAAGCTTGCAATTTCAACACCGTTTACAATTGCTGCCTAGGGCAAACAGCAGCAAATGTGTGTCTTTGTAATTCATGATCTAAAAATAATGTGAGAAGTAATTAAAACAAATTCAGTTGAATAAAAGGAAAGATTGGTTTACTTAGGATATTAGAGGCTCAATCCCAGATTGGAAAGGCCCTTCTGTACTCTTACCAATCTACCAAAAAAGCATCAGTCAAGCTCAGGATCATTATAGTATGTTGTAGGGAGAGTTGTAGGTGGTCTTGCAGTAAATAGAGCACTGAGCATGGAATCAAAAAGATTTGACTTCCCAACTTCAAATGACTTCACTTATTAGCTGTGACTATGGGCAAATTGTTGTTTTTCCTTCATTCTCCAAGAGGACAAACTTTCTCCCTTCCTCCTTTCCTTCCTCTAAATAGGGTATTGTATCCTTACCTACAGATGCTCTTAAAAACACTTTTTTTTTCTCTTTTGTACCTTCCAAGATACCTTGAGGTTTACAGGCTAGATTTCTTTCTTAAGGACCAGGTCTCAAACCAAAACCAATCTGATTCAAACTGGCTATCAATAGGTCCTAGACCAAGCTCCATTTGGCCATTGTTTTTCCTCATTGACTCAGATTGAATGTAAAAAGCAGTCATTTCTGCTTTGCCAGAAACTTTGAGGATCTTCCCCTCTTAGATTCATCATTTATTTATTTAGATTTTTTTGGACTAAGTAAAAGGGGAGATTCTTTGCTTTAATTGCTGCCTGTCCTTAATCACTGAATGTGTGTGGCCTCAGTCAAACTGAGAGCTGTTAAAGACCTTAGCTTAAAAAGGCTGAGGTCTCCCATTTCATTCAAAGCCATCTCCAGTTCTCTTGCCGCAATTCACTTGTATGTCATGGCATCACCTCCCTGATGTTATGGTCCTCTTTGAGAACAAAGGACAAACAGCAACCATGGGTATGCACTTAACCCTATTTGCCTTAGTTGCTCATCTGGAAAATGAACTAGAGAAGGAAATGGCAAACTTCTCTAGTACCTTTGCCAAGAAAACCCCAAAATTGGGTCACAAAGAACATAGCAATGAAGGAAAAGTGACATGAAGATTTATTATCCACTTTAACTTAGGGGGATTCATGCTGTTTGTGTAAAGGAGGGCAAGAAAAAATTTGGACAACCAGGAAAGAAGACAAGTGGTAAAGAAGAGCTTGTGGAAGTTAGTGCTCTCTTTTTGAAACAGATGAAGGAAAGAAAAGAATAGGCCGCAGCCTGCTGTTCTCTTCCAAAATCTCTTCCTTATTCTTCAGCAAGTATCCAAACTCACATTCCTCTCATTTCCTTCTACTCTGCTAAAAGAATACAAGTCTTAATTTTTTGTAGCCTCTAAATTTCTTTCCCTAGGACTGAATGGATAGATTCCTGGAGTTCCTGGAGTCAAGAACACTTGTTGGAATCCAGCCTGATTGATACAAAGTAGCTATTTAACTCTGGGCAAATCATTTATCTCTGTTTGTTTCCATTTGCTTCCTCATTTATAAAATGGAGATAATCTAGCATTTACCATGATTCTTTTGAGGATGAGACAATACATACACAAACACATATATTAAATACATATTATACATACGCATACAATACACACACATACACACATATTAAATACATATTAAAGCTTTTAGCCCAGTGCCTAGCAAGTGGTAGTTACCATAAAAATACTTACTCCCTCCTTCTCTTCCCTCCCTTCTGTATTAATTAGAGGTGTATATGATATTTAGATTAACATTTTAGTGGTAACCTGCTTTGTACCTGGGGTATTAAAATAATCTTTTTCTTTCTCCTTTGAAAGGACGTGTATTCTTCCTAATAGCTAATCAAATTAGATACATTATGAGAACCATCAATTCTCTAAGACAGAGACAGAATGCTCAGCATTGTGGTATGAGGAAGCATAAGCCTATTTCTCTTTCTCTTAACTTTGTTCTTTATGGTTTTGTCTAACCTTTTAAAAGAATTAAATAAATTAAAATCTTAGAGTTAAAGTAGATCTTAACTGTCTACAGTTACAACTTTAGTCTACAAAAAAATTCCTCTACCAATGCCTTGAATAGGTATCTATCCAGCTTCATGTTCTTTCTTCCTCAGATTGCCTTTTATTATACTTAACTGTATGTCTGTTACATCCATTCTTCTCCCCACCCTTACCCCACCCAAGCAAGAGAATATAATATCCTTTTTAAAAGATTCTCACTAGTATTTGATTTTTCCAAATACATGTAAAGATAGCTTTCAATATTCATTTTTGTAAGATTTGGTGTTCCAATTTTTTCTCCCTATCTCCCTAATTTTCCCCCACCCCAAGATAACAAGTAATCTGATAGAGGTTAAATATTTACAAAAAAATAATACCTTGAGAGCAGGGATTATTTTCAGAAAGTCTTAGCATCCAGGACAGTGCCTTATACATAGGTTTATTTTGTTTTTTTCTGACAATTTCTTAGCTTTTTATTTACAAGATATATGCATGGGTAATTTTTCTGTATTGATAATTGCAAAACCCTTTGTTCCAATTTTTCCCCTCCTTCCCCCCACTTTCTCTCCCCAGATGGCAGGTTGACCAATACATGTTAAATATGTTAAAGTATAAGTTAAATACAATATATGTATATATGTCCACACAGTTATTTTGCTTATATATAGATTTTTAACAGATAGTTGTAGATTCAAATTAAGGGGAGTCTTTTGTTTGGTTTTTGTTTCTTTAACATAAGATGCGGCACTGAGGAACCATAGTTACAAATGAGGCATATAGCTACAAAACTTTTATATAACAACTTAAGAAAATGGATTAGATTGATCTCTGAGGTATCTTCAAATTCTGGAGTTAAGTGATTCTTAATGGTACAATAAGTGCCGCAAAAGTTTTTTTTTTTTTTTTTTTTTTTTTTTGAAAAATAAGTATGATGAATATGAAAGGCTACAGTGGAAGTTTAAAGAAAGAGAAAAAGAAATTTTAACTGTATCTTGAAGAATAATGGTAAGTAGGAAATTGACAGTATAATATGCTAAACATGAGAACTCTTCTAACAAAGAAACTAGTGTCACTAGAAAAGAAGATTCGATTTAGGAAATAGTATAATAGTAATTATAGATATAGTTGCTGTCTTAGGACTCAGGAAGAGTAGAGAAGTATAGTATTATCATATAGTAGTATATAGTCCCTACTTTAGCAAACCATATTTATGGTAGTAAGAAATCGTGAGTGCCTTTTCAGGTCAGGAGTTTGTAGGTCCAGATATAATAAAAGATTGGGGGGAAGCAGGAAAAGGGAATAAAGTGAGTCACATAATAGTCAATTTCTTAGCTACTTGGCAACACTTGATCAGAGTCTTCTCTGATCAACATTAGTTTAATTGTACTATAATGCAATTTCATATCATTACCGAATGACAGATTATTCTGTCGTAAAGGACTTCAGCAGTCTTTTAACCCAACCATAACATACTCAATAAGTGGTCATCTAGATTATGCCTGAAGAGTTCTAAAGAAGAATTTTCTCTCTCCAGAGGGAGCCCATTCATACTTTTTTAAAAAAATAACCAAATATTAGAAAATTTTTCCAGATATTGACTAAATTTGCCTCTTGGCAATTTCCATTGCTTCTGGTTTTAACCTACAGACCTGAAAACAACAATACCAATCTTTCTCCCATGTGTCAGTTCTTTAGCTATTTGAACACAACTATTATGTCTTCCTTGAGATTATTCATCTCCAGATTAAAATTTCCGCTCCCTTCAACTGATGCTCATATTGATGAGGCATATGAATTGCACTTAACAGCAAGGAAATCTCCTTGGCCAGTGGCAGGCTTTGTGAAAGAATTCACAAACCCCAATGAATACAGGCACAAGATTTGTGGCAAAGAATGGGATTTATTTGCACTAAGAAGAAAGCTTGCTAGGAAGATATCCTTCTTAGTGGGCAAGGTCCTATTAGGACTTATACAAAGATTTGGGTTCAGTCACCTTTTATTTAGCCTTCTGAGGCTTTTGGGGGGCTTTCCCAGGTCCCCAGCTGGGAGTAACTGCTCCCAGAGACTTATCTTCATTTCAATAGAGGGTGGTGATTATACCCCGGCCAAGATCTCCGATTGAATGAGACCACTTAACTTGGAGAGGGTGTTGTCTGGGAAAGAACACCTTTCCCCCCCATAGATTAAAGGGGACACAGTTTCAGGACCTCCCCCAAACATTAAAGGGGACACAATTTACATCATTTTCTCCCTCAAGCAGTCCCCCCCCAAATTCATTTGGGGTAACAGGACAAAGGTCTCATCTTCAGTAGCTGCTTCAAGCTGGCAAGGGGCATATAGCTGGCCCTATCCAATGGAGTCCAGACTGAAGAGGGGAAATTAGTGAGTTGTAGATGGCCTCAGCAAAATGTCAGAATCAGGTCTCAGGTGATTTCAGGTTGACCAAGTGGTTGGAATTTCATGACTCAGAGTTGGCCGGGCATTGGGCTGTCATGGTGTGGCAAGGGGGAGCTTGACCAGACCCTAAACTCCTGCCAGAGAGCAGGGCATTGGAGGGGGGCAGCTTGTCCCCTGTAGGCAGTCTCTCCTCCAGTGCCCCTCAGAACAAGGACTGGGTAGTTTCCTCAGACAGTTTCCATGACACCTAAGGCGCAAACTTCTATGGTTGCTGGAAATGTCAGCAGCCAAGAGTAGGGACTGTTCTCCAAATCTTGCTTTAATTCTGCGGCCTCTCTCCTCGGCTGCAGTTTGATTCCCATCATCCCATTCCCAATAGTTGTGTCTAGCAGCGGAAAGGGAGAAATTTGAGGGCCCAAAACTGGCTTCTGCAGCTTCCTCCATATATATGGGGCAAATTGTTTAATATTAACATCTTCCCAGAAAAAGATCAAGGAGGGCATTGACCTTGTACTCCTCAAAAAGCTGTGTGGAGTCCTCAAAGTAATGGCCAGGTTTTTCCTTAGTCCGGGAGAGATCTGATATTGAAAGAGGTACCTCTGCTCCATGTATATCTCCCTGAGAGTCTGCTGATTCTCCCAGGGGGGGCAGAGGAGGAGAAAAAAGACTGGGAGTCTCAGAATCTGGTTCAGGTGAAAGAGATAAGAGTTAAAGAGATATTGAGGGACATAAGGTCCTGTTCTGGAAGGGATTTAGAAGCCTCCTGATAGGGACTGCATAGAGGTGCAAAGGAGGGATCCTGTGTCCCTAGAAGAGCAGGAAGGAAGTAGTTTGATTTCCCTCTAGCAAATTTAAACAGCATCCTGCAGTGCTGTTTTAATTTAAGTTTTAGTTTTGAGATCTTTTAAGCCGAATTTGTCTCTTTTTAAAGAGGCTTTCTAAGGAAGAGTCCTTAGAAATGGAAGCTGATCGTCCCACTTTGCCACAAGCCCTAGATTTTCTTGATTCTATAAGCACCTCATCCTTTTCTAGGCATCCCTAGAGATGGAGAGATGACAAAAAGATCCCTGATTAAGGGGATTTTTGTCAGACCACAGGAATTCCCATTTCAGGTGTCCCTGAGAGAATTCCAATGACCCAAATCATTCCTGAAAATTTTGGGTGTCCTAGCTATAGAACAGACAACAAGAAAAGGTTTTACCTCAGCCAGATTCTCGGGGATTCCCGTACTGGATCACCAAATGATGAGGTGCAAGAATGGAGAGTAAGAGATCCCCTAACAGCAGTAGGATCCCCTTGGCCAATGGCACGCTTTGTGAAAGGATTTGCAACCCCATACAGGTACGAGGTTTGTGGCAAAGAATGGAATTATTTGCACTAAGAAGAAAGCTTGCTAGAAAGACAGCCTTCTTAGTGGGCAAGATCCTGTTAGGACTTCTGCAAAGATGGGTTACACTGAGAAGAAAATATCTTCAGCAGTAGGCAAGATCCTGTTAGGTTTTCTACAAAGATTTGGGGTTCAGAGTCACGTTTTATTTAGTTTTTTGAGCCCTTTTTAGGATTTTCCCAGGCCCCCAGCTGGTAGCAACTGCTTAACTTGGAAAGGGTGTTGTCTGGGAAAGGTGTTTGAGGCTCAGGAACATCCTTCCCCCCACAAATTTAAAGGAGACACAGTTTCAGGGGCCCCTCCAAAAGTTAAGGAGAACATAATTTACATCAATATGACATGGACTCAAAGTTCTTCACTAACCTGGTTGCCTCTTTATAGGAACTTTCTGATTTATTCATGTCCTGATTTAAGTCTTGGTGCCCAGAACTGAGAATAATATTCTAGATTTAATCTGATCAGGGAAAGGACAGAAAATGTATTATCTCTTTATTCCTGGAAATGTAACACCTTAAATTCAGCTCCAAGAGGGATGAAGATTGGTTTGTTTAGCTTCCACATCATGTGCTTACTGAACTATATGTGCTTAATGAACTATAGTTCATTAAAACCTCAAGAGAGATCTTTTTCAGTAAATTGCATGTCAACCCATGCCTCTCCCATCCTATAATTGTAAAGTTGACTTTTTTGAACCTAAATATAAGACTTTACATTTATCCCCCTTTAATTTCATCTTCTTAAATTCAGATCATCCTATCAATCTTTTTGTATCCTTACTGTTTAACCAGTGTGATGACTCTATTTCCCCAGCTTTGTAGCATCTGCAAATTCATTAAGTATGTCATCAAAACCTTTCTCCAAATAATTGATAAAGATGTTAATATGTTAAATAGTACAGAACCAAGCACATATCCCTACATACTCTCCTAGAAGTTTCCTAATGAGCTGACATTGGAATCATTGATGATTATATTTGAGTCTATATTTTGATTATATTTTGACTCAGCCCATTTCAAATCTAACTAAACATATATATTATATTATATATTCTACACCAATGGTATGAAACTCAAATAAAAACAGATCTTTACTAGCACATAGACTTAGTAAATAAAAAATCAACATCTATATACATGTGTAAGGTATTTTTATTTATTTTGTTAAACATTTCCCAGTTATATTTTAATTTACTTTGGGCCAAAAATCTGATAACTCTGTTCTGTACCCCCTCCATGTTTTCTTTAAGAATAACATGAAATATTTTATCAAATACTTCACTAATACAGGCAAATTACATCTATCATAATTCCACTGATTTATGAGATGAGTAGAACTCTGTCAAAAAAAAATTTTTAATTTAGTATGACCTGGTTTTTTTTTTTTTTTTTTTTTTTTTTTTTTTTTTTTGGTTATTTGGTTTTTGTTACTTTATAAGGACCCCTACTGGCTTTGTAATAACCTCTTCCTTTTCTATTTAATCATCCTTAATCATACATTCAGGAATTTTTAGTCAAGTTCACTGGCCTACTTTATTTTTCTAAAAAATCAAGACTTTACTTTTCCCCAGTTCTCTAATGTCTTTCCCCATTATCTATCATCTTTCAGATATCTCTGATATAATGGCTTATCAATCACATCCACTCTTTCTTTAAATACTCAAAATGTCCTATGAAGCAGAGCTATTTTTCTTTGTAATAACAGCCGGAACACCTTGAAATTCCTTTTCATTATTATCCAGTGGGCATTATTATCCAAACCTATCCCTTCCTCTACCAGGCCTGTTAAGCACAGTCTTTTGTACATGAAAAGCTCTTACTTTGTGTTTGATTAAAGTCCAATTGACTTGAATTAAGATCAAGTAGTATTCGCTTACTCTTTCCTTTTTTTATTTTAAATAATAACTCCCTGTTAAATATTTTTTATTCTTTTGTGTCCAAAAGCAAGTTCATTCTCCCAGGAAAAAGAACCAACACAAGAATGAGAGGCTCTGCCTTCCCTCTCTGGTCAGTTATTATTGTCTAATCCACTGGTAGCAGTGGTCTTATAATTTAATCAAGCTTTTTTTTTTCCCCTACTATAGTTCTAAAAAATATATCCCTTTTTGCTGCCTGATATTCCTCCTTAGCCTTTATAATCTTGACACTTTTACAGATCTCTGCTTTTGCATAGTGCTGATATTCATTGCCTATTACCTTCCCTTGCTTTTAAATTACATATATAACTTGGTTGTTTTTTTTTTTAATTTAAATTAGTGAGTTCCCTGTGCATCTACATTAGTTTTTTTCAAATACTTATTTTCCTCAGCATTGCTATTCTTTGTTTCTTTGAAATTTCATTCTCTAGAATTTTTCATTCCTCCCTCCAGGTTTCTACTACATGTCCATAGTTTTCTCCTTAACCTTTTTCTTAATCCTTTGAAATCTGTTATTCCCAAATAGAGGTTTTATGAAAGACTTTCCTCTCCTCTATTACAAACTCTAGGAAGGAAATGACATTCTTTACCCAAACACCTTATTCCCATCATTTTCACTCTAGCAACAGTTTCTCCCTGCTAATAAAAATCAGATGCAGCTTTGTTTGGTTTCTTGACATTTTCAAGGAAGAAATTATGATTAGGGAAAGTTAAGAGTTATTCTTAGGCACTCTACCTTTGACCTACAAAGTTTCACCTGTTATCTAGAGTTATCTAGAGATAACTAAAATGTCCCATCACTACTCTCAGGTATTTATGCAAATCTTGTGATCTCTTTTTTGAGTACCTCTTCTATTTCTTCTTTCTGTCAAGGTAGTCAATAATCTTAATAGCAAAGTCATTTTTCTTCCTGCCTCCACTGATCTTCACTCAAAAGCTCTCCACCATTTTTCTCCCCCTTGGGTTCCTAAATTTCCTCAAATGAATATACCTTGTTATTATAAAATGCCACCTAATTAATTTTCCGTCCTTTATCTGTCCTATTTCTTTTGACTAAGGCCTTATTTTCCATAATAATCTTAAAAATACCAATACACCCTCTTTAATTCAGTAAGGCAATTTAAATCTTTCAGTTTTTGGGAAGGAGGCATATAGCAGTGCTTGAAGATGAATAAATCAAGGTGTTCCAACAATAGTCAAACTAAGATTCTTCCTTCATTATAGCTACTCTGTGTTGTTTTTAGGTTGGCATATAAATGTGGACTGTTTTATGCATATTGTAATGAGGCTTTCTGATCAGTACTAGAGGAAATCCAAGAGAGATTCCTCCCCTCTATAGAAATATGTTATGATAAGATTCTGCTGTATTAGGAAATTTGAATAATCAAAGTCTGTGATAAAACATATCCAGTAATACCCATTTGTTTATTTTCTCCCTGCCTTCTTTTATTTTTTTCCAGATCCTGATCCTCATTACTTAGTCTCCTTTAAGATAGATCTTTTTGGAGTGGGTATATGAACCCCTTAGTGCCAAATGAGATTCAGAGGGTATGTGAGCACGGCTTTTACATAATATCTTGAGATAAATCTTAGTATAAATCATTCTACATTCTCTGGGGCATCATTGACAACCATAATGGTAATAAGTTATATAATACCCAAACTAATCCTTATCTATCCTGGGGCTTAAACTAATCTTTTTCCCCCATCTGAAAACGTTGGGATTTTTCTCTCTGCATTATGTATTTTTAAAAATTGTTGTCATTAGTTTCACATCATATCTTTTTCTTCTCCCTCCCCTCCATTACAACTCAGTACACCCAGCAAGCCATCCCTTCTAATAAAGATTAAGAGAGAAAGAAAAAAGAGCAGTTCAGTAAAACCAGTCAGCACATCTACCATATCTGACATTTTATTTAGACATAGTCTTTCAGCTCTGCAATTAAGAGAGAATGGCACATTTTCTCAACTCTGATTTGGGGCCAAATTTGGTCATTATAATTACTATGTTCTGTTTCTTATTGTTCTTTCTGTTTACATTGTTGTAATTATTGTGAATATTGTTTTCCTGGTTCTGCTGACTTCATTCTGTAACAGTTCACATAAGTTCACTCATGCTTCTCTTCATATTTATCATTTCTTAAAGATTAGTAGAATTACATTACAATCATGTGTCACAGTTTGTTTAATTATTTCCCAGTTGATGGGTATCTCCTTCGTTTCCAGTTCTTTGCTACAACAAAAAGTACTGAAATAAATATTTTGATGTATATGGGATCTATATTTTTGTCTTTGACTTCCTCTGTGTGTAACTATCAATGAGATCTTGGGTATGAACATAACAGTTACACATTACTCATCTGAAACTACAAAATTTGAGTTTTCAGAAGAATGTGCTGAGAATTTGAGACAGAAGTATTAGAAGCCTCAGAAGAGAATAAAGGTATTTCTAACATATTAGACCCTTCCTTCTATTTATTGCTGCAACTATTGCTGTCATTCTCCTCTACCATCTTCCAAGAAGCAATCAGTATTAGATAGTAGTAAGGTCTGACCTCTTTTCCCTCATAAAAGGTGAAGGGGATCCCAGTGATCTACAACTGGAACTACCACTAGCAGCTCATCCTCCAATCTTTCCATGGTGCAAACAGGGGAGTTCCCCAAGTATCTCCTTGCTGGGAGGCTGTTTGCACTGGAGGTAAGTGTGAAAAGGGGAAAGTTGTGGGGTATAGTGGGATGAGGGTTTCCCAAACCTTTCCCAGTTCTCAGAAAAGATTCTGGGGCAGAGAAAAGGTTCGGGCTGGTTCTTATTTTCTCTGAACCAGTTAACCCAGCCCAAAATTTGACCTGCTTTTCCTCAAACTGGGAGTCAGAAATCCCTTTTCTTTTCTGTTTTTCTGCTGCAGAAATTCCCAACATTCCCATTTTGTGGGCTCCAGAAAGGGGTAAGCAAAGCCTTCAATCCCAGCCAATCATTTCTAAATTAATAATTTTTTTAGTGTTTTGGTTTTGTTGTTGTTTTTTTTTGTCATCATCCAAAACAATGCTCAGATCCATTTCCCTCATCTATTTAATTTCCTTGTGGATTGTTATGTACCTATGTTATAGGATTGTTTCTATATCCCTAAACACTAGAGCTCAGATCCATCTGCTATTTCCATTTGTGTACTGTTCTCTTGTGGGTTCTCATATGCAATTAATTTTTATATATTGGTATTTCCTGAATGGAAGAAAACCCAATCAGGTTGTTTTACCTTCAATCTCATCCTTTCCCTGAAAGGTAGTGTTTTTCTGCTGACAGCCAGATACTACCTCACTTATCTGCCCATGGTCTGAGATCACCTTTTTGCTCTTCTTTCTTTGTGTTTACTGCCTTTGGTTGCTGTATCATTCTGCTGCCCACTCACCTGCAAAATGTTTTGCCTTCTCTCAGTGGTGCTTTGTCCATCTGCTAATGGCCCAATGTTGCCATATCCATTAACTGCTTCATCTTCCTAGAAACTGCCCAGCTTTGCCTATCTGCAATCCTATCCACTCTTTGGCATTATTACCTGCCAAATGCTGTGCTTTCTACCTGCCTGCCATGTCCTTCTGTTGGAAAATGGATAATACCAAAACCAAATGCTGATTACCCAGCTTCTCTCCTGTCTATTTCCATTTGGTGAACATCCTGTGCCTTTGAGATAGCCTTCTGAGTGGATTAACTTGTCTGTTATTTCATCTACTGGTTTAATGTATATGACTAATTTCAGTTCATTGAAGACATTATATTCATCTCCTGTGTCTCTAACATTATCCTTTTGCTACTTGCTGATTGGATTATATTGCCTCCTTATGGTCCATTGCATCTGATATCTCATTGGCATTGCTCACTCTGGCCTTTATTGACCTCTTAATATTTTATTTTCAAAAGAGTTTTTTCTAAGCATGGTAGAAAGAAATAATAGAAAAATTTAAAAATCTTGCTGTACAGCAGCCTAATAGTTTATCTTTTTAATTCAAATTTATCTTCCTTTTTTTTGGTCACCTCCTTATCTGGAAATAAAAAGCTGCTCCTCCAGTTCTTCATTGCTTTTATGTCAGTTACCTTTTCATATCATGTACTCTGAACATTTATTTCAGCTTTTATGGAATATTTTTATATTTTCTCCATTTGCTAAATATTTTTTAAAATATCCTTTTTAAAAGAAAATCCCTTAAAAAGAGAATTATTTCTGTTCACTTTTATCCTTTTTAGTGATTCTGGAAGGTGGGGAAGGAAGGAACCCGTCAGAGTATCTTCTCAAATTAGAATAAGTTCAATTCTTAGTAATTCTTTGTAGTACAAATTATAGTAATTTTTTTATTACCCTTTCCCTTTCAGAAGATCATTTCTTTCCTCAGCTTCTGCATATTTTCTTTATTGCTATTATCAATACCAAAGATACTTCAATTATCCTTTCTCTTTTACTCTCCTTTTAAAATCTTTTTTTTTTTTTTTTTGGTGGGAATAGGAAAAAGAGTTGGCATATTTTGCTATTACTTGCAAAATTTTCTAGCACCTACAAAGAATATAAAACACGTATTTCTTTATACTAAGAGTTTGCAATCTTTTTTCCCCTCAAATTTAGATGCAAGTTGAAAGCCAAATATGAGAATCTGTGAAGATATTGTTAGTGAGATCAGCAAGCACAAGCCCTGGAAATAACACCCTATTTTTGGTTGTTTGGAAGCTTATGTTTGGAATTTAAAAAATGACAGGTATAAAATCTAAATTTAGCTTTCTCTACTAGAGATTTACGGGAGAACAAATATAAAAGAAAAAAAAACTGTGCTATCTAAGGATATGTAGAAAGTTCCAAGAATCGATACTATAGATAAGGCCCTTTTTCTTAGTAAAAGATAGAAAACTAGTCAGTGTTAATGAAGTATATTATTTTTAGTATCTTTTAATTCTTTCATTTGACTTAATGGAAATAAAATGAATAGTAGAGGAATTAACATTCAGTAGTTGTAATTTCAATAAAAAGCCAAGAGGAAAAAACACTTTTAGAGACACTACAGAAAACAAAAGAGTAAAATTTTTAAGGACTCAAATTCTAAAATAAAGAGTAAAGAGAATGAAATTAAAATGACATGAATGTTGAAAAATTTTGAGGTACAAGAACAATGATGCTGAAGAAGCCAAAAGAGAATAGTAGCCTTGAAAAGGTGACATTGCTTTGAAATGAAAGAAGATGAGCATTTCAAAGAAGTCTTTAAAGAGAAGAATTCCCATAAAAGACATGACATAGAGCTTGAGAGTGAATAAGTATTCCAGTGGAACTTGAACTTTATTATAAAGGCCATAAAAAGAAATATTTAATATAATATAATATTTTAATATAAATATTTAAGAAAAATTAGTGGAGGTAAAAAAAAGGCATTAATAAAGTGCTTTTAATAGTAATGATCACAGGAAAGATTGTGTTGATGCGTGATGATGTGGTCAGAAAAAAAGAGTCAAATATACATCCTCATAAATATATGTACTAATTATGGTTTAAAGACCAATAAGTAATGGTACAATATTATGAGTAATCATCATCATAAATAGCATAATTATAATTTCAAGCTTATACTTCAGAGTATAAGGTAAACTGAAATAATACAGCAAAGCAAATCAAAATATTAGTTCATGGGTGGTTTAGAACAATGATCTTTAAATTTTTTTTGATCATATACCCTTGTCAATAATTTTTTTCCCTCAGTGAATATCCTTGGGTAGAGTTTTCCAGTGGCACCTTAGAAGCAGCAGGAGGTGTACCAAGTGCCTTGAGGGGCTAATTTGGGAAAATTTGGGAAATTAAACAAGGCAGGGGAAGGGGGAGGAATTCATGTAGGAGAATACTGGCCTGAAATGGATAAAGGGTAGTGTAATTGTGTTTCAGATAAACTCTTCAATTGGGTGTCATAAAAAGAGTAGCATGGGATATGTATCCTATCCTCTAATTGGTCAATCACATACACTTTGAAGTTAAGCCATATCCTCAATGAGATAATACTTCCATCCTTGATTTTGAAGACCATCAGTTTATAATGGGATTTTGAATGAAAAGAATACTTGTCTACATAAACCTTAACTAAGGACAGTTTTGAGCACCTGACAAAAAGGTGATTTCTAGAGTACATAAAAGAGATTAAGTTTTAGTTACTTTTCCCTGTACATAGACATAGAATAACATTCCAAGATATAGTCATAAATAAATAAAATTATGATAGATAGATAGAGCCATCATTTACTAAGTATTTACTATGGACTAGGAACTATGTTAAATGCTATCCATACAAAAACACTGACAGCAAGAAAGATGATGGTGATAGTGCCTCTTGTGTAATAAGCTCTGGCTGAACACTTTACAAATATTACAAATATATTTTATACAACAACTCTGTGAGGTAGGTATCATAAGCTCGATTGTGCAGGTGAGGAAATTTAGATAGAGAAATTAAGTGACTTACACAACTAGTAAGTGTCTAAGGCCACATCTGAACCTGGGCCTGTCTTCTTGATTTCAGGCCTAGTGCTGTATCTACTGCTTGAGAAAAGTAGGAATTCTCCTCCTTGTAGGGTGGGGGTGAGTTAGTATCTAAAGTTAGAGGGGCAGGGGAATGGTAAACATAAAGATAGGGCAAAGAATCATTGTACTGTGGTGGAAAAGTCTAAATAGCAGGTTAGGCCTGAGAGTCTTATCCAGGGTCTCATCAAGTAGGAGATCAGGCTTCAGAAATTCAATCAAATAGTCAGTAAACATTTATTAAGTTCTGTCTCAGACACTGTGCTAATCACACATTTTAATTTTAAAATTTTAAATTTTTTAATTTTAAAAAATTTTAAAAAAAGAAAAGAAACCCAATACCTACCCTCAAAAGCTTACAATGCAATGGAGAAAAACAATACATCAAAGGAAGTTGAAAAGGGTGGAGGGAAAGGGGTTGCTGATGTGAAAGCCTAATAAGAAGTCCAAAAGAGTATAACAAAGTAAGAAGAGACAGCTAGTCTATAAGCCTTTCTTTAATGATAGTTCAGGAAGAAGCTTTTCACTCTCCATTTAGAGAAATCCCAGAAGCATAGGATTGGTGAGATATAAGTACCAGGGCTGACATAACCTTATAGGATGATGAAGCTACTGTGACATGATGGAGAAGTCTAAATGAATACAGTTAGGGTATGGCTGTATTTAGTATTACTAATTTCCAAAAGATAGAAAAAGTGCCACTTGCTCAATTATTTCTAGGGGTTCCCTATTTCCAGAATCAAATATAAAGTGCCTTGTTTGGTATTTAAAGCTCTTCCCAACTGGTATCTTCATACCTTTCCAGATTCCTTTACTCCCCACTATGCTCTACATCCCAGAATAAGTACTTACTGTTCATTCCACACAACATCCCATGCCCCATCTATTTGCTTTTGTATTTCCCCAGCCATGGCATGCTCTCCTTCTCAACTTCCAACTCCCAGACTCTGTGGTTTCCTTTAAGATTGAGTTCAAGCACCAGCCCCTCAAGAAAGCTTTTCAAGATACCCCCAGCTGCTGGTACAACACTCTCTAAAATCACCTTCCATTTGCTCTGTATGTTCTGTGTGTGTGTGTGTGTGTGTGTGTGTGTGCGCGAATGCGTGTGTGTGTGTGCGTGCGCACGTGCATGTGTGTGCATGCACATGCATGCATGGGGTCTTCCTTGTTGGAATATAAGTTCCTTAAGGTTAGGAATTCTTTGCTTTGATTTTGAATCCATAACACTTTTCACGATGCTGTCTTTCACTTACACAATAAATGCTTTTTTATTTATTGATTTACATTTGACTATGTCTACTACTCAAAAGATTTTATTGTTTCCTTCTATCTAATCCTTTGCAAAATCACACTTAATCAGATATTCTGCCTAGAAGTATATCTTTTCATCTGTCCTAAGAGCTTATGATTCAGAAGTGGTAATTTTTTCTATACTAATGCTATATCTTACAGAAGGAAGATTGTTTGATGCTGATTATAACTTAAATGCCACTTGGAGTGCTTTCACTTTGAAAGTTTGCCACATTCAATGACAGGTTAGTCATTCTATTGGTAGTTATTAAAGTGATCACCAGCATTATGTAAAATTGGGCTTGTTATTTTTATACCAAAGAACTTTAGAGTGTAGAGATATAAATAGAAAACAAGCAGTAAGGAGATTGTTTTTGAACAAATAGGGAAAATTTCTTCTTGAGTGCAGTTTCAGGTTAAATAGAATTATGATTTACACATATGAATGAATAAAAAAGCATTTATTAAGCATTTACTTGTGCCAAACACTGCATTAAATCCCAAGGTTACAAACACAATAGCAAAGACAATTTGTGTCCTCAAAGTGTTTACATTCTTATTATATGAGACACTACATTTAATGGAGTAGTGGCCGGGTATTTTGATTTGAATAGCTTGAGATATCATAAGTAAAGATTTACTGGAGTAGATTAATATACCCTTTCTAGGATCATTGGCAATATTCATTTGATTATGGCTCCTAGAATTGGAAATCAAGACGGAATAGGACAAAGGAAACACTGAAGGTATGCAGCTGGGAAGAAAGTATCAGGGAAATAAGGAGTAAAATGAAGCAGGTTTGGATTCCATATGAAATAATGAGTCAGAGGAGACATTCACTTATGAGGACAGTCAATATCCTGAGGTGGAGTTCAAGAGGTAAAAGCTTTAAGGCCTCCAGGAATGTGTCTCTGTTCCAAGGTGATACTGACATCATTCTGGAATTTAATTCTGCTTCACTATCAACTGACACTCACTGTCCATAGACTCTGCCATATTAATTAGTGTCACTACAAAGTAAATCCATCACTGACTAGATCAATTAATCATCTGAGCCAGGATTTCATTATCTTACACCCTGTCCTGTTTCTCCTGTCAAAATTACGGTAGGCCCTACAATCTTGACAGTAGTTACCTTTCATTCCTGCTGCTCAGAACTTCACAGTCATTCCTTTAAACTTAATAAGTTTCACTGACCTATTTATCTTCTATTCTCCTTTTGTTGTACAGAAGTTATTTCAATTAACAATAAGGGAAGAACCAGGTTCTTCAAGCAGAGAAAAAGAGACTAACCTGAAAACATACTCAACTCTAACTTGCCTTTTTATTAGCTTCTATATCAGATTGGAGACCTGTCTTAATGTAAACTAAAAGGCATTTTATTTGTGTACATAATGAAAAAAATCAAGGCAGAAGATAATGAAAAAAATCAAGGCAGAAGATAATGAAAATTCACAATGAAAAAAGACAAAGAAAGCCAATGAAAAATTAGTGTTTTGTTATATATACTTTTTCTTTCAGTGTACGTATTGAAATAACTTCTCTTGAAGATTAGGAATGCATATTTATACCTAAGAAAAATAACAGGAAGTAATTAGATACTATTGCAGTTCCTTTGTGGAAAATTAGTCTAAAAATAGATAACTTCAATCTGATTCTGAACATCATGAAATGTACTATGAAAGAGAATTAAGACTTGAACATTAAGGTTCAAATCCTGTTTTTGCCCCTCACTGCCAAATCATCTACCTAACTTCTCTACTCCTCCATTTCCTTATGGATTAAATAAGAGGATAGACCAGATGATCTTTGAGTTCCTTTCCAGCTCTATCTAGATCTATGATTCTATTGTTATCATTACATATAAAAAAGAAATCAAGTTCTTTGCATATGTATAAACCATTTTAGAAACATGACTAGCAGTTCTTCAGCAAAGTAAATAAACATTAATTTAGTACCTACTATGTGCAGGTTACTATTGTAGGTTTTAGCAGAAACACATAAATCAAGACTTTTTTACTTCCTTCAGATTGCTTCCAATTGAGTAGTGTATAAAGGACACATGCAAATAACTATAACTTAAGGTTATATGAGAAGAATAAGACAAATAGAGTGTTATTAAGATACTTGGAAAGAAATGGGAGGGAGACTAGGTCTTAGATGGGAAAAAATCACATAAGTTTGAAGGATGATAAAATTTCAGCAGGCAGGCTTAGGGAACAAGAGAAAAAACAGTATTCTTAATTAAGAAAATGGTACAAAGAATCTTAGCATAAGCATAAAGCATAAGATTTATACAAAATGGAGAAGTCCAATTTGTTTGGCACATAGATTTTATAGAGGAAATAGTACAAGATAAAGAAATTTTTTTAAAAAATTATACCAAATTGTGGAGAGGCCACCTTAAAGGATTTAAACTTAATTCAGTAGAAAGTCATTGAATTTGAAGAACAATAAGACTGGAGCCAGGCATACCAGATAGATTTGTAGTATTCTAGATAAAAGGCAATTAGACCCTGGAATAATAATAATGGGAACAATAACCAAAAAAAAGAGTTTGGGACAAATGTAAGAAATATTGCCATGGTTCAATGACTTCTTATTTTCCATAAGGCTTAAGCTAACTTTTTTTTTTTCCTTTTCCTGGTTATTTTATTAGTCTTATAAGTACTTATGCTAAAATGAAGGAGAGTAATACATGCATTCCTCACTTCACAAAAGGTATAATTGAAGTTTGAATCTAAATCCATGGAATTCTGGTATTTTAGGAATTATTTATTCCTTGTTACATTTAGATTTTTGTTATATAGTTTGGTTAGGTGCATAGATGGACAGAAAGAGAAAAATGTAGGCTTTATCTATAAAGAAATACAGAAGAGGGTAGCTAGGGGGTGCAGCGGATAGAGCACCAGCCCCTGAATTCAGGAGGACCTGAGTTCAAATCTGGCCTCAGACACTTAACACTTGGACGTTGGGTAAGCCACTTAACCCCAATTACCTCAGAAAAAAAAAAGAAATACAGAAGAATACTTACTTTATTACCTTGAAGTTTATTAATACCAGAATAAACTTTTTTTTCCCCACTCATATTTCCCTATGGCAAAAGCGAAAGCAAAAACAAATGCAGAATGCAGATTTAAAGCTAGCAAATTAATAAAATATAAACATAAATCTTTGAAGTACATTAATTTTTCTATTTAAAGAACAAAATCCCTATGAGTTTTGTTATGACAGCTACAATTTTCTCTAACCTATGACCCACTGTTGAATCTTCCTGTGGTATTACTGTCTAATACTTTGCAACATAATAGGAAGGTATGAATGCAACAAAACCACATTAATTAAAAATAACTCTCACCACCTCTTCATTTCCAATCAGATATCAAGACCATCTGTAGGTGCTCAGTACCTCATACCTGAACTACTGCAAAAACCTGCTGGTTGGTTTGCTTGCCACAACTCTCTCCCTACACCAGTCTAACTGCCTCTTAGCGGTCAAAAAGATTTTTTTGAAAGAAAAAAAGATTTTCTCATGCTCCCTGTCATCTCCAAGATCAAATATAAAATCTTCCTTTTGGTGTTCAAGGTCCTTTATAACCTGTCCACTGAAACTCCACTTTTCCATTCTTTTCACACCTTATACCCTATCACATACTCTTCAGTCTAATTACACTGACTGACCTCCTTGCTCTTCCTAGAACTAGACATTCCATCTCCCAACTCCAGGCATTTTTACTGGCTTTCCCTCATATTTGGAATGCTTTCCCTCCTCAAATCTGTCTTCTGACTTCCCAAATGTAATTCAAATCTTAGCTAAAAATCCTATTTTCTACAGGAAGCATTTCCCAATTTCTCTTAATTCTAGTTTCTTAACTTTGTCCATTATTTTTAATTTATCATATAACATCAATCATAGACAGCCTGAATAAATATATATAAGAAGTATTAAAAGTAGCAGTGGTTGTTTTGTGTAATGTTCGGGCTAGCTTTCTGGAAGTCCTCCAGAAGAGCCTTGGTGTCAGCAGGTCTCACCATGAGAATGGACAAGAATAGAGTTCAAAGTCTTTATTGTCTTTTACACAATCTGTGTCTGTCATAGTCTGACCCAGTCTGAGCCAGTCCCCTCCAGCAGTTTGCCAGTCTCAACCAGTCTCCCTCGCAGTCTGACTTTGTCCTTAGTTTTTACTCTATTACAATCACATCATTACAGTATATTGAGTGTGTTGTGAACTAGAGAACCATTACAGCACCAAGCTAAGTACTTAGTATATGTATACTAGAGAAGCATCATCTCATCAATTCCACTGAGTTAACACATTGTTTCAAGTATACTTCTCCAGAGTTCCCCAATATCTGTGGTCCTCTACAGTTTTGTTTTTCTTTGGTTGGTTTTTTGTGGTTGTTGTTTATTTGTTTTAACACCAGACCTAGGGCAGTCAGTGTAACTTACCAATTCTAGTCACACATGTCCCACCAGCTGCCATCATTAGGCACCCATAGAGACTCTTCAGTGAGACATGATGCTTCTCTTGGCATTTACATCAGTAACTTCAGTTGCCTCTGCCTCTCTGATTGGAGGTCTGAAGGTCAAAACAAAAACCTCCTTCCAAAGCCTCAATTTAAAGAGAACTCAGAATCCAAGACAATTCTTCATTTCCCCCTGTTGCCTTATCCCACCTTTCCTTTCCATTTTTCTTTTTTGTGGTCTTCCATTAGACTATAAACACCTTAAAGATAAAGAGTCTTTCTTAGCATAGTGCCTAGAAGTTTGTAGGCACTTTAATAAAGATTTATTGTATCATATTATATTGAATGCTAATGAGCACCAGCCTAGGCATAGTCACTCTCTGATATTCACTCTACTTGATTTTTATAGAACCTGTGCCTTCATTTATATAGAGAGCTCCCAGTAAAGAATTTCTTCTATCAATTCAAATTAGTACCTTTTTTATAAGAGAAGAAAAGACTGGACCAGCACTGAAAGATTCAATGATCATTAATGTCCTAATTTCTAAATCTACTTTTTCTCAATCTCCATACATCTTGACCTCCCTGCAGCACTAGACAATATTCCCAAGCAGATAGATGGCACAGTGGAAAGAGTTGACCTGAAATCAAATTCAGCCTCAAACATTTAGTTGTGTGACCTAGGGCAAGTCCCTTAATCTCTTTCTCTAGTTTCCACAATTATAAAATGAGTATAATAATAGCATCTACCAACAAAAGTTGTTAAAGTTGTTACAAGAATAAAATGAGATATATTTTTAAAGTGCTTTTGCAAGCTCCAAAGTACTATACGAATGCTAGCTATGAGCAATTGCCCTCTCTTTCTAAATATACTTGGCTATAAGTTTTCCTGACATGATATCTCCAGGTTCTCTTCTATTCTGACTGGCCACTCTTTCTCAGTCTTATTTTTGTTAGTTTTTCTTCCATGCCAACTCATCTTAACCTACACCCTATGCTCTGAGATCCTCTTTTCTTTTCCGTCTATATTCTTATTTGATAATCTCACAAATTCCTATTGGTTGAATTGTTAATAAGTCAATAAAATTTATTAAGTATCCATTATGTGCAGGGTGGGTAAGGACTGGGCTTAAAATCAGGAAGACTCATCTCCTTAAGTTCCAATCTGGCCTCAGAAATTTAGCAAACCCTGGCAAGTCAGTTAGCTCTATTTGCCTCACTTCCTCATCTATAAAATGAACTGGAGAAGGAAATGGTAAACCATTCCAGTTTCTTTGCCAAGAAAATCCCAAATGGAATTACAAAGAACTAGACACAATTGAACCACAACAAATGTTCCAGGAATGGTGCAAATAGTCAAAAGACAGGCCTTGCCTCAATGAGCTCACAATTTAACAGGAGAAAAAACAAGCAAACAAATATGTAGAAACAAGTTTTATATACATGAAGAATAGGAAATAAGAAAAGAGACTGGGATACCTAGGTGGTATAGGTAGATAGAGCACCACACCTGAAGTCAGGAGGACCCGAGTTCAAATCTTCCTTCAGAGACTTAACACTTCCTGGCTGTGTGACCATGGTCAAGTCACTTAACCCAATTGCTTCAGAAAAAAAAAAAGGAAGAAAGAAAGAAAAGAAAACACACTAAGAATTAAGAGAGGTGGGGGGAAAAATAAGATGGGATTTTCATTGAGATTTAAAGGAAGGTAGTTAAGACAACTATGGGAGAAGGAGGGAGAATATTCCAGAGGACAGCCAGAGGAAACACCTGGAATCTCCATTCCAAGACTGAGTGTTTTGTTCACAGAATAGCGAGGAGACCAGTACTATTGAACTGAAGATTATATGAAATAGTATAGAGAGAAAAGAAGATAATCTGAGAGAAAACCCTGGGGGAAACCTATAGTTAGAGGTTCTAAGAATCCAGCATAAGAAACTCAGAAGCAGCACTCAGATAGGAAAACCGGGAGAGAGTGGTATCCTGAAAACCTGGAAATAACAGCAACTGCAACAAACATTGTCTAACACTTAGTGTATGCCAGGCATTGATATTCACAACTCTGAGAGGTAAATGTTATTATTATGTCCATTTACAGATAAGAAAGCTAAGGTAAACAAAGTGACTTGTCCAGCTGGTTTCTGAGGACAGATCAAGGAAAAGAGTGTGACCAATAGTGTCAAAGGCTACAAAAAGATTAAGGAGAGTTGATTGAAAAAAAGGCAATTAAGAGATTAATAATTTTAGAGAGAACAGTTTCTGTGGATTGATGAGACTGGAAGCTGGATTTAAGCTTTTAAGAAAATAATTAGGAGAAGGAAAGTGGAGTTTAGCTACAAAGGCAGAAGAGTTATATGACAGTTGTTAGGAGAAATGGAAGGATCGAGTGAGAGTTTTTTAAGAAGACTTGGAAATCTTTCTTAACAGTAGGGAATGAGCCAGTAGATAGAGACTGAAAATAAGTGATAGTGAGAATGACAGAGGGTCAGTCTGTTGAGAAGATGTGATGAAATGGGATCACTTGATAGAGAGAGGGGTTAGTCTTGGTAGGAAATAAGGTTAGCCATCATGTGAGGTGGCAGTGAAGGAAAAGATAGTGGTAGAAGGCATCTGAGTGACAGATGAGGAAGAGGAGAGGAAAAGGAACTTACAGCAAATGGCCCCAAATGTTTCTATAACATAGGAGATAAGCTGAGAGTTTAGTATAAAAAATTTGGGAAGGGATGAAAAGCTTTGGAAAAGTCACTGTGGAGAATGGGATAGCGAGTTGATGAGGGAGATGTGTTAGGATAACTACAGCAATAAGGGCCCAGTTGAGGCTGTGTACCATAAATTGATAGTGGACTCAGTCAGAATAATTGCATGCTTTTCTCTCCTTCTCTTCAGCAGAATAAGTATAGAAGCAAAGTAGGGCACATGGTAAAAATGATCCAGGGCTGGGACACAGCATAGTTGGCAAAATAATTAAGGGGGATAGGGACTCAAGAAGACAGTGTCGAGTTAAAGTTGCTCCACCAAGGGGTCAAGATGGGGAAAAGATGGAAGCAGGGTTAAGTGCAGGAGAGGAGATCTGGGAGATTATTGAGGGAAACACTAATAGATTGCAAGCAGATAAGGAGATTTCAGAATTCTTGAACATGGAGGTGGCACATTTGTGGGTTATGGCAAGATCAACGATATGGCCATCATTGTGTGTGGCTGAGATGGAATGGAGGAATAGGTTGAGGAACTAAGTGATTAATATTAAAAACAGACTATCTGTAGGTTGGTAGGATATACAGAATAGGGTTATCATCTACATGCAGATGATTCCTAGAGCTAGTATCCCGCCCAGATCCCTCTCATGAGTTATTGTCTCCCATCACCAGCTGCCCTTCAGTAATCATAAACACTTTGCTCCAAAGAAATCTCAAACTCAACCAAAACATAATTCAAGAATGTTCCCCACCAAACCTTTTCTTCTTCCAAATTTCTCTATTACTTCTGAGGAATTCCCATTAACCTCAGTGTCATCCTTAATTCTTCATTCTCATTCATTCCATATATCCAATCAGTTGTCAAACCTGGTCATTTCTACCCTCACAAAATCTTTCCTATGTGTTACATTTTCTACATCCACTTAGCCTCCAGCTTACTTAAGAGCCTCATCATCTGTTATCAGGATTGTTATAATATCCTTCTAATTGATCATCCCAACTCAAGTCTTTCCCTACTCTAACATCAAAATCATTCAAAAGTAATTTTTCAAAAACAAATATCTCCCATGTCACCTTTCCTACTCAGTAAATTCTAGTGATTCTCTATTACTTCCAGGATCAAATACAAACTCTTTTTTTTTACATATCTTTCTAGTCTTATTACATCTTATTTACTCTACAATCTAGATTCACTGACTTGTTTGCTATTCTTCACACACAACCCTTTATCTCCTGATTCATACTTGGAATTCTTTTCCATTTCAATTCCATAACTGGAATTCCCTTCTACTTTACTTTTAATCTCTTAGTTTTCCTGATCTCCTTCATGACTCAGCTCAGATCTCATCTTCTGCAGGAAACCTTCCCTGGTCTTCCCAGCTACTAGTGATTTCTCCTTGGAGATCATCTCCCATCTATTTTGTTTATATCTTGGTAGGTATTTTCTTTATGTATATATTGTCTTTCCCATTAGAATGTGAGTTCATTATTGGAAGGAAATGTTTTTACTCACTTTCCCTAGTATTTAGTATAATGCCTAGCACATAATAGGTGCTTAATAACTTTTTTTTTATTGACTTGCTCAGCATTACACCACCCATATGTATTAAAGTGAGGACTTGAACCTAAGTCTTCATGGCTGCAAGGCCAGCTTTCTATCCAGTACATAGTGCTATCTGTCATGCTAATTATAAATGGAACTAGTATCTTCACCATTATTTATACAAGGATATAGGATCACTGATTGCATCCAATTATAATTTGGAGGTGAACCATGATTATTGTTGTCATATTTAAGTTGAATGAGAAGTAACATGTGATTATAGAAATGATTAGGTTTAGAGTTTTTATCCATCTCACTACATATACTTCCTTTCTCTATATGTATTTGTAGTTTTTAATCACTAGAAGAGAGATGGAAGTCTAATTTTGTTGTTCTAAGATGAAATACCCTCTTTTCCAATTTATTGCCTTTTTCAATTCCAACCAGAAATTGGAAGACTGGATAGCAGTGACTTTTAATAATAGTTACCTAATTCTGCCAACATTGGTCTGGGTATGAGTTACCTAATTCTGCCAATGTTGGTTTGGGTATACACTGTGGGACTTCTGATCTAGGCTATTTGTTTTTCCAGTACTAAATTGAGAATCTGAGTTCTTATTTCCAGATTACATATGAACTTAAAAATATGTGGTTTCTTTAAATTACTTAGAATTTATTTACTCTAGTTTTCAAAGGCTAGAGATTACCTACTGACAAAATCATTTCCATATCATATGGAAGTAATTCATAAAAACGTTAATGGTGTGGGGAGTGGGATGGGGATGAGGGGCTTTGGAGAAGATTACCTAAGGAAAACAACTGCTGAGAAACACTTTGATTAGTTTATGAGTATCTATATGTGATTCGTATTTAGGGATCAGAACTTGTTCTAGGCTGTTCCTTGATGATGACCCAGCTGGATCTTTGAGTTTGTCTTCTCTTTCAAATATTTCTAAGCTAATACTAAATGATATTAGTGTCCAAGTGATAGTTGAATGTTGGCATCTGAGTAACAGTGAAGAAAGCCATTGAAAAAACTTTAGATGATAGGCTCAAAAAGCCACACCAAAGAAGGTCCAGTCAAACTTTAACCTATTAATGATATATATCTTGTCATTTTGAACAGGGTTAAGTTCATGTCCATGCACAAACTTAATCCTGTTGAAAAAACAAATTATTTCTGTGATAAACATCATCATTGTAATTATTTATTTAAATAATACTTTCATGTGCAAAAAGCAATTGCCTCACAACATTTTTTAGTGAATCTAGCCAGGGTCAGAGAAGTGTAATGATTTGTCCATTGTCATACAGTTAATTAACATTCTAGCCAGAATTCTAGCCTAGGTCTCTTGCCTTCAACTCAAGTACTGTTTCTACCATATTTTGCTATCTCTCGACAATAATTTTAATATGGCCCATGAATCACTTGTGTAACTAGCATATCTTTCACCTAAAACATATTTTTAATAGTATCACATTGTGGTTTTCTAATTTTAAAAATGTTTCTTAATAAATTTCTTATAAATATTTCTTATAAAATTAAATACAAAGCCTTTCAGAAGCCCAAGTATATTTTGTCTTATATTTATTTATCAGTGGTCAACTCAACTAGCATTTATTAAATATCTGCTGTGAGTTTGACAACTGGGAATATTCAAGTACTCAGATGGATTGGTGATGTCATCAACTTGAATAGTCATGGAGTGATTCAGCTCACAATTCACCTTTGCCTTCCCATCCTATACAACTCTTATCCATGTCTTCTTATAAGTTCATTATCAGGGATCCATTCGATATTCTAGAGGTCCTCCTCACTTTCTCCTGACATCAAGAAGATATCACTAGAGCATTAAGCCCATCCCTGGCCCTTGCCATATGACTAGCCCATATTTTTTTCTTTCATACTTTTATGACTTTTTTTTCAAAAGTTCAGTTCTTCTTCAAAGTTCCTTATTGCTTATGTTACAACTTGCTTACACTAACCATGAATCTTTCCATTGCTTTCTTATGTGGTATGCATTTTCATTTCAGAGATAGTGGTGTTCCATGTCTCACAGCCATACTTTAATACCAGTAGAGTAATGGTATTTAAAAGATAAGCCTTTGTTTCCAGAAGAAAAATGGGGTCATTAAAAAAAAAAAAAAAATGTATGATTTCCTAAAGGCAATACAGCTCTTTCAATTTATCCTGTTTAATTATGACCTATATCTTATCTTTTCCACAGTCATTCTCCTTTAAAAAAATGTGTATATCTTCATTACCTCTTGCCTAGATGATTTGCAATGGCCTTCTAAGGAGGAATCTCATCTTCAAGTCTCTCTTCTCTCCAATCCATTCTCTACTCAATTGTCAAAGCACAAGATTCACCATGTCACTCTCATACTCATTAAACTCCAGTGGTTCCTATTAAAATTGGAGTACAAGTTCATTTGTTTAGCATTTAAGGCCCTTCAGAACTTGGTTCATTTCTTTTATAACATAGCTTTACAGCTTTATTATACATTACTCCCCTGCATGAACTCTGGTCCAGTCGAATTGACCTTCTTAGCTATACTTCATAAAACATTCCATCTCCTATCTCCATGCTTTTATAAAGACTGTCCCATATCCTTTGAATAAACTCCCTCTTTACCTCTACCTCATATGCCTAGTTCTTTTCAAAGCTCAATTCAAATAGCACTTACATGAAGTCTTTTTATGATGTTTATATTTTACGTAACTGTGTTGTGCATGTGTGTGTATATGTATGTGTGTATTGTGTATGTATATACACACATACATATACATTTAAATTAATTACACATGTTGTCTACCTTATTGAATATAAAAGTTCCTTGAAAGCAATGGTCCTTTTTTTAAATATCCTAATAATTTTTTTTAATAATACCTAATAAATGTATGTTCTTCATACAATTCTTCTTTAGTAGTTCTTAATAAATGCTCTTGATTGACTGATTATCTAGATTTTGGCCAAGTATTTGATAAAAACATCTCATATTCTTCTTATGTAAAAGATAGAAAGATAATGTGTGTTATATATCACATATTAAGTCAACGAACATTTATAAAGCACTTTCTTTGCTTAGCACTAGTGAAACAAACACCAAAAAAAAAAAAAAAAAAAAAAAAATGACACTTTGCACTCAAGGAACTTACAATCTAATGGGGAAATACAGCACACAAAACAAAACTGAAAAAGGGGTGGAGATGGAGAACAGGGAAGATATTAGACATAGGAACATAGTGGAAAAATCAGAGAAATTCCAAAGTAGTATAAGCTATGTAAGAAATAAGATATTCTGAAGTGAATTTCTCCTTTAATGAAGGTTATGGAGTTCATAGTTCTTCCCCCCAAGAGGGACAGAGTGTCATAATATAGTGAAGTGCCAAGGTATCCTGCCTAATGAGGTTTTCCAATTAATGAACTTCCAGAGACATGTTCAAAAAGCAAGAGAAGTTCCAAAGTAGTACAGCAAGATGAGAAATGGATATGACTATTTCCAAGGCTGCAGTGTCTTCATATTGCTCTCTCAGTTCATATTTGCTTCTCTCAGTTAGCTAGGACTGCTTTCCTCTACATATGAGATCTGTTCAACTTGCCTTGTTAATTCTTCCAACAAGCAGAGAAGAGAACAGCAGCCAAGCTTAATGTATCTATTAAGAGAGGGAAGGCACTAGAACTAAGAGAGAATGGAAAAGACTTCCTGTAGAAGATTTAGTTGGGACCTAAAGGAAACCAAAGACAGAAAGAGATGAGGAGGGAGAGTATTTCAGGCATGGGAGACAGGCATAGGAAATACCTGGAATTGAAATGTTGATGTGTAACTCTCCCCACACCTCTCCTTCACCTCAAATTCAAAAAATCAACAAAAGCCCATTAGTCCTTTTTTTCTCCAGTTTTCAGCCATGTTAGCCAGAAGCAACTCTGTACCCCTCCTACTGGTTGAATTTTTATTTAGCCACTTTTGGAGTTATTTTCTTGGCAATATCCCTAGGGGAAACTGCTCCAGAGTTACTGGGCATATATCCCTCAGAAGTTAAAGAGAAAAAGAGAGATCCATTATATAGCAAAATGTTTATCATTGTATTATTATTCATTATGGTAGCAAGGGATTGGAAATAAAGTGGTTGCATATCAATTGAGAAATGACAAAAAAAAACTTATAGTGTATGAAATTAGTGGAATATTACTATACATTAAACAAATATTAGAATTCAGAGAAGCATAGGAAGACTTGGATCAACTAATATATATTGAAATAAGTAGAACTGCAAGATCAATGACTAAAATAATATAATTGGGCAGCTAGGAGACACACTGAATAGAGTATTCAGTCTGGAGTCAAGAAGACCTGAGTTCAAATCTAACTTCAGATACTTACTAGCTCCATAACCCTGGGCAAGTTATTTAACCTTTTTTGCCTCAGTCTACTCATGTGTAAAATGAACTGGAAAAGAAAACAGCACATCACTCTAATATCTTTTCCAAGAAAACTACAAATTGGGTCACAAAAAATCTGAAGCAACAGAAGGACAACAAAAAATAATAACAAATTTTTAAATCCCCCAAAAGACTTTTTCATTGTTTTTTACAATTAATTAAATATCACAGGGAATAGAAAATGAAACATAACTCTTTTTATGGCAGAGAAACAGAGTACTAATAGAGCAGAATGTCATTTACATCATCAGATTTAGTCTAACAGATATTTATGCTTTATGATTTTTGTTTATCAAAATGTAAGTTTCAGTTGAAATAGATTATAGAAAAATAGAGAAGAAGAATTGTTTTTTTTTCCTCCCAGAAATGACTATGATATAAAGACAACAAATATCAATAATTTTTTTTCCTCTTTTTCTTTAAAAATTATTTTTTAAAAGAAAATTGGCAGAATTCACAGCTGAATCCAACCAAGTACCAATAGAAAATCCATGTTGGAGGCAACATAATTTTGAAGTTAGTGAACTATTGGTTTTCAAAAGATCTAGAAGAAAGGCAGATACCAAATAATTGTAAACAATCATAAATGGCATTAATATTCAGGAAAAAGTTGTCAAAAAGGAATTTAGTAACTAGTAACTCTGAAATCTATGATCCACATATACTTAGACGATATCCCTAGTGAAAATATAAGAAGGGAACAAGGAGGATTTTTACAAAGTTTTCTACATCTGTAGTCATAAAATTAGCTAAAAAAAAATAATAAAACACAAAACCTTTGGTCTATTATTGTTTTGATGGGGGGGTTTGGATTGGACCTGTGCTTTCATTGGAATTCTCAACATGTTATTATTCATATAGGAGCTCCCAGTGAACTTATCTTTCTCTACAATTCCTCCTCTTTTCCCAACTTTCCTACTATTTTTGAGGTCACCTTAGTCATCATCTTTCAACATCATCCTTGATTACTGGATCACCATCTCATCAACACCACATATTCACTGTATATTCCTCTTTTTTTTTTTTCATTTTTGCCTCTGCAATATTTCTCATGTGCCCATTTCTCTGCACACAACTATCTGCCACTCTCATTCAGGCTCTCATGATCTCTCACCTAGCTTTATACAATAGCCTTCTAATTTTTCTCCCTAAAATCTTGAGATTTTTCCACTTTACTCTATCCTCCAGTGTGGCCAGAATAATTTTCCTAAACTGTAGTTCTAACCATGTTACACATACAACATTTAATAATGACTTCCATATTAACCTTCATAATCAAATATAAAATGTTTCCAATCTTCTCACACTTTCTTCCCTTCCACACAATCTATATTAACCTACTTGCTCTTCCTTACATATATCTTAATATCCCAATTCCATTTGTATTGAAGGCTCCCATACTTGGAATACTCTCTTCTTTACTTTCAAGTTTTGACTCTCCTTCAAGACACTCAGCTCAAATCTGCACATACAGAAGCTACACTATATTATATAGGTTGCTCTTTCCAATTTCCCAGGCTTCTAGTCCCTTCCTTTAGAGATTATCTTTCAGTTATGTTGCCTGTATCCAATATTTACTTATTTATTTACATGTTGCCTAACCCATTAGAATGTAAGGACCTTGAGAAAAACTATGACTTACCTTTATTTCTGTGCCTAATTCTTAGCATGGAATTCAATAAAACTGACATAAATTGTATGTGTAAAGACAAGACTTGAATTCAGGGCACCTGAGATCAACTCTCTATCTGCTATAAACATTGTCTTTCATAAATTAATATTAAGATTAATGAAACTCCATTATGTGAGTTTGGAGGGTAGCCTTTTTAAATTTGCTTATTGTATTCCATTAGGTATACTCAATAACAGTAAATAAAAATTTGGCTTACCCAAGAGGGCAGATCATTGGACTAGAGTCAAGACAACCAAGAAACCCACTAGTTAAATGTTCTGACTACCTAAGAGCCTTTCAGTGTTATCTTAAATGAAATCATCTTTCAACTTCATTGTTTCTCAAGTCTCAGAAACTAAAAAATTTTTTATAGTTTTCTATTAACTATATATTAAATTTCAAGAGGTAGAATAAAATGGCATTTTTAAGTAGCTGAAGATAGCAGTCAAAAAAGTAGTTTTAATAAATATTTTACATCTTTCCATGAAGTATGAAAAATGAAGATAAATAATCCATGCATTAAAAATCGGTGAAAAGCATGTGTTAGGAAGGTGAGAATACAGTTTTTGAAATATTGTATTTCCTGGAATCAGTGAACAAATTCTTATTAATCTCCTTTATTGTATATACTGAGCTGGATATTAAGACTACAAAGATACAAGTAAGACTTTCCATGCCCTCTACAAACTGAAAATGGAAAGTCAAGAAAGAAGAGAGTATGAAATATTCTCATATAAATGCATTCAGGATATGTTCAGGAGAACCAGGAAGATCTTCTTGAAGGAGATTACATTAGAATTGAGTCTAAAGGAAGCAAGGGTTTCCAAGAGGCCAAGAAGGAATACATTCCAAGCATGAGAGCAGATACATGAAATATATAGGGAATAGCAAGTAAGCTGAAACACAGAATAAGAGGGAAATGGTAGGAAAAATAATAGCCTGGAAAGTTAGACTAGATCCAGATTGTGAAGGGTTTTAAATGCCAAATAGAGCAGAGATTTATATTTTATTATAGTGATAATAGGAAACCATTACAGCTTCTCAAGCAGGAGGAAAGTAGCATAATCAGAACTATACTTTAGGAATATCAATGTATCTGTTGTGTGGAAGATAGATTAGAGGGGTAGATAGATTACATTCAGGTAGGCCAATTAAGAAGGCATTACAGTAGTCTGAAAGATGGCTTTGATATAAAATAGAAGAATGTGGCTTCAAGAGAGGTAAAGGAAGTAAGATTAATGACAGAGCAACTGATTGGATAATAGAGGAGAGGGAAGATTATTCTGAGTTTACAAATGTGAATAATTGGAAGAATGGATATGTTTTCTAAAAACTGAGGGAGATAATAACATTTTTTAAATTTGATTTTAAATTTTAAATTTGATTTTGATTTAGAACATAGGTGGTCACACCCTCCCTGACTTCTCAAGGAGGTGAAAACCCCAAAAAGGAGGTGATCATGTCTTCCCTGACATCTCAGGAAGGGAGATGAAAACCAAAGGAAAATGGGGAATCAAACCAAATTAGTGGGTTTCTGAAGGGTCTCATTTGAAACAGGTATACATAAATCCATCAACATGGGAGGTATTATATAAATTACTTAAGTACATAGCAATATAACACAGGCTAGTAGTGATGTAACAAGTAACATGAATCAACATGAGGAATTATACATGTCCATAAGTCCTAGAAATAGTCCAAAGGGAATCTATTGTCCATTATTTCGTTTGTATAGGGAATCCAATGATTCCCGCAAGTTTTGAAGTCCTACATCAGTCTTATCATGTTTCAGAGAATCCAATGATTCCTGCTGGTTCTGAAATTCTATAAGTCTCATCAACAATTTTTCATCTCAAGGAATCCAGTGATTCCTGTGGGTTTTGAAGTTCTGTAACAGTTTCATTATCAGCCATGCTCTTTCAGTGTCAAATGTTTCTTAGTCTTCTCCTTTATTTCGAAGTTTTTCACTGTTTCTCTCTCTCTCTGATGGACAAGGTGAATACAGTTTGTTGGCACCCATCTGATTCCTTCTCCATCTGTAGAAATACAAGCAAACCCTCTCCCCCAAGCAGTTAACCTATCCAGTGCCTTCTATTAACCACTTTCTAAATCTCTCCTCATAACTTGGTAATTACATTAGAACTGCTTGCACTGGACACTGCCCTTCTGTTGGGTTAAAAAGCCTGTATTCTCCCCAATTGTAATCCCTTTCTCCCATCTGATTGCTTTTGGACTGATTGATCACATCAGAGTCCTGAACTCCTAAAAATTGTCTGGGTGTAACCTTTGGCTGCTGTCATGCCCCACCTGTTTATTGTTTGAAGTTTTGGAGCTGGTCCCCGTCTCTCATTTCCTTGGGTTAATCTTCTGAGGCCCCGTGGAAGTCTCAGTTGCATTTTGGACATAGGGTTTTAGGTCTTATTCTCTCACTCTGTCCTCTCACTCTCCTGTCTTTTTTGCCTACATTGAGCTTTCAGATGCCCTATTTTTTCACATTGAAAGCATTGATGAGTTTCTCTGGAAGTCTCTTGCCAAGAGGGACCGTGCCTTCCCATGGTCTGTTTCATAGCTTGGGTATAAAAGGTATTTGTGCTCACTGTGGCACAGCATCTTATGATCGTCTCTAAAGGAGCATCCATGTGTAGTCCCCATATAATTCTTCTACAAACCACATTAGCATTTTCCTTAGCCAGTTGTCTTATCATAATTCTTGTAGCTGCATTTTCTCCAATGGTTCTTGTGACTGTTGTCTGCAGACATCCCACAAAATCAGCAAAAGGTTCATTGGGACCTTGCTCTATTTTTGTGAAGGCTTCACCTCCATCTTTTCCTGGGAGGGAACCCCATGGTTTGATTGCAGCAGCAGCAATTTGCTTATATGTGCTAAATTGTCTTCACCTTTACCTTCTAATTGTATATTAATTCCAGTTTGCTTATTGTGTTGGCTTATATCCTGCATAGTTCACTATATTCCAAAAGCCACAACAAGTTTTGTCCAGGTTCTAAACATGTCCTTGCTATAGATTTCCAATCAATAAGGGTTAAGATTTCATAAGCCAAATTCTCTAGTAGCATCTTAACATAAAACGATGTAGCCCCATAAAGACTGCAACCCTTTTTCAAATCCTTGATTTTTTCCAGATCAAAAGTAGTGTATCTTCTCCTTTGTTGACCTGAAGAATCAAACACTTCAATAACAGGGTATGCATTTATCAAATCAGATATATCTTCTTCTTTTTTAGCTTTAACTAGTGCTTTTTGTAATTTTGTCATAGGCTGCTTCATAGATGGTACTGATTGTATCACTGCCCCTTTTCCCTTCACCCATGAAGTGTTCATTGAGGGAGGTAGGTCATGAGATGGGAAATGCTCTAATGGCTCTTGCTATAAAGCACCACACTCCTTAATTTCATCAGAATTGTATTTAACTCCTTTCTTATATAATTTTTCATCCTTTTCACCTAGTTTGTCTGTTTCCTTTCCTTCCTACTCTTTCTTCACATAGTTGCTCTCCTATTAATTTCCACTTGTCTGGATCTATTTTTTTTTCCTTAGAGAACCAAGGAGATGTGTACTGTACTGTTTTCTAAAAGTTCAAGGATCTGCTCCCAAGTTATAATCAAACCTTGGTTTTTTATAAGTTTAACCAAGCTTTCAACAAAGCAGCAGTGGAGAAATCTCCTTTCTAAATATTTGTCCCATTTTAACTGGAATACTACTTTAGTCCTTTACAAAGTTTCCTTCTTGTAACCATCCTAATTTCTGGGTCACAAATGAAAGTTCTTGGTCCCATGTTCAGGGTGCCAAAATGTAATGTTCTCTGGTTTGGTTTTCTTGGGGTCTCTGGGGGCAGCCTACGCTTCAGCTGAGTAATCACCACAAGAACAGCCAGGTATTAAAGTCCAAATCTTTTATTGTCTTTTTCAAAGTTCTATCTCCTTCACTTGGGACTTGGCTAGTTTTTTGGAGGCCTTCTGGAGTCTTGGTTCAGTGGAGAAGTGAAGGAGGAGAGCTTGCCGCCAAGATGGTGTGAGATAAAGTGAATGAATCTCTCTGAGTCCAAAGGTTTGTGCTGCAGCCTCCAGCTACCACAAAGGTAGACTATGGAATTAATCTGTCTCAGCCTTTGTTGGCTGTTATATATTCCAATATCATTAGGTGTGAATCTTGTGGAATTATATTAAGTACTAAGTATATGTACTGAACTAGAGAACTATTAAGTCAATTCCACTGACTTAATACCTTATAAGAATCCTTGTTTCAGAGCTCTGGCCCATAACAGTTATATGGAGCAGCATTGATAGAGTTTCATCACTGGGTAATTACCTAAATCAATAAAATGTTTGATTTCTTATTTTCCCCCAATTTACCCCTTTTCCTGCAATATTGTTTGGAGAAAGATCAAGAAGAATGCAAAAGAGACTCAAGAAAAATATATTCCCCCTCCTAAAATAGACACTGGAAGAGTTACAGAATATAGGTTACCACTTATCTCTCCTATTATGTACATTTCTCTAATTAGTTAACAGTCACAATCAGTTATAAAGCCCTATTGTTTCTAGTTTGGTATTCTTTCAGATATGATCCCTTCTCTCCTCTGACATGGCCATCACCTGGTTTCAGGTCCTTATCACTTCATACCTGGACTACTTGGATAGCTTCCTGGTTGGTCTCATCTTACTGAGTTAAAATTTGGTCTCAGACATTTACTAGGTGACCCTGGGCAAGTCACTTAACCCTGCTTCCCTCTGTATTTTCATTTGTAAAATGAGCTGGAAAAGGAAATGGCAAACCATTCTAGTTTCTTTGCCAAGAAAATCCCAAATAGAGTCATGAAGAGTTTCCCTGTCTGAGTCTCTTCTTTCCAATCAATCCTCTGTTCAAAGTGCCAAAGTTCAAAGTGAATATGCAGCTCTAATTATATCACCACTTCCCCTCCATAACAATAGCTACTATTTGTGTAACACTTTACAATTTACAAAGCATTTTAAAATATTATTTTATACTCTGAAAAAACCTGAGAGAAGAGATACTCTTATTATCCCCATTTTATATTTAAGAAAAGTTAAATGACTTGACCAGAGTCATCCAGCAAGTAAATATCTAAGACTAGATTTAAACACAAGTCTGACTCTAGGCCAGGAAGTGTTCCACCATGTTACTAGTAACTTCTTATAACCTTCAGGATCAAATATAAAATCCTCCATTTGGCTTTTAAAGCCCTTTATAACCTGACCTTTCCAGTTTTCTTATAATTTACACCATTTAACATACTCTGTGATCCAGTGACACTGACCTCCATTCCTTACTTTCCCTTATACATGATGTTCCATCTTCCCACTCCTAATGTTTTCACATTTTGCCACCTGTTCTGAAAGGCTCTTCTCATCTCTGCCTCCTTTTTTTAAATGTTCTAAAATCCTGACTTCTTCAAGAAGCCATTCTCAGTTTTCCTTAATCATAATGCTTTCCCCCACAGACTATATTCAATGTATCCTATATGCATTTTGTTTGTCCATACTTGTTTGCACATTATCTCCTCATTTAGATTCTCAGTTCCCTTGAGATAGGAGCTTTTGCTACTCTCCCAGCTGTTACTGTTGTTGAGTTTGTTTTTTTACTGTTCTTATATTCCTAGTGCTTAACACAGTGCCTGCACATAACATAGTAGCTATTTAATAAATGCTAGTTGACTGACTACTATTCTGAAAATATGGAATCAATAGTTGTCAATCAATTTGCTTGGTCAACCTTTCTTCTTATTTAAGGCTACCTCTAAAATATAGTCTCTGGTGATTAGTGTAAATGGCAGATGGCAGTGTGAGAAATGTTAGTTAGCAGGGAGGAACTTTTTAGATTAAATCTCTCCAGCCAGAAATAAGTGTGGAACAGACAAATTTCCACATTACTGTTGACAGAAATATGGCTAGAGTAATAATAACACACATACACCCCCACTATATTTAGTGACATTAACAGAGGTTCATAGAATTAATCAAGATTTAAAGCCTTTGGGGATTTTATTGTTGCATGTTCTCCATATATTTAAAAATTCCATTGATTTTTCAAGGTCAGTTTTTCCGTAAAAAGTGGACTTAAATTTCATTGACAGCTTTCATACACTATAGAATCATTATTTATGGTATTCTTTTGCAACTTCATCTGTCTTTAAAGCCTCGTTAGAACTTTAATGATGTCTTCAAAGTATTACTGCTCAAGGGCAGAGAAAAAGGGATCATGATGCATAACATTTTCCTTCTGTTAGAGGTGATTCATAGCTACTCAAGCACTTAGAGGTAAAACGAAAAGAAACATTTTTAAAGAGAATATATAAACACTGTATAGTCTCATCATCTTGAATCCATTAATTTGAAGTAAGGGATAATGTGAGCAAGAATTGGGAAAGTTTGCCTTTTCATTATCTATGAAAATTAGAATGATAGAATATTGGATTTTGAAGGACCTTAGATCATCTAGTACATATCTCTCATTTTAAAAATGAAGAAACCGATGTCCACCAGAGTGACTCAATGTCACCCTAAATGAATTTTTTTGTCATATGATACTGACTTCATTTGGGTCATTTCCCATCACTATTTCTCTGCCATCAGCCACCTCCCTTCTCTTCCCCATTTTAGCTTTTGTTTTTCTTACCCTCTCTATCCTGATGTTTCTACCTTCTTATTTCCTCATCTTCTTTCTCTTTTTAGGTTTATTTCTGGGTTTTTTTATTGTATTGTCAGAGTCAAAAATTGGGTTTAGAAGGGGTGGCAAGAAAGAGATTGCAAAGAAAAAATACTTCATATATTTATGTTAGATAAATCACTGCCACCTTCAGTGTCAAGATAGTGTAGTGAGTAAGGAGCCCTCTGAAGCCCTCCTAAATTCCCTTCCAAATAAGTAGAAAACTGCAGAATAGATCTAAAAACAGGGAAGCTCTTTCCAGAAAAATCTGTCTCACTGGAGTGGGAAGGGAATTAAGTCCCAGAACAGCCCCAGCAGCAGCTAGCCTCATAGCAAGGGGCCTGAAAAAAAGGATCCATGTCTGGGGCAATCCAGCAATGAAACCCCATCCTCCTGCAAGCCAGCAACCCCTTAGGCAAGTAAGCAGTCTGTGTGCAAGGTTCCACCCCAGCAACCCTATCTCTAGCTCAAGCCTTTAGACAGGCCTTGACCCTATTGCTTTACTAGTAAGGAAGTGCCAACCAGGCACTGGCCAATCAGGAAAACCCACTCCTGGGACCTACCAGCAGAGACACTGTTTCCATAACAACCAAGCAGCAGGATCTCACCCCTTCAAAACAAATCAGCAAAAAGATCCCTCCTCTAGAACCAACCACCAGAAAGATTGTTACCATAACAACCCACCATTGAAGCCCCATACTTGGAGCAGACCAACAGCTAAAATCTACATTTAGATCAGACCAACAGGGAAACCCTACATTCCAATACAAGCTAGAAGAGAAGACTACCCTCCAGAGAAGGCAAGCAGATAATTCTAGAAGCCCAATGAAAACCAGCAATAAGACCCAAGATCCCAGAACAAAAAGCTTGAAACACTGCAAGACTAAAACCCAATACATAAAAGAATACCAAGTCACCAAAAAAGGCAGAAAAATGAGTTTTTTTTAAAAAAGAACTTGAATCTAGAAAGTTACTATGGAGATAGGGAGAATCAAGACATAAACCTAGAAGAAGACAGTATATCCAAATGACTTGATATGAAGCCCAAAAAGAATTCCTGGGAAAAGCTTAAAAAGGATTTTGGAAAGCAAATTAGAAAAATAGAAAAAAAAATGGGGAAACAAAATAATGTAAGACAATCATGAAAGAGAGTCATTATCATGGGAAAATATATTTTAAAATTTACTGAGGAAAATAACTCTTTAAAAAAATAGAACTGGGGAAACTGAATGGATGTCCATCAGTTGGAGAATGGCTGAATAAATTATGGTATATGAATATTATGAAATATTACTGTTCTGTAAGAAATGACCAACAGGATGATTTCAGAAAGGCCTGGAGAGACTTACACGAACTGATGCTGAGTGAAATGAGCAGGACCAGGAGGTCATTATATACTTCAACAACAATATTATATGATGACCAGTTCTGATGGACCTGGCCATCCTCAGCAACGAGATCAACCAAATCATTTCCAAAGGAGCAGTAATGAACTGAACCAGCTATGCCCAGAAAAAGAACTCTGGGAGATGACTAAAAACCATTACATTGAATTCCCAATCCCTATATTTATGCACACCTGCATTTTTGATTTCCTTCATAAGCTAATTGTACAATATTTCAGAGTCTGATTCTTTTTGTACAGCAAAATAATGTTTTGGTCATGTATACTTATTGTGTATCTAATTTATATTTTAATATATTTAACATCTACTGGTCATCCTGCCCTCTAGGGAGGGGTGGGGGTAAGAGGTGAAAAATTGGAACAAGAGGTTTGGCAATTGTTAATGCTGTAAAGTTACCCATGCATATATCCTGTAAATAAAAGGCTATTAATATATATATATATATATATATATATATATATATATATATATATATATATTAAAATAGAACTGGACAAGTAGAACAGGATACTCACTGAAGAAAATCTCTTAATAATTTGAATTGAGCAAATTGAAACCAATGACTCTAGTGAGACATCAAGATATCAGAAAGTCAGAAAAATAAAAAAAGAAAGAAGAAAATGAAATTTCTCATTGAAAAAAACAACTGAAAATGCATCCAGGAGGGATAGTATAAGAATTATTGGACCACCTGAAAGCCATAATGATTAAAACAAACAAACAACTTGAACAACATCTTTCAAGAAAATATCTAGGAAAATTGCCCTGATATATTAAAATCAGAAACAGAAACTGAAAGAATCCACCAATCACCACCTGAAAGATCACAAAAGGAAAACTTCCACAAACATAATAGCCAAATTCCAGATCCCGCAGATCAAAGAGAAAGTATTACAAGAAGCCAAAAAGAAGCAATTTAGATATCATGGAGCTATAGTCAGGATTACATAGGATTTGACAGTTTCCACATTTAAGAACCAGAGGGCCAAGACATATGACATACTGGACAGCGAAAGAGTTAGGATTATGATCAAGAATCAAGTATACCACAAAATTGAAAATAATCTTTTAGGCAGAAAAAATGTACATTTAAATAAAATAGTGAACTTTCAATCATTTCTAATTAAAAAATAAAAGCTGAATTAAAAATTTCCAAAAAAAAACAAATTCCAAATACAAAACTCACAGGAAACATTTAAAAAAACAAGAAATAGAAAACATATATGGCAAGATTATAACTATAACGCTTAAAAACTTTATTATCATGAGAGCAATTCCTATTAAGCAGTTTCTAGATTAGTGGAGTTTTGCAACTACGTTTGCCACCCTACCACCACTCCCTGGGGTGCTAAAACATCTCCTGCTTGGAAAACAGGCTATTTTTAGGAAAATGATGGGAGAAGTGGTATGATACCTAAAAAAACAAAATAAAGTGGTGTGATGACCATGTTTAGCACCCAGAGTATATTAAAAGCAGACGCAGTCAGAATAAGGGAAAATCCTTGATCTTTATTCTTTGTGAGGGTGAAGGGAAATAGCATTAGGAAGTGAGAGCAGTCGCAACACGAATCTGGCCAGCAGTGCCTCTGCCTTTCTCACCCTCCACCCACCATATCATCTCTATGTCATCTCCTATACAACACATCAAAACTTGCACAGAGAGTGGGCGGGGCCATTCTTTCTCCAAGCATATATTAATAAAGTATTGTCCAATTGCTATTTAGCCTCACGTGCTTGAGACCTCAGTGCAACGACTCAAGAGCTTCAGCCCATTACAAAGTGGTGAGAAGGAAAATTTCACTGGAAGAAGGATAGGGGAGATTGAATGGGGTAAATTATCCTACATAAAAGAGTTATTAAAGTGCAGAGGAAAGTACCACTATACAGTAATATACTTAGCCAATCTGAGATTGTTGATGAATGTTGATGAGAGTAAGATTTAGATTTTGCCTGAAATCACGCCCTGCATACTTTCCTCTGTACTTTGTTTTTTAAAATAATATGCATCCTTTAAAATAATGCATCCTTTTCAGATCATAAAGCAATAAAAAATATATAAAGTAATGGACAATGGAAAGAGAGGTTAAAATTGATTGGAAATTAAGTAATATACTTCCCAAATCAAATGGGTCAATAAGCAAATCATAGAAACAATTGATAATTTCATTGAAGAAAATGACTACAATGAAACAACATGCCAGAATTTATGGGATGCAAGCAAAATTTTAAATTTTATTTCTCTAATTGCTTACATCAATAAAATAGAAAAAAAGGACCAGATGGATTCACAAATTCTGCCAAACATTTAAAGAACAATTAATTTTAGTACTGTATAAACTATTTGAAAAAAATAGGCAAAGGAATTTTATCAAACTCCTTTTGTGACATAAATTTGGTGCTGTTATCCAAAGTAGGAAGAGCTAAAACAGGAAAAAAAAAATTAGAAACCTATTTCTCTAATGAATATTGATACAAAAATTTTAAATAAAAGACTAGCAAAGAAAGACATTACAGCAGTATATCGCAAGGATCATATACTATGAATAAGTAAGATTGATATCAGGAATACAGCATGAGTTCAATATTAGAAAAACTTTCATCATAGCTGAATATAACAATAAGAAAACCAACAGAAATCATATGATTATCTCAGATGCAGAAAAAGTCTGAGAAAATACAAGATGCATTCGTATTAAAAAAAAAAACTGAAGAGCAGAAGAATAGCTCTTAAAATGATAAGAAGTATCTAAAATTATCAGGAAGGATTCTCTATAATGGGGAAAAGCTAAAAGCCTTCCTCATAAGATCAAGATGAAACAAGGATACCCATTATAACCTCTATTATTTAATATTCTAGTAAAAATGTTAGATACAGCAATGAAAGAAGAAAAGAAACTGAAGAAATTAGGATAGACAAGGAAAAGAAAAAACTACACTTTTTTAAAAATTAGCTTTTTATTTTCAAAAAACATGCAAAGATAGTTTTCAGCATTCACTCTTGCAAAAAAAAAACCTGTCTTCCAAATTCCTTTCTCCGCTTTCCCCAACCTTTTTCCTAGACAGCAAGCAATCCAATATATGTTAAACATATCCAATTCTTCTATATATATTTCCATATTTATCTTGCTGCACAAGAAAAATCAGCTCAAAAAGGAAAAAAAAAATAAGAAAGGGAAAAAAAAAGAAAGCAAACAACAAAAAAGGTTTGAAAATACCATGTTGTGATCCACATTTGGTCCCCTCAATCCTTCTGGATGCAGATGGCTCTCTCCAACATAAGTCCACTGGAATTGGCCTGAATCACCTCATTGTTGAAAAGAGCCAAGTCCATCTGAGTTTATCATAATCTTGTTACTATGTATAATGTTCTTTTGGTTCTACTTACTTCACTTAGCAGTGGTTCCTCTAATAGCCCTTTGGGCATAGTTCCAAATTGTTCTCCAGAATGGTTAGATCAGTTCACAATTTCACTAACAATGTAACAATAAATATAATAAAAAAGATAATTCCACCAAAATTAATCCATTTATTGAGTGCCATGCCAATCAAACTATCAATTATTTTATAGAACTAGAAAAAATAATAACAAAAGTCTTTTGGAAAATAAAAAGCTCAAGGATATCAATGGAATCAATAAAATCAAAGTGGTTTAGCCATACCAGGTCTCAAACTGTATTATCAAGTGATAATAATCAAAACAATCTTATACTGGTTAAGAAATAGAGTGGCAGATCAAGGGAATAGATGAGGTACAGATTGTATGACCATAACCTAATATATGAAAAACCCAAAGAATCAAGCTTTTGGAATAGAAACTCATTATTTGACAAAATTGGATAGGAAAACTAGAAAACAATGTGACAGTAACAATATGACAGAAATTAAGTATAGATCAATGTCATATTATTTACAAAGATAAATTAAAATTGGTACATAATTTACACATAGTGACACCATAAAATTAAGAGAATATGGAATAATTTATCTGTTAGATATATGGATAAGGGAAGAGTTTAGGATTAAAGAAAATAAAGAGTATTACAAAATATGAAAAAATTTTGCTTATATAAAAATAAAGTGGTTTTGCACAAAATAAAATGATGAAATTACAGTTATAAAGAAAACATAAAACTGAGAGCAGGGGGATATATATATTTTTTCATATATTAGGAAACTACATACAAATTGCATGACCATAACTATATATATATATATATATATTAGGGATTTTGAAATAGAATCTCTGACAAAGACCTCATTTGTCAATTATATAGAGAACTGAGTCAAATTTATAAAAAATGCAACTCATTTGCCAATTGATAAATAGTTAAAGGACATGATCAGGCAGTTTTCAGAAAAAAGCAAAACTACCTATAGTCATATGAAAAAAAATGCTCTAAATCACTGTTGATCAGAGAAATATAGGTTAAAACAACTCTGAGGTATCACCCCACACTTATTAAAGTGTCTAACATGAGAAAAAATGAAAATGTTGGGTGTTCAAGAGGATGTGGAAAAATGGGGACACTAATGCCCTGTTGGTTGTGCATTGATCCAGTCAATCTGGAGAGCAATTTGGAATCATGTCCAAAGGTTTATAAAACTGTAGTCTTCAATCCAGCAATACCATTGCTAGATCCATTACCAAAAAAAAAAAAGGAAAAATTATCTATTTGTACAAAAACATTTATAACAGTTCTTTTTGTGGTAGCTAAGAATTGGAAATCAAAACAATGTCTAAACAAGTTATAGTATATGATTATAATGAAATATATGAAAAACCAGGAGAATGTTATGCACAATAATAGTAATATTATTTGATGAACTGTGAATAACTTAGCTATTCTCAGCAATCCAATGATCCAAGACAATCTCAAAAAATAATATGAAGCATACTATCCACCTCCAGGAAAAGAACTAATGTTGATTGAATTCCAGACTAAAGCATGCTATTTTTTCTTTTTTTCCTTTTATTTGATTCTTTTTGTTTAAAATTACTAATATGGAAATGTTTTACATAATTGCACATGTATTGCCTATATCTGATTGCTTAGGGAGAGAGGTGGGGAGCAAGGGAGAGAAGGATAGAATTTGGAACTAAAAATTTTAAGTAATGTTTTTTAAAAATTGGGAGCAGGTAAAGATCAGTTCTTCTCTCTACAGTTTTGTATGGCTCTCTGCTTATCTTCTCTCAGTAAGGTATTGATGACACATTGCCATACTAAGTGATATGTTTTCTTTTTATGTTATAGAATATGTCGGTTATACCTAAATTCACAAATTCTTCATGGAGTTCCAGAATGAATTAGGTAATCTCCCTAAAGTATGGCTGGATAAAAATGAAGAATTCTGTATTACCTCAATAGCTGATTGACTTTAAGAAGTTTAATTTGGAAGGTTTTTGCAGAATGCAATAATAATTAAAAAATTAATCTCTGAGCACGAGCCCTGAAGTCAGGAGAACCTAAGTTCAAATCTATCCTCAGACATTTAACACTACCTGGCTGTGTGACCCTGGGCAAGTCACAACCCCAATTGCTTCAGCAAAAAAAATAATAATAATAATAAATTAAATTAAAATTTGAAAAAATGAATCTCTGCCCTTTCTCTGCACCATATATTATCTTTCATATCTTTTAAGACATGTATGCTTGGTATAAATGGTATGATGTCGTCTGCTTTCTAACTTTTCTGCTGAGGTAGTATAAGTACCAGGAAGCATTTGTATGCGTTGGTATTTGAGGGTGTTACATAAAATACAAATAAAATACAGGTGGCCATGAGTAGAAACCTTTATATAACCTTTTCAGTGTTTTCTAACTCATTAACAAATTTGGTACTGCAATGAATGCCTCCTTGTCTCCCCAATGGAGGAGAATGGGGGAGAGATCTGGGCTAGTGATTTCATCCACAGAGCTCCCATTCTAAATCAGCAACTTATCAGTAAATGATTGTCTTAGAGAGTTGGTTTATGAAGATGAGAGAGGAGCTGAGAGTTTAAATGATTTGCCCCCTTAACATGATATCAGTTTTCCCATTCAAATATTTCTGTGTAAGAAATAAATCTAGTATATGTGAGAGGGAGGATTTATCCTAATCTTCCTGACTCCCAGCTAAATGCATTACTTATTAAGTCCAGATAGATTTATTTATTTCCTCATTAAAACTTTTCTCCCTTTTGATAGGCCTAAATTCTTTAAGGCTAGAATGGTCATGTCTTGCCTATTGCAGTGTAATCATAAAATAAATTTGAGGGTTTGTCTCAATAATAATATACATAAATGGAGAGAGCCATCTGCATCCAAAAAAAAAGGATTGTGAAGATTGAATGTGGATCACAACATAGTATTTTCATCTTTTTTGTTGTTCTTTGCTTGCTTTTTTTTCTTTCCCATTTTTTTCCCTTTTTGATCTGGTTTTTCTTGTACAGCATGATAATGTGAAAATATGTATAGAAGAATTGCACACATTTAACATATGTTGGATTGCTTGAAGTCTAGGGGAGTGGTGGGGAGCAAGGGAGAGAAAAAATTTGGAACACAAGGTTTTACAACAGTAAACACTGAAAACTATCTTTTTATATATTTTGAAAATAAGAAACTATTTAAAAAGAAAAAAAATAATAATATACATAAGTTTACATACTCTTTACATAGTCACTTTTTCTATTATTTATTTAAAAGATCCAAAATTGATCCTAATTCCCCTTCCTTTCCTTCCCTAATTCTCCTTACCTTCTCTCAAATTTTCATTTAACTTCCTAAAATTTCATATTAGATCTGTTTCTATTATCTGACTGATTAGATTCCTTAAGAAGCTTGGGTTAGGTATATCCTCTTACCTGAAGTTCTCTGGTTAGTTTATTTAATTTTATCATAAGCCATACCATGTTCAATTCAGTAAACATTTATAAAACATCTACTATACTATACTATACTATACTATACTATACTATACTATACTATACTATACTATACTATACTATACTATACTATAAACAACTGGGGATATAAAAAGAGGCAAAAAATAGTCTCCATTCTCAAGGACCTTTCAATCTAATGAGGGAGATAGCATGCAAATATATACAAAGCAAGCCTTATACAGGATAATTAGAATATTAGTAATAAAAGGCAGGTACTAACTTTAAGAAAGTTTGGGAGGCTTATAGGAAGAGATGAAATTTTAAGTGATTTATAAGAAGCCAGAAGTCATTAAGTAGAATAGGGATGGAAGAACATGTTATATACCATATTTGGGGATTTATCAAGGTAGTATATAATGAAACTTTTAATTCTCCCTTCTATCTTCACTGTTGTCAAAGTCTTCTAACTTCCCAGGTGTATGTTGTTGTTTTTTGTTTTGTTTTTTTACTTTTTATTAAAATAAAACTATCCCATTGATTCTAAAATACAACTAAGAGTAGTCTGAGAGATGGTGTTCTTTAAGGGGAAAAAAAGTTAGGGACCAGGAATATCCTGCTATCCTGACTGCCACTGACTATCCTGACTGTGGCCCTGGAAAAATCATTTTAATTATGTATGTCTTACAGTAAGTGTATCTTGAAAATTTTAATACTGCCTTCATGGCTTCTGTAATTTTCATTAGAACCATACCAGATTGGTTAGATTTGCGAAATAGGGAGGATGAGCTAAGTAATAAATTAATATCAACAACTTTGTACATTGAAATAAAAGTAATTTATTCCCACAATTAAAGATACCACCTATCTTCTCTAAAAAATCAAAAAGAATTAAGGAATTCCCTTGATTACTGACTCCCTATACTTACTTCCTACACCTTTCTACATATAACCTCTTCTTAAAATTATCCTCTTTCCCTAAAGATGTTACATTCTGGGGCTGAGTTAGTTTTTATTCTAGTCTATTTTATTTTGAAACTTTTGATTTTACTTAGTATTGCATTAGCCTATATTATATTAGAGTTTGAAAAGTTAAATTATAATGATTGTTAATTTAATTAACAGTAATCCAGTACTTTCATTATATCAGTAAAGGTATAAAGTATAGGTTTCATTATCCCTCCTTCTAGAGAACTAAACTGAGGTTCATAGTGGTGTGTGAATTACCCATGACGGTAGAAAATTTCAGAATTGATGCATGAACTCAAGTCATATTTGCATAGTGATGGTAGGAGACAGAAAGGTACACTAGAGAGGTGCTAGATTGGGAGTCCAAGGACCTGACTTTAAATCCTTGCTGTTGTCTTTATTAATTTTGGCAAATCACTGAACCTCTTGTGCCCTCAGCTATAATGCAAGGAGTTGGACTGAATGGACCTGAGATCTCTTTCAACTATTCATCCTGATTCCAGTATTCTACCACATATGATATGAAAATCATATGAATTAACGAACCAGCAATCATAATTCATAGATCATGTATTCTAGTTTTAGAGTTATAAAGAACATTGCTGTCCCTAACTCATTTTATTGCCTATTAAGTTATAAATTAACTTCATTTTCTGTTTTATATAAAACAAATGATATATTTCAATTGTTTTGCCAAAGAACTTAACCTGAATCTGAGTGTGTGATTTGGGACCAGATTTGGGACCAATCTCTCCATCCCCACTGCAGAAATATGACATTCTTTTTGACTTCTACCACAATTTGTCCAGTTCCTTTCCTTTTCTTTCTTTTCCCCATTAGAAGGTAAACTCCTTGCAAAAAGAAATTGTTTCATTTATTGTATTTCTGTACCCTGCCTAGCATATAGTAGGCACTTAATAAATGCTTGTTAATTGATTATCTAGTGAAATTCTCTATTTTGTAGGTTTGTTTTCTATATTTTTTCCTTCTCATTTCTAGTAGGACTACGAGGTCAGACTAAATCATGTCTAAATCATCCTAAACTTACCAAATTTGTCATTTCTACCTCTATCACATTTCACTTTAATTTAGCCATCCACTCTCACCAATTCATTTCCTATGGCCCTCTATTTGGTCACCCTGCTCCAAGTCTCTCCTCTCTGCAATCTCTCCTCCACATAGCTGACAATAGTTTTCCTAAAGTTTTCTCTTTGTCAATTAATAAGTCTCCTCACATTCTGACCTCTTTCTACATTTCTAGCATTCTCATGCTTAACTTTGCTACAAGCACTCTGCATTCCAGTTGCTCACATAGAAATTCTCATCTCTTATTTTCATTTTCCTTTTCATTGATTGTGTCCCGTATCTGGAATGTGCTAGCTCCTCATTTCCACTCTTGACATCCCTAACTTCTTTCAAGACTTCTCAGATGTGGCCTCCTATAGGTCCTCCTACTTCTCTCTAGCTGAGACTTCTTTTCTATACTTGGCTTATATTGTATGTGTACTTTTTTATTTACATATTGTCTCATTGTAGAAAAATTATACTAGGACTACACAAGGATGCTCCTTTAGAGGAGATCATAAGATCTCACTGAAGGCTGGGAATTTTGAGTTTTTGCCTTTCTTTGTATCCCCATCATTTAGCACAGTATCTGGTACATGGTAAGCATTTAAAAATGCTTTTCTGTATGCATCCGATACCATGTTGAAGAATATGGAGAAAGGTAAATTTTAGAATTTTTCTTCTACTATAACAAAGGAAATGGTCTAGATCAGTGATATCAAGTTAGAAATGTATTCCTACAGACTGCAAATTGACTTGGACAATGGACATTGACATTATCTATATTTTATTCTATTTTTATTTATTTTGTTAACATTTCTATTACATTTTAATATCATCCAGGTTGTACTGGGCAGTTATGGACCCCAGAATGACACTCACTCTAGATTACTTTTTCATATCTTTTTGAGCCCTATCAGTAAATAATCAAAGGACCTCAAAAAACCTCTGAGTTGAGTCTATGCTTGCTTTTTAAAATTATTTTACACATGATAAGCTGCCATTACATAATGGATAAAGAGCCAAGAAGACCTGAATTCATGTTCCATCTCTTAATGTGTACACTTATTGTATGATACTATTCCAAGCAAGTGCTCTAAGTCAGCTTTTTAAGATTATAAGTTGAAAAAAAGGGACTAATTTACATTGGTAAAGGGAGTTTCCTTATCTGAGATTTCTCCATATCATTTGAAATCAAATTCAGGCCTTATCCCTTTAGGAAAACAATCTAAGAATCCCAGATTTCTGGCCTTCTGAAAATCTGAATATGTTTGATGCTGGTCTTTAAATTAAATTAATTTTTTTAGAAAGCTTTTGATATGCTCAGATTCATTACATTATTTTGAGTTATTCTTTGGAATTTTTAGGTTATTTTTTTAAAAATTAGATTTAGAAGAAAGTAATTTTTTTATTATAGAGAAAAGGCCTGACAGGGAAGTAGTCTCTGTGCTAGTAATCTTGCTCACTGTATTTTTCATATCCCTGCCATAGACAGTTAGACATTGAACAAATGATACTTTTTTCAAAAAATACAAATGTTTTGGGAAGGAGTTAGGTTTTAATTTTCAAATGAGTTTCATTCTCCCCTCTCTTACCTCCCCCATTCCCCCAGTTTAGTTAATCTCACTCAGTGTGCTGTTTAATCTTTAATTACAGGCTACAAAAGAAGTAATAGAACGGGAAGCTCCAGGGATGGCCCTTGCAATGCTGATGGGATCACTTAATGTTACACCTCTGGGCATGCTATCTAGGTAAGAAAGTAATTAACATGTTGCAAAGATTACAATTTCCATCTATTATTGGGTGGCAAAAGATTAGTTCATAGAATTTAGGCAACAAGCAAGCACTACACCCAGATCTGTCCAGGTGAGTAAGATGATTGATTCCTCTTCAGATCTGCTCTATAGCCAAACAGTGATCATCTTGGCACAAATATAATGCTAGACATATGCCCTTGGTTCTATTTGTTTTTATTGTGATTCCCACAATTGCACATCTAGTCAGGGCCAGTGGAAATGAAAAGACTGCTTGTTGCCTCTGATGTGGTTACAGTTAGTTCTCCTCTTCACAGATTTTTCAGATTTGGGTCATTGATACTCTAGATGTGGACAAAGTCAAGACCTAATTGGCTACAGCTATTTTTTTTTTAATTACAGATGAGGGAAGAGTGAGGATTGGACCTTAGAGGTTGTATTGGAGCCTTATTAGATTTTGTCATAGGAATGGGGATGGATATGAACTAATCTGAGTTGTTTTTTGTAGCACAGCAGAGAGGGAATTCTGAGTTCAACAAGGGATTGCTGATATGTTCAGCTTAAGGAATGCTCAGTTTGCTTCTTGCTTATCTGATTCTGATTCCCAGGTCAGTCTATCCTTTTCTGGTTAATAGAGGAGTTTGATCAGATCAAGGTGGTTAGTGAAGTCATTAACTAATTCATTTTCACAATGGGGATGGGATTTCACTTTTCTTGGATTTCAGATTATCTATTAAGGATATTTTAAAACCCTTTGATTGCAAAAGTCATTCTAGATAGAGGAAAAAAAGCTAAATTATATTTGCGTAGTTCTCTCCATTGTGACATTTTAAAAGGTTCAAGAGACATAGTTTCTGGGTAAATTAATCATTTTGTTAATTAGCCCAGCATATTACTAATAAAAGGATAGTTCTTTGTCTCTTTCAAACCAAAGACCATCATGGCAGCAGAGCTCAGTTTAAATACCCTTGGAAACAGTAGGTGATTAGTGGGGTCTATTATTTCTATTTAGACTATGCTCAGCTATCCCCAGACCACCCCCAGCTTTGGACTATATAGACTAAAAGATTCTGTCCCCACCCTCACTGGAATAGAACACAGTAGGGTCTCCTGGTCTAGATTAAATTCCTTGAAAGTTTGGGTGGGGTCTGACCAAATTTTAAAAAGTTAATGCAATCTCATTATTGTAATGTCCTACAATAAAACTGAACTTAAAGTCAGGACTTTGGAAGCAGAACTTTGTTCCAAGTTTGGAATACAATTCCAAGTTTGGAATACAATTCCAAGTATTGCCAAAAATGCAGGCAGACAAAATATAGGTATTGGGAATTCTATGTAATGGTTCATAGTCATCTCCCAGAGTTCCATAATAATATTCCATAATTCCATGGGTAATTCCCTCTGAATCTCTTTAAGATATTGATTATTAATAATCATTTCTCCATTATTTGTTATCATTGCTCTCTGTGTCCAATGGGCTTATTCCTTCTCTGATCTTCCTCTTAGTTCTAATATAACTTTTTTAAAAATTCCTTTTTGATATCCTTAACATTTGTTTCCAGGAAATCTTTAACATTCTTAACACTATTGCAGGACACTGCCTAAGTTTTTATGTTTATTATTTGTTACTTAATCTTCGCTTCATCTTCTGCTACTTGTCTTCTTTTTTTTTTCATTTATTATTCTGAACTTTACAAATACAAATGAGCATTTCTGTATTAAAAAAAGAACAAAAAGGAATGTCACATAAAACAATTATAAGTCTTTTAAAACTTAATTTGTTTAATTAGTTCCATATATATTCATATTAATCTCTTTAGTTAGTGCATCTGACTTTCTCTGGCAGTGCAGATGTGCTGGTTATTATCTTAGGGAATTGCCCGAGGCACCAGAAGGTTAAGGGATTTGCCCAGAATATTAGGTAACTAATATGTCAAAGGGCGGCCTTGAATCCAGATCTTCCTAATTCTGAGTCAAGCTCTGTTTCCTTTCTCTCTCTCTTGTTGTTATTGTTATTCAATTATTTTCAGTCATTACTAACTCTTCATGACTCCATTTGGGGTTTTCTTGGAAGAAATACAGGAGTCATTTCCCCTTCTACCTTATCTTACTGATGAAGAAACTGAGGTAAACATGGTTAAGTAACTTGCCCAGAATCATACAACTAATAAGCGTCTGAGGCAAGATTTGAAATCCATATCTGAAACTCTATCCACTTCACCACCTAACCATATGTATGGTTATATAAGTCATATATAGATATGGATATACAAACATATGTGTATACAAATACATTATAAATATATGTATTTAGCACAGTATAATGGATAGAGAACTGACTTTAGTTAGGGTCGGAAATACCTAAGTTCAAGTTCTAACTCTACCACATAATATTTATATGACTGGATAATAGAGACCAGCTTGACACCAGTCTCCTATTTAGGTTCAGTGTTAGGATAAAATGAGACTCTCCGAGTCATTAAATAGTTAACAAAAGGAGGTTCATCTTGTCCTGACACATCAGGGATATGCAATAAGAATACAGTATCACTTAAGTCCTCTGAATGTATCCTTCCATTCTTCTCCATATGAAAATACAAGTGGTCATCAGAGCAAGATATGATGAAGAATGTGATGACTTCTGTGGTTTTTAGAAATCCTTCTGGAGGCTGACTTCTTGTAGATGAGATTTTCGAGTGCTTTTAGGATTAGGATTAGGAAGGGAGTCTCAAGGGAGGCAGAATCCATTCAAGTCCCAGGGATGGCTTTATTGCCTTTTAAGAAAACTAATAATCCCTGTTGAAGGGAACATAGTCCCCTCTGGTGGCAAAGACTTAAGGACCTTCTATCTTTAAATTTTATCTGGGATTTTACTGGACAATCTTACCAGAGTAGGGAGGAAAAAGAATAAAAAACACTTCCCTAAAAGTCACCAAAAAAGAAATGGAAAGGGAAAAAAACATGGAGGAAGACCAAAAAACTCCAAATCCCAAAGTTCTTTTTTTTTTTTTTTTTTTTTTTTTTTTTTTTGGTACTACTGTGTTAAATTTAATAAGATTCAATAAGGGTTTTTGTCCTGGGATCCATGAACATTTTTAATAATAATAATAATAATTGTATTTCAATATCATTGGTATCCTTTGTAATCCTATGTATTATGTTTTATTCATTTAAAACATTTTGCTGAAAAAGGATGCATAGACTTTACTAATCTGCCAAAGTCAACCATGACACACACACAAATATTAAAAACCTCTGTTCTTACTTAAAAGAAAACCAAGGGTATTCATATTCATTATATTATATATTCACATTTCATTAATATTTTCCTTTTTCTATTCTTTCTATATGAAAACATCCGTAATAATAGCACTTTAAAATTTGTAAAGCGTTTACATGTTATTTATTTTGATAGCATATATACATGTTCATATTGATGTTAAGTTCATAAAAATTTTTTAAATAAAATAGTTCATTCTGCCTCATTTCCTTTCCTTTCCTTTTTTTTTTTTTTTAATAGCTTTTTATTTACAAGTTATATGCATGGGTAATTTTACAGCACTGACAATTGCCAAACCTTTTGTTCCAATTTTTCCCCTCCTTCCCCCCATCCCCTCCCCCAAATGGCAGATTGACCAATACATGTTAAATATGTTAAAGTATAAATTAAATACAATATAAGTATACATATCCTAACAGTTATTTTGCTGTAGAAAAAGAATTGGACTTTGAAATAGTGTACTATTAGCCTGTGAAGGAAATCAAAAATGCAGGCAGACAAAATATAGGGATTGGGAATTCTATGTAATGGTTCATAGTCATCTCCCAGAGTTCCATAATAATATTCCATAATATTCATATACCACAATTTATTCGGCCATTCTCCAATTGATGGGCATCCACTCAGTTTCCAATTTCTGGCCACTACAAAGAGACCTGCCACAAACATTCATGTACACACAGGTCCCTTTCCCATCTTTAAGATTTCTTTGGGATATGAGCCCAGTAGAAACGCTGCTGGATCAAAGGGTATGTATACTTTGAATACTTTTTGAGCATAGTTCCAAATTGCTCTCCAGAATGGCTGGATGTGTTCACAATTCCACCAACAATATATTAGTGTCCCGGTTTCCCACATCCCCTCCAACATTCTGCATTATCTTTCCCTGTCATTTTAGCCAATTTGACAGGTGTGTAGTGGTATCTCAGAGTTGTCTTAATCTGCATTTCTCTGATTAATAATGACTTGGAGCATCTTTTCATATGGCTAGAAATAGTTTCAATTTCTTCATCTGAGAATTGTCTGTTCATATCCTTTGACCATTTATCAATTGGAGAATGGCTTGGTTCTTATAAGTTAGAGTCAATTCTCTATATATTTTGGAAATGAGACCTTTATCAGAACCTTTACCTGTAAAAATGTTTTCCCAGTTTATTTCTTCCCTTCTAATCTTGCCAAAGTTCTAAATCTCAGATCTTAATGGCCCAGTCCATAGATTAGATGATGTTATAGGACTCTTAATGTAAGGTAGCAATGATGTGCTGATGAGCCAGAACAGTACCAGGAATATCAGGAACACAGCATAGATGATGATGCCTCCAGGACAATCAGAGTTTTCTCTTGATTTAATGTAGTGATGAGAAACAGAAGCAGCACCAGAAGTGTGCCTATAACATAAGTAATACCACTTCTGTTATAGTCAGTAATTTAGCATACTTTAGGTCATCTAAAATAAAGTGTCCTAGGATATCTCTCAATTTTTCTACCAGCTCAGTATTCCCTGGTTTACCCACCAAAATATTCTGTTTCCCTGAAAGCCACATTAAAGGAATGATACAAAATCTTTGCCCTTTTCAAAGCATATGTGGACCTGCTACTCCCTTCTTCCTTAGAGATTCTCCCTCACATATCCTATCTAGTGACTCAGAATTAACATCAGGTTAGCTAGGGAATTCCCTTTCTTCTAAATTAATATGCATCTACTATAATTATATACAGATAGTTTCCCTTCCCCCATGCTATTGGAAAGCAAAATGTTTCTAATAATACCTCCTCTTGGTTCCCCCAAACCCAAAAGGAGTTTTCCAAACCATCCCCGAGCAATGGAAGTTAGTTGAAACTAGGTAATGAAGATCTGAGCTACTTTTCCAAGGTATATGAAAACAACCAAGGGGGCAAAAATCTTGAGACCAATGCAACTCCTTTGCCGAGGAAAAAATATAAAGGGCCAAATGGGGTCACTCAAAACCAATTCCAGAAATAGTTGAGATTGGCTCTAGAAAACCACAAGACCAGAGCCCTTTTCTTCTTAGTGATTTATCACAAATATGACTCCTTAGCAATTCTTCCCTGTCATACCTTGCTCTCCAGTTTACTGATACCTCCTGAAGAGAATAGAATTTTGTTCCTCGCTGAATCTGGAGCATTTCCTACCCTAATTTTCTCTCTCTCTAGCTTGTATCCTTTTGCAGCATTTAGATACAGATTGGAACAGGTATCACTTAAGTGAAAATATGAAAAGGATATTCCCTAAAGACCAATCTCTGCTCCTTGTCACTCAGTGATAATTAATAATTTTCCTCCACAGGGAGGGCATTATCTTGACTCTTAGAGAAAATTAAGTTTTTTGGGTGTATCTGTTCTCTATCAGAAAGAATAGATCAAGAACCTAAATGCTGGTAGTACTAGCCCAAGCACAGTACAGGCATAATTTCAAAATGCAAAGAAAACCATACGGACATAATTTCTCCTTCCTAGGAGTATATTACTAAGACATGATGAAAAATATTACTATAAAGATATTTTTGATCACAGGATTAAAAACAGTATAAATGAGCAATAATGAAGTTATATCCTATACAAAAAGAACAACTAGGGGAGGAAGGATAACTGTGAAGCCAGAATGAAAACATACTATATATCTGGGGAAATGTTTTCTGTCTCTAGTGAACCCAGAGAAACCAACAGAATGGTATTTTTGCTGGTGCTGTTTAGTGGATGGAAGAAAAATGGTGAGTGGGTTGAATTGGGCTATCATAGAAAATGCCATTCCATATAACTTTGATTAGAGAAAAATTGGAAATCTATTCTTAATAAGAATAAAGAGAATTTTTTCCCCCTTTTGGATACACATAGTTACAGAAGTCAAGTGGATCATAGATTACATTGCTACAGAGAAAACACTTCCCTCTAAATATAGGCTATATTTTCAAAGGCTCTTTAAGATATAAAAAATTGTAGAATAATTTTTAAATTGTTTTGGTCTTGACTTTATGGTTGTTCTCCCTTAGAGAATTATCAAAAGTTTCTTTTTCTTCTTCTGAGGGCTCCATATTATAAGGATTTCATGATGAATCAGGACAGCAGGAAATCATCAAAGCAGAGTGGAAAAAAGCACTGAACTTGGAATCAGAGGACCATAGTTCAGATCCAAGATCTGCAACTTACTATCTGTTCAAGCTTGGACGAATTATTAAATTTCTCTAGGCTTCAGTTTCTACTAAAATGAGTAATTTGTATTAGATGATGACTTCCAAGTTCTTTCTGAAATAGCTAAAAGTTATTAGCTAAAGCTCTAGATTTTGATGTCAGAAAGATCTGATTTTGATCCCTGCCTCATCTAGTCCTTACCTTGGCGAGTCATTTATTCTCTGTCAATCTCAATGTCCTCACTCGTAAAATAACTATTATATTAGCACAGCATTATGAGGATCAAATGAGACAACAAATACATTGAACTTTGCAAACCTTAAAGCACTAAGTCAGTAATGATGATGAAGATGAAGATGGCTTTAAATTTATAAATCTACAGCCCTAACTGTATCTTATGTGTATTTATATCTATATGTATATTTATACATATATATAAATTTTGCATGTCAGATTTTTAGATGTATTGGATCCTGTTTTCAGTGTTGTTTGGCCACTATGTGACACTAAGTAACACAATGAAAAGAGCTCTGGGCCTGCAGTCATCCATTGGAGGGAATCAAAAAAGATCTCTTGTGATGCATTTAAAAGGCATAGATATGTATAGGGTTGCATTTGAAGTCAGGAAGTCTTTCTGTTTCTCAACCATAAAATGAAGATTATGATAGCACTTACCTTCTAGTGTTGTTATAATAATAAAATGAAATATTTTAAAGCCCTTAGCACAGTGCCTGAACATAGTAAGTGTGTAACAATAAGTGCTTATTCTCTCTTCTTTCTTGAGCACTGCATACTTTTCCAAGCTCTGCTAAGGGGGATTTGGTGAAATGGATGTTCTAGAATCCTTCATTCCATCCTTTTACTTCATTTTCCCCTTCCCCTTATTAAATAGTTGTATCCATGGTGGCAGAATATGCAGCAGACCTAACTACCTTAAATGGTATGATTATATTCACTTGGGAAATCATATTTGCTGCTGCATCTGATCCCTGTTTAAAAGCTTTATATACTTGCTTAGCTTGTGAAAATAAATCAGTGTATTTATAGTACTAAAACTAGTAGTATGATGTGCAAGTATTTAGTACAATATTATTCCCTTTTTTTCTACAAGGACACTCTCTTAAGAACTTTAGAATTGATTGTATGTCATGAGAGATATGGCACAGGACCGCCCAGCATAGCATGCCCTCTTCAGAGAAGATGCTATGCGGTAAGAGCAAAGCAAAATTAAATTAGCCAAGAAAATGAAAAATAAGCAAAATTAGAGACGCTACCTCAAATGTTTATATAGACTATTTGTATCCGACTTGTGGCAGAGCTTTCTGAGCTCATATTGGTCTGAACAGCCACAACCAGACACACTATAACTCATTTCTAACATAGTGGTGTCATTTTTGGTCATCTTCAAGAACAAAGAAGAGCAGTCCCTTTTTGCGATCAGAAAGTAATGCTTAGAGAGAGTTTGATTTTCCCAAGTAGTAAAGATAAGACTTGAACTGACATCTTCTGATTCTTAAATCCAAAGTTCTTTGTACTAAGCAATAAATTAACTAAACTCTTTCAAATGGGATACAACAAAAATCTTTATTTTATTGGTACTTCCTTTTTAATTACAAGATTGTCAAATGTTTTGTAATTTGTGTTGACCCATAAAGTCATTGCTATTCCAAATTTGCTACAATAACTACCTGAATTCTTCATACTAGATGTTGAAAATATAAGAATTACTGCTAACAGTCAAACAATTGCTCTCTATCAAAAATGACTCAATTTTAAAATCTGATTATATGCACAGTTTTGAGCAGTATTCTAAATCACATGCTGGGTAATTTATATTAATGTAACCTGTGAAGACCGCGTATTTTAAAATTAGCCGGAGTCAGGAATTCAGGTTAGGGGAAAATCGTCAGTCTTTATTCTCAGTGAAGAAAGATCGGAGGTGGAAGAGAATGGGCAATAGCAATATGTGTAGCTAAGTCAACAAGCTAGCTAGACCAGCAGCCACCCAACCAGGAGCTAGGAATATGGAACCCAGGTCAATCTCTCCCAGCTTCTCTTCCTGTCTCTCTGCCTCCACCCACCAAAATCATCATATCCTATACAACACATCAAGACTTGCACAGAGAGTGGGCGGGGGTCATTCTTTATCCAATCATGTATATTAATAGAGTATAGTCCAATTACTATTTAGCCTCACGTGCTTGGGACCTCAGTGCATCAACTCAAGCCTCAGCCCATTACAGTAACCAATCATCAATGGATGATACAGCAACCTACAGAACATTTCTTTGTTTTACTCAGGTTGCCAGAGAAAAGAAAGTAAATTTTCATACATATATGTATGTATGAAATATGTATATAAAACATACATTTTATAAATGTATAAGCAGGTTTAAGGAATTATTTTTAAAAGATATAAATGACAGGATTCTAGGAAAGCTAGACTTTCCTTAAAGGAACTATATTACAAGTATTTGTCTTTTTTCTTTAGAAAACACTGTTTTATGGTTTTACCAGTAGGAAGGGAAGGAGAAAACTCTGAAAAAAATATAAAGTGATGAAAAAAGCTGAATATGCCACAGAAAATATGTCCTCTCAGAAAGAAAACAATTTGATTGGGGGAGGGAGGTGAAATTTTTCATATCATAAGTGATTTCAAGTGGAGATTTGACATTTTTCAGAACATTTTTTTGTAACCAAAAAAAAAAAAGTGAGCCTTATCACCTAGATTAGGAACAAACCAGAGGTTCAGACATCAAACTATAGTCAAAAACCTCAATAAGAATATAGTTTATAAGCTGAATTTATTTAAATTATGAGACCCAGCCTATGTCTCTTCTGGCTTTATATATATATATATATCCACACACATATATGTGTATGTATATAATGTACAGATTTCTCCTCATTCATCTTCTAGCACTTTTGCTTAAAAGTCCCCAAAGTCTCTTTCTAGACTTTCTTTTCTCTATATACTTTCTCCACTGGTCTCATCTCATTTACTACCATGAATTCCTTATAATCTCTTGGTTTAAGACTTCCAAATATTTATAATCTATCCCTATTATCTCCTTTAAACTCTACTTTCACATTAAGTGCCTGCTACAAATTTCTCTTGATGTCTCATCAGCATCATTCATAACATATCCAAAACATAACTAATTATCTTCTCTAAATCCATTCTTCCTCCAGACATCCCTATTTCTGGTCAATTATCTACCATTTTCCTAGTTGCTCAGGTTTGCAAACTGGGAATCATCCTCAACTTTCCTCTCCTGCATCTGGATATATCCAATTAGTTGATGATTTTTATCAATACTAACCCAATAGCATCTCTCAAATTCTCCTCTCTCCACTGACTTAGCCACTATTGACTTCAGTTCCTTGGCACTTCTTGTTAGGGACATTTTAATAGCTTCTTTATATGTCTTTCTTCAGTTCATCTTATGTACAGCTGTCAGATAATCCTTCCAAGGCATAGGCTGACCACATTACTTGCCTGCTCAAAAACTTTTAGAGGGTCTTTGTTGAATATAGACTAAAATCCAAACTTCTTAGGCTGGTATTTAAGGCCCTGAACAGTCTAGCTCCAACTTGCCCTGTGTGACCTGAGCAACTTCCAGTCCTTCTGAATTCCAGTTTTACCTTCTTTAAAAGGTAGGGTTGGACTAGATAATTTCTTTGATCACTCCAGCTTGAAAACAACTAAGTACACTAAACATGTAGGAATTGAACTACAAAATAATTTTTATAGAAACAAAGTAAGACCTAATTAATTACAAAGCTATTCAGGCAAAGCCAAAATGGCTAAATAACAGGAAGAATTATTTCTTCCATCCAATAAAACTCAAAACAGATTTCAAATACCTATCAGATCAAATCCTAATGGAGAAATCCAAAGAAAGATCAATGAATCATTTTTCTAGCACAGATTAATCTCAGTAAGCAGTTAGAAGGATGGAATCTGGCACCAAACAGTGCAAAAAGAAGCAGGTCACAGACATATAATGGGGCACCATGATCTCATGTGGGAATTGGTGCAACTGACAGCTTTGTTGCTTACCACCATATCCTGCGTCATAGATTGAGATAGACTGAGAAAAGTCCTGAGAAAAGGACTGTGTCTAAGGGTATTATTTAGAAATAAGGAGCAATCACATGCTCTAGGCAGTTTACCAGAAGAAAAATAAGTTTAGAAAACACAGCGTTGTGGCTCTGATCCCAGGAGCAGAACAGGATTTCATCTCCAACTTCTACCTCATTCCGAAACCTGGGGAGGAATAGCTAGGGTAGAATCTCAGACTAAAGGGAGGCTTGCAGTGTCATATCTGTAAATCACCAGAATTTTGACAGTAGCTGAATTTATCAGAATTCTATTTTCAACCATATTCAAACTCAGTTCTTACATATAGATCAGAAATTTGCAGAGGTCAGACCAAAGCAGGAACAATCAAGTTGCTCTCTCTCACACACTACATTGTGACCACTGAAAGCTTGCAAGTTTCTAGCCAAAGTCCCTAAAACCCTAGAATAATATTTAATACTCCAAGAAAGTAGCAATAAGAACAAGCTAGACCTTCCCTCCAGAAATACACAGAAAGACACAACTCCACCATCAAATCCAAAGTCAGGAAATAGACTGCTAAAATAAGTAAACAAAAATGAAAAGCCATGAAAAGCTATTATGATGACAGAGGGACTCAAGACAAAAACCCAGAAGAGAATTTCACCAAAATGTCGATAAGTAAGTCCTGAATGAAAAAAAAAACAGCTTGAATATAAAGAGTTTTAAAAGATTTTTTAAAATCATTTTGTATAAATAAAATTAAAGGACTACAGAGGAATATTGTAAACTAAATCCAGAGTTTACAGGTCAAAAGGGAAAAAAATATTGCAAACAGTCAGAAGTACTGGGGAGCCAAAGTCAGGTTCTAAGTACAATGTCCAGTTCATACTTACCCTAATAGTCACCATTGTAAAAAGTCATAGAATTTGGAATATGTTATTCTGGAAAGCAAACTATTTAGATTTACTCAGCAAAACTGAGTATACTCCAACAAGGGGGGGAATGGATTTGTAATGAAATAAAGGAATTCCAAGAATTCCATATGGAAGAACAGTTATGTAGCAACTTTGAAGTTCAAACAAAAATTAACAAAAACATGAAAAGGTAAATAGGGATGAACAACAATAAAGGACAAAACAAGGATAAACTGTTCACATTCTTATATAGATATGGCCCCTCTAAATGCTATCTTTCCCAATTGTCATAAATGGAATCTGATAAAATAGAAGACTTAAACAGGATTCAATTATGTCTTGACCTAAAAAGAAGAATGGAAAGAGATGAGAAGATGAGAAGGGCATCTTATTACTAGGAGAGGAAGAAAAAGAAAAGTTAGAGTATACTATCTCATATAACTGAGAGTGTGAAAGTAGACATTTGTATGTATAAGGAAATGGTGTAGGAAAGGTTAACACTTGAAATAATCTTATCTGAATTTGTCAAAGAAGAAAAGTTGGATACAGAAAATACATTTCATTTAAAAAGGAAGTAGAAGAGAAAGAAGAGAAAAGGGGGATTTAGAAAGAGAAGTAATAAAAGAAGAAATTAGTCCTAAGCAAAACAAAATTCTTAAGAATGTATAAAAGTATTAAGAAGTCTTTCTGAGAGGCCTAGAGAGACTTACATGAAGTGATGCTAAGTGAAATAAGCAGAACCAGGAGATCATACATAGCAACAGCAAGACTATACAATGACCAATTTTGATGGATATGGCTCTTTTCAACATTGAAAAGATTCAAACTAGTGCTTGTTCATTGATGAAGAGAACCACCTACACCCAGAGAGAGGACCGTGGGAACCGAGAGTGTTGTTGTTTGCTTGCATTTTGTTTTCTTGTTCAGTTTTTTTTCTTCCTTCTTGATCTGATTTTTCTTGTGCAGCAAAATAATTGTATAAATATGTATACATATATTGGATTTAACATATATTTTAACATATTTAACATGTATTGGACTACCTGCCATCTAGGGGAGAGGGTGAGGGGGAAGAGGGGATAATTTGGAGCAAAAGGCTTTGCAAGGATCAATGTTGAAAAATTATCCATGCATATGTTTTGTAAATAAAAAGCTTTAATAATAATTTTTTAAAAGACATCTTTCTGAGATGACAAAAACTGGAAATCTGGGCGTGGAGAGCTATCAGCAGGGCATCAGCAGAAACAGTGATGACATACAAATTTAATCATAAACTATTCTGCTGTAAGAATTGATGAATGGGATGGTTTCAAAGAAAGCTGGGAAGGCTTGTATGAACTAGTTAGTAGAAACAGAACAATTCATATAATAGCAGTGATATTGTAAAGATAAATAATTGATCAGCAGCATGATCAATTATGACTCCACAGGATTTATAATGAAACATGCTACCTACTTCTATTAGAGACTAAAAGATGCAGATGGCAGAATGATTTTTACTTCCATATGTACATATGTGTGTTGTGTATGTATGTATGTATGTATTATAATATATATGTTTGTATCAATGTATTATATGTTTGGGCATGACCAATATAGAAATTTCTTTTGTTTATTTATATGTGTTTTTAGCAGAAGCTTTGTTTTGCTTTGGCGGGAAGTGGGGGAGTGGAGATGGGGAGGTATGGCATGAAAACATATTTGCTAATTGAAAAAATTTGCTTAATTTTTTAAAAAGAAAGCTATAATTTAAGACATTCAAATAATCAAGAGATTAAATTATAGTAAAAAATTATACTACCCAAATTAATTGTTAAGGAGATATTTTATATAATTAACTAAAATAATTTTAAAATACAGATTAATGGGGAGGAAAATTAAGAATAGCAAGGAAAATAATTGGGGGAGAGTAATCATGAAATGTATTTGATATAACTGGATTTGAAATGTTACAGAACAAATCTTATCAAAAAGAATCTTGTAGCTTGATGTTATTAGTTTTGGTTCAGACCTGTATTTTCATTGGCGTGGAAGAACCTGTTATAGAAATTTCTCCCACCAATGCAGAATGATAAATTGTAATTTATCCTGTTAGTAAATTGTCTAGAACACTAAGAGATTGAATGATTTGTTTATGGCCACACACCTCACATGTTTCAGAGGCAAGACTTGAACACATATCTCACTTGATAATAAGGTAAGCCTTCTAATCACCACACTATGTATGTCCCATCTCTGGTCTTGGGTAAGAAAAAGAGCAAATCTGTGCATTAGATAAAGCATAAACTAAAAGCAAAAGTGTTTAGCAAAGGCACGATAAGGTCAAAATGGATATGATTTAGACATAAAGGGTAATATAAGCAAAATAAGGAAGCATAGAAAAGCTACCTCTCAAATCTACAGACAAAGGAAAAGTTTATGATAAAGCAAGAAATAGAGAAGATCTTGAACAATAAAGTGAATAATTTTGATTACATGAAATTGAAAGTATTTGCACAAACAAAACTAGTGCAACTGGGAAACTGGGGGAAAAATTTATAGCAAGTTTCTTTGATAAAGACCTCATTTCTCAAACACAAATTACTTGGGAAGCATCTCTGTATTACATAATAATTGTATTTGTAATAATGGGATTCTTGAAAAATCTGAAAAATAATTTGGCAAAGATTAAATGTAGAACAACATTTTATACCATTTAGTACTTCCAAGTGGATTTATTCTCTCATTGATTAGACAGTACAGATTACAACCTAGATGGGTTCTAGATGGATGTCTTCTTTTTGCTGGATAACTCTTGTCTTCCCATAAATCTTCCAGAGAAGTCCACCTGCTATATTGTGAGTTTTTCTTTAGTTAATTGAGAAGCACAAAAGAGCATGATGTTTGACCATCTGTTAGCACTGTCTTGAAAATATGGATTCACTTCCTTTTTTTGAGATACTCTAATGACATTTGTTATACTGCTTCACTTAAACAATTTTTCTTAATATTATACAGTCTACTCTTAATGCTCACCATGTATCTCTCCATTACCATTTACTTATAACTTGAATTCTTCAAAAACTTTATTATTCTGAGATTCACAGACATATATTATACAGTAACAATAACAGTGAACATTCGTGATTCCAGATGACTAATGATGAAACATACAGAGATACAACTGAATTAGGATTAACATGAAATAGTCATACACATATATATGTATATTGAATATGTATGTGTGTGTGTGTGTGTGTATACTCATACAAATTATAAAGCTATTGAGAGAATTTGTTTAGCTTGATTAAATATTTGTTACAAGAAATTTGTTTAATGAATTAAAAGGCAGAAAAAGTTTTTTGTGTTTTTTTTTTAAGAAGTAGAGTATGTTATAGATATGGAGTGTTGCATGAACTTTCAGGTGAAATCATAGTGTTATTAGTTATATTTAATTATTTTACTTTGTTACAAAAGACCCCTTGCAAAATAGGAGTACTCTTCTAACAAAGTGGGAGTGATTTCTTTAGGTTTATAATGCAAAACCAAAACAATGAAACTTTTTTCTTATTTTGTATTTTTTAAAAACATATTTTTTCCTTTTATCCCCCTTACCTCTCCTAAGCAAAATATAGCTACACATGGTATATATACATATGCAGATATATTCACTCTTATATACCTACATGCAGACATACATATGTACACATATGTACATATGGATTTATACATGGTAGACATGTATCTAAAACTATATTAAAATGACTGACATGATGTAGTGTAGTGTTCTTGTTTAGTTTTTGGAGGTCTTGGGAACAGCCTTCTTTTCAGCAAAGTAATCACCACAAGAGTAGCCAGGTATTAAAGTCCAAATCCTTTATTATCTCCTTCACAATCTTGTCTCCTTTCCTGGGGTCCGGGCTAGCTTTCTTAGAGGCCTTCTGGAGTCTTGGTTTCAGTGGAGAAGCTAAGGAGGAGAACCTGCCACCAAAGTGATATGAAATGGGAAGAATGAATCTGGCTCTCCTTGGCTCTGAGAGCTTGAGCTCCTGCCTCCAGTCCTCTTTCTTATCTGGCTTTGAGTCCCAGCTTATATTCTCTACATTAAGTATAAACCAATCATTATATCACTAGGAAACCATTATTTATTGTAAGATTAAATCAGTTATACTGAACTTAGAGAACTATTAATCACCATGCTAATTAATGGTTTAGCATTCTCTAAACTAGAGACAAACTAGATCTCCATTGATCTAAACTAGATAACCATTGTCTCATCAATTCCACTGAATTAGCACCTTGTAAGAATCCTTGTTTTAAATACAGAGTTCTGCCCCATAACAATGTAGCTTTCTTGATTGAATCTTTGAATTTAACTTCGTCTGAGATCAATAGTTAGTAGTTCTGTTTTTTTCTAATTCTACTCCTGATGCTTGTGGTGTTTGTGTGTATTTTTTTATTTCCTATTCCTGCTAACTCTTGTGCTTTAATTTTAGTCTTTAAACTAGCCTTTTCTATCACTTAACTTCCCCCTATCCTTGGATCCTTCCCTTGTCTTCTTCCCCTCACCTTTTGCCTCCTTCCTCATACCACTCCCTCATACCACTCCCATTAATCTAATACTTTTTTGGTCCCCACCTTATCACTATGCTACACTTTACCTCCCTCTTTATCCCTTTCCCACTAATCCTTCTCCTACTACCATAAATTTTCATGCCCTTTCATATCCTATTTATCCTATCTCCTTCCCCCTCCCCCCTTATTTCTTGTGTGTGTTTGTGTGTGTTGTTCTCTATTGAACCCATTTCTGATATAAGTAGGTCATGCCCTTTCATATCCTATTTATCCTATCTCCTTCCCCCTCCCCCCTTATTTCTTGTGTGTGTTTGTGTGTGTTGTTCTCTATTGAACCCATTTCTGATATAAGTAGGTTTTCAAAACTGCAAGCCCTCCTCTCCCCTCTAATGCCTTTGTGTCAGTTCTTCTGCACCTCATTCATATAGCATAATTACTCTATTTAGCTTTTCCTAGACAATTTTGCTTTTTAAGAATCAGATCATACACAACTCTTTCCCAGTCTTTCTTTTAAACTAACCAATTCCTGAGGTCCATATGGTTTACATTTCTATGTAAAAAACAAAACAATTTGTCCTTATTGAGTCCCTTGAAATTAATCTTTGATGTTGACTTTTACATGTTAAATTTTCTTATGAGTTAGGATTTGATTGAGACAAAGTCCTGAAAATCTGCAAGTTCATTGAATGTCCTTCTCCCCCTCCCCCCAATATTATGGTTACCCTGGATATGATTTTTTGGCTGCAGTCCTAGTTCTTAAGATTGTCAAAATATATTATTCTAGTACCTGTAGTCTTTTATTGTAGCTACCCTGTAAGATTCTAATTGTAGCTCCAGCATATTTGAATTGGGCTTTTGTTTTTTGTTTTTTTTGGGGGGTGGGGAGGGGGATTTCTTATAGAATTTTCTCATTGATCTGAGGGTTTCGAAATTTAGCAATAATAGTTTTATGTGTTTTTCTTGTAGGATATCTTTGAGATGATGATTAGTGGATTTTTTTTTTCTATTTCTACTTTCACCTTATATTTTTTCACTTCAGGATAGTCTTCTTTGATTATTTCTTGCATTATTGTGACCAAGGTCCTTTTTTTGGTCACATCTTTCAGATAGTCCAGTTATTCTTAAATTTTCTTTTTGATCAGTTTTCCAGATCTGTTGTTATTCTTATGTTTCACATTTTGTTTTCTTTTATTCTTTATATTTTGTTTTGTTATTTCTTGGTCTCGTAGCTTCATTGGCTTCCTCTTGTCCGATTCTAACTGGTGTGTTGGTTCCTTGTCATCCAGAGCTGTATCTCAGCAGTACATCTGGGCCTTATAATCCTTGTATAATCCCCGAGTTTTCATACTATCTGTGTGATGAAAGTTCCTGTGCTTTGGGCTGAAACACCCTTTGAACACAGATAGTCCCAGACTCTTGGCTTACTATTTCTGCTGATTTAGCCTGTAGATGTTTCTGCTAGTTAAACCAGAGCCCTGGGGATTCTTCTTCAGATCTTGGATTTTCCCAGAAGAACCCCTGTTCTGCCCCAAGTCTTATTTGTTTTTCACTGATCTATGTTCACCCTAAGACATGATTTTGTTTTGTTTGTAAAGGAAATCTGGAGAACTTCAAATTTTCTGATGTACTCTTTTATCTTCCCAGAAAACACTCCTTAAAGTTTTTAAAAAATATTTTAATTGGCCTTTGCTTCTTAAAGCATTTCCTTTTCGATTATGAACTTATTCATTGTCCATCTGCATTTTCTGTCTCACACAAACACACACACCACCAGTTCAATAAATTGTCTATTTACTTATTTATATACTCAACAAGAAGATTTTATTTCCATTTGATTTGTCCTTTGTAGCAAAAAGATTTTGTCATGATTAGTCATGACATATAGTATATGTCATGACTAATCATGACAAAATCTTTTGAGAGATTTTTTTATCTTATTTAATAGCATCTATAGTTTTCTGAGTCTTAATCGAATTTCTAAAGGCTCTCTGGGTGTATCCTCGACTGCCATCTTGCCCCACCTGGGGCCCTGATTGATACTTAGGAGCTGGGCCTTGTCCCTCATTTCTTGGAGTCGATCTACATTCAGAGGCCCAGTGAAAGCCTCGGTTGCATTTTGGGCATGGGGTTTTGGGTTTTCTCTCACCCTGTCTTCTCATTCTATCTCCATATCTGCATTGGGCCCTCAAATGTCCAACTTTTCCACACTGAAAACATCGACGAGTTTCTCTAGAATTCCGTTGCCAATAGGGACCCTGTCTTTCCATGTTCATCATAGTTTCGGGATAATAAGCATTTGTGCCCACTGTGGCATAGCGTCTTATGATCTCCTCTAAAGAAGCATCTTTGTCTAGTCCCCACATAATTCTTTTGCAAATCTCATTGGCATTTTCCAGATGTCTCGTCATTATTTCTGTAGCAGCATTATCTCCAATGGTTCTGATTACAGCTGTTTGCAAATGTTCCACAAAATCTGCAAAAGGTTCATTGGGACCTTGCTCTATTTTTGTGAAAGCTTTGTTTCCATCTTTTTGTCCAGGGAGAGAATTCCAAGCTTTTATTGCAGCCTTAGAAATCTGCTCATACACTGGCATAGGATAATAAATCTGTTCTGAATTCTCTGCATACTGACCTTCACCAGCTAATTGGTCAAAAGCAACTTGTACAATAGCTCCTGTTTGCCTATTGCATTGAGCTTGAAGCCTACATAATTCATGATACTCTGAAAGCCACAACAAATTTTGTCCCGGTTCTAAGCATGTTTTCGCTATGGATTTCCAATCATTTGGGGTTAAGATTTCATAAGACAAATTATCTAGCAACATCTTCACATAAGAGGATGTAGCCCCATAAAGAGTGCAACCCTTTTTCAAATCTTTTAAGTTTTTCCAAATTAAAAGGAGTGTATTGTCTTTCTTTTTGACCTTAAGAGTCAAATCTTTTCCATCACAGGATATGCATATATAAAATCAGATATATCTTCTCCTTTATTTTTTGCTTTAATTAATGCTTCTTCTAATCTTGTCATATTCTGCTTCACAAGAGAAGCTGATTGTATCTCTGCCTCTCTCTCTTCCTCTTCTTCATTAGATGAAGAATCACACTCAGGATTGTACTTAACTCCATTATCTGAATTTTCCTGCTTATCACCTAGTTTAGTTGGCACTTTCTTCTTTTTCATTTTAACACTTAAATAACTTCTGATAGCCAGTTGTATTAAATTATATGTATTAAATATGTCTTTAGAAATTAAGTTAGGGCCATTTTTATTAAAGAATTGACAAAGCTTCTCTCCTACTAAGTTCCATTCATCCAGATCCAAATCTTTCTCCAGAGAGAAACAAGGACATACTTTCTTAACAGTTTGTAAAAGTTCAGTGATCTGCTCCATAATTATGATCAAACCTTGGCTTTCCATAACTTTAACAATGCTCTCTAAACATTTTCCTTGAACAGAAACAGAAGGCTGTTTTCTAAATATCTGTCCCGTCTTAGCTGAAATTCTACTTTAATTTTAACAAAATTTCTTTGTTGTACTCACTCTAATTTCTGAGTTTGAAGAGACTTTTCCACTCGATCAGGGTCACAGGCTTTTCCACTTAAATCAGGATCAGAGGCTTTTCTACTGAAATCAGGATCGGAGCTTTTCCACTAAAATCAGCTGAGGGTCCTGTCAGTCCCTGTTCCGCGCCAAAATGTTGAGGGGTTTTCCTGGAGGGCAGCCTTAGTCTCAGTTGCAATCAATAATTAATCCAAAATCGCAGCCAGCTGGTAAAATGCAAAAATGGTAAAATGCAAAAATTATTTCTCCTTCCAAAATAGCCCGGTTAGTTGAGGCCTGTCTCTCTGCCTGGCTCCAAGAGATCTTGCAGCTTTGTCCTTGCCTTCTGCCTCTGCTTTCTTCAGCCTCCAGCCAGCTCCGACTCGTGGCTTCTCAACCTCCAGTCTGTCCCACCAGAAGAAGTAACTTCAAGCTTTAAAAGCTCCCTATATTTATGTGATCTCCCAAAGGTTAACTCCGCCTTCTGGAGGGAGAGGGATTCTGGGTTATCTCCCAGAGTGCTCTCTGGTCCTAAGGGAGGTGTGAATTCAGCTCTCATACTACTAGCCCTGAACTCTCCCAAAGGAGTGAACTCCATTGAGTACTTAGATACTTGAGCTCTCTAAAGGTTGTGAACACAAGCATTGTTCAATCAGTTCCACTTAGTATCTTGTTTCAAGTTCTGGCCCAAAATAACTCTAAGATTAAATTAACTCCAATGTCGTTAACACTTTGTAAAGAAATGTCTTAACACTTTAGTAAAGATTCCAACAGGGAAGATTTGACTTTTTATATTTAGTTTGTTCAGCCTTCCATCTTTTATTAAGAGTCTGTGCTGGGCATCCTCCATGATGGTGGCAAACTGAGTTATGCTATGTTGACACTAATCATTTCCTATTTTGTGCCATGATTCTTTTCCTCCACCTCACCAGCTGTTTTACCCTCTCGGCCTTGAGCCCTATTACTCTTAAGTGGTGACTGCCTGCCTGGAATACTATTTCAAAAAAAGAGCCAATCAATGCTTACCCCTATCAAGGTTAACTCCACTTTGCTTCTGACTCCACTCTCTCATCGTCTTTTTCCACAGTATCTTACCCCCAAGCAAGCACCATTTTTTCTCTTGAACCTCCATTTTTGAGTTATCTTTCCATTAGAATATTAGCTCCTGAAGGGCATGGGATTCCAGGAAACTATACAATGTCTAACTATCACATCCAGGTAAAACCAGCTTAACAAAAAAATTGGAACAAGTTAAAGGTAATCTATCAGTAAGTTAATGGGATGTCTACTTCAAGCATGTGAAGAATGGGTAGATGAGAACAATTTGTTCCATGGCCTTGGCAGCTATAACTATTGAATACTTAAAGTTTGGTCAGTCATTAAATATTTCAAGATCATCCATTGCATCCCAGACCATCACCATTCATCCAGAGTGCCACTGGACTCTGATGATTCTGGAAGAGAAAAAGTTAGACTGATAACTGTGCAACTCTTAATACTTAATAAATGTTTAATCTAGCTATATATCCTTGTTCATAATAATCAAATACTTATCTATTAGCTTTGTTGTTGCATATTTCAAGAAATCTCATATGATTCTAACATATGGATGTTAGTCCTAATACTAGTACTATTGATGAAGCAAATGATTTGTTGTTGAAATCTTTCCAATTTTTTATTTTTTCATCCTTCCAGTTTCATTTTTAAATGCTTTTATGATGATTATTCCTAAATAAAGTATTGTGTGTGTGTGTGTGTGTGTGTCTGTATGTGTGTCTGTCTGTTTGTCTGTAGTACTTAGGATCAGTTTACTAGGGAGACCCCTACCTTGTTCTGGGAACAGCCTGAGTCAGGTCAATCCCTAGCTAATTTCAATTTGATACTGGAAAAGAATGAGACATATATAGGTCATTCAAAAGGAGATTTACTTAGTCCTTATCCTTTGGAAAAGGATAATAATGGAAGGCATTGAAAATTCCTTGAGTTGATTCAAGTCAATGAAGTTCCCATTGTGGTCTAACAGCCAATAATGTGGGAACCCCCTCTAGTTATTACTTTTTTGCCCACATGATGAAGAATGTATCTCAACATTCTGAGCTAACCACGTCTCAACAATGATTATTAAGGAAAAAAACTAGATTAACTTTCATGAGGAGAAGGGTTAGGATATTGCTCTTATCAAGCTATCAAGCTCTGAGAAGCATGTATGTAATAAAAAAAAAAGTACTCCATTATGCCCAACTCTCACTCTCTAATCATATTCAAAGTACTAAAAGAGTCAGGGGAAATATTCTCTGCCATATCTGATAAAAGCTTGATCCTCAAAATTTGTTGACATAAATTTAAGAGCTATTCTCCAATAGAAATGTGAATAAAAGGTACAAACCTTTTTTTTTTTAAGTGCACTATCAATAGCTGCCTAAAACTTATTCAGAAATCACTAACCACTAATAATCAGAGAAGTACAAATTATTACAATTTTGAAATACAATCTTATATCCATAAAATTGACAGAAATGAGGGTAAATGTGAAAATGTAAAACTGGAGGATTTATAGGAGAATAGATACTAAATCACTGGTGGCAGAACTTTGTTGATCCAGTCAGTCCAAATTCCAAGTTGGAATTATGCAAGAAAAATTACAAAATTGTCCATATATTTTAATCTAGGAATCATTACTGGATCTAGAAATACTCTAGAATTGGCAGGGGAGAAGGAGGAGTTTCAATTTTCTAAAGAAAGAAAGATAACATTGCATGGAAACAAAACACTAAGGTCAAAGATGACATAGGTAGCTAAGTATTATTGTTAAAGAAATTTACAACATGCCATGTACTACTGTCAGTCATAATCTCTTTATTGAAAATTTTGCTTCAGTTTCTTTAATCTTAAGGAGATGTTTTGGGGAATGTGACTGTTGCATCAGAATAATATATCAAAGAAAAAAATTTATTTTATTTTTATTTTTTTTCTTTTATGAGACAATTAGGTTTAAGTAACTTACCTAGGGTTACACAACTAGGAAGTGTTAAGTGTCTGAGGCTGGATTTGGACTCAGCTCTTTCTGATTCCAGAACTGGTATTCTATCTACTGCACCATCTAGCTGCCTCAATAAAGACATTTTAAACAACCCCACCACCACCACCAAAAAAAAAAATTGCTGACAAGCATAAAACCCATTCAATTATTTTCCCAGGAATCAAAGTTCAACTTACTTGTCTGTAGTTTATTTTTGGTTTGTTTTGTTTTCATTAGAAGATTCCAGTCTTAAACACTTATCCCATTTTCCATGATTCCTTAGAGAATAGCAGCAATGATTAAAGGAACATATCAAAAATCTTTTTCAGATCCTATGATATACTTTGTCCAGAAGCAAGTGACTTGAATCATTTTAGAGAAGTTAAATTTATCAACTCTTGAGTATGGGTTTCAGTTTTCTCTTCACATTTATTTTCAAATATGAATTCTTGACTTTTCTTTCCTATAGCCTCGTTTCCATATCTTGAACATAATCCTTTCAAAAAAAAAAAAAAACCATTGCTTATTTGGAGTGCTTTCTATGTAGTCACATTTGTCCCTACATAAGGAAACAAGTATCTATTAAATACCTATTATATGCCAGGCATTTGCTAAATGTTTTATAAATATTATCTCATTTGATTTTCACAACAACCCTCGGAATCTCCATCTTACGGTTGAAAAAACTGAAGTGTCTATTTTAGTTAGATGTCTTTCCCAGCATCACAAAGCTAATAAGTGTCTGAGGATAAATTTGAATCCAGGTCTTCTTGACTTCTTTACCTTCATCATCAGAATCATTCATAATTGACTGGGCAAAATTTATTTCTCAATGTCATATATCAAAACTGACTTCTCTTTCAAAATCTGAGATTCTTTGAATTTTTGAAATATGGTATTCTTTTGCCTATGGTCAGAATATACCCAGTATTTTCTTTCTCATTTATCATGCAATCCAAAATAACATGGTCACATTTTCCTAAAAAAAATTTTTTATCAAATGTTGGTCAGATCCAGGTCTAAAAAATAGGAGTTTCCCTTGTAGTTCCTCTCTGTTATGATAAAATTATTGGAAATTAATTTATTAAATCACTTGAGTTGTTTGTTATAACAATATCTTATCTTTTAAGTAAATGAATTCGGTTAGAAACTCATTATTTTCTTCCATATAAATAAGCACTCTGTAATAATCCTACCATTTGGACATTTCTTTAATTGTTTCCTGCATACTCTTTGAGGTCCAACCAAACTAGACCTCATGGTATTTCTCTGTATGCTTGCATCTAATGCTTTGCTCATACTTCACTTCAAATCACAACCTGAATGTTCCATCCTCTTTTCAGCCTAATTAGACTCCTGTTCTTCAAAACATCTAGTTCAAATGCCATATTTTTCCATGACACTGTAAATGTGATAGGTTCTGTGTTATATTCACGTAATTAATATAATGGAATCTCAGTAATTTTTTTATTAGTTAATAATTGACAAAAAGCCTGCATTTTTAAAAGGAATGAGCTTGTTTAAGTAGTGTGCGTATTTGAAAACTGGCAAAGAATCAAACTCACTGAGTTATTATCAATAAATCATTATGCTCCCAAGACAAAATAGTATATTTTCCTGGATGAATCCTGGAATTAATAATTGCTTACCATTTTTATTAATGATGGGAAACTAGAACAGAAAAGATAATGACTACATTATAGTTTAGAAATAACCTGGAGGTGAGTGAACAAGTGTTTTTATATGGTAAGACAGGTTTAAAAGTAACAGTAGTAAATTGAAAAATTGGTAAGAAAAATCCATAAATACACATAAGGAAGAAATTATAATATCTAAATACAAAGATTTAAGAGCTATGCAAACCTTACATTATTCCTCATATCTTTATCTGTAAAATTCAAATAATGATACAACTCCTATTATCAGCATTTGTAAGGAAAAATTCATTGTTATAAAAACACATTGAATATATTTAAAAAATGTAAATTGGCCTGTTGAAGGGAATATACGACTTTTTAAAAATTAGATTTGGCAAAGCTATATGGAATCCATGTCTTTTATCTTCTGTTATGATCGTTAGATATCACAGTTTATTTCATCTGTCACTCTTAAGGCTCTTTTATCCTTAAAAGTTAACTTATGAATGAGAAAACCCTAAAAGGGTACTATAGTTTTTTATGTAAGCAGAAACTAACAGCATGATTTTAAGTAAACAATATAGCTTTCATTCATTCAATAAACATGTATTAACTGTTTACCATTTTATAGAGCAAGGCACTGTTTTATTTAAATTCTGGGGAAGATAGCTTATTCAACCTGGCATGTATATAAAATATATTGGAAAGAAGGTAGCGATAGCTTTTGTAGTAAACTAGGTAAAAGAAAATGACCAGATCTGAGCACGACAGCCAAAAGAAGGTGTTTAGTACTTGGAAAGTGTTTTGGAAATTATTTTAAAATTGGAAAGTATATTTGAACAATTTAAATTTAAAGATTTAAAGGATCTATTCAATCCATTGAAGAGAAAAGAAGGCCATATTTTAACAATCTTCAAATTTATGAAGAGTTTTCATGAAAAAGGATAATTACTAGTTGTTATACTCACTCTTGGGTCCATCATAAGATGATTAAAGTGTAGAATATGTTATTCGTATTATATGTAACAATAAGGAATGCTGAAGAAAAGATTAGTATCCATAGGAGATTATGAAATCTTTTTTTTTTTTTTTTTTTTTTTGAAACTCACAAAACTAGACCTTAAAAAGACCTTAGAGATCATCAAGACAGTTACCTGAGTTTTACTGTTTTGCATATAGCTAGTTAATGGCAGAATCAGCATTAGACTGCAGGCCTCTTCTCTTTATTCTTTATGTTTTAGGATTCTACTTCTATCTTGGCTTCCTGACTGTAGGAGATAGCCAAAAGTGAGGCTCTGAATTAAACATTTTTTAAGGTTCCTGCCCTCAATTTCTTGTGATTTGCAACATGTCTGATAAAGATTTTGTTTTTGGTCCCACCTTTATCTCCATTTTTAATGTTTTGTCCCTTAAAAAAAAAAAAAAAAAAAACATAAATTAGTTTATTTTTAAGAGCTTGTGTTTCACTTAAGCATAAATATTGTGGAATACCCTCCTCAATGAGCTGTAGTTTTTTGGGAACCTGATTCTCATTGTCATAAAAATCCCAAACAATGTGACAAATTGATGTCTAATTTTTATAGGAACATCTTAATATAGACATTTTATTCCTAAGACAAGTTATTCATGGCTAAAGTAGAGTAGTTGCTTTTCATTATTGGATTTTTAAAAAATGTACCTGATAGGGAGATGACTATGAATCACTACATGGAATTCCCAATCACTCTATTTTTGTCTGCCTGCATTTTTGATTTCCATCACAGGCTAATTGTACACTATTTCAAAGTCCATCTCTTTTTATACAGCAAATTAATTGTTTGGACATGTATACATATATTGTATTTAACTTATACTTTAACATATTTAACATGTATTGGTCAACCTGCCATCTGGGGGAAGGGGTGGAGGGAAGGAGGGAAAAAGTTGGAACAAAAGGATTTGCAACTGTTAATGCTGAAAAATTACCTATGCATATATCTTGTAAATAAAAAGGTATTTTAAAAATGGACCTGATGAATAGACTTCATCTAGTTTCTCTTTTGTTTCAGACCTGTATGTGGAATCAGAGGGAAAACGCTCATAATTAACCTGCCAGGTAGCAAGAAAGGGTCCCAGGTAAGCACCATTCATGTCAATATTGTTTCAACAACCACAGCTCATTCACAGATCTGAACTGACCTGTGCATTCTACCTTAAAACCATCAAAGTTTGGTTTGAATATGATTACTAACTTTATGAAGACACACATGTAGCTAAAAGTAGGATTAAACATTCTTTCTGCCTCAGACATTTAATAGCTGTGTTATGCTAGGTAAGTCACAACTTCTGTCCAACTCGAGTTCCTTAAATGCAAAATAGGGATCATAATAGGATCTACCTTTTAAGGTTAGTGTGAGGAATAAATGAAATTATATATCTAATAAGTTTAAGCATAGTACCTAGCATGTAATAGATACTTAACAAATCCTTCTTTCCTTCCCCAAGTCCCCCTTCTTATCTCTCTATTATTCTAGACTTTCTCTTCCTTGAAAGAGTGCTGTAGTCTGAACAGAACATAGAAAAATGTTACACTTATACTAAGGAGCAGTAGAAAGTTCAACAATGGCATATATAAGATAGTAGTTTCTTAATGTCCCACATCTCTCTGTATGATTAGAGATTCATTATGGTGGTGAAAATGGAAAGATTTTTTTAAAAATGAGACTGTTTACTTTTTATGCTTCATTGACAAAAATCAGTAAGGCTTGTTTCCTGCTTTATTCAATTTATTTAGTTCTGAGACACTGACAATTCTAGTAGTAACACTGAAATAAAAAGAAAAGACTGGTCAGGAATATTTACATTCATCTATTTTCATTTGAAATTTCTGTTAATTCTTTTTAAAATGTCATTGCCTCTTTTTTCAGACTTAGGATTTTAAACTCAGCCACTATTTCATTGGTGAAATTACCAGAGAGTAGCATCTCAGGAATTATCCGTATTTTGAACAATTTATTTCATCAGTATAAAGAGCTAGTGATGAGGAACTTCCTCTGTTATTACAGATCAGAACATTTTTCCAACATATAGTCATCTAGAATTACTAAAAAGCCTCTGGGAATCAAAGAAAGAAAAAACAGTTACTGCCTTCTGGAAGCTCATACAATAATAGAGAAGAGAACATGTAGATAACTAGATGTACACAAGATAGAGGGAGAGTGTGGATGGAAGATAATCTCAGAGAAAACACCAGCAGCAAAGGACCAGGAAATGTCTCCTGCAGAAAGAACAATTTAAATTAAACCTGAAAGGAAGTCAAGGAAACCAAGAGTCAAACTTAAAGGGATAGAGAGAGAACACACATTCCCAACATAGTAGAAGCCATGCAGTGGTGCGGAGACAGATGGAAAGTGAAGCATCATGTGAGAAAATTAGCAGGAAAGATCAGGTACCTAGACTAGAAAAATACAAGAAAAATAGAAAGACAGGAAGTGACCAGGTTTTCAAGAGCAGTAAATTGAATAAATTGAGCAGATCATATCTGATCTTAGAAGTAAAAGATAGCCAATGGAGTTTTATAAATGACATGGTCAGACTTACACCTTAAAAGAGTAACTTTGGCAACTGAGTAGTGAATAAAGTGAAGAGGGAGAGAAGTCAGGCAGGCTAATTAGAAGGTCGTTGCAATAAGTCCAAGTAAGGGATGATAAACGCCTGGAGTAGAGTTACCATTTGTGTATAAAGAGATGTATTTGAAAACTGCTATGAAGGTAGAAAGGATAAGGTTTGACAATGAACTAGATATGTGTTATGAATAAATGAGGAGTCAAAGATTATATCAAGATTGTGAATTTGGATAAATGAGAGGATGTTGGTTCCGTCACTAACAGTCGGGAAGTTGGGAAGAGGGAAGATTTGAAGGAAAAGAATGAAATTCTAGGGGTAGCTAGATAGCACAGTGGATAGAGAACAGCCCTGAAGTCAGGAGTACCTAAGTTCAAATCTGGCCTCAAATACATAACACTTCCTAGTTGTGTGATCCTGGACAAGTCACTTAACCCCAATTGCCTCAGCAAAAAAGTAAATAAAAAGAATAAGAAAAAAAGGAATGAATCCAATTTTCAACATGTTTAATTTGAGCTGCAGGTGCCCATTTAATCCATCAGACAGTGATGTGGTCTTGTATTCTTTCTGAGGAAAGGAGATTGGGACTGGATATATAAAACTCAGAATCCTTTGTATAGAAATCTTAATTAAGTATATGTGAGTTGATAAGATAAGAGAGCTTGGATAGAAGAAAAATAAAAGTAGGTCATGGAGAAAGCCTTAGTGAAACACCCATTCAGAGTGACCATGACATAGATTACAAACCAGTAAAGAAGACAAAGGAGTGGTCAATCAGATAGGAGACCTAAGAGATCCATTGTACTTTAATAGTGTATTCAAAACCTGGGGAAGAAAGTATTCCAGAGGAGAGGGTAATTAGCAATGTCAAATACTTCAGAGAGATTAAGAAAGCTGAAATTTTAAAAGGGCCATCAGATTTGTCAGGGATTTCGAGAGATTATTAGAAACTTCAGAAAGAGGAATTTTATTCAGAAGCAAAATTTCACAAAAATCTGAAAAAGAATTAAAGGAAAGGAAATAGGACCAAAAGAAAGGAAAATTTCTCAAGCAGTTTAGTTGAAAGGTGGAGGAGAGAATTAGAACAATAGATAATTTGAATGGTCAGATCAAGTGGGAAATTTGAGACCTGGAGGGAATATATTTGTAGGTAGCAAGGAAACAGCCAGTAGATAGGAAGATATGTATGATATGAAAGATAAGCTTGATAAAGGGACAATTTGCCAGAAAATATGAGATGAAATGGGATCAAGAGTCTAAGAAAAAAAGTTTTCCTTGGCAAAGAGAACAGCCACTTCTTCTAAGAATGAAAAACAAAAGAGGAAATAATGGTGGTATATATTATGAAGAACTCGTAGTAAGTGGTATTAATTTTTAGGCAATATGATATTCGAGGAGGCTTGAGGAGAGATATGAAGATCAGTAGAATAGTGAATTAAGGAGTAGAATGATTGTTTTGCTTCGATGAACACCTAGTTGAAGTTAGATAAATTTGTAGTGAACCCAGTCAGCATAGTTTTGCAATTTCCTCCTTCTCTGTTCAGGAGCAAATAATGGTGGGCAGATGATAGATGTAAGTCAGGGTGTGCTTTGGAAAAGCATGATGACCAAAAATGAAATAGCAGTAATAGCTTAATCATGGCCTGCTTATTATATTTGATTGTGATTCTTTCTTGTTTAAGGATAGTCATTGAATAATTCTCTTCCTCTAGACCTTCAGTAGAGAATTAACACAAGTTACCAAGCCACCTGATATAGGAAAAAGTACTGAAAGGAGAGCAAAGAAACTTAATCTGCTAGTCTTTAGCACAAACTCCAGCAGGGTGCATCAAATTAATACACCTTTTTGAAAAAATCCCCAACTCAGTCAACATTTTGCTTCAAATAATGCAGATTCAACATATTGAATCTGAAACATACTTATTGAGCATCTGATATTTATACTAAATATTCCTAAGACATTGAATTAAGGTATAAAGAAAGAAGAGTAAGAGTAATAGTTTCCACTTTTACATTTATGGAGTTTTTAAATTTTTCAATGTGGAAAAACATCTATATATGCATATGCACATATAAAATGAATGCTTAGTAAGAGTAGTCTAAAGAAAACCCATCATTTATAGTTGTAAAGATGAGAAAAAAAAAAACTCAGTTCCTTCATTGAGGGACTTAAGTATTTTTATGCATTTATGTCTTGTCTCTCATATGTTTTGTAACAATGTGTAATTTTTTTTTAAATCTTTGTTTTATTCATTTTTGTTTCTGTACCAGAGAAGCTCAGTGTCTTTCATAGGTCTGTTTAGGCTACTAAAGATGTTAAACAAAGGAGGTCAATTCCCACAAAAGTCATTTAAATTTAACTACACTGTCTACTTATTCTATTGTAGCCTTCCCAACACTCTTAGAATATGTGCACTTTTATTCTTATATACAGAGAGCCTAGTTCATTAAAGCAAAGAGAAAGCTCAAACTATGTTTAGCAAACATCACTCTGAGATTATAATTCCTGAAATTTGGAAAGAAAACCCTAAATAGAATTTGTGAAAGTTTTTATATACACTTAGCTTCTGTAATTACTAATATTTTATCTCAGTCTTCGAATTCTATTTTCTATATTATTTTAAAAACAGATTCATCATAGCTTTAGCATTGCAATGACAATTTGTTTTGTGCTGTGTCCCCCGACAGTCACTTGTAAACTAAATTTACTTGTCATCATTAAATAACTATAGCACTACAAAATCCTGGGGAAGGAACTGAATATATCAAAGGTACATATGGTATTTTCATCATTTCTACACAGTGGAGATAGAGATTTCCAAAGAGAAAGGTGATTTTGAAAGTATATAGATGGTTAAGAAAAAGATATTAGAGAAGAGAATTTGAATTTCTCTGTCTAAACCTAAAATCAAAGGGCTATCAAACTGTCACAAAGTACATCCTTTAAAAGGATGCATTTGCCTATAGACTTGCAGATCTGATCAAAAGAACCTTAAACCAAAAATGGAGGAAAAGAGACAACTGTCCATGTAAATCTTGTGCCAGATACCAGATGTGGCAGGTATAACAAAGAACAATAAGACTAGAGTTAAGTAATTGTAGTGTTCTCCTTTGGTTTTCTGGAGGTCTCTGGAGCAGCCTTCTTTTTCAGTTGAATAATCACCACAAGAATAGCCAGGTGTTAAAGTCCAAATCCTTTATTATCTTCTTCACAAACTAGTTTCCTTGCCTGGGGCCTGGCTAGTTATCTTAGAGGCCTTCTGGAGTTTTGGTTTCAGTGGAGAAGCTAAGTAGGACAGACCAGTCATCACGGTGATGGGAGATAAGAGCGGATGAATCTGGCTCTGGGTCTCTTCTGAGTCTGTATCTGGCCCTTCTGAGTCTCTCTCTGGGCCCTTCTGAGTCTCTCTCTGAGCTCTTCTGAGTTTGTCTCTGGGTCTGCTTGGTCTCAGTGGGGGAAGTGCAGGAGGCCAGGCCAGCCACAGAGATGTGAGATGAAGTAAATGAATCTGACTCTTAGTCTGAGTCCCAGCTTATATTCTCTACCCTGAGTGTAAACCAATCATTGCATCACTAAAAAACCATTATTTGTTGTAAGATTAAATCAATCATACTGAACTTAGAGAATTATTAATCACCACGCTAAACTAGATAACCATTGTTTCATCAATTCCACTGAATTAACACCTTGTTGTAAGAATCCTTGTTTTCTGGGACATTGATTCATTGTTGGTGGAGTTGTGAACGAATCCAACCATTTTGGAGAGTAGTTTGGAACTATGCTCAAAAAGTTATCAAACTGTGCATACCCTTTGATCCAGCAGTGTTACTACTGGGATTATATCCCAAAGAGATTATAAAGAAGGGAAAGGGACCTGTATGTGCACGAATGTTTGTGGCAGCCCTTTTTGTAGTGGCTAGAAACTGGAAACTGAATGGATGTCCATCAGTTGGAGAATGGCTGAATAAATTGTGGTATATGAAAATTATGGAATATTACTGTTCTGTAAGAAATGACCAACAGTATGATTTCAGAAAGGCCTGGAGAGACTTACACGAACTGATGCTGAGTGAAATGAGAAGGACCAGGAGATCATTATATACTTCAACAACAATACTATATGATGACCAGTTCTGATGGACCAGGCCATCCTCAGCAACGAGATCAACCAAATCATTTCTAATGGAGCAGTAATGAACTGAACTAGCTATACCCAGAAAAAGAACTCTGGGAGATGACTAAAAACCATTACATTGAATTCCCAATCCCTATATTTATGCACACCTGCATTTTTGATTTCCTTCACAAGCTAATTGTACAATAATTCAGAGTCTGATTCTTTTTGTACAGCAAAATAATGTTTTGGTCATGTATACTTATTGTGTATCTAAGTTATATTTTAATATATTTAACATCTACTGGTCATCCTGCCATTTAGGGGAGGGGGTGGGGGGGTAAGAGGTGAAAAATTGGAACAAGAGGTTTGGCAATTGTTAATGCTGTAAAGTTACCCATGTATATATCCTGTAAATAAAAGGCTATTAAATAAAAAAAAATAATAAAAAAAAAAGAATCCTTGTTTTAAGTACAGAGTTCTGGCCCATAACAAGTAATAATTCAGAATAAACAAATTCCCAAACAGAAACAATAAATAGCCATCATTTCAGTTTTACAGTGCTTAGGATTACAAGTTTTAAAAATGAACCAAAGAACACATTTTAGCATCATAGCTAGAAAAATAGGTTCTTGGCTTATTAGTTATTGACATTTTCTTGATTTATTTTTTGGTAGTAATGATATGTGTGATTTTTCCCCTCAGAATTTGGTATATTCTTTTAGGTTATTTTGAGAATCTATCCTTGTCTAAGCTGTTTTTCCTGTCTTTTTTTTTTTTCTTTTCTAAAATTTCTGCTTATTTATGTAGTCCCTTGGAATCTGAAATATTGAAACCAAACTATGATAATTTCATTGCCTTTGATGGAAAAATTAGTTTCTTAGAGTAATCCTGACATCTTTTACATCTTTCATCTGTTTATTAATCCTTCCAGTTTTATTCTTATATGGTCTTGGAATAATCTGGTTTAATCAGATTTCTTGCCAAGTTTTCTAGAAATGTGTTTTTCTCATCACCACTTCTGTTTTTTTTGGTCTATACTGTTTCTAATATTTAGAGTTTAGATTGTAGATTATATTGTCTCATTCTTATTCTTTTTCTAATTTGGCATTAATGTTACTCTCACAAATCAATGGTCTGACTTCTGATTTGGAAATGATTCTCATAGCCTTTCTATTAGAATATAATATAATCTATCATTAGAATGTGGTGTCTTATATCCTATCAAGATATAGACAATTTTTACAATGTTATTTGATGTTGTAGTACCTACTGGCTCTTTTATTGAAGAAAATGTTTATCAAAGAACTCATATATGATTTAACCAACCTCTCTCACTTCTGGCTCCTGAACCACATTTTCCAATTTTTGTTTTTGATGTTGTCCTCTGTGCCCATTTAAAGGTTTTTTTTTTTTTTTTTAATTAGCAAGTATTTATTTATTCTGTGTCCCATCTCCATTCCCTCATGAATCTTGTGAAGGGAGGGAGGAAAATAAAAATAAAAACTTTATAACAAATATAAATAGTGAAATAAAATTTGTTCTAATATTGAATGTTTAAAAAATGTTTCATTCTGCTTATTTAGTCTATTACCTGCCTCTTTGTCAGGAAATGGGTAAAATTCCTCATCACTTTTCCTTTGGAATCATGATTGGTCATTGATAAGCATTCTTAAGTGCTCCAAAATTGTTTATTTTTGCAATATCATTGTTATAGTATAAAGAATTCTAGTCACTTCAATCTGTATCAGTCTTCTCAAGTATTTCAGAATCCATATCCATGATTATTTCTTACAGCACAAGAGTATTCCATTGCATTCATATACCATCATTTGTTCAGCCATTCTCCCCTTTATGTACATTTCTTTGCTACTACAAAAAGAATTGCTATAAATATTTTTGTACATATAGGACCTTACCCCTTTCTTTGATCTCTCGGTGGGGGGGAGAGGGGGAGAAAGAGATGCCTAATTGTGTTAGATAAAAGAATAGACTCAGTTTAGTTGGGGACATAGTTCCTAATTGCTTTCCAAAATTACTGGCCTACTTCATAGCTGCACCAACCAACTACTGCTTCTGACTTTTTGAAACTCACAAGATTGGGGTTTCCAAATTAATCTCTTTTACCTAAAATAGAAAAGAATAAATGGTAAAGCAAAAGGAGAGAAACCCATTTTCATGGGTCCATATATCAACCTCAGAGGAAAGGAGAGACCCAAGGCCTTTCCTCTAAAAGTATGGTTTCTCATTAGATCTCTCACCGTCAATGAGGGACTAAAACCAAAAGAGAGCATCTGAAGAACATTTAGTCAAACTCTGCTCAACTATTGATTAACTCTGCAGCAAGAAAGCCACCTACTGACTATTATGATTAATAGACCAAAATCAATTGTAAAATGTATATTTCAATCTCTTCAAAGCAGTTCTTATCAGTACTCTTCTAGAAGTATATTCCTCAGTTTCTTTCACATAAGGTAACACCATCAAAAGTGTTTTGTACATGTTCTGATTCCCATTACAATAGATGGTAGGAAATACATAATTAACAACCAGAATTATGAAAACAAATGTTTGTGATGAACTGGCATATAAAATAGATCAGGATAGCAGAATGGATTAGAAAAGAAAATCTAATGATATGTTGCTTAAAAGAAACATACCTGAAACAAAGATTCATTCAGAGAAAGAGAGATAAATTCCATTTAGCTCTAACTTGTGTATATACATATGTATATACATAGAGACACATAGGATGTTCCAAAAGTCTTAGTGCAATTTTAACCTCAATTTTCTCAGAAAAAAAATTAAATTAATGTTTATAGGCTGTCTAACAAGAGAATTTTAACATACTCATCTTCTTTTCCACCACTCTGCTACTGACATTGCTACAATTGTAGAAAAGAGCCACATAGGACTGAGAGCCATTTCTAAATTATTTGTGGGCTGTTAGATAACAGCTCCTTATAATAATCTTCATGCCAAAAGGAAATAATGGATAAAGACTTTGAGGAAGATTATTTGAGACATATATGCATTTAAAAATACCTAGTCCAAAAATACCTAATGTTTTCTCCTCTATTAATACTTCCCTTGCCCTCTTCTTATCACCAACTGGGAGTAATCAGAGAAACGATAGAAAGAATAAATTAGTTTATTCATCTTAATGATATGATACCATTTTCTAACTTTAACTGTGAAAATTTTTTTCAGCTTCTTCTAAGATCTCTTTTTAGATACTAGTTGTTTTTGTGCTTATGTGTGTTCAGTTTATTATATGAAAAATGGATTTGGAATTCTTGTTTTGTAACCCACCACAATGTCATGTTTGTGGTCTAAAAAGTAATTTCTTTGTAAATAATTTTTCAAAAAGGTTAATACAACTTCTCAACTAATCATCCCCATCTTTTTATATGCCCAAAATGCATCCCTTCATCATACTCTTTTCTTCCTCTTGCACACAGGAATGTTTTCAGTTTATACTGCCAGCTCTACCTCACGCCATTGATCTTTTACGTGATGCCATTGTAAAAGTAAAAGAGGTACATGATGAACTTGAAGATTTGCCTTCTCCACCACCTCCTCTTTCCCCTCCTCCTACGACCAGTCCCCACAAACAGACAGAAGACAAAGGGGTTCAATGTGAGGAAGAAGAAGAAGAGAAGAAAGACAGTGGTGTTGCTTCAACGGAAGACAGTTCTTCATCACATATAACAGCAGCAGCAATTGCAGCCAAGGTAAGTCTACTTAATTTGCAAAGGGAGACAGTTTTATTTTCTAAATAAATAATACATGATCCCTTTGAGAATTTTTATGAATATTAGTATTTTGAATGGGAAGAAAGAAAAACTTCGATATTTTTAGGTAAATTGTGTCATTAATTTCATACCAATATACAGTTCACCACAGGTATTTATACCCCTTACCCTTAAATAACATTTTAATATATCCTGGAATATTTTCTAGGATAGTTTATTTTATCTTTTTGCTGTCTCAAATATCACTCATATTTCCTGAATGATTATCTAAAATACATTTTTCTATAGCCTTTTCTATTCTATATTTCTATGCATATTGAAACTAATTTTTTCTTTTGTAATGAATGACCTATTGTTCTACAGGAATAACTTCAAGATAAAGTTTACAGTTTTTGGAAATAGAATTGCATGCTATTAAGTCAATATGTGGAACATTATTATTCCCAGAAACATAGTACTCCTTTTTGCTGATATTCAAGAACAGTGAATGGATTTTATTATATGCAAGTTACAGCAGCAGAGTCTCTTATTCCAGCTTCTTTACAAAATTCCATTTTTTTTTCCCCTGAATTATCCAAATAGGAAAGACCAAATCTTGTCCCATATTGGATATATGGTTACATGTATTTGCTACTATAATTTTTCCTTTAAAATTCAAATTCATTGTTACCTTAGTCCCTGACATAATTTGATTAAAATAGTTTTGGAATATATGATTCATTTAAGAAAATACAACAGTACTAAAAAAAAAAATTATCCCATAGTGATCATCTAAATGAAGTGTATATTTTGCTTTACTGATTTGTATTTTATTTATAATATTTCTTTCCCTTCCCCATCCCTGTCTCATTTTCAAAATTTCTCTTGCTATTCTCTTAAGAATTTATGAGTTTCTGGTAAATGGATAAGCCATTCTTTTTCAGAAGTCATGACAAAACAATACCCCTAGAACCTTCCTAGGTGTCTCACCATGTATCATTGCAATTTTTGTTTCAGTACATAAATAGTATGTCATCTTTACTGCCCTACACATTGTAGCACCCAGCACAGATATTATATAGTACTTTTAGGAGACCACATGAAAGTGAAGCATACAAGAAGCATGTTAAGAATCATTTAAAGTAAACTTCTTTAATTTTCTTGTTAACTCATTGAAATATTCTGAAACTTCAGAAGAGAAGGGGAATGAAATCAATTTATAGATAGAGAAAGATTCTTTAGGCTTCTAAATTCCACCAAGTTTAGAGGTAATGTACCAAGCTTACTATTGCTATTCACTACTTCATATGCATTAAGCTTTTGCTTTTGTTTTATCAAAGTCATATTATGCTGTTTCTTGTTTAAAAGCTAGTCATTTATAAGAATGGAAATAATGATTACTTCCATATTGTCCACTATTCAGAATTCATTTCCTTACATTTAAACATCTTCTGATTTTACACTGTTGTCATTGCCATTTTGGGTACATTTAAAATTATAAATGCACCATTATTTATTGAAGCTTTATTAACACAGTCAGCAATGCAGTGTCAGACTTAATGTGTTGATTATCTGGAAACATCTGGTGCCAATGAGTTTATTTTTTTAACGCAATGTGGAACTTAAGATTTAAACTGACCATTCCCCTCTAAGTTTGTAAGAAATTGTCATTTCATTGTCTCATCTGTTTTCACCTTTCCAGTCATTTTGCTTGTATAGTTTCATGTTTTCCTATCACTGTATTCATAGCTGTTATGTGTTGTGCATTAGAAGCATCCATTCTACACCAGTACTGCTGTTATCATGGCACACGGTGAACAGCCCATTCCTGGTCTCATCAGTTATTCCCATCACGCAACAGGCAGTGCAGGAGAACGGGTAAGACACACCTACAAGAGGCTTTTACATTAATGGTTTTTGTGAATATACTGCCTGCCTCCTATCCTAGTATATAGGAACAATGCATTTATCAGTTTTTCATGCTGATGACTTTTCAGCAGTGTTTTTTTTTTTTTTAATGTAAAATTTAAATGCCAATGAGCATAAGGGAATTACACTTAGTAGAGTTTCTACTGTAACTGAAATATTTACATTAGAATTAAGTTACTGTGTTTAGTTCATAAGCTTCCATCACATAAGCATCAAGGATTTCATCACTTAGAAGTCTGTGTTCCTGATTGTTCAGCAATTTCATTTCATATCTTTAAATAAATTGTCCAGCCTAATTTAACTAATCCCGTAAAATAATCACTTTAGGGTTTTAAAATATATTTTCTTTTTTCATCAGGTTGTATTCTTTTTAAAGTAATTTTCAGTAGACAACTATTTTTACTTTTATTTGCTTTGTTTTAACCATACATTCATTCATATAATTTTTATATTTGGTTTCTTATTCTTTCAATGATCCCTTTGGTTCTGAATCAGCTATCCCCATGATATTTTTCACATAGAAAAAAAAAAGCTATTTTTATAAGTTACGAAAAAAAAAAAGAAACCAACAACTTGGAAAGCCAAACATAAAAATAGAAGCTTTAGAGAGGAGCAAAATACCCTGCATAGTAAAATGGTTAAATAGAAATTAAGAAAACAGGGAAAATTTAATTTCTCAGGACAGAAGGGTAAGAAAAGATATTAATTTGGTCTATGCCACTGAATAAGGAGAATCAGAATTTATTTACCTCCAATATTCAAGTGGATCTGAACCTCCTTCTGAATTCAAGAATTCCCTCAGGAGTTGCGATGATAACCCAAGAATGCCTTTCCTCCTGTGTGACTCTCATCCAAGTCCACCCAAAAGTTTGTAACTGGACAATCTTCCCAATGTCCTTGAGATTTTTCTCACTTTTCCCCAACATTATGTGAGCACCAGTGGAATTCTTTGTCCTGTCACTTCTTGTTCTTGTCTTCTTGACTAGCCTGTCTTCTCTTTCTGTCATAAAATGGTTTGATGACATTCTTTATTCCAATATTTCCTTAGTTTGTAATTGGTGATTTTTCTTTTTTTTTTTTTAATAATAGCTTTTTATTTTCAAAATATATGCAAAGATAGTTTTCAACATTCATTTTTGCAAAATTTTGTGTTACAAGTTTTTCTCCCTCCCTTCTCTCCACCTCCTCCCCCAGATGGCAAGAAATTCAATATATGTTAAACATGTGCAGTTCTTCTATACATATTTCCATAATTATCATGCTGCACAAGAAAAATCAAATCAAAAAAGAAAAAAATGAGAAATAAAACTGAAAGTAAGCAAGCAACAATCAAAAAGGTAAAAATACTATATCTATGTTCAGTCCCCACAATCCTCTCTCTGGGTATAGATGGCTGTCTCCATTACAAGTATATTGGAACTGGCCTGAATCACCTCACTATTGAAAAAAGTCTTATCTATCAGAATTAATCATCACATAATCTTCTTGTTGCCATGTAAAATGTTCTCTTCTATTCACTTCACTTAGCATCAGTTCATGTAAGTATCTCCAGGCCTTTCTGAAATCATCCTGCTGATTATTTCTTTTCTTTTTTTTTTGCTGAGGCAATTTTGGGATTAAGTGACTTGCCCAGGATCACACAGATCATTTCTTATAGAATAATAAAATTCCATAATATTCTGGTGATATGTTTCAACTTGCTCACCATGCACCTTTCCATGCCTCTCTTTGTGGTATTTATCTTCCATCTTCAGGGGCAGTAATGCTCCGGGTATTGCTGCCTGGTGCTTACAAGCACCATTTGTAAACTGTTTGTATTGTTTGGGCCTTTGCTATTATGGGGTATTTGGGCGTCATTAAAAATACTTTGTGATTTCCCAAAAGTAATCCAACTTACTCTCTTCTTCCTTTTCAACTTGATTCATGCTCATTATATTGTTTGTCTCAGATGTTGTACTCAGATGGACAAGTTTGATAGTTTCCATTCAGCTAAATAATGAAGTCTAGGCAAGAACTCTTCATTCATTTGTTCTTTTCTATATGGATGAATAGGAGAGACTCCATTTAATGATTACAGATGTCTTCCATTAGACTCTGCAATGTCTTAGAGCTTGATATAACTAATACAGTGTTATCCTCAAATAAGAGCCCTTGGAGGATTTCAAGCCCTCCTCAACCTGTGTTGAGAACACAGAACACTGTGTTCTATCTCCTCCACCACAATAGTGAATATTTCTGGCAAACATACATCTACCAGTTTTATACATTGCTCTATGTTTATTTTCAGAGGGTTCTTGAACAATATTATTCCTGTTGTTAAATCTTCCAAAGAAACTTGATTGATCTGATGAATCTGTAGGAAACACCTTGTGGTAAAAGAACCTGTTAAGATGATATCTTGTTTTACCAAGATTATTTTTTTTATAATCTAGAAACAATAAGCACAATGGAAAATTATATTCTCCTTTCAGTAAATTGTAAGGTGCTAAATATGTAACCAGTTGTTGAATATTGTTTACTAAAGCATACTTTTTCCCTACTAATAGTCTCATGGAAGATTTGTATATAGATGACTATGATAAAGATTTAATATATCTGAGAGAGTAAGCATATAAGTTGGTAATTGTGAATGAGTACTCATTCACCTTTTTGGTATCAGTAAGGTCCAAAATTTTTGTCCTGCCTTTGGTTTCTTCCTCTCCTTTAGAAGCCTTGAAAAGAACTCCCTGAATGTTTTGTCTTCAGAATGGATATCTTAAGTCTGTTTTTATTTGGTCCAATTCAGTTGGTTTTCCTGTTTTTGTTCTCCTTAGTGCCATTAATATTTCCTTTATAAGACCAAGGGATTGTGATATTATGGTCCAAATATGGTAGTTCCACTACCATAGAAGCAGAAAGTATGAGAATTTAAAAATAATTCAGTGGCTATTTAGTCCAACCCATACATAAAAAGCATCTCTACCATTACATACCTAATAAATAGTTAGTTAGCCTTTACTTGATGATCTCTAAAGAGGGGAAACATATTGCCTCTCTAGGTATTCCATTAAACTTTTGGATAGCTCTAATTCTTAAGAAATTTTTCCAGCATCAAGTCTAAATTGGTCTTTTTGCAGCTTCCACCCATTGTTTCTGTCTTGGCTTCTGGGATCAAATGGAACTTGCTCCCCTCTTATACAAAGTAGTCCGTCAAACATTTGAAGATAGCTAGCACATATACCCTTTTTCTTCATTTCTCCAAGCTAATCATACCTACTACATTTAACTGATTTTCATGACACAAAAATAAAGACCTGTATCATTCTGGTTGCCCTCCTCTGGATAGTCTCCAGTTTATCAAGATCCTTCTTTTACTCCTGATGAAGTCTTTGGAAAGCAGACAATGGAAAGGTAAAATTCATTTACCTCTTTATTCCTGGAAACAGCATAAGACCACATTAGTTTTTTTGACTGATACATCACCATAGCTTACACAAATATATACATATGTATGTGTGTGTGTATTATACATACACACATGTACCTATATACATATGCATAAATATATACAGAGAAAGAGCACAATCCATTAATAGTCTCATGTCTTTTCAGGACTACTTAATTCTGGTCTTAGCTCTGATGAGTCAGTGGTCTAATTGTAGCTCGCTAACTCCACAATTACGCCTATGTCCATAATATCTCTTTTTTGGCTGTTGAAATGAAGCCAATTTAATTCTTTGTGATTTCATTTGATTTTTGCAATGTCTACCTCCTACCAATTTGTTGAAGACTTTTTCTGTCTCCTGAGCCATATTTTCCCATATATTTCTTCCCATTCTCACATTTTCTGAATTTTATATTTGTTACCAAGTATCAGAACATATGTTGATTTGTTTTGAAGGGATTTTTCAAGTTCAATGAATTTCTTTACCAGTTTGTCTTCATCATTTATTTTCATAGTGGTCCGTATGCAAATATTTCACATTATAAGATGATCATATGATTTGTGTGATAATGTTTCTATAAATTTGGGGTATTTAATAAAATTCATTTCTCCAACTTTTTTCTTTGCCTCTGTAAAGAGTAATCCTATCTTTCTATTTATGCAGCTTCCTTCTTTGTTATTTATAGACAAAATATTAAGACTGATATGAATCACCTCCTCCAACAGTATGTCCACTCATTAATCACTAGACATGTCTCTCATATTTAGAGTATCCACAGTTAAATTAGTTTGTTGATGATCAAAAAAACATGTAATTCTTAGTACTCTTTGACTCCCTTTCTCACCACTGCCACCATCAGAATAAAAAGAAAAGGGAGACTGAGGACTGAGACCCATTTAAAAATTTTATATGTTTCATAGGTTGCAGTGGCCAAAAAAATTGCATCATCAGGATACTCAGCCTACCAGTGATGTGGCACTCTGTGATTACTATTCTTCTCTTTGGAAAAAAGACAGTTTGTTCCCAAGACCAAAGTGAAAATCTTCAGCATTGTAGAACTCGGTGTCACTTTCATGTAATGACAAAGCCAAAATAGGATTTTTATGGAAGAATGTCAAGTCATAATACAAAATATAATAAATATAAATTTAGCATCCTAGGTAGTTTTGTACTATGCCAAGTACAGAACAAAGGGGAAGGATTTAACATTTATTTGCTGTCCTTGTAATATTTAAATTCTGATAAGTCTAGTATCTATAAAATAGTTTTTTAGTGAGACAAACTCCCAAATTTTAATTTTTACAAATCAAGCATACCTATATAAAAAGGAAGGGATAAATTTAAATTTTTGTTAGTAAAATAAGTAACAAAATTGAATTGATAACTGAAAAATGAGTTTTTATAATCTTAATAACAATCATAAATACTCATAGTCAGTTTGTCAAATGTGAGACAATAGTGACAATTTCATTCATTTATTGGGAAAAGATAATAAGGTAATATAGTCATAGGCAACACCTTATCATGCTCTAAGAAATAGATTTTTGTTGTGTGTGTGTGTGCGTGTGTGTGTGTGTGTGTATGTATGTGTGTGTTTGTGTATCTGACTGCTCTTTCTCAGTTTCCTTTGCTGGATCCTTTTGCAGATCTTGCATGCTAAATAAAGACGTTTCACTTCTTTGATGCCTCTTCACTTCTCTCACTATAGAATTTTGTATGGTGATTTCATCAGTCTCATGGATTTAGTTACCACCTATACTCAAATTTTCCTGTCCTGCCCTATCCTCTCTGCTGATTCCAATCTTACATCTCCAGTTACCTTTCAGACATCTTAAACTCATTATCTTTTCTCCTAAACTTTCCTCTTCTTCTACCTCCCCTATTACTATATAGGGCAACACTATCCTCCCAGTCCATGAAACTTGAAATATAAGGGTCATCCTTGACTTGTAGAGGGGTGAAACTCCAAAAAGGTATGCTTTAATCGGACAACCAGGCACTTACGGCTAATTACCTATTCGATGTGAGGCAATTACTCTGTTAGCATATATTTGGATAAATGGCTCTTCTCACCATTGGTGCTGGCTGAATGTTTCATATTAAGATAATTGTAGGCAAGGATTGGTGGGTGGAGGGACAGAGGCCAGACTCACTTGGTGACAGGAAGAGGAGGAGAGATGCTGGAGACTCCAGGACTCCAGAATCCAGGAGACATCTTTGGCATGCCTTGTGGCAGCTTGCCTGCCTCCTTCACTTCAACCCCTAAAGACCAAGGACTTTAATTCATCCTGACTCTGGCTGACCCCAAGGCTCTCCAGGGAGCTAGCCTGTGCTTTACATTGACTCCTCACTATCTCTCAACATCCCTCTCCCTCCGTTTCCAAGCTAAAGCCCGTCAATTTCACTTTGGCAACATCTCTCATACAGGTTCTCTTCTCTTCTCTGACACTGCAATTGATAAGGCGTGAGGTTGGGCTCAAAGAAAGAGGAAAAGAAAGAGAGGCAGAGAAGAGAGGCAGATCCATGGGACAAGAAACTGAGTATCTGTGTCAATAAAAGGAAAGTTTATTTCTTTTTTCACTAATTCTCTTAGTGGACAAAAACTCCTAATTCAATCAGGAGATTTTGTAAAGAGGTTTGCTGATGGTACTTAGTTTTATGGGCAGACCCTGGGGTAGGGCTGGGGGCAGTTGAAATCAGATTGGAATCTTCGATTTGAATAGAGAATTTTTCAGTTGAATGAGAAGTCCTAGACTAATCTTCAACTGAATAGATAATACATAATTATTTATAATTATAATATATATTATATAATATACATATAATAATTATAATTATAATAATCAGTAGTGAGTGTTTATCAATGGGGGTGTTCCAGTCATTCAGGATAATAGAAGGAAGCTTATCCTGATTTCCTGGAGGGTTCTTTTACAGGGGCAAGGATTCAAGGAGACTCTCCCTCAAGGAATTTCTATCTCATTCTCTCCTCCCCAACCCCCAAGTCAGAGAGAGAGTTTTGGTGCTCACAATAGCCCTAGGCTATTAACAACTTTTGGCTGTGATAGTTAGCCTTTATTTCTGCCTGCCTTAAATTTCTCTCCACTTTAATCCATCCTCCATTCAACTATTGAAATGTTTAAGGGAAAACCTTAAAGCAAGGTCCAATCATATCTCACATTGCCTACCCAGTAAAAAACTCTGGTAGGTTCCCCATTACCTCAAGGATCAAATACAAAATCCTTTTTGGCATTCAAATCCTTTCATAACCTATCCCCTTCTATCCGAATTGTCTTCTTACATCTTAAATATCACCATGTGTTCTTTGATCCAATGTCACGTTTCCTAACTATTCCATCAAAACACTCCATCTTTGTGTTCTGGGAATTTTCTCTGGCTGTTCCCCATACTTGGAACACCTTCCCTCCTTATTTCTACCTAATAGCTTGCATGGCTTCATTGAAATCCTAACTAAAATCCCATCTTTTACAGAAGGCCTTCCCCAGTCCTTCTTAAATTCTAGTGCCTTTCCTCTTATTATTTCCTATTTATCCCCCATTTGATTATAAGCAGAGAATGTCTGCTTCTTTTTGTATTCCCAGTAGTTAGCATAGTGCCTGGCATATAATAGGTGTTTAATAAATGTGTATTGACCAACTAATCTGAAAAAAGCTTTTGGATTTAGGGAAGGAACTATTAGTTTTTGTAGCTCTTAGAATATCCTGTAGGCTCCTTTCTTATTTATAAATTGGCAATTATAATGCCATTCTTAACTCATTACTTTCACTTATTTCACAAATCTAATTAGTTGTTGAATCTTGTCATTTTTTCACTGCTCATATATGTCCTCTCCTTATCTCCATATACATAGTTGCTATCTAGTTCAGGCACTTAACTCCTCTTGCCTCCTGTTGTTTTCCTTGACTCAAATCTCTCTCCATTACAATCCATCCTCCACTAAACTATCAAAATGATTTTCATGTAGAATTTATCTGGTTGTGTCATTCCCCCTTCTTGGTTGGTAATGTTGTTGTCCATGTGAATATTTGGAATGGAAAGGTCTCTAAATTTGCACATCTCATATTTTTTTTTATGAGAACTTTTTTTTGAACTACTGCAATTCTGCTTCACTCATGGATGGCAATGTCTTCTTTGATGCTGGGATGGTGTGCAGTCTTATGCCAGTGTCTCCCAAATCATGCAGTTAATTCCAATTCAGAGAGACCTTGAGAGTGTCCTTGTATTTCTTTTTCTAATTATCATGTGAGTGCTTGTCTTGTGATTTCTCTGTAAAATAGTCTTTTAGGCAAACATATACTTGGTATTCAAACAATGTGGCCAGCCCATCAGAATTATGCTCTCTGCAATGAAGTTTGAATGCTTGGCAGTTTAATTTGAGAAAGGACCTCAGTATCTGGTACTTTATCCTGCCAGAATCTTCCTAAGATAATTCAAATGAAAACAATTCAACTTCCTGGCATGGCACTAGTATTCTATTGTTCAAACTTCACAGGCATACAATGAAGTAAGCACAACGACTCTGTAGACCTTCACTTTGGTAGGCACTGTAATATCTCTTGTCTCCCACACATTCCTTTTGAGCCTCCCAAACACTGAGCTAGCTCCGGCAGTGCATGCGCCAGCCACATTATCTATCTGTATGTCCTTGGAAAGAATATTGCTGAGTAAGTGAACTTATCCATAGCATTCAGTATTTCTCCTTTCCCTATAATCAAAAGTTCCATGTGTAGCTGACATATGTTGGTAAGTGGAGAACCTCCGTTTTCTTGGTATTCATTTTTAGACCAAAATTAGCACAAGCTGTGGAGAATCAATCCATACTTTGTTGCATCTCTATCTTAGAGATGGTACTGAGTACACAATCAATACTCAGTAGACAAGTCTACTCAATAAACTCCAGAGGCTCCCTGTTGCCTCCAGAATTAGATATGAAGTCCTCTGTTTTTCAATTAAAGCAATTTAACAACCTGGACCCTTTCTACATTTCTAGTTTTCTTATACTTTACTCCATAAACTTAACAATGCAGCAGCAGTGGTCTATCTGCTGTTTCCCTCATATAACATTCTATCTCCCGTACTTATGCCCTTGTACTAATTTGCCCCATGCACAAAATGCTCTACTTCCTTTATTCTGCCTCTTAGTTTCCTGAATTTTCTTCAAGACTCAGTTTAAATTTCACCTTACTATAGGCCTTTTCCTCTTTGATTACCCTTCAATTCTACCTTTTTTTCCCTCAATAATATTTTATTTTTCCAAATACTGGAAAGACAATTTTCAACATTTATTTTTGTAAGATTTTGTGTTCCTTTTTTTTCCTCCTTACCTCCCCTCTCCCCAAGACAGCAAGTAATCTGATATAGTTAAACATGTACAGTTCTTTAAAATATATTTCTGTATTTGTCATGTTGTACAAAAAAAAAAAAAAAAATCAGATCCAAAAAGGGGGAAAACATAAAAAAGAAAAAGCAAAAAAAAAAAAAAAAAAAAGTGAAAATGTTATGCCAAAGTTCCCTTTTAATGGGGTGACTCAGTTCCTCCAATTGTCCTATTTCCGTATTCTGCCTTAGGTTATAACCGTCCCCTCTTAATGTTTGAGATAAAGGTTTTATAGGCATTCCTTAATGTTTGACATGATAAAGGTTTATCCATTTCAGATGTCATTAGAATATCAGTGACCTTTCTCTATTAGGTTATCCCCACCTAGTACCTCCATTATGTCATTGTTCTTGTTATTCCATAAAATGCTTGCTGCCTCGATAGTCAGGGCTAGACTCTTTGAGATGATAGTCTTGTCTAGCCCTGGGATCAACATGGATCCATTGGTCCCAGTATTTCTCTCCATTTAATAAATTATTGAATTGGTCTCTAATCTCTGTCTTGCTCAGTTTCTTCGGCATTACAAAAATACTATTCTTTGATTCATATTCAGTTTCCATAGTTTGCTCTCTGGATACAGATGTCATTTTCCATTCTAAGGCTATTCAATTCTACTTTATATAGTTCCTGAATAAACCTGTTTTTTATATATTTTTTAATTTACATTTTATTTATTTTTATTTAATATTATCTAACCCATTGGAATGTGAGCTTCTAGAGGGCAGGGACAATTTTATGCCCCTTCCCTTTTTTTAATATCCCCAGTATTTAGCACAGTACCTGGAATATATTAAGATCTTAATAAATTGCTTATTGAATACTTGGTTTACTAAGGCCATAATTACTTTGACAGATCACCATCCAAGTGCAAAGCCTTTGTACTTCAAATGTAACATTTAAAAATAAGTAATTATAAAGAATTGAGAAGAAAAAGAATAGAGAGAATGAAATCTTCAGAGTTTATGATGCTTGTAATGAAGCCATATACATGCTATGTATATTTCTACTAGCACTGACCTTATTCATGTCTTAGCAGCTCCTCTGGTTTGTTGGCAATACTCCAGAAGATGTCTGCAGGAAATTAATCACTTGGGCTTTCCTTGGATATTACTGAGCTATTCTTTTCAGGATTTTTCAGTAATAAGCTAAAATGCTACTTTTAGAAGGGGAGGGATATGCAATTTATTTCTTTCCTAAGTCTATCATTTTTTTTTTTTTTTTTTGTGACAAGGAAGTAAATCTTGATCAGAATAGCAAATACTTAGTCTCTTATCTTATACTTATAAATTCTCCTTACTTATATTAAAGTTAAACAAGACTTTCTGTTATCTTTCTCAAGATTTGACCAAAGGGAGACAGAAAAGTTGGCATGGTTTCTAATATTCCTATTGTAATTTATTATCAGATGTTAACTTTCAGAGGTTGACTAAAGATATGTCTATGTGATAGACTACTGAAAGGTGTGTTGATTTATTGATAATACTTATAGTAAATATGAGTAAGTGATTGAAGGAATGTCTGACTGCATTTTATTTTATAAAGCCCAATACATAGAATACATAAGAGAAAATAAACATATCTAAGCCTTTCCCAGATACTTGAATTGATACTTAATTGAAGGATGATTTCCTCATTCATTATCTGTATCTATTCTCCTCTGAATCTTTGCTTAATTACCCTCTTTTGCTCACCTTATCTTCTAATCCTTAATCCTATCAATCTTTCAAGGTCTAGCTATTCTACTTGTGTGAAACTTTATTTGACTATTCAAACTTGTACTATTATATCCCTTTGGTGAACCTACATTTCATTCAATTAATGAATATTTAATTAATGTTCATAGAAATGTTATAGATAATAGAAAGATATATCAGAGAAAATATTTGCCTGTAACGAGTTTATGAAAAAGTAAAGATACAGCAGGCATTTGAAGAAGTTTTAGATCAATCAATGAACCAAAACTTCCCAGAGTCATTACTCATTTATTCCTTTCCTTCTATCCCAAAGGATGTCTCCCTTTTTCAAGGCTAAATCTTCTGGCTGAATCTTTGCTTCCCTCCTTTCCTATACATTCCACTTAGTTTCAGTCATTATCATCTCTCCTCCTGCCTCCACCAAGCATCTTCAATCACCCCCCTCTTCATTTGTACCTTCTTATCTACAAATATTTTCAAATATCCCCGAAATCTTAAAACCTAAGAGCTGGAATAAATAATAAAAGTTGTATCTGACCAGGAATCCTTCCTTTAACATCCTCCTTAAACATCCTTTAACATAACCAAGCAAATGGTCACCTAACTTCTGTTTCAAAATCTTTAAAGCAATCTCTTTCACTTTTGGGTAACTAATTTTTTTTTAATTTTTTTTTTCCCTTATGTCAAACTTAGATTTGCCAGTCTGCAGTTTCTGTTCATTGCTTCTAGTTTTGTTTTCTGGGGATAATCAAAACAAGAATAAATTTTTTCCAGTGCAGTTTCAGTTAATCAGTTATAAATTCTGATGAGGAAGTTCTAACAAAGCAGTGAAAATATCACAGAGATTTAGGTGAAAGAAAAGTTAAACAAGAAAGACCCAGGTCAAAAAAAAATTGGTCTGATACTTGAAGCTGCCTATTTTTAGTGTAAGAACAGACATTTAATCAATGCTTGATGTAGGCCTAGGGCTGTCCTAACCATAGAAATGATTTGACCCAAAGATTTCTGAAATCCCTCCCAACAGATGTAGTCTGGCTGCCCAGTTCATCAGTTCTATGAATCTGATTATACTTGAGCTGATGCTCAGATCAGCAGAGAGTACCAGTTTTGTTCAGTGATATCCAGAGAATCCTGGGGGCCTCTGAAACATTTTCAGAGGATCCAAAAATTCAAAATAAGTTTTTATTTCTAATATGATAAATATTTATAAATATAACCCATACAAACAAAAACTTTTTGGACAGTTCCTCAATAATTTTTAATAGTATAAAGATATTGAAAATAAAAGTTTGACAACTGCTAAGAGACCCAATTCTGCATTAGAAATCCATCATTCTTCCTAGAATTTGTTTATTTATTTAAAAAGTTTTTTTTTTTTCCCCTTATTTCAAACTTAGATTTGCCAGTCTGCAGTTTCTATTCATTGCTTCTAGATTTGTTTTCTGGGGATAGTCAAAACAAGAATAAATTTTTTTCTAGTGCAGTTTCAGTTAATCAGTTATAAATTCTGATGAGGCAGTTCTAACAAAGCAGTGAAAATATCATAGAGATTTAAGTGAAAAGATAGTTAAACAAGAAAGACTCATGCCATTTTCCCTAGAATGATGGGAAACTGTTATTCTTCAACTGTTATTTATAAATTCACAGCTTTTTCAAAGTCCTTCTGGTTGCTCACTATGAGACACTCCTCTCTTATCTGGATATTGGCCTATTCTTCTCAACATCATCAACTAAGGATGGCATTAGCTTTTGGCTCCTGTATCACACTGTTAACTTGTACTTCACCAAAACTCCTAGTTCTCATTCACATGAAATGTTATTTTATCAAATCTTCCATCCTTTATGAGGTTGATAAAAAAAAAAAAACAAACAAGTATATAACTTAACATATACAGCTATTAAATTTCATTTTATTTGACTCAGCTGAACATTCTATCTTTCTAAGTCTAAATGTCATTCTTGGGAAAGAAACAAAAGCAAAATAAGAATTGAGTATTTTTCACCCATCTTCATTTATCATCACCCTATCTGCCCCAAGCAGCAAACCCATCCCTTCATTGATACATTTAATAAAATTTTTAAAAATCCTATTTGTTGTCCTCAGCATTCATTGTCATGTTTTTTTTTTTTAAAAGAAGAATCTTCCTTTGACCTTTATACCATATTTAAAATCTTTCCATCCATAACTGCGCTGACTAGATAAATTAATGTTAATCAACTTTAACTGGGCCCTCATACACCAGTTAAGTCTTTTTATATTTCTGTAATTGATTTTTTTTTTAAATCTCACTCTCTACAAAAGCTTTTACAAACTTGTCTTCTCTAATCAGACTTTCTTGGTAAGGATTGTTTAATCTATTTTTTTTTTATCATTATTGCATAATATACTTAATGATTGATTGATCTCTCCTTTTCTGCTAGGTTTTTATTTTTTAATACCAAAACTATATATAAATTGCCATTTGTGTGTGGAGGATAGTAGATAGGCTCTGGGCTCCCAGACCTCTTGAAAAAGTTGTCTATGTTCAATATCTGTACTTCCTTATAGCCTCCTATTTCAATAATCTTGTTTCCATGTCCCAGCACTAGTGAAAGTGTTCCATTAAAGGTCACCAGTAATCTCTTATTTCTTAAATTCAAAGAGATAGTCTTTTTTCCCCACTAGATTATAATCTTTCTGAAATTAAGAATTATGTTTAATATTTCTTCTTAGCCTTCCTACTACCTAAAAGTACTTGAGAGGAATTTTAAAATATTTTTAAATTAATTCCTGTGCTATTTTCAACAGAAACATGAAAAGTATCAGCTTTTACATTAGTAAGCATGGTAATGAAACTGTAATCATACCATAGTTAAAAAATATGGATCCCTGGATTCCATTTAATTATGGACTAAGAACTCTATCACTTACTTCCTCATCCACATTTTAAAGCCTTCTTCCTGGGGGGGAAAAAAAGAAAGAAATATTACCAGTACTGTGTCACAAATCTTCCTAGGTAAACCACAATGGAAAGGCAGGAATTCCAGGCCCATGATTGAGTGTATATAAGGATTCCTCAGATTTATAGAAAAAATATCAAAGCATCTTTCTTGGCCTGAACATTTTAGTAGTGTTTCCAGCTTGTGCTGATAACGCAATACTGCTGCTGACTTAGAGGGAGTACAAGTAAGGTTTTAGGTCTTAAAGATAGACTAACCATACTACTGCATCAGCTTTTCAGGGCCAAAACCCTGGTAACTATTTTAGGCAATAATCTTTCTCTTAGCATGGATACTGATGATACCATTTAGTTGAACTTGAGGAAGAAGAAGAGGAAGAGGAAGAAGATGAAGATAACAACAATGGTGACAACAGAGAGAATAGAAATAGGAGAAATGGAGTATTGATTGGAAAAGGAAGAGCTTATAAAAAGAAACTGAAACTATTTTTTCCAAAGTTACTAATGATTTCCTAATTTCCAAATATAATAAGTATTTTTCATCCTTCTTGACATCTCTGCATCCTTTAAAACTCTTAATCACCCTTTTCTCCTTAATACTCTCTCTTCTCCAGGTTTTTGTGACATTGTTTTCTTCCAGTTCTGTTATCCTCTTCTCTGCCTTTTTTGCTGGATCTTCTTCCATGTCACACTTGCTAAGAATTAGCATCAATTGGTATTGATGCTAATACCAATAGGTATCCATCAAGGCTCTGTTCTAGACTTTTTCTCTTCTCCCTTTATATCATTTTATTTGATGATCTCATTGGTCCCTTTGTTTGAATTATCATCTCTTTGCACAAGAGTCTTATATCTATTCTTTTTACCTCAAGTCTTGCATCTTCATCTGCCTTTCAGATATCTTTAACTGAATTTATTATCTTCCCTATCAATCCCTCTGCTGTCCAGAACCTCTCCCATCCCAGTCACCTATACTTATAACTTGGTATCATTCTTAACTTCTTATTCTCTCCTACTCCCCATTTTCAATCTGTTGCCAAAATGCATCAATTTTACCTTTGTAACATCTCTCACATCAGTCCCCGTCTCTCTCTGATATGCCAAGATCCTGATGCAAGGTTACCTCATACCTAAACAGTTGTCTGCTTTAAACAGTTAGTCTCCTTTCTTCAAACCTGTCCCTACTCTAAAACTTTTTCTGCTGTTAAATTGATCTTCCTAAAATGCAAGTCTAATGCATATCACACACATGTCCAGTTGGTAAACTCCAGTGGCTCTTTGTTACCTCCAGGTTCAAAGGTTAAATCCTCTATTTGGCATTTAAAGGTCTTTCCCTCCTCATCTTTACTTCCCAGTTTCCCTTACTGCCTTCAAGTCTCAGCTAAGAGCTCACTTTCTACAAGAAAACTTCCCCAGTTCTTCATTTTAGTGCTTTCCTTCTAAAATTAACCTTTCCCCATCCCCCAAGTATATTCTGTATATATTTTGTTTGTACACAATTGTTTGCCTCCCCTACTAGATTGTGAGCTCCTTGAGAGCAGGAACTGGTTTTTCCTTTCTTTGTATCCTTAGCACTTAGAAAAGTACCAAGGTAGTTAAAAATGTTGATTGACTTAGTGATTGAGAGAAACCAATTAAGAAATTAGTTCAGTAGTCCAAGCAAGAAGTAATTAGTTGAGAGTATAAATGTGAATATAGAAAAATATGCAAGAGTTATATTGGAAGTAAAATCAACAGAAAAGGAGTAGGTAGTAAACATCCAGAAAGGAAAGTAGTATTCACAAAAGTCAGCATCAAGAAAAGCTTATATCAAACCAACCTCCTTTCTCTCTCTCTTTCTTTCTGTCTCTTTCTCTTTCTTTCCTTCCCACTCACCCTCTCCATCTCTCTCTCTCTCTTCCTTTTCCTTCCTTCTTTTTATCAACTTGGAAGAAAGTCTACATTGTCCCCTATAATTGGTCCTATTCTCTTTTTTTAAATTTACAGAATAAAATGAGCATTTTCTGTGATATAGTGTAATAAAAAAAGATGATTATACGTGTCCACTTTTATCAGTTACAAGAATTAAGGTATAGATGGCATGTTTATCAAAGTCACAGATGACACAAACCAAGAGAGACAGCTGGCATGTCAAAATGCAACATCAGGAGCCAAAAATATCTCAACAGACTAAACATTAGTTCAAATCTAGTAAGTTGGGATTTAATAGAGAAAATCAAGAAAAGCTTACAACTATTTTTGGGGGGTGTGGTGGGGGTTTTTTATAGCTTTTTATTTACAAAACATATGCATGGATAATTTTTCAACATTGACCCTTGTAAAACTTTCTGTTCCAACTTTTCCCCTTCCCCCCCACCTCCTCCCCTAGATGGCAGGTAGTCCAATATGTTGAGGTCTAGATATGGGGTACCTAAATGAAATTAGGGTTTAGTTGAGGTCTAGGGGCAGGTTTGGGGTACAGGAAGTCAAACAGAGCTCCCCTGCAAACCCCCCCACCTTGGATTCAGCACAAGGATATTGTGGTAAATGAGGTCTAGTAGCGTTGTGAGTCCCCAGGCTGGAGAGCTAGATTGATAAAAGAGGCTTATTGCGTTTGGCAGTAAGGAGATAGGTGAAGGTAGAGATAAGGAGGGCACCGGACAGAGAGTCCAGTGGACAGAGAGTCCTCACATGGCTAGCATGTTTGGAATCTCTGCAAAGAGGGGGTCCCAGCATCTCCCTTTTATAATGGGGAGATTTAGCTCTAGGGGCTTTTGGGTGTAGCCCTATAGTTGATTCAGATCCCGGTTTGGGACAAATTCGGATCTTCTATTGGAATTCAAAGGGACCAGGATTTATGAGTCAAAGGGTAATTACATTAACTAAGGGGGGTTGGGAATCTAGAAAGGAATCTTTCCCACATCATTCCCCCCTCAAGCAGTTGGAACTATGGGGCAAAGTCTCTTATTGAGACAGAATTGAAGATTTTCTCCTTCCAGGATTTTCCAAGTTTGGGGGGGGGGGGGGTCCCTTCTTCACAATACATGTTAAATATGTTAAATACAATACACACACACACACACACACACACACACACATATCCATACTGTTATTTTGCTACACAAGAAAAACTGGATTTAGAAAGAAGGTAAAAATAACCCAAGAAGGAAAACAAAAATGCAAGCAGACAATAACAAAAAGAGTGGAAATGCAACATTGTGGTTCACACTCATTTCCCATACTTCTTTTGCTGGGTGTAGCTGATTCTCTTTATTACTGAACTATTAGAACTGATTTGGTTCATCTCATTGTTGAAAAGAACCACGTCCATCAGAATTGATCATAATATAGTATTGTTGTTGTCGTGTATAATGATCTCCTGGTCCCCTGCTCATTTCATTTAGCATCAGTTCATGTAAGTCTCTCCAGGCCTCTCTGAAATCATCCTGCTCATCATTTCTTACAGAACAATAATTTCCCATAGCATTCATATACCACAATTTATTCCAATTGATGGGCATCCATTCAATTTCCAGTTTCTGGCCACTACAAAAAGGGATGCTACAAACATTTTTGCATATACGGGTCCCTTTCTCTTCTTTAAGATCTCTTTGGGATATAAGCCCAGTAGTAATACTCCTGGATCAAAGGGTATGCACAGTTTGATAACTAATTTGAGCATAGTTCCAAATTGCTCTCCAGAATTGTTGGATTTGTTCACAGTTCCACAAAAGATATATCAGTGTCCCAGTTTTCCCATATTCCCTCCAACATTCCTCATTATCTTTTCCTGTCATCCTATCCAATCTGAGAGGTGTGTAGTGGTATTGCAGAGTTGTCTTCATTTGCATTTTTCTGATCAATAATGATTTGGAGCACTTTTTCATATGACTAGAAATAGTTTCAGTTTCTTCATCTGAAAATTGTCTGTTCTTATCCTTTGGCCATTTATCAATTGGAGAATGGCTTGATTTCTTATAAATTAGATTCAATTCTCTATATATTTTGGAAATGAGGCCTTTATCAGAATCTTTGGCTGTAAAAATATTTTCCCAGTTTTTTGCTTCCCTTCTAATCTTGTCTGCATTAGTTTTGTTTGTACAAAAACTTTTTAACTTGATATAATCAAAATTTTCTATTCTGTGATCGATAATGATCTTCTTTGGTCACAAATTCCTTCCTCCACAGGTCTGAGAAGTAAACTATCCTATATTCCTCTAATTTATTTATAATCTCATTCTTTATGCCTAGATCATGAACCCATTTTGACCATATCTTGGTATACGGTGTTAAGTGTGGATGCCTAGTTTCTGTCATACCAGTTTCCAAATTTCCCAGCAGTTTTTGCCAAAAAGTGAATTCTTATCCCAAAAGTTGGGGTCTTTGGGTTTGTCAAACACTAGATTGCTATAGTAATTGACTATTTTTACAACTTTTTTATTTTAATCAATCTCATAAGTCCAAGATGCGGTAATATGATGACAGTTTATCCAAAAAATATTTGGAATTCTTAATAAACTACAAGCTCATATAAGTCAACATTATGATGTCTCAACCAAAAAAAAAAAAATTAACCATACCTTTGAAAGACATAGAATCTGGAAAAAGAATGGCCCCATTCTGCTATATAATTTTTCATGGTCAGACCAGTTCTGGAGTATAGTATTCTGTTGTATTTACCATAAATTTAAGGACACTGATGAGTTATAGCTTATCTGGAGGAAGTATATCAGAATGGTTAAGAGCTCCAAGATTGTCATGTAATAATTCACATTTATATAGTGCTTTACAGTTTATAAAAGCCTTTACATGTTCAGTATCTCTTCTGGAACTAATTTCCCTAGATTATCACTAATATTAGGGGTCAAAGTTCCCAAAGGAAACTACTTCTCTTCTCATGACCCTATGGATAATCTTGAGCCTTGCTGGAGTTTTCTAGTATTGTAACTCAGAACTCTCTATATCAACCAGAAGTCATTAACTTTTCAGATAAGCATTTAGTATATAGGTTTGTAACAAGGAAAGATTCTACCCAACCAAACCAGGGACACATTCCCCTTTCCACAGATCAGATACCTGGGGCAAGTGATTTACTCAATTTATGGGGCCATAAAATAAACTCCGATCTACTGGTTACTGAAAAGCCTTTTTTAAGGTGTAGTTCTCTAATGAATTCTAGTAGTGAGTAGTAAGTACTCATAGAGTCCTATTTTAGGACTCATAGCATCCTAAAGCTGCCTTTCTTCAGGATGTCAAGTTTGTCCTCAGTATGTTCCTTATTTCCCAATGCTACCTTTTACTCCTGTTTTAAGTATCATGCTACTGAGACTTCTCAGATGGCTTTGATAGAGATCTCAAACTTACACAGTTGCCTAGGGGAAAGGAAGAGAGTTTAAGAAATCCTCCACCTAAATGATTCCCTTGAAGAGGCTTAGCAAGATCTGCTATTGGAGTATGGAATTCTGAAATACCAAGCCCCAGAGATTATTTGAAAAAACAATAAACCCTTTGTGTTATATGCCCTCTTCTAGAGAGCAAAGTTCAAACCGATAAGGACTTGTTCATACCAAATTTTAAACTTGTGATTCACTGATTGATATGCTTGAGAAATCAAGGCGTTCTGTGTTTATATGAGTGGATAAGGATTTTCCATTTCTCCTCCCCACTTTCACCCCTTACACATATATGTTGTGAAATAGATGTTTTTTGATGTTGTTGTTGTTTTGGTTTGTCTAGCTTTTTTAGTTGCATGCCCAGTTCATTGATCTGCTCTTTCTCTATTTTATTCATATAAGTATCTTGTTATATAAAATTTCCCCTAAAATCTGTTTTGATTGCATCAGCTAAGTTTTGGTATGTTGTCTCATTATTGCCATTCAAGAATTCAATCTCATTGATTGTTTCTGTTATAATGCAGGAGAAACTGAGGCAGGATAGAGATTAAAGAACAATTTATTAATTTATTGGAGGGTAAATCAGTTGACTAGATTGGACTCTTGTATCAAAGTATCCAGCAGTGAATGTTGGATATAAGTTTCTTTTATAGGCTAACAAGAATGGTGACATAAAAGGGGAGGTACCTGGATTGGGGATGATCTAATGGGGGGAGGCACCTAGGATGAGGATGACATAATGGAGGCAGGCACCTAGGAATGCATAATGGAAGGAGAGGCTCCTGATATTCTAATGATGTCTAAAATGGATAAAGACCTTTATCCCATCAAACATTAAGAAGGAATGATTATCTGAAAATATAAGACCTATCAAACATTAAAAGGGAATCATTATAGCCTGAGGTTTGGGGCAGAGTAAGTGAAGTAGGAGGATTTCAAAGAGACTATGGCATAGCATAACACTATGATTTTATTGTTTAACCCCCCCATTCTTTAGGATTAGATTATTTAATTTCCAATTAATTTTTGGTCTATTTTGCATGGCCATTACACATTTTTTTTATTGCATCATCTGAAAAGGATGCATTTACTATTTCTGCCTTTCTGCATTTGATAGTAAGGATTTTATGCCCTAATACACGGTCAATTTTTATGTGGGTGCCATGAACCGGTGACAAAAAGGTATATTCCTTTCTATTCCCATTCAGTTTTCTCCAAAGATCTATAATATCCAATTTTTAAAAAATTCTATGCCCTTCCTTAACTTCTTTCTTGTTTATTTTGTGGTTAGATTTATCTCATTCTAAAGGAAGGAGGTTGAGATCTCCAACTAGCATAGTTTTGCTGTTTATTTCTTCCTGAAACTCACTTAACAAGAAAAATTTGGATGCCATGCCATTTCATGTGATTTATGTTTAGTATTCATATTACTTCATCATCTGTGGTACTCTTAAGCAAGATGTAATTTCCTTCCTTATCTCTTTCAATTAGGTCAATATTGCCTTGTCTGAGGTCAGAATTGGTAACTTTTTTTTTTTTTACTTCAACTAAAACATAATGTGTTCTGCTTAGCTTTTTTACCTTTATTCTGTGTGTATCTCTTTGCTTCAAATGTATTTCTTTTCAACAACACATCGTAGGATTCTGGCTTTTCATTTACTTTGCTATCCACTTCCATTTTGTAAAAGAGTTCATCCCATTCACATTCACAGTTTGATTACTAACTGAATTTCCCTCCATTCTGTTTTTCCTATTTCTATTTTTCTCTCTCCTTTTGCCCTTTCCTTCATCATCAGTGTTTTGTTTCTGAACCCCACCTCCTTCAATCTATCCTCCCTTCTATTAGCCCTCCCCTCCAACTAATAGAGGCCTCCCCTCCAACTTCCCTATAGGATAAGATAAACTTCTATACTTAACCAAGTGAGATTAAGGTTCAAACAATGCTTATGCCCCTCCTTTTTTTCCCTCTATGGTAATAAGTCTTTTGTGCCTCTTCATGACATGTAATTTACCCCATTTAACTCTCCTTTCCTCTTCTCTCAATACAATCCTTTTTCTGCCATTTAATTTCTTTTTATATATCATTATATCAAAGTCAACTTTTATCCATATCCTGTCTGTCTGTCTCTCTCTATGTATATGTGTGTATGTGTATGTATATGTGTGTGTGTATATATGTATATATATATACATATATATATATATATATATATATATATATATATATATATAAACTTTTCTACCTCCTTTTCCATTTGGCCAATTCTACTTTTAAAGGTGGTGTTTTGTTCAGAGGAATTTTTTTTTTTCCATTTCTCCTTCAGATCATTTTTGTGCTTCCTTTTCCAAGCTATTGATTGTTTTCATAATTCTTCTGATTTTCAGAATCCTTTTTGTGCTCTTCCAAGGGAACCTTTAAGCTTGAAACCAATTCATATTCCCCTTTAAGGCTTCACATGTAGACATTTTGTCATGACTCCTCTTTTGGGTTTCTGTTATGATCTTCCCTTTCACTATAATAACTTTTTATGCTTAGGGCTTTTTTGTTTTTTTTCCTCATTTTTAAAACTTGAGCTTTGCTCATAAGGTACAGGGCAGACTATCTTAAGATTCTTTAGTAGAAGTTCAGGGTCTTCTCACTGATTTTCTGTGCTGAGGTTGGAGGTATTGCCAGTTTTCCCACTGTCCTGCGTGACCTGGCCTAATCAAGCTAATTGTATTGGAGTTTGGAGACTCGCAGTTTGATCTCTGCACTTGGGTTGGAGATATCACAGTTGCCTTACTAAGTTTCTAGCCCACTGAGCCAGGATAAAGGACATCCACAGCTGTTCCATGCTGTGGCAAACAGCTTCCTGCTAAATTCACTGTAACATGCCTGTGCTGGGCTGCCATGCTTCCCTTTTACCCAAGTGAGACAGACCTTTCCTGAAGTCCAAGATATCCTAAGCTGGAATATTTTTTCTCTCTGAATTTTTGTGGTTTCTGTCACTCCCAAATCCCTTTGGAGGCTTTATTTAGTATTATTTCTAAGGGAAAGTAGGAAGAGCTCAGCCAACTTCCTGACTTCTCTCCACTATCTTGGCTTTACCCTGACTCATATTTGATCATGTACAAATTGAATTAAAGAATCTTTGAGATCTATTCCAACTCTTAAGGTTCTATGAATTGTTTACTCTCACTAGCTCATTGGACTTCACTAGACATTAGAAATTCACTCGTAACAATTTGTTATCATCAGGTATCATAATCATTACATTTTGGGTTTAATTAGTCCATTAATTAAACTTTACATGGGTTAGTTTTTTTTTTAATTTTCAATAATATTTTATTTTTCAAATACATGTAAAGATAGTTTTAACATTCATTTTTGCAAGTCTTTGTGTTTCAAGGTTTTCTACCTTCCTCCTCCCCAAAATAGCAAGTAATCTAATATAGGTTAAATATGTACAATTCTTTTAAATATTTCCTTATTTGTCATGTTATGCAAGAAAAATCAGACTAAAAATGGTCAAAGCATATGAAAAGGTGCTTCAAATCACATATTGATCAGAGAAATGCAAAATAAGAAAACTCTGAGATACCACTACACATTTTCCTTATGACAAGAAAAGATAATGACAAATATTGGAGGGGATGTGGGAAAACATCTCTCAGATTGTCTAAGATGACAAGAAAAAATAATGCAGAATGCTGGAGGGAATGTGGGAAAACAGGAACACTAATGCATTGTTGGTGGAATTGTGAATGGATCCAACCATTCTGGAGAGCTATTTGGAACTATGTTCAAAAACTTGTCAAACTGCATACTCTTTGACACAACAGTGTTTCTACTGGGCTTATATCCCAAAGAGATCTTAAAGGAGGGAAAGGGACCTATATGTGCAAAAATGTTTGTGGCAGCCCTTTTTGTAGTGGCAAGAAACTGGAAACTGAATGGATGTTTATCAGTTGGAGAATGGCTACAGAAATTATGGTATATGAATGTTATAGAATATTATTGTTCTGTAAGAAATGATGAGAAGGATGGTTTCAGAGAGGCCTGAAGAGACTTACATGAACTGATGCAAAAGTGAAGTAAGCAGAACCAGGAGATCATTATACATGGCAACAACAAGACTATATGATGATCAGTTCTGATGGAGATGGCTCTCTTCAACAATGAGATGATTCAAACCAATTCCAATTGTTCAGTGATGAAGAGAGCCATCTACACCCAGAGAGACAACCATGGGAAATGAGTGAACTACAATATAGCATTTTCAATCTTTCTGTTGTTTGCTTGCATTTTGTTTTCTTTCTTATTTTTTTTTCCTTCTTGATCCATTTTTTTCTTGTACACCAAGATAACTATATAAATATGTATACATATATTGGATTTAACAAATATTTTAGCATATTTAACATGTATTGAACTACCTGACATCTAGAGGAGAGATTGGGGGGAAGGAGAGGATAATTTGGAACAGAAGGCTTTGCATGCAAGGATCAATGTTGAAAAATTACCCATGCATATGTTTTGTAAATAAAAAGTTTTAATAAAATAAACAAAGAGGTGAAGGAAGGAAGAAAGGAGGGAGGGAGGGAGGGAGGCAGGAAGGGAGGAAGGAAGGAAAAGAAAAGAGAAATCAGACCAAACAGTTCTATGCTTTGCTCCATGTTGGTGTTTTTTCTTCTTTAAAATAATAAGATGGTTCTCTCTGGGAGAAAGGGTTTTGCGGGGAGGTTTTCTGGAGGCGGCCTTAGTTTCAGTTACAATCAATAATTACTCCAAAATCTCAGCCAGCTGATAAAAGTTCAGATCTTTTATTGTGTCCTTCAATATAGCCCGATTAGCTCAGGCCTATCTCTCTGCTTGGTTCTAAGAGCTCTTGCAGCTTTGTCCTATGCTCCTGCCTCTGCTATCATCAGCCTCCAGCCAGCACCAAGGTGGAAGTTGTAATGACTCTCTCTTGCCTTGGACAGAGGGCTTGTGGGCTTCCTCCCAGAGTGCTCCTCTCTAACTCTCCGATCCCTGGGAATGTTCCCAAGTAACTCTTCCAAGCTCTAAGAGCTTCCTCTATATATATGATCTCCCAAAGGTTAACTCTTCCTTCCGGAGAGAATGGGATTCTGGGTTATCTCCCAGAGTGCTCTCTGGCCCTAAGAACTTCAAGGGAGGTGTAAACACAAGCATTATTGTCTATCAGTTGTATTTAGTACCTTGTTTCAAGTTCCGGCCCAAAACATCTCCTTCCAAATCAAATCATTGAACCAAGATCATTGAACCATGCCAAATTAGATAATTATTGTCTCTATCAACTCTAATGGCTTAACAGTTTGTAAAGATTCCAACAGCTCCATATTCATTTTTTATGGATGCAGATTACATTTTCGCATCCCAATTCTATTGGAATTGCCTTACATCACTGCATTGTTGAGAAGACCCAAGTCCATCACAGTTGATCATCCATGATTTTGTTGTTACTATGCTTGATATTCTATTGGTTCTACTCACTTCACTCAGTGTCAGTTCATGAGTCTTTCCATTGCTTTTCTGAAATCTGCCTGTTTAACAATTCTTATAAAACAATAATTCTCCATTATGTTCATATACCATAACTTATTCAGCCATTCTTCAATTGATGGGCATCCATTTAATTTTTGATTCTTTGCCACTACTTAGAGGACTGCTAGAAATATTTTTGCATATCTGGGTCAGGTTCTTTTCCCTCTTGTGTGATCTGTTTAAAACACAGTACTGCTGGATCAAAAGAGCATAATTCCAAATTGCTCTCCAGAAAGGTTGGCTCATTTCATAGCTCCACCAGCAACCCATTAATGTCCTAGTTTTCCCATATCCCCTCCAACATCAATCATTATTTTTTCTTGTCATCTTAGCCAATGTGAGAGATGTGAAGTGGTATCTCAGAGTTGTCTTAATTTGCATTTCTCTAATCAGTAGTGATTTATATAGCATTATTTGTAGACTAGAAATGGCTCTAATTTCTTCATCTGAAAATTGTCTATACATATTCTGTGAACATTTTTAAAATTTATTTATTTATTTATTTGCAGAGCATATGCATGGGTAATTTTTCCAACACTGACCCTTGCAAAACCTTTTCTTCCAAATTTTTCCTACTTTTCCCCTACCCCCTCCCTTAGCTGGCAGATAATCCAATACACGTTAAATATGTTGAAATACATGTTAAATCCAATATATGTATGCATATTTATACAGTTTTCTTGCTGCAAAAGAAAAACCAGATCAAGAAGGAAGGAAAAGAAAAACTGAGAAAGAAAACAAAATATGCAAGCAACAGAGAGAGTGAGAATGCTAAGTTGTGTTCCACACTCTGTTCCAACAGTCCTCTCTCTGGGTATAGATGACTCTCTTCATCACTGAATACGTGGAACTGGTTTGAATCCTCTCATTGTTGAAGAGAGCCAAATCCTCAGAATTGATCATCATATATAGTCTTGTTGTTGCCATGTATAACGATCTCCTGGTTCTTCTCATTTCACTTAGCTTCAGTTCATGTAAGTCTCTCCAAGCCTCTCCAAAATCACCCTGCTGGTTGTTTCTTCTTACAGAACAATAGTATTCCATAGCATTCATATACCATAATTTATTAAGCTATTCTCTAATTGATGGGCATCCACTCAGTTTCCAGTTTCTAGCCATTACAAAAAGGACTACCACAAACATTTTTGCACATGTGGCTCCTTTTTCCTCCTTTAAGATTTCTTTGGGATATAATCCCAACAGAAACACTGCTGGATCAAAGGGTATGCACAGTTTGGTAACTTTTTGAGTATATTTCCAAACTGCTATCTAGAATGGTTGGATCCATTCATAGTTCCACTTACAATATATCAGTGTCCCAGTTTGTTACAAGGAATCTCTCTTCATCACTGAACAATTGGAACTTGCCTGAATCAACTCATTGTTAAAGAGAGCCATGTCCATCAGAATTGATCATCGTATAATCTTGTTGCTGTGTATAATGATCTCCTGCTTCTGCTCATTTCACTTAGCATCAGTCTCTCCAGGCCTCTCTGAAATCATCCTGCTGGTCTTTTCTTACAGAACAATAATAAGATATCATTTCTTTTAAAGATTTATTTCAAATTAGCTTTTAAACTCAATTATCAAATTTCATATATTCTTCCATACCACTATTAGAGATTAGGGGAAGTTCTCAGAATTTACCACTATTAGAGGTTAGGGGAAGTTTTCAGAGCTTCCTATTTGGCATCCACTCATGTTCTTCTCCCTTCCTTCTGGCTTCTCCTGGAGGGAAACATCTTAACAGTTAGAGATATACAAAAGGAGAACAAGCTTCTTTCAAAGATATTGGGTTGATTTGCTTTTGTGGCTTCTTTCATCATCTCAGAGGAATTTCAGTCTACATGCTTAGAATAAGAATAAGTGTATATCATGTCATATACATGTTAGATTTTTTGAGTAGAAAGTTTAAGATAACATAGTCTCATACTTCCCTCTTATTTTACTTTTTTAATGAAAAACTACAGACCATATATTTCTGAAAACTTTTAAGATGAGATAAAGTCCTTGTCTTCAAGGAGTTTCCCTTGTGCAACAAATAAGCAAATAACTATGTACGTACAAAACATGTTCACTTTAAATGGAAGGTAATTTCAGAAGAAATGTACTGGCAGAGAACTGGGGAGGTAAGAGAAAAGTATTACTGGGGATGCTGTGAACTGAGTCTTGAAAGAAGCCAGAGAAAACAGGAGTTGTAGGGGAGGAGGAAGACCAAACAGAAGAATTTGTATTTCATCCTGGAGGTAATTAGGAATCATTTGAGTTTATTAAATACAGGAGAATGTACTTCAGAAATGTAACTGGTTAACTATTGAATTGGAGTAGAGAAAGACTTTTAGGAGACTATTGTAAAAGAAGAGGTGTGAGGTAATAAGGGCCTGGACCAAGGTAGCGTCCACTGCCAATGGAAAGACATGATTGAATGATTTGCATTGAAGAGACCAAGTATCTAAGTTGTTAATTTGATCTGGAGTGTCCTATTGAGTTCTTCATGAAATATTTCCACCTCATTATCTGCAACAGATATTGATAATAAATTTTATTTATCTTTTTGCAAATGTTTATCATGACCACAAACTGAGACAGGATTTGGGAACAGAAAGATTCCAACAGATATGCGTGAAAAGTAAACCTAATGTTTCTGTTATACAAAGTGAGAATGGTAGTGGCAATGGTCTCAAATCTCCTACCAGCATCTTTGGATGCTTCTTGGGTGGTTTGGTGCAACACCCAAGGAGTTTGCTCCCTTTCCTAGGTTAGAAAGAAACAGCCTTACTTCAGGAATCGGGAACATGAGTATAGGCAGGTTGCTACTTTAACATATAAAAAACACAGCCAAGCCAAGTAAAGCTCTCTCCCTACTCATACACTTATTCTGACAGCTTCTCCCTTCCAGAGTTTCCATCCCTTGTAGTGTCAGCCAACTTCTCCCTCTACTCAGGGCTCATAGTGCTTCCTCCTCATGTGCATTCTTATTTTTGTTATTTTGTCTCTTTACCTCAATGAGGGGAGGAAAGATAATTTTTGTACTTGGAGTAATGTTTATTAATCCCTTTCAGCAACAGGGAACTTAAAAATTTAGAGCTATTATTCATAAATGCCTCAAGCTCATTAATTCTGTTGAATTTGTTATAGTTTCAGCTTTGTGTAAACTAAAATTTTCTCAGTTGTTTAGTAACTAAAAACTATACTCAAACATGTCAAATATGTGAATTTTGGTTACAGAGCAACCAGATGAAAGGAAAAAAATGTTTAGATTAATCTGCAAGAATATAATTAAAAAGTAGAATGTAATAATTTGCATATGAAAGGTTATTTAATATCAAGGATATGTTTGGCCTGAAAACATGGGTCATTTATGTAGTGATTGAAATTAGCCCAAGGTGAGAGGAAGAGAGGGAGAGAAGGAAGGAAGAAGAGAAAGAGGAAGGGAGGGAGAGATAGAGAGACAAATAGAAAGAGAATGTCTCCAATAGCATCCTTTATGGAGAATATACAGATATGGATAGCCCAGAATGAAATGCTGAAGGTGTGTTGCATTCTGCATGAGAAGAGAGAATAATCAGGCTTATTTGTATGAAAACACAGATCTGACAAGGAATTAAAGCAAAAATTTAGTTCTATATAGTGATTTTTTTCCAAACTCTTAATGCTGTTTTTCAAAATTCTCCATCCATTCCTCATCCCTTTCACCAAACACATTTCTCTCTCCCTTTTCTTTCTTTTTAAAATTAAATTATATTTTATTTTCATGAAGAACTGCCTTATCTTTATTCTGAAAAAGCAAAAAACCTAAATCCTTGTTTATCAACATATGTGTTAATGTTTTTAAAAAAATATGTTTCAATCTGCCTAGTGAGTTTATCACCTCTTTATCAGGAACTAGATTACATCATGAAAACTCTGTAATTGAGATTGACTGTTGTGTTGATCAGGTACTGTCTTTAAAAGTTGTTTATCTTGAAAAGAGTCATCTGCACCCAGAGAGAAGACTGTGGGAACTAAGTGTGAACCATAACATAGTATTTTCACTTTTTTTTATTGTTGTTGTTTGCTTGCATTTTGTTTTCTTTTTCATTTTGTTTTTCTTTTTGATCTATATTTCTTGCACAATACAATAATTGTGGAATATTTGTAGAAAAATGCACATGTTTAACATATATTGGATTACTTGCTATCTAAGGGAGAGAATGGGGGAAGGGAGGGAAAAATTTGGAACACAAGGTTTTACAAGGGTGATAGTTGAAAATTATCCATGCAACTGTGAATACATCCAACCATTCTGGAGAGCAATTTGGAACTATGCTCAAAAAGTTATCAAACTGTGCATACCCTTTGATCCAGCAGTGTTACTACTGGGCTTATATCCCAAAGAGATACTGAAGAAGGGAAAGGGCCCTGTATGTGTCAAAATGTTTGTGGCAGTCCTGTTTGTAGTAGCCAGAAACTGGAAACTGAGTGGATGTCCATCAATTGGAGAATTGCTGAATAAATTGTGGTATATGAATATTATGGAATATTATTGTTCTGTAAGAAATGACCAACAGGATGATTTCAGAAAGGCCTGGAGAGACTTACATGAACTGATGCTGAGTGAAATGAGCAGGACCAAGAGATCATTATATACTTTGACAACAATACTATATGATGACCAATTCTGATGGATCTGGCCATCCTCATCAAGGAGATCAACCAAATTATTTCCAATGGAGCAGTAAGGAACTGAACCAGCTACGCCCAGAGAAAGAACTCTAGAAGATGACTGAAAACCATTACATTGAATTCCCAATCCCTATATTTTTGCCCACCTGCATTTTTGATTTCCTTCACAGACTAATTGTACAATATTTCAGAGTCCGATTCTTTTTGTACAGCAAAATAACGGTTTGGTCATATATACTTATTGTTTATCTAATTTATATTTTAATATATGTAACATCTACTGGTCATCCTGCCATCTGGGGGAGAGGATGGGAGGAAGGAGGGGAAAAATTGGAACAAGAGGTTTGGCAATTGTCAATGCTGTAAAGTTATCCATACATATAATCTATAAATAAAAGGCTATTAAAATAAATCAATAAATAAAAAAAAAGAAAATTATCCATGCATATATATATTTTTTAATTAAAGCTTTTTATTTTTCAAAACATATGTGTGGACAATTCTTCAACATTAACCCTTGCGAAACCTTGTGTTCCAATTTTCCCTCCCTTACCCCACTCCTCCTAGATGGTAAGTAGTCCAATATATATTAAACATGGTAGAAATATATATTAAATCTAATATATGTGTACATATCTATGCTTTTATTGTGCTGTCATGCATGTGTTTTGAAAATAAAAAGCTTTAATTTAAAAAAAAAACCCAAAGTTGTTTATCTTTATAGTATTGTTGTTATTATATAAATTATTCTGCCTCTCCTCATTTCACTGCATCACTTCATACAAATATTACTAGTTTTCTTTTAAATCATAGCATTTTATCATTTCTTAAAGCATAGTAATATTCTGCCATATTCATATGCCATAATTCCCCTATTAATGGGCACCTCTTCAGTTTCTCATTCTTTACCACCATATACAGAAATGCTATCTCTTTGAGATAGAGACTTAGTAGTGGTTTTATTGGGTCAAATGGTATCATTTAAGTTAATAGCTTTTTAAGCTTGGTTCCACATTATTTGACAAAATGGATGAACTAGCTTCCATTTCCACCAATAGAACAATAATTATCATTTCCCCAGAGCCCCTGAAGCATTTATCATATTCCATTTTTATTAGTTTTGGTGATCTGATAGGTCTGAGGTGAAACCTCAGGATTCTTTTTAATTGTATCTATCATAAAGAACATTTTTTCCCACATAGCTATGAATAGCTTATATTTCTACTTCTGAAAAGTACTTGTTCATATCCTATGACTTCATCAATTGAGGAATGACCCTTGGGAATTCCCTGTATGTTTTTGAAATGGGACATTTATTAGAGAAATTTACTGCAAAACTTTTTTTTTCTATTTTCCTGCTTCCCTTCTCCTTTTAAGCTGCATTAGTTTTGCCTATACAAAGGCTTGCAATTTTACATAAGCAAAATTATCCATTTTACCTTCTATCATACTCTATTTCTACCTCCGAGTTTTCTTATTTAAGTAATATTCTATTCTGTTTGAATAACATGATGGGACTTAAAATTCACAGATACACTTGCTTCAGAAAGTACTCTTCAAAATTTTATCTTCTTGGAAAAACTATTTCAGGAATCTGTATAATTATTTTAGTAATGTTACTAGTTTTCAAGGTACTTTTAGGATTCTTCTTTTGGAATTTCCTATGAAGCCAGTTTACAAACTACCTGAGAAAATCAGTTTCATTTTTTTATAGTCACAGTTTATTTTTTTTCCCCATTGATTAATGAATCTTCCTGCTTCCTCAAAATTATATGACTATGGATTTAGAGCTAGAAGGAATTTTTGAAGCCATTAAATCCTACCTCTAATTGAGGAAGCTAAGACACAGAGAAGTAAAATGAATTGCCTTTAAGTAGAAGGCAGGAATTAAACATGTATGTATAAAACCTCCAAATTCAGAACTCCATCTACCATTCTATACTCTCATCACAAAGCATTATCTGGTGGCCATTTTTCTGATGATGCAGCTCTGTGTACTTGTTTGGTCTATTTTTTTGGCAACAGAAATTAATATTTGCTTAAGACCTTTACAAATTGATAAAAATTTGATAGAATTTAAATTCCAAAAGCAGAGCCTTCAAAAACTCAAGATCATCACTGTGTTTCAGTGAAGCTTAATGAGGAAGATCTCTTAATCCAGCAAAAATTTTCTCTCTTTGCTGCATGGAAATGTGATAAACAAGAGAAGCAGAAATTTAAATTATAAATTATAACTTTATTTGCAAACCACTATGGAAGAGAATAAGCAAAGCCTAAAAACAGTCCTCACTCCCAAAATATAGGGAAAAAACAGTTGAGAAAAGGAGCTTGCCAAAATCAAATTATCCTAAAAATATTTGTAGATAAAACAACAAAGATATCAAAAATGAAATAGGTCTGCCGGAATTTTTATATGACCTATTTTCATCATCAGTAATGATGAATCTGACCTATTTAATTCTTACTACCTCTGTATATTATGTACCATGTGAGAGTAAGATCACTAAAGAAAAAGTTGACAAAAGCCACTGGACTGGACCAAACATATACAGAACAAATCTATGCTGGAGACAACATAATTTTAAAAACACTCAGGAATTTGATTCTCAAGATACCAAACTTCAAGAGGGAAAATTGTAAAAAGTTTGAAAAGATCACAGATGGTGCTTTTACCAAAACAAGGCAACTAAGAAGACATTACCAACTACCAACACATATGCTTGCTTTCCTATCTCTGCAAAATCTTTATAAGAATTGTCTATGCATATATTAAAATTATTCTCAATGAAAACATAAGAATAGGATATATAAGTTTTTTGAATCTCTTTTTCTACAATAAAACATCTTTTTATGGTCACTTAGTTGATAGAAACATATAGAATAAAATATCCGTCTTTGTTTTATCATTCATTGATTACTTGGAAGCATTTGACCCAGTGGAAAAATATAATCATGTAGGATCCAAGACAAGATTTCTCTTCATGCCTGTTAAAATTCTACAAGTTAAAACCATATAAAAAATTCAACTTAAAATAACTTTGTTCAATGATTTGCTGAATTTTAACATTAAGTGATGTTAGAGTATCAGATTGACCTAAGGTATTCACCAGTGATATGGAAGATATACAGTGCAAAGTTCAAACAAAAAATTTTCTGTCAGTGAATAAGTTTTCACATAGCATTATACTAATTGTATTGAGCCACACATGTCGCAGAAGCTCTCAGTGAAATCTGAGACAGTGTAGAAAAGCTTAGTCCAACCATCCATATATATTGGGAAGATAAATTGATAAAAAGTTCATATTCTTCAATTATGTCAGTATGTCTGGGTATTCAATCATTGATATATGCTGTGGATAAGAGGTTTCAAACTTATGGTAGGCTACTACCAAATGACTCTAAAGTGACCCTCAAAGCTCCCAAGCACAGCCCAAATGTAATTAAAATGAAATTAGGAGATTTTAGTGAAATAGATTACAATACAATACAACATAAAAAATGTTCGTTTGTGATCTTCTAAATTGAGGCATCCTACAGGGATGTTGGTTGAGCCCAGAATTGGGTAGCAAGAGATTAAACTAGTTTAGATTTGAGGAATCTGCTTTCTAGTAGAATGAACGCCTTTCAACAAGAAAAACCCATCATCTTTTTTCACCAGTATACCCTAGGAGATGATATGTGGCTATAAAATCAGGTTAAAATTAAAATAACAGCTAGTATTTATGTGAAGTTTTAAGTTTTGCAAAGTGCTATATATAGATATGTTGTGTCATTTGACCTTAACAACAATAACAACCTTGGAGGTAAGTGACATTAATTTCTCCATTTTATAGATGAGAAAACTAAGGGTAAGAAAGATTTAGTGATTCTCCCCCACCCCCTCGGGCCACATAACTAGTAGGTATCTGAGGATAGATTTCAACTCAGATCTTCCTGATTCTAAATATAGCAATTACCTAATAAGGAAATTATAGAAGAGAGGTAGGAAGGTAGAAGAGGTGATCCAGGAATGTAATAAGAATGAAAGGCAACAGAGTGCTAAATGATACACTGGTACCCTAAGATATTGAAAGAAAAAAAGAAAAAGGCTTCCACTGTGTTTGATAGATTTCTGTAGAGAATGGGAAAGTATGAACTGCACAGGATAAGTACAATAAGAGTCTGTGATCTACATAGGTGGAAATTTAAGAAGATGACCATTTTCATCTCTGAGATGATTTGAAAAAAACAACTGTCTCTAAGTATCCGAAAGATTATGTGAGGAGGTGATACTTGTCATAATGACAGTTTGTCTTGGCTGGCACATGCTTATTTAGAGATCTTCTCCATCTGACTTGTAGCTTGGGGAACAAGATGAATGTTGAAAATTATCTTTACATATATTTCAAAAAACCAAAATATTATTGAGGAAAGAAGTCCATTTTCAACGTTTATTTTTGTAGATTTTGTTTTCCAAAATTTTATCTATTCCTCTCTTATCTTTCCTCTTCCTAAGATAGCAAGCAATCTGATATAGTTTAAACATGTATTTTTAAACTTATTTCCATACTTATCATGTTGTGCAAGAAAAAAACAGACTAAAAGGGGGAAAAAAAACAAATGGGAAAATACTGTGCTTCAATCGACATTCAATCTTCATAGTTCTCTCCCTATATGCAGATACCATGTTCCATACTAGTTCTATTGGAATTGTGACAAGCTTCTAATTCTTGAAGACTTTAATACTTAGAGTAGGCTCAGACTATCAGACAAGGCAAGGGGTCTTTGGGAGGAATGGAGTTGGAAACAGCAAAGGCAATGGTTATTTACTGCTGAAAACTTGTGCATCTCATCACCAGCACTGTATTCCCATTTACCTAGACACAATAAAACTTCATAAGTGCATTCTTGCATCAAACATTGGCATTTAATAGACTATGTGATTGTGAGCAAAAGAGACAGACAGGATTTGAGTGATAAAGACAATGTGTGGTATAGAGTACTGGGCTAATCATAGACTTATCCTCTCCAAGCTGAATATTCACAATCAACAAAAAAGCAAAAAGAGTAATAGAAGATTTAATGTCCAAAGATTAGAGTGCTTCTCTGAAAGGAAAACAGTTTGTTGCTAAGTTGGAAGGTAAGTTGAGCCAATACACAGTTTACAACAAGGGAGGAAAAAAAGAATAGGCAGGTTTCAGAGATTTGGTGTACAGCACTGCATTTGCTCTTCTGAATCAGAGCATTCACAAACAATCAAGACTGGTTTGACAAAAATGATGAGGAAATTCAAAAGCTGCTAAATAAAAAACAAGATGTACCAGCAGGATAGTTCATCCGTGTTTAAGGAGTTAGCCTTCAATTCCATCAAAAGTAAAGTATGATCAAAACTTAGAGAGATGAAGGATACTTGGCTTAGTAAGAAAACAGGTGAAATTCAGTTTTAAATAGAAAAAAAAATGAAGGAATTTTCTTGGAGTAAGTATTTCAAATAAATTCCTTTAGTTGTATGTTTTATTTTGTGTAGGCTATGTTAGAATTGTAAAGTTACTATATATGCAAAAGCAAAGATTCTATGTAATTCCAGAAAGCAAAATTTGGACTTAAAAAGTAGAAGTTTCAGGTAGACAGATTTTGACTCAACATGAAGACCTTTCTAATAATCAGCAATCTAACAATGAAATGGGTTGCCTTAGTAGATAGTGACTCCTCTCTATTACTCTATAACCGTGCAGTTAGAGATTGAAGGACTGCTTTTAATTTTGTCCATGAAAGTCACTGTGATTCTAAAAAATGCCTTAACTATTCACATTTACATAATGCTTTTGCCATTTATGAAGTGCTTTCTTTACTACTGAACATTCTTCTTTAGTAGGTATGCAATATTATTATTCCCATTTGACAGATGGCTTATTCATGGCCACAAAACTGGCAAGTGGCATTGTCAGAACTGAAAGATAGATCTTCTAGTTCCAGAACCATTGCGCCTACACTTTAATACACCACCTCCCAGCTTCCTTGGCATTGTAACACCCATGAGATATGCATGAATCATGATTATATTCTAGTCAGTAGCTCAGTAGAGACAGAGAGAGACAAAAAGGAAAGAAGCTTGCTGGGCATATAGTCTGGTGGAGGTAATATATCCTACAGTTCCTCTTTGAGATTTTTCCTAACCAGTTGATTAGCTACATAGAAGTGAATAGTGGACGGGGGAGGAGAGTCAGCATGGGGAAGGATATATTCCCAATGCAATTTCCCTTAATGAACAAAATTCTATTGGTTTAATAACTCATAGTTGAAATTATAATACATGTTTACTGAGAGATTGGGATCAGCTGGGACAAGCTATTTTCTTAACATCAGTTACATAAGACAATAGGGCATAGATCACTGCTCTGAAAATAATAACAGTATTTCTCTTGGAAACTCTGGAATTTTTCTTCTAATCTGTGTTGACTAAGCACATTACAGATTCATCTTTAACTTCAATTGGTTCCTCACTGTTGTTACTCGAGCCTTTTATCCTATATCTGTTCACATGACCACAATATCTATTTTATGTTTTTATTCTTTTTAATTCTTCCTCTATTCCCTAGTTTTTGGTATATGACTTTGCCCCTTACTTAAAAAGATCAAGTCTGTAAAGAATGAAATTATTTTGTTCATTTCTTTATACTTGAAAATAACTGTAGCTATGTTTAAATCTTTTTCTTTCTCTTCAATCTTGGAGACAGTGGTTATCTTTTGAGCCTAACCTTTATTTCTACCTTCTCCATATAATTTCTTCCTTCCAAAAATATCTTCTTTCTCCAGTATGTTCAGTCTGTTCTACTCTACTCCCAAACCACTACGGATTAATAGAATTTATATACATCCTATATTTATTTATCTTCAGAATAGTATAAATTTCTCAAGGGTAAAGATTATCTCACTTTTGTGAGCTAAGGCAGGCACATGATAGTTTCTTTTTTTTTTTAATTAATTAATTAATTTATTTATTTTTAAATAACTTTTTATTGACAGAACCCATGCCAGGGTGATTTTTTACAACATTATCCCTTGTACTCACTTCTGTTCCGATTTTTCCCCTCCCTCCCTCTACCCTGTCCCCCAGATGGCAAGCAGTCCTATACATGTTAAATAGATTACAGTAGATCTTGGGTATAATATATGTGTGCAGAACCGAACAGTTTTCTTGTTGCTCAGGGAGAATTGGATTTAGAAGGTATAAATAACCTGGGAAGAAGAACAAAAATGCAAGCAGTTTACATTCAACATGATAGTTTCTTAATAAATTCTTGGTAATTAATTTTCTTTCTCACTGTCAACCATTCTTATTAATTCTTTATAATTACGGAATCTGTCCCACTACTCTGCTGAATTTCTATTCCTCTAGGTCATCAGTGAATTTGTCCTAATCAAAATTTGTGGTCTTCTATTATTAATTCATTTGTTCAACAAAGTATTGCTTTCTTAGTACAAAGTAGGATTGCAGGCATTATACTCATTAACCATGATCCTACTGAAGTCATTCAAAGTGTTGACTAATCACTCCTTAAAAATTTCCTCCTTTATTTTCTGTTATACTACCACAATGTTTTCTTATCCACCTGATGAGTACTTCTCTGTCTCTTTTCTACCTTTTCAACTTTCATTCCCAGTGTTCACTCCTGGTATCTTTGTTCTTCCCTTTGCATACTCTATCCTTTGAAATTATCATTTGCTCTAATGACATAAAATATTCCTGCAGATGATCCATCCCCCTAATTCTGTATCCACTTCTCTTGAGATCTAGTTCTGATTTTACACTTAATATCTCCATATTTTCACTTAGCTCTTCCCCTTCAAATTGTCCTCACATAGAGCTGCCAGATGCATTTACCTGAAGCTGTATTTTGATTATGTTGCTCCCTTGCTCAAAAACCTTTAAGGGATTTCTATTGCCAGTTAAGTTAGAACTCCTTATAAACAATACCTATAAGGGTAACAGCTGACTATCTCATTTCTAGCAAGGATAATGAGGACAAATTGTGTATGTGATGTTTGTGTTAGTGCCATGAGCCAAGTAACAATTATCTATACTCAAAAGTACAAGCTGGTTTATCTTTTAAAAGGAAAGGAAAGGGAGGAATGCATGTCACTTTATCAGAGAAAGCAAAATATTCCTTTAGAATTAAAGAAAGGATTGAATGTGAAGACCAAAAAAAAAAAAAAAAAAAAAAAAAAACCTCAGAGTTGGGAGGGACCTCAGAGGTCATCTGAGTTCAACAACTTATACCAACAAGAATGCCCTGTACAAAATATGCAACAAATGTCATTTTGCTTTTGCTTGATGAGAAAACCCATTCCAAATTTACCTAGCTCTAGTTGTTAGGAAGTTGGTTTTTTCTTTATACGTAGTCTAAAGCTTTCTTTTTCTCACCACCATTCTTTGCTTCTAGTTTTACTCTATTTCAAAGGATATTAGATACAGAAATAGAAGAAGCCTGAAAGCTCCTCTCCAGCCTCCATATTTTTCACATGAGGAAATCTGAGGTATTCAGTGACTTCATCACTAGAATTCTGACACAAATCCTGACTCCAAATCTTGTGTTCTTTCAAGTTAATAACACAAGAGAACAGGTTTGATTCTTCGTCCACATGACAACCCTTTAAATACTTATCTCACCAAAACAAAGCAAAACAACAACAACAAAAAAAAAAAAAAACTGTTACCTCCCTCATCCTAAATTTGCTGAACCTCTTTTTAAAAATTTAATATTTTATTTTTTTCTCCAATTACATATGAACACAATTTTAACATTCTTTTTTTCAGATCTTGAGTTCCAAATTTTCTTTTTCCCTTCCCAGCTCCTTCCATTGAGAAAGCCACCAGTTAGATATCGATTTTACATATATATATATATATATATATATATATATATATATATATGTAGTCCTGCAAAGCATATTGCCATTTAAGTCATACTCTGAAAAAAAGCACACAAAGAAAAGCAAATAAAAATGAAGAAAGTAAAGTATCTTTGATCTGCATTCAGGTTTCACCAGTTCCTTCTTTTGGAGATGAAAAGCACCTTTCATCATAAGTTCTTCAGAATTGTCTTGGGATCATTGTATTGCTAAGAATAGCTAAGTTATTCACAGTAGATCATCATACAATATTTCTGTTACTGTGTACAATATTCCCCTAGTTTTCATTTCACTTTTTATCATTTCAGATAAGTTTTTCTAGGTTTAGCTGAGAGCATCCAGCTCATCATTTCTTATAGCACAATAGTATTCCTTTTTTTTTCCTAACATGAGTAAATTGTTTATTTTTTTAAATTTTATTTTATTAAAGATTTTTATTACAAAACATATGCATGGGTGATTTTTCAACATTGACATTTGCAGAACTTTCTGTTCCAAATTTCCCCCTCCTTTCCCCACCCCCTTGCCTAGATGGCAAATAGTCCAATACCTGTTAAATAGCACAATAGTGTTACATTACAACTATATACCACAGGTTTTTCAGCCATTCTTAATTTCCAATTCTTAGTTGCTACTGAAAGAGCTCTTATAAATATTTTTGTACAAATAGATTCTTTTCTCTTTTTAAAAATTTTTATATCTCTTTGGAATATAGACCCAGTATTGGTATTTTTTGGCAAAGGTTATATATGGTTTTGGGGTCCTTTGGGCATAGTTCCAAATTGCTCTCCAGAATGGTTGAATTAGTATATAACTTCACCAATAGTGCATCAGGGTTCTAATTTTCCCACACCGTCTCCAACATTTGTCATTTTCCTTTTTTGTCACATTCGCCAATCTGATAGGTATGTGATGATAGGTCAGAGTTGTTTAATTTGCATTTTTCTAATCAGTTGTGATTTAGATTATTTTTTCAAATGACTATAAATAGCTTTGCTTACTTTGTCTGAAAACTACATGTTCAAATCCTTTGACCATTTATCAATTGAGGAGTGGCTCTTAGTTCTATAAATTTGACTTAGTTTTCTATATATTTGAGAAATGAGGTCTTTATCAGAGAAACTTTGTATAAAATATCTTTTTCACAATAATGATTAACCACTATGTATTTCCAGTTTTACCAGTTTATCCTACTCAGTCTCTTTTCACTCTCTCCATTCTCAAAACTGTTTTGCTTCTGATTTTTGCCTCCCCCAACCTAACTGCCCTTCTATCAGCCCTCCTCCTTCTATCCCTTTCCCCTTCTTTCCTATATGATAAAACACATCACTGAACTGAATATGTGTGTTCTTCTCTTTTAGTGAATTCTGATGAAAAAAGGTTCACATACTGTCCTGCCTCCTTTCCCCGTCTTTGGCTCCACTGTAAAATTTCTTTCAAATCTGTTATAAGTTAGATAATTTACTCCATTCTCCCTCTCTCTTTACCATTCTTCCAGTGCATTCTTCTTTCTCATCCCTTAATTTGTTTATTAGATAATCATCTAATCATATTCAAATAATATCTGTGCTCTCTATGTATACTCCTTTTAACTGCCCTAATAATGAGAAAGATTTTAGGAGTTACAAGTATCATTTTTTCATGTAGTAATGTTTAACCTTATTAAATCCCTTGTGATTTCTCTTTCCTACTTAGTTTTTTTATGCTTCTTTTGAGTCTTATGTTTGAAAGTCAGATCTATTCAGCTCTGGTCTTTTCATCAGGAATACTTGAAAATCCTCTATTTCATTGAATATTATTTTCCCCCTGAAGGATTATACTCAGTTTTGCCAGATATGTGATCCTTAGTTGTAGTACTAGTTCTTTGCTCTCTAGAATGTCATATTCCATATTCTCTGATCCTTTAGTGTAGAACTTGCTACATTTTGTGTTATCATGATTGATTCCACAATATATGATTTTTTTTTTCCGGTTGCTTGTAATATTTTGTCCTTGACCTGGATACTTTGGGATATGGCTAATGATTCTCCTGGCACTTTTCATTTAGGAATCTCTTTCAGGAGGTGATTGATGGATTCTTTCAATTTTATATTACCCTAAAATTCTGGAAAATCGATACAATTTTCCTTGATAATTTCTTGGAAGATGATGTCTGGGCTCTTTTTTTGATCGTAACTTTCAGTTTTAGTAATTCTCAAATTATCTCTCCTGGATCTATTTTCCAAGTTAATTATTTTTCCAATGAAATATTTTACACTTTCTTCTATTTTTTCATTCTTCTGACTTTTATTGATTCTTCATGTCTCATAGAGTAATGACTCTATTAGCTTCCACTTGACCAATTCTAATTTATCAGGAGTTATTTTCTCCAAAAGTTTTTTGTATCTCTTTTTCCATTTGGCCAATTTTGCTTTTTCTTTCTTTCTTTTTCTTTTTCCTTTTTTTCTTTTTTCTTTTTTCTTTTTTGCTGAGGCAATTGGGGTTAAGTGACTTGCCCAGGGTCATACAGCTAGGAAGTGTTAAGTGTTTGAGATCAGATTTGAATTCAAGTCCTCCTGACTTTAGGGCTGGTGCTTTATCCAACTGCACCACCTAGCTGCCCCAATTTGCTTTATCAAGGCATTCTTTTCATTGGATTTTTGTTCCTCTTTTACCATTTAGATTATTCTGTTTTTTAAGATGCTGAGGATTTTTTTAAAGTATTTTTTGTGTCTCCTTTACCAATCTGCTGACTATTTTTTTTTTTTTATGATTTTTCTTGCATACTCTCCTTTCTCTTCCCAAGTTTTCAGCTATCTCTCTTCCCCTTCCCCTTCCTCTCCCCCTCCCCCCCTCCTGGCTTGATTTTTAAAATCCTTTTTAAGCCCTTCTATGGCTTTGGGTAAATTCTTTTTTTTTTTTTTTTTAAATTAGACTTTAGATATAGGAGGATGTTATCTTCTGAGTTTGTTTTGATCTTTCCTGTCATCATAGTAACTTTCTGTAGTTAGGATCTTATTCTGCTGTTTGCTCATTTTCTGATCTATTTCTTGACTTTTAACTCTTTGCTAACATGGTTAACATCCAGAGGGGAGAGGATACTGTTTCAAGCTTCAGGGTATTTGGTAATTCTGGGGGTCTGTAAGTTTTCAGTTCTTCCAAGATGGTGTGATATGGGAAAGTTGTGTTTACTGCTCTCCTGGCCTGGAGACCTCTGGTTTGAGAGTGTCCACAACTATTCTTTTTTTTTTTTTGGAACTGTAACTAGAGTTCTCTACTCCACTGACTAGTACTGGTGTACTAATGCTTCTCTTTGCCCTGGATACTGCCATTAAGGGTTGAGACCCTGATTTGAATATGGACAAAGTAATGGAGTCCTGCCCTCAGTGCCAGCAAAGAGACTCCTATAATCTTCACATCTGTTGTTTGACCCCCTTCCTATCTTTTGGCTAACAGGTCTATATCCACTGATTTGCTGCCAAAGCCTGCTCCTTATTTGCTGGGGCCTGGTCTATGCTGGTGTAGCATGTTCTAGACTTAACCTAATTCTTACCCTTTGGTGAAATAGACCTTTCCTGCTTACCTTCTAAGTTGTTTTATGTTGGAAAATTGTTTTGCTCCATCCTTCTATTGGTTCTGCTCCTCTAGAATTTGCTTTGAGTCATTATTGAAAGTATTTGGAGAAGTTTGGGGAAGAGTTCAAACTGGTCCCTGCCTTTTCTCAGCCATCTTAGCTTAGCCCTGCTTTAACTTCACTATGCCTCTTAATGTAAACTAAGAACAGATTGGTTTTGGAGTTTCCATAGTATATTTTTAATTCATTTTGAGTATGGTCTAGTGATGCTCTAATACTTTTTCATACAAACTTCTCTTTAGCCATTCTTTCCCCATTTAGAACTTCTTAGAAGTTAATCTTTTTGAACCCAAGATTAAGATTTTTCATTTAGTCCGATTAAATTTTAATTTAATAGATTTGGGCCAGTGTTTCAGTCTGACAAGATCTTTGGAGATTTTCACATTCAACCAGTTCATTGTAGCTTTCTGCCATCTACAAAACTGAGAAGCCTGTAAATCTATTCCTTTATCCTAGTAATTAAGAGAAGTGTTAACTTACACAAAACTAGACACAGATCGTTAGAGCAACTCACTTGAGACATCCTTCCACTTGATATCAATGTATTAATAACCATTATTTGGGTCTGGATGTTTGATTTCTTCTGAATCTGATATCTAATTCACATTTCTCCATCTTGCTCACAAATTTAGCATGAGATTGTAGATTGTAAAATGCTTTACTAATATCTAAATAAAATATATCTCTGGTATTTATATCAGTTTAATAATCAAAGGAGGAAAGGAATTAAGTTGATCTGGCATGACCTATTCATGATGAGGCCAAGCTCTTTAGTTTTGGTTTGTTTGGTTTTTTTTTCTTCTTCTATATGTTCTTTATTGTTGTTGTTATTCAATAATTTTCAATAATATTTGACTCTTGGTGACCCTATTTGGGGTTTTCTTGGCAAAAATACTGGAATGATTTGTCATTTCCCTCTTCAGGCCATTTTATCGATGAGAAAACTCAAATTAAACAGGGTTAAGTAACTTGCCCAAGCTCACACAGCTAGGAAATAAATGTCTGAAGCCAGATTTTGAACTTGGGAAGCTGAATCTTCCTGACTTCAGACTCTACATTCTATCCACAGAGCCATCTTGTTGCTCTTAAAACAGCATCCATCATTACCAAGTGTTCTCCCATTCAAATACTAATCAGGCTTGACTTTTGTGTCTGACCTTGTCTCATCTTGGAAATTTTCAGGGTGGTATGACCATAGACAATGTTCATTAACTATAATTAATTATACCTTTAGTCTTTTACAAGGAGTTAAGTGAAGTTTGTAGAATTTATTTTCTCTTCTTTCTTGGAAACTCAGGGAAAACAATTTTTTGGTTTTGTTGGTTTCAGGGTGTTTTTTGAATCCCCATAGCACTTCTTCCATTCACTACAATATTTTAAAGATCATTGACAGCAGTTCAGCCATATTAACCAATTCTTTCACATGCTAGTATGTAGTTTGTCTAGGTCTAGTAACTTGTACTTAACTAATGGAGCAACTAATTGGACTCATTTCTTCCCTTGAATATCAGCTTTCTAATAACTGTATATGTTGTCCTTTCTAAACTAAAGAATATTCTCTTTGGAAGAGAAAAGAGAAGCAAAATAAACAGCTTTTTTTTTTCTATCAAACATTGTCTTCATTGCATCCAATAATTAATCTATTATCCCATTAAAAACATCCTCTAATGCCTCCTCTTTTTCCAATACAACTTTTAAAAAAAGACATTTTTTGATATCTTTGGCTCTCTTTATAAGTCTCAGCCTATTCGGACCTTTAACAATTTTGGCACTATTCTTTCAGGATTTTGCCATGCTTTTATTCTGTTGCATGTCTTTACTCAAATCTTTCTGTGGTAGCAGAAAAATGGAAACAAAGTAAATGATAGCTGTTGAATGGACAAACTGCAGAACATGAATGTTGTATGATATTACTAGGCCATAAAAAATAAAAACATATATTAAAAATTCACAAAAGCATGAAAAATCCTGTAAACAGAAAAAAAAAAAAAGAAATGAAACTTAATAGTGTATAGTTATAATGACTATAAGGACTAGAGAAGAGTGGAAAATGCAGCCCCTTCTTTTCATTGTGGGGGAATGGAGAAGGAATAATGATGAGAAGAGAGCACTAGCAGCTGAAAGGGTAAGTCATGCTTCTGAAGAAGGTGACATTTCAGCTGAATTTGGAAGAAAACAAGAGTTAGTGGGGAGGAAGGTGTAGAGGATTCCGAGCAATAGAGACAGCCAGTACAGAGATTTGGAGACAAGAGAAGAAGGGTCCTTTGTGAAGAATAACAAGAAAACCAGTTTGACTGGACGATAGAGAATTATAAGGGTAGTAATATTACGTATTTCGTAATGTCCTATATTGTACCGAGCATTATGCTGCTAGAAATACAACAAAAGGCAAGAATCTTTGATCTCAAGTAGTTCATAGTCTAATAGGGGGAGACAATATGTCAGCCATGTACAAACAGTATATTCATATATATATATACATACATATATGTGTTTATACATATATGAGAATGAAAATCAAAAGAGGGGAAGCATTAAATTAAGGGAGATTGGAAAAGGCTTCTTATAGAAAGTGGAATTTTGACTGTGACTTGAAGGAAGCCAGAACAGAGAAAAGAAAAAGAATATTAAGTATAAGGGACAGCCAGTAAAAAGTGCCCAGGATCAGGAAATGAAGTTTCTTGTGTGAGGAATAGCAAAAGACCAGTTTCACTGGATCATAGAAAATGTGGTAGATGTGGGAGGGTGGGAATATAAAGAGAGAGAGCAGGAAGAAGTAAGGTATAAAAATAACTGGAAATATTGAAAGGATAGGTTATATGGTATGAACATAAGATTTTATATTTGGTGCTGGAAGAGGGGAGCCATTGGAATTGATTCAGTAAGAAGGTAAAATGATCAGATTTATACTTTAGATCAGTTTAGTAACTGAGTGAAGAAAGATAATGAGATTGGTTTTAGGTATATTTAGTTTAAGATTTATCAGGATTTTCACTTTATGGATATCCAGTGGACAGTTGAAAATATAAGGCTGGAGGACAGGAGATTGATTAGGACTGAATAAATAGATTTAAGAATCATCAGCAGTGAGATGATAATTGAAACCATGGGAAATGAAAAGATAACCAAGTAAAATAGTATAAAGAGAGCTCAAGGATAGAATCTTGAAGAAATATGCTATCAGTGGGCATGAAACAAATGAAGATACAGCAAAAAAGACAGAAAAGAATGGATCAAATGGGTAGGAGGAGAACCAGAAGAGAGGAATGGTATGAAAACCTAGAAAAAAAAGAATGTCAAAGAGAAAAGAGTAAACAGTGTTGAGAGTAAACAGAGAAGTCAGGAAGGATGAGAATTGAGAAAAGTCTTAATGGCATTAGTCACTGTAGAGAGAGTAGTTTTGATTCAATGATGAGGTTAGAAGGCAAATTGCAAAGAGTTACAAGGGAATAAAAAAGGAAGTAGAAACACCAGAAGAAAACTTTTACAAGGAGTTTAATCAAAAAAGAAAGGAAAGATATGGGATTATAATTAATAAGAATAATCAGGTCAATGAGAATTTTTGCTAAGAATGAGGGAAATGTGCTCTGTTCTAAGCAGAAAGGGAGCAGTGAGTAGATAGATACTGAAGTTTAATGAGAGTACAAATAATAGAAGGCACAATATACTGAAGAGGACAGGATGGAATGGGATCAAGAATGTAGATGGGTTTGTCATTATAAGAAGAACAAACTTTTCTTGTGAGACAGGTGAAGGAAGAAAGAATAGAAGGAAGATATTCAAGTGATATGAGATGAATAGCAAAAGGAAGAGGCCTTATCAAATACCTTCAATTTTTTGGTAAAAGTTTTCAGGTAAGAAGACAGGAAAAAAGTATGACATGGGAGATTCTCAAAAGGAGAATGTGTAGTGAATGGGGTAGCAAATTGATTAGAGAATTCTAACAGAATTGCCTTATTGCAGTGAATGCCCAGGTGAGATTATATAACATAAATTTGTAATAGCAACAGTCAACAGTTTTGAGATTTTCTCCAGCTTCATTTAGCAACATGTAAATAAATGATGCAAATAATCCAGTATTGGAAAGGTAGTTTGGGACCAAGTTCCAAAACCAAATAGGGATTTATTTCTGATCCTAGGAAGCTAGTGGAGTTTATTGAGCAAAGCCATGACATGATTAGACCTGCACTTTAAGAAAATCATTTTCTCATTTATATGCAGCCGGAGCTTGGGAGAGAGCCTATGAATGGAAATATGTTTGTATATAATATGCTATTTATGCACATGTGTATATATTTTATGTACACACATATGTATATTATATAGAGACATACACAGTGGCTTAATCTTCATATAGATGATTAATTCATGAAAACTGATGAAGTCACCAAATATAGTGAGAAAAGAAGGGCTAGGACAGAACCTTCAGGTATGCCCCAGCTGAGGCAACATGCTATAAATCATGAGCCAAGAATAGAAACAAATTTTTTGAAGTTTTTTGGGAGGTTATTTTTGAGCAATCTATTATAGAAGAGAGGGATAGAATCAAGTGTATATAAAGGATTGACTTTGATAAGGGAAAAAAAAGCATATCTTCAAGCAAAATGAAACAAGAGGAATGATGTGTCTGTGATTTTTTTAATTAAATTTTTTCAATAAATAAATATTTATGATCTCTTCACAAGAAAAAAGGAAAACAAAAACAATCCTTGTTACAGATATGTATAGTCACACAAAACAAATGACTATATTAGCCATGTCTAAAAATGTGGCCTGACTATCCTGTGCAAGTCTCTTCCATGTGCTCTCATAATTTACCCATAGGGTGCCAATCCAATATCTGGAAGCCTTCCTCATTTGTCCTAATGTTGCAAGGATACCAGTGAAGCACATCCATCAATTATTTATTTCACACTCACCAGATGACTAGCTTATCATCTATTTTGTTTACACATTTCATAACATTTCATGTTATATTCTGAATAACAGCATTTATCTGTTTTGTTTTTCCTATTATGAATAATTACACCAAATTGTTGATGTTGATGTTGATGTTGTTATTGGAATGATTATGGATCTCATTCAGAAGGCTCTACAGTGTTCCAGGACTTGATGCAACAAACTACAGTGTTATCCACAAATGAACATGTGGGGAATCTCACAATCTACAAGAAATTTCTCTACAACTAGAATTTTGTACTCAATATCCTTCATGATTGTTATGAACTCTGTTGGTGAACATACATCTTTTTTTTTTTTTTTTTAACTTATAATAATGATCACAAAATCATCAAACAAGTTTGTCTTTATTGTTTTATCTTTCATGGAATATTAAATAATTCTGATATATGGACAGAAGATATAGTGAGAGCCTTTAAGGAAATATTTTGGTCTATCAAATTAAATCCTTTGTAATTAATGAAGAGCAAAGACCCAATATTTTCCCACGTTTTTGATATCTTCTCCTGCATAAATCAGTCTCTCAGTCCTCTCACAATTGTATTGCCTACAGCCCAGATCTTCTTAGAGAGACTTCCTTTGGCTAAATCTTTAAAAATCTACAGCACATGTCTGACCAGGGCTATATTTACTCTCCTACTTCACAAACTCTACAACAGAATAGTTGTTTTTACTCCTACATTCACAATTTACTCTAATTACAGTCCCACTGTCTCATTCTTCCTGGTGAATATCAGGTCCAGAATAGACATTTCACATATTACTCTTTTCTTTGAAAGATAAAGTTATTAATAAATTATTGATATTGCACAACAATAAAATATTGACTTCTCTACCTTGTCCTAGAGAGAACTGACGTTTTGGCCATTGGTTTTATAATAAAGTTTGTATGACTCAGAGGAGCCTTTAGGTCAAAAAGATGTGGTGTTAGGTCTTGCCTTTCACATATGCTGGCTGAACGTTTCTCACAAGGTACTTAACTTTTTACTGTCTCAGGCAACTCTTTAATATCATAAGTTGGCAGTATGCATGATAGTTTCCTTACAAGGAGTTTCCTATGGCAGTAAAGCCACAAGTCCAGACAAAAATCAAAACTTCCTTTTATCATATGAATGTTTTGAAGATTGACTAGAGAGCTAAGGACTGATGTTTTCATATTAAAATGGGCATTATATGTACAGAGCATCACGTTATAATATATATACTTATGGTATATATTTGCATAAAGTTTGCACATAAAGTTAGGAAACAACTAAGTTTCCTAAAACCAATAGTAAAATTGTAACTTTATTACAACCCCCTAGCTTTTTTGTTTTGTTTTTTGCTGAGGCAATCAGAGTTAAGTGACTTGCCCAGGGTCACACAGCTAGGAAGTGTTAAGTGTCTGAACTTAATTTGAACTCAGGTCCTCCTAATTTCAGGTTTGGTGCTCTAGCCACTGTGGCACCTAGCTGACCCACAAAATCATCTTTTTGATGGACACTATAACCAAATTCTTCTAAAAGTATTTCCATATACTAAAGACTCACTGGGACACTGACTTTGTACTCCATTTCCTGAAACCACTTTATCGATTAGATGTTCTTACAGTCAAGTCCCTTTGATGCTCCAGAAATGAAATAGTTTTGGATGATATCCCTGACAGCCTTGAGTTGCTTGTCCTTGTGGTAGGGCCCTCAGAGAGAATTTATGTAATGAATTGTGCTCTAATAAGATTCCAAATGTATTATTCTTATAAATAAGAAGGGTATTCTAGGGGGTTAATGATAGCTAATTTTTGAATTTTTCTCTCACTTTTTAAAACATTTTCAACTTTTGTTTTAGTGTCATCATATTTCTGAGATAGATATAATCAATATTAAGGAATAGGGACAAGCACTATGATTCCATAAATATAAGAACTTCCGGGTTAAGAAACTTTCTCTGCCAGTGCAGCTTTGGTGCCTTCTCTGAAATGTAGAATTTGCGGGGATTTTGTGAAATACTGAGAAATTAATCATCTTGATCTGGGTAATCAATCCTGCATATGGCAGAGGAACCTAAGTTTTCGTGGCCCCAGAGCAATTTTTTCTCCACTAAACCATCTGCTTTTCAGAATAGATTTGATTATCTCATTATATAGTGAAATGTTCAGCTTCAGGTGAAGTGGAAAGCTAGGTCTCTAATTTCTCACCTCAGTTTTCTTTCCACTGATTTGTAACTGGAAGTCTAAAATGTCTTTTTCTTTAAAAATTTCAAACCAATAATTTTGTTCTCCACAAATAGCCTGAACTGTGTTTCCAAACCATATGAAAAGCACTCCAAACTATATGAAAATATATTCAAAAGGTATATTACACTGGAGAAAGTTCAAAAGTTCAAAAGACCTGAGTTTAAAATCTTCATTTAATAAATGAGGTGGTAGCCTCTTGCATGAATTCAGAAAGACAAGTCACTTAAACATTCCTGGGCTTCTGTTTTGTCATTTATAAAATGAAGGCATTGGGTTAGATGGCCTCTAAAATTTGTTCTTGCTCTAAATCTCTAAAATTATATAAAAATTATATTGTTAAGTTTGAGAAAATCTAGTGAATATTGTTTTGGCAAGTACTTTTTTTCAATCAATGTAACTTGCAAGATAAATTTAACAAATGTAGTTTGGGACCTTGATTTCCCTTTCTCATGAAAGAGGATGATTATTGTTGCAAGAAAGATATAATTTCCATATATCTAGCTTCCTAATTCTTATGGAAAACATATGTATCTTTTAAGTTACAGTCACATAAAGTTGAAGAGTGATATTTATTCCCATCATTGATCCAGGGAAAGAATGTTAAAGTTGTGATTCATCTTTGGTCTCAGAAAATTTTAAAGGAATACAAATAGATGTAAGAAGGCATGGTAACCAGTGACATACTGAAAATAATGCTACTCTTCAGAAATTTTTTTTTTTTTTTGGTAACATTAAACAGCTCGTGAATTCCTACATATTTGCTTGATAAATATTGGAATTTTTGCATTTTTTCTTTAGAAAAGCTCTCTTCCCCTCCCCCCCCAGTTTTTTTTAAACATTAATTTAGTTGTGTTTTTGCATTCTTTTAAATGATTCATTTCCATTCTATTAAGAATTCTTTTCCTTCTATGTGACTGTTTTTGGCACAAATCTGAAGGAGATTATGTGGTTTGTTGTAATTACATAGTATGCTGTTGTATTCCTGTTGTTACCTCGGCAGATTGTGGCTTTATTGCATAAAATTGCACAATACAGGATTTAATTAGTTGTGGTATGATTTATGTTTCAATCAAGATTAAGGCAGGTGCCCCATAGGAACAAGGCATATTTTGCTTCCATACATGAGGGTGTTGTATACCTTCAACAGTGCCCATATTTATTAAGTATTATAGTTCATATATTTTGAGCTAGAAATAAATATAAAAATCATCCAGTTCTTTCCTCTTACAGATGAGAAAACCAAGGCCTAGGGAACTTAACCAATTTCCTCAAGGTCACATAATAAGTGGCAGAGCTGAGATCTGAACTTTGTTTATCTCTCCCCAAAGTCAGTTCTCTTTCAACTAATCCATGTTGCTGCCCACAGCTGCATAACTATGACTAATTTCCTTAAACTTCCATTCAGAGGATACTTTGGTTTCTCTTCATGCTGGAAGTTAATTATGAATGTTTTCATAATGTAAATTTACCTGGTAACCTGTCTTATATAGAAGCTAAAAATTGCCAACTTCTGTAACAATCATTCTGACCAAGGACCTTTAAGGCAATATTCTGTCTCACATTATTTTGCAAATTATCAGTCTCTGTTTGTATTATTAAGTTGAGAAAATCTAGTGAATATTGTTTTGGCAAGTACTTTTTGTCAAACTTAAAGATTTTTTCATCTTTCAGTGTTGACTTTAGATCATATTTCACATTATTGGATTTTTATTATTACTGTCAACAAATAACACTAAGGTTGTAAAAGTGGAATGAATTGCACATCAAAGATGTAAAAATTAATTTTGGCATAAATCTTTTTTATGTTAATAGTTGCTTTAATCATACTTTCAAGTTATTAACCATATCTGACTGTCTTGCTCAGATTCCAGATTCCATCATTTCCCGTGGTGTTCAGGTGCTCCCACGAGATACCGCCTCCCTCAGCACTACCCCATCAGAATCTCCTCGTGCCCAGGCCACATCTCGCCTCTCCACAGCTTCCTGTCCAACACCAAAAGTAAGCACAATGCCTTTGCATCTGGCACATCTTCAACATGAAATTGTATAATGACTCATGCTTCCTTTCAACTGACCAAAGTTGGCTAACATATACAGTTATACTATGAGAAAGGAAAGCTGAATTCCAAACCTTGTTCCACAAATTATAGTTTTGAAAAAGTAATAAGAAAACAGAAACATCATGGGAAATTCTGTATTTCTGTGTCACCACTAGGACCATCACTTCTATGGTTCCTAGTGTTTAGTCATGATTTATGAACATCGCTTGACATAATATGCTGTTACTAATACAGATGTGAAATTGTTTTCATATAATGACTATATATATATATATATTCATGAAACAAGTCTATTCACATTTCTAGTTTAGGTTGGGGTAGCTCCCTGCTTTAGTATCATTCCATTTTCTTTCAAACATATTCAAGTTGGAATGTTGCTGCCTGATATTTGGAACCAACTCTAAATTGACTAGAAAGAAAGTTTTAATGCCAACCTTTGGGGTGGGATGATTATTATTTAACATTTGTATTATAATCAATCCTGAAATTATAAGAAAATAGGTTGAACTCTGTTAATAGGCCTATTTTATATTTTAACAAATGTGGTGAATAGACTATCTAGCATAATAATATCCATGCCAGCTTTCTCCTGAAAATTTTTTCCCTAGCATCAAGGTATGCTTTTAAGATCTCTATCAGCATAAAACTTTTATTATTAAATGTACCTGATATGGACATGTTAAATAGACTGGTAGCAAATAACTAAAAGTAACATTCTTTTTTATTTAATTGATTATGATGGTTATAGATTAGTTGGTTCACTAAAATGATTGCAAGAGTCTGAAAGTCCATTTTTCATACTGTGACTCTTTTTTTCTGTCAGCAAATTGAATTAACCTTCAGGGATCTGTTCAGCTGTCTTTCCCAACTCCAATTTTTCTGTCAGTATTAAGAATGCCAATTCTGGATTTGACTAGAATAGATCAGAAATGTATGTGAACATTTTAAGCTGTTTTTATGTCCCACCGTACAATTTTCCTAGCAGTGTTTTCTTCAATTATCATGAATGTTTCACACCTTTGTTTTTAGTTGATTCTAAAATTAACTGACCCTTTAGAAAACTGAGGTCTCAGAATTTCAATAAGAAGGCTGAATAGTGAATAAAAATAGTAGGTGAATCTTGAGTGTGATGTTAAATGTGTTTGTGCTAGTCAGATAAGTCAGCAACCAATCAACAAATATTTATTTGAATGATAAGTTAATGCAGCTTGAACTGATTGAAAACATGTATCTTTAAAGATGTAATTTAATGAAAATTCTTATTTCATATTAATTAAATGTTTCAAAATAGAGCTATAACTGGCATAGAGCAATTATTCTTTGTCCCAGAGCAGCAAATTTGCTACCTTGGGCATACTTTATTCCCTCAGTAAGTAACCCATCCACCCTTGCCTCATATCTCATGGTAGTGTTTTAGGGGCAGCTTTTTCCCCATTACAGATAAACCTCAGGGGATCCACTTGTCCCTGGCAAAATGTTATTTACAACTCTGTTTCAAAATAAAAGTTTCTATAGCCAACTGGGATTGCATTCCAACTGTGCAAACTGAATTTGGGGAATAAAACATAAGGTCAGATTCACTTTAGAATGTTGATATTTCAATTGTTTCACAGATGCTAAAATGCTCCATGAGAAGTTTAAAAAATTTTAAGCAACACATAGTATAATTAAAACAACCTCTGTACAAGTATAAGTGATACCAATATCTTTATGAAACAAAAAGTATTATGTATAAAAACTAAAACTTAAAAGTTTTTCCATGAATAAACATGTAACAAAATGCTACCCCATAAGGAATCTAGGACTATTGCTTTTATTGGAAAGATAATTGAAATGCTGGTGGAATTAGAAGAAATATGGAAAGATTGAAGAAACAAAATCTTAATGGCTCAAATAACCAATAAGTTTCCCAGAAGGCAAAATACTATTATGTTTCTTTTCTTATTCTATAGTTTTCTTCCTTTTTTTTTTTTTTTTTGGTAGTTCAGATATGGGTGCATTCAAGAGAATGCATATATACATATATTATATGTATATCTATGAGCTCCTCTGAGATTTTTTTCCAAAAGCATTCTTATCCATTGATTATGGTAATATTTTCATGTTTCTGATGTAGCTTTTGTTATTTTGACTGACAAGTATTTAGCATTTAAAATTTTTTCTCATCTTAATTCATAATTTTAAGTTAGAAACATAAAATATTATATATATACAAGTATATACTATGTATAGTGGTTCCAGGATATTGTTAGAAATAAATGAAAATTATTATTGTAGAATTTTCTGCCTATGTTTGATCAGTTCTCAATTTTCACCATCTTTGACCATCATCAGAGAATTAAGTTTTGTGTATAGGATATAAAACATACTTTTACATGAGTTCTTCTTCAAGCTCAAGAATGAACATAATACATTGGTGATATATCTTTGCTTTTAAACAGCAGAAAATACAGTAGGGAAAAAGAAAACATAGAAATCCACTGAGTTATACCTAACAAAACTATATTATATATACCAGGCCATGTCTTACGATTTTTTAGGTACCTGAGATTCTTGGGCATCATCTTGTTCAAAAAATTATTTGAATACTAGTTTTTCTATTTCTCGTGATGTTCTTGTTACTGAACTTCTGAAACAGGGTCGTCTGTGGCTTCATTAGATACAACTGTCAATTTAAATATTCTCTTGCATGTAACAGTTTAGTCAAACAGTCAACAAGCATTTATTAATGAGCTTCAACACTAGGCTCTGTTATTAATTTGCCTGGTGATTGTTAAGCAAGTTACCATCTGGTACTTCAGGGTCCTTATTTAGAAAATAGATTGCTTTTATAGAGGTATTGTGAGGGGAAAAAACAACTAATTTAAATATTTATTTAAGGAGGAATATCACAATGTTTTTGTGCCTTTAATTCACATTTTTAAAATGAAATCAAATATGTTCTTTTAAAGGAATGTCTATAAAAGATTTTTCCGTGAGCCCCCAAAGAAAATTTCAGAAAACATTCTTTAATTCTTTCAAAAGAGAATTTTATGTTTAGCAAGAGTTCTTGCTACAAGTTCTTTCTTTCATAGAAGAAGTTCTTTCTTCCATTACTGCTTGGATTGTATTTATACTTGTGTTATGTGAGCTGTCATCTAAGCTCCTTAGTATAAAGACATTATAATTATATTCAATCTTTTTTATCTAATGACAAGTTAAAAATTGATTTTTGAATGGATATGTTCTACATATACTGAGAAGATGGAGAAATAAATATATGCTTATTTTTCTATGTTTAATTTTTCTTCAGTTCCAAACTGGATTCCTAAATAGGAAGTTCAGTTTAAGTAGACAGAATAAGTGCACAGAGAGTGCACATCAAAAAGCACCATTGGGAAAAAATTAAGAAGGTTCTTAAACAAGATTTTACCTACTCATGATTTATTGACTCTAGATTTAAGATCCTTTTTCTACCATAGGTGATAAGATTGTTACATTTTCTTACCCAATGGTTATATTAAATGTAGCAGATTTCTCTTTCCTTTAATATACTATTAAGTCCATTAGCTCATGGGATTTCTATCCATCAATCTTCTTATTCTCCAAAAGTCATCTTTTAAAACAATAATTTGCTGTCAGAATAGCCAGTTCAGAAATCATAAAAATTAGGTACCACAGTGCTTTCCATCTTGGTGAAGAAAAAGTCCAAAATAATAAGGTATTCCAAAAGAAGACCTCACAAGGCTTGCCCTAATTTGTGAAATCCATAAGCATATTATTCACATTCAAATTTAAATCTTTCCTGAAGAGTATTTTTCATAGGAAAAGTCATAAACTCTTTATTTTCAAATAAAACTTTTTGAACCCATTAAGTCAGACTCTGTAGGGTATTCTCACCACTTAACAACTGTGCCTAAAAACTACCTTAAAAGGAGTTATCTTTTAGCAGTTATTGTTAGTGAATATCATTCTTAACACATCATTGACAGTGATCCTCAAAGTTCTTTGTATTTCACCTGTTGAGTAAAAAATAAAGACTCAGAATATTATCCAGAAACCATCACTATCAGTTAACTAGAAGTATTAAATTCTTGGTATATTCAAGTACTATCTGTCATTAAGGAAAAACTATACATCAGAAATGTCTCTTAAAGAAAATATTATCAGCCCCTCCTAAATAAAATAAAGCATCCTGAGACAGCCCAGTTATTTAATCACTTCTTTTATTCATGTATTCAAAAGAAATTGTGAATGAGTAGAATTTAAATTTGATATAGTAGTCAGTTTATAACAGTCACAACAATTATATTTACTTAGAATGGTAAATTTTTAACTCAACATTCAATCACCCATAATAATTTTGAATTTACTTTTATTTCTATTCTGTTTTCAAGTTTGTTTTTTTTAATTATATTTAAACAGGGATCTATGGGAAATACTTTTAAGATAAAGTACAAGTTCAGCATGAAAAAGAATAAAGTTATTTTTCCTTACAGAAACATTCCATTTTATTTTAGATTTTTTGTCAATTCATTTGAATAATCTCTAATCCAGAAAATAGTAGTAAAGTAGTCATTTATCATCAAATGAAAACATAGAAAACTAAACTAAGAAGTATCTTGGATGCTATATAGCCCAGTCACTTCATATTATAGATGTCAGGATAAAATGCAAAAGTTCACACAGGTAGAAATTATCAGAGATAGGTTTTGAACCTAGGAGTCCTTTGACTATGGAGTCAGAGATTTACTGTGCCACACTTCAACACAAAGTAGAGCTACAAGCAGGGGTAATGTAAAATAGAATAAATGTTTCAATTTTCATACTTACTGGTACATTGGTGAGTTAGAATTTATCTTCTTTTAGAATCAACATGAAATCATAAGTAAGCAAATACTGAAGAACAAATTATGCAAAGAAGTAAAATTTTCAGTACTAAAGGCAAGGCTACATTCCTGCTGACATTCTGCATGAAGTCCAAAAATCTCTATGTGTAGGATTGCATAAGTTTTCAGTAATATATGTATACAAAGAACTATTTGCTATGCAAAACTTTTAAATACCTATAAGTTTCTTACATCATATCATGGAAGCTCATAATATTCATCTTTTAGCAGTCATTGTTAGTGAATATCATTCTTAACACATATCATTGACAGTTATTTTCAATTAGCTCTTTTCTACTTTACAAAAAAAAAGTAACTCATTGAGCTGTGTTATTATGTATGTTGATCTTCATTTGCTTCCTCTAGTCACTAATGAAAAAATATAGATTTTAGCATATTAAAGGATGCTTGAGAAATCATTGGGAAGGAGCTGAAGTGGATTATAGACCCTCAATCTGTAAATTCATTAGGATCGCTGAAAGAGATGTTTCTTAAAAATTATGGTCCTAGGTCTCTATTCAATTTCACTTGGAAAAAGTTATTTATACTAAACAATTGCCAAGACCAACTTTTCTTATATCCAATCTACTATGTGAAGAACTCAATATTAGACACTGGAAACATGAGACAAAATGAAACTCAATCATTACCTTTAAGAACTATGCATTTTACTCAAAAATACAACATGTAAATACTTACTTACCTGAGGAGGGAGAAAGCTCTGACAACTGGGGAAATCAGGAAGGATTTTTTAATATAAAGTGATATATTGATATATGAGCTGAACTTTGAATCTACAAAGGCATTGAAGCAAAAGATGGGATGCCAGTTTTTGGGAATAGTTACTAAGCTGATTTGTCAGCTTAATTAAGAAAATAGTATATAACAAGATAGGCTACAACTGGATTATGAAGGGCTTTAAGTATGACCCTGAGGAGTTTGTCATGTATCCTACAAGCAAGAGGGAGCCACTAAGAATTGTTGACTAGAGGAATTATATTATTGGATTATAAAAAGTTTATAAATTTTATAAACTTTATTAAATAATTTTATAAAATTTATTATAAAATTATTTTGGTGGCTGTAACAAAAATTAGTGGGAAAGGGAAGAAAATGGAAACTGGAAGTCTAATAAGAAAGGTTTTGGAATAGCCTATGGATGAAGTGATAAGGCTCTAAACCAAGATGGTGGATATATCAGGAAACAAAGGAAATTTATGAGAAAGATGCTACAGAAGTAGAATCAACAAGATCTAGTTACTAATTGGATATTTGGGAAAGGAAAAAAACAAGGATGAAGCCAAGATTGTAACATCTAGGTTTCTGGAAAGATGGTAGGGACCACAACAAAAATAAGGAAATATGGAGGAGAGGTAGTTTTAAAGGTAAAGGAATGCTTTCTTTTTTGGATGTATTGAATTTTAGTGACTGCAAGACATCAAAATAGAGATGTCCAAAATGAAATTTAGGAGTGAGAGTACTGTTGTATGTATAGCTCTAGAAGCTTTCTCAATGCAGAAGAAGGAAATCATGAGATTTTCATGAGAGACAATGCATAATGAGAGAAAAGTGGGCCCAGGTGAAATCCTTGGGGAACAACCTTAGCTATGAAGACACCAATGACAGTCCAACTAGGAAAACTGAGAAAGAATAGGAGGAAGAGAGAGCAATATTACAGAAACTGAGAAAAGAGAAAGTATCCAATACTGCAAAGAGGTCAAGAAAAAAGCAAATTGAGGAGAGGCTGTTGCTGTTCATTGGTAACCTTGAGAAGAGTAGTGGTTAAGTCAGAAGTCAAATTATGAAAAGGATTAAGAAATGAATAGATGGAGAGAAAATGGGGAAAAGACTATTACTTGTGTATGTGTGTTTTTTCCTCTACGTCTGACTTTGAAAGAGAAAAGAGATATAAGAAGATATATTGAAAGTATAATAATGTTAAGTGAAGACCTTTTAAAAATAGAGGAAGATATGGGTATGTTCACAGCAGGGAAAGAGATAAGAGATAGGAAATTAAAGCTGTGAGAGAGAATAAAAATAAGACAACATGCACTCAGAAGAGACAGGAAGGAGTCAGATCAAGGGCACAATTGAAGAAATTGGCCTTGATTATATGGGCAATTTCATCAGAGCCTACAGGAAAGGAAAGAGTAGAGGATTGTGTTGAGTTTTGGGGAATTGGATAAAGGAAAAATAGAAATTCACAACAAGTGACTTCTGTTTTATTAGTAAAGTATTAAGTGAGATTCTCTGCTGGAAGAATACAAATTCCATGGAGAAAAAGGAATAGTATCAGAGGTATAAGGAAAGAAGTTCAGGAACAGCTACTATGAGGAATATAATAAAGTCAATTACTAAAGAATAAAAGGATTACACCAGAGCAGTGAAGACTCAGTGAAGATTAAATAGCAAATTTATAGTGAATCTTACCTGCATGGTTCTGTGATTTTCTTCAGTTTGCAGATGTAGAAGATAACTCGGGATTTGTGTTTGGCAATGCATGGACAGTGATAAAACAAGAGAGAAAGAATTCAAGAGTACAGGATAGTGTATATTTGAACTATTTTACTAGAGATCCAATGTTTCAAAGGGAAGAAAGTGAGATGAGAACAGCAGGGATATATTATGAAATGACTAAGTGATGGAGTGAATGGAGGAAGAGATAAGGACAAAAAAGAGTACAGCTCAGAGAGAGATAGAATAATAATGTCTATAGTCAGAAGAATTCCAAAATTCTGTATTATGGAAATTACTGGGTGATAGTGAAATGCGGAGTATGGCCATCCCTTTGTGTATCTTCCTTCTTTTAGTGACACTATCCTAGACAAAAAAATATCCTAATTCATTACCCTATTCCAATCTCTTTTCTCTCCATCCTTCACACTACCACCAAAGTGATTTGGTGATTGTATAAAAATTAAGCAGCAGTAGACATAGAGGATCTAAAAACAGATTTAGGTGTTCTTATTCTAACCTTTACAAAAGACTCAAATCAAATGACATTTCTGAGCCTTAGTTTCTCCATTTAGAGAGGCTGTGATATCGTAGGAAAAAATGCTAGACATGGTGTCACTAAAGTTTGGGATCAAATCCTTTGAAATTCTGGAAGCTAGGTGGTATAGTAGATGGAGAACGGGACTTAGAGTCAGGAAGACCTGAGTTCAAATTTGGCCTCAGATATTTCCTAGCTGTGTGTTAACAGCCAAGTCATCCAACCTCTGTTTATCTCAGCTTCCTCATTTTCAAAGGTAATAATAATAGCACCAACTTCCCAAGATTGTTATGAAGATAAAATGAGAATAATATTTGTAAAACATATCACAAACCTTAAAGTGTTATATATTTACTATATATTATTATTATTGCTACTATTACTACTACTACTACTACTACTTATAAGAGCTGTTTGACTTAGAGACATATCCTTTAACTTATGTAAGCTTTGTTTTCTTCTCCTGAAAAATGAAAACAATAATACCTGAACTACTATCTCATAAGACTTTTGTGAAGCTTATATGGGATAAGTTATATAAGTCGTCTCTGTAAAATGGAGACAGTAATAATGGTAATACCTACTTCATTGTACATTTTTGATGATCAAATGAGATGTTCTATAAAAGATTTTGTAAACCTTAAAATACTAGATAAATATCAGCTATCATTATTATTATTCTCTCTAAAAAGGGATAATACTTGCCACATAAATCAGTTTCATAAGGATGTTGCAATAAATGAGATGTTATAATAAAAATTAACTATTTCAGGCTGATTTGGTATGAAAAAAGCTCATTTTAGCTAATGAATTTTAAAATATTTTAAAAGAAATTCTATTTTTATTACTTTTAAGCATATATTCAAACTAATTGGCTATTTCTAAATAGAGATTCCACTTAGCCTGCTTGAATGAATATATAAAATTCTAGAGTCCTATTCTATCATTTCTTCCTTCACAACCTTGTTCCTCCCTCATGCATTTTCAGCCTATTTTGTATCACTGCTAACTTCCTCTTAAAAACATGTAGTGTTGTCCTAAAACCTCCAAAAAGAAATTACCTTTGATTTTTATAAATCTGCTCTTCTATTTCCATTTTCCTGCCAAATTCTAAAGTAAAAGTAGTCTATACTTTCTTATTTTTGTTCATATAACCCCATGTAATCTTAATTCTTTTCCAACTGTTTTATGAAACTTCTCTCTGAAACTAATAATGTCATAACTAATAATGTTATAATTCAATATATTTTTCTCCTTTTTCCTCCATTTCTCCATAGTGTAACACCGTACTTTTCTGGTTCTCCCACCATCTATCTTAGAAACCTATCTTTCTTCTTGGCCTCCTTCATTGGTTTCAAATCTTCCCACCCCCTAAATGTAAGATGTTCTGGAGGGCTCTATACTTGATCCATTTTTTATTACATATTTTTTTTTCATACTTTTGATTTGGTGATCTCATCTATATCCTTTGCAGAGAGAAATTCCTTGTATAGAATTCAATTCATTTTCTGATCCATAAATTTATTCACCTAATTTAATCTTCTACCCAATTAACTGATTGATTCTGAAACATTATCCTAGGTAAGAAAGATGAGTAAGCTGAAATTTTATAACTTATATTTTTATAAAATTTTAGTGTCAAATCCAAAGTGTCCCTTTAATTTATAATGGAATTTATAATGGAATTTCATGAAAGTTTTTTTTTCCCTTTTCATTGAAACTATTAATTCTGTTTCATTGATCACCCCACACTCCAACATATACATACTCAGAAAACTGATTTCTTTTTCTAACTTGGCAACTTGCTAGAGATTTTTAAAAACCTTTACAGTCCAAATTGACCCCAATATATTACTAAACATATATTCAAGATCAGGTCCATGCATATGTCTGACCAACATACATTAATTTTAAAGAACAAAAACCCTTCCAAATATTCTAATAATCAGGAAAAAACTACCTCAGCTATTTAGTCACCTTACGTCCAACTATTTCCAACTCTCATGTACACTGTGAATTGCGACAGCTATGAGGTACTCTATAATGAACCTCAGCAACATAAAATTGTTACCTTTGCCCAACCCCCAAGGGGATATTTGTATGCCAGAAAAAAGACTAGAACTTTCTAACAAATTAAGTTGGTGATTCATGAATAGTTATATCTTCTTCATGGTTATCCTATGAAGAAACTCTAGAAAGAAGAGTAAATGGGACTATGGTTTATTCTGGCCACATGGATGATAAAGACAGACTGCTTTCTTTCACTAAGACTATCATTTTCCATTGAGAATTCTCCATAGCATGGGCTTGTTCTCAATAAACATCTACTTGCTAAGCCTAAAAAAAACAATATGTAATGCTGTATAGAGCAGTTTTCTCTCTTTTTCATTCAGGCATTTTTCCTAAGGAAACTACAAGATGAATAATATTCAATGACTTTGTGCACTAAGAAATCTTATAGTCATAAACCTTGAAAGTGTTCTTGTTCACTGCTTTAGTTGATAGCCAGGACTGCCACATCTTTCCTTCAGGAAGAGTAGTTTCAAATTCTAAAACAGTGACAGTCATCCTGAAGAGAATTTTCTTATGGATTTATCTTTTGGATTTGTGTTGAAATTGGCTTGGGTTCACAACTTAGATAAGTCATGATTTGTTGTTGTTGTTTTTATAATGAATATCGGCATATAAATTAGAAATAAGCAATGAAGTAGAAAATAATGGCCACAGCATGAAGTTTTTATTCCCTCTAGACCTTATCAAAATAAACCTCAGGAAAAAATCAGGCCAATTCATTGAAGGGCTATTCTGCCTTTCTCCTTAGGTTTATTAAGCTTGACCTTTTTTTTTTTTTAAGTGTCACCTATAACATATAGTTTCTTGTAACTTAATTGTTAAAACAAAGCTATTTAGTTGTAGAATTTTTGTGTGTGAACCAAATAGCAAGCAATTTTTGTTCCCCCTTAAGTAGAAAATTTAAGTTCCAGTAGTGTATAATTGCAGCAGTCTGCATCATAAAGAGTTACATCTTTTTAAATATTTTGCATGCAGAATATACATGTTAATTACCCAGTAGCTAATATATTATTCTAGATAAATTTAGCATTGCAACCCCTAATAGGGAGTTATTTTACTATTGACTTTTGAATAATAATAGAACCATTCTAGAAGGAAGGAAGGAAGAGAGGGAAGGAGGGAGGAAAAATATTTTTTCTATATGTCCTAGGCAATAGGAGCACTACAAATCTTTCATCAGGATGGCATTAATCTTTGAGTTTTTCTTTTAATACTGATGGCTACTTCTAGATAATAACATGATTTTACAAATTTATTAGTGGGATTTAGAGAACCATCTATAGCCATGGATGAATTTTCTCTATAGAAATTGGGTTTTTTTAGGAACAGAAACTGTGATTTTGTCTATATTCTCCATATTTTTTTGCAAATCTAACTGACTCTAACCCTGAAGTATTTCTTTTAGTTTTCCTTTTCTTTCTATCCAAAATGTGTGCCATCATAGAACTGGCCCTTATTGTCTTTCACCTAAGCTGTTATAATAGCTTCTTTAAGAAGAGAATTATGGTCTTCTATACCGTAGAATGTCAATACATTAAATGACTGAAGAGTGTACTTTGTGCAAACTATATGCTTCAAGAACCATAAATAATAACTAAAATGTGGGGCAACTAAGTGGCACAGTGGATAGAGCACCAGCCCTGAAGTCAGGAGGACCTGAGTTCAAATTTGGTCTCAGACACTTAACACTTCCTAGTTGTGACTCTGGGCAAGTCACTTAACCCCAATTGCCTCAGCAAAAAAAAAAAAAAAAAAAAAAAAAAACAAGTAATAATAACCAGAATGTGCTTGCTCAAGATATTATAAGTTAAAAGGTCGACATTATAACATTTCTGGACCTTTAAAATGTATACAAACTTGTGAGCAGATTTTTTTTTTTGAAGATTAACTCATAGAAAATCAAGGTTTTATTGCTTAAGTGATACTGTCTTTAATATACATTCCAAAACAAGGCCATAGCAATTTTTACCTTCTTGCTTATTATATAGTTTAAAAAAATCTTTTTGTGCTCTTTGATTATAGAACTAGGGATTGATTGTGATCTAGTTTATATAACACACACTTTACTTCCATGTGGAAATATATTAATTCACTCTATTAACTGAACAAAAGACAGCTTTGAGATCAGAAATTATTCAGTGATCAATGAGAGTCTTGCTAAATACTAGGTATAAAAAGATGAAAATAAAGTAGTTTCTGCCCTCAAGGAACTTATTCTATTAAAAGACAAGAATTGAGTTCAAGTTCTCTCTGACATATACTCTTTGTATGACTTTTGGAAAGTCACTGAGACTTTCAGTGTCCCAGTCAACTATTTAAGACTGTAAATTATAGACAAATTGCTGAGCTAAGTTATTAAAAAGGGATTTCCATACTGGAAGATTGTTACTACTGATGAAATTCAGATCTATATCTGAATCAAAAAACAATGATCAGACATTTTCTAATCTTCTCATTCCTTTAATTTCCTTTTGGAAAATCCACCCATAGATACATTTATTGTCTGCCATTTGTGTTTATTCTGATTGAATAGCAGAGATAAAATTTAAGATATTTCCATCCAAAAGTTTAATTATGTTTTATGGTTATTCTTTTGTATCCTGTATATTCTACTCATCAATTATAGATTTGTGGTTAGGAAGGGTTTGAACAAGTTGCTTTACTATTTGGTATATGGGATTTTACATTCATCTGTGCTTTTTTGTCATCTGAGAAATTTCTTCTCTGCCTTTGCAGATAATAATTACAGAAACCACAAATCTTAATTCATAATAATGTCTACATTTCCCTTAGGAAGTCAATGAATATTTACAACTTTTATGTTCATTATAGAAACTAAACATAACTTAAATTTTGAAATTCCTAGTTTCTATTCTGAAACCTGTCTTTACAAATGGAATTTGATATGTGGAAAATCAACCTTCTTGATATACAGAGTCAGAAATTATTATTGGTCATGTTAATGGTTTCTAATTCTAAAACAATATCAAATGTAAAAATGTTCTTTTTCCTTTAGTTTGAGGATCATTTTTTAAAAGGCCTACTTTCTTTCTCATTACTTTCATTTTACTTTTTATATCCTACTTTCCCATGCATAGGACCTATTAGAATGGGAAAGACTGTATAAACAGGAGCAGAGGCTCCTGCTTAAAACCAGTGACTTTCTTCAGTCTACTTTTATAGTGTCTACAACTTAGTCCATTGATTCCCAGCCACTTATATGTGTGACAGAAATGGATCAATTTCAACTCTATCTTGAGATTATCTGCATACAATTTAGGAGGAAATTGCATTTGACATTATCCTGTATTGATCATGCCTGATAGTTTCTAAAAATAGTCATGTATTCAAAATCATATGAACCTTCAATTATTACATAATATTTTCTCTTATAAGTAAATCAAACTTTATCATCTCATTAGCTTTCCCTTCTTAATTATGTTTTCCACTGCACATAGAGTAAATACCATCATTTGTCCTTATTATTTTATATTTCTTGCCTGCAGAAATGCTCAGTCTTCATTTAAAGACGTTTTCATTTAGGTCATGTCAGTTTCTGCTAAATAAAATATTGATATCTTTTTGTTATATTGTTAATATAAGATATTGATATCTTGTTAAATAAAATATTGTTTTTGTTATCTTTTTGTTATCTTTTTGTTATTCAGTTTTGTTAACACTGAAGTGTTCAGTTTTAGGAATATAGGGAAGTAACCTACTATAGAACTACAAAGAATATAATTTAATATAATTTAAAATAATAATTTAGAATGAAAGTTGTTGGTAAAAAAATTATTATATATAATATATTACATATTATATATATTATACTATTACATATATTGCATATTATGTTATGTATATTACATGTTAAATACTTTATTATATATATATATGCACATGGCCTATATTTTATCCACCATATTTCCTAGTTGCTTTACTGTGGCAAAGCATTCTGTCAGGCACTAGAAATAAAAAAGTCAGATAAGACATGACGACATATAATCTAAACTGTCATCAATTTTATACTCTATACTTTTAAACTTTATACTTTATACTTATCAACTTTATACTTTATACTTTTTTTTCAAGTTTCATATCAGCTAGGTGGCACAGTGAATAGAAAGCTGGACCTGAAGCCAAAAAGAGCAGAATTCAAATCCAGACTCAGAAATTTCCTAGCTACATGACTCTAGGCAAGTCAATTCATCTATCTGCTTTCAGTTCTATCTATCTGCTATCCCTTATCTAAAAAATGAAGATAATAATAGCAGCTACCTCTTCAGGTTGTTGTGAAGATCAAATGAGATAATATTTGTAAAATGTTTTGGAAACCTTAAAGTGATATATAAACGCTAGCTATTACTGCTTTTTAATAATTTTCTTTTCCCTTCATATTGAGAAACTCTATATTCCCTCCTTACAAAGGCATATTAGAATATTTATATTTTCTTAAAATTCTAAAATTATTAAATTTCATACCTTATAGGGAGCCTAGAAATTGACAATTCTAATACTATCCGAAAAATAAGGCCTGGTGAGGTTTACCCAATGGTCCACAAAAAACAAATATCAGAGTTAAGATTCATGTCCATATTCTCTCACTCAAGAGCCACTGTTCCATATACCACCACACTGCTAGATAGAAAGACTGAAATTCTCTATGAGAAAGAAGTGAAGAACACATTTGGAGATCAGCAAAACAAGTTTTAAAAGTAGTACAAATAAGCAACTCCAATCATCAAAAGACTTTCTGAAAGAAATTAATTTTGAAGGTGAGGGGTATTGATTCATAAGGTCAGAGAATAAGTAAGTTTTAAGGATTACTTTTGTTCTTTCAGATCTCACTTTGCATTTGAAAACATGGTTGCTGAATTTATACAGCAACAAAAATTTTCTATTAGGAAATATTTCTTGATAGGACTGAAAAGGCTAATAGTGGTTAAAAAAATAAATCTGTTCCATATTAAAAACAGGAGTGAACATGAAGGTTCATAGGTCCTAAATTTTTCAAGCTCCTTATCTGTTTATTTTTCTTCACACAGTATTTAGAATGAATCTGTGATCCCATCAATATGGGTTGTCTCTTCAGTGATTCAAAGTCACAGTCCTTTCATGCCTACCCATCCTGTATAACTCCTGTCTTTGCTGTCCCATGTTTGCCAGAGTGTGCCCAACCCAACAATACTAGAGGCTTTCCTTGCTTTCTTTTAACATCACAGAATGATTAGTGGAACACTTGGTCTTCATTTGCTTTATTGAAGTATGTTAACACCCTCTCAACTAAAAAAAAAAAAATCTTAATTGCTTTATTTCTCTAGCTCAATTATTGAGACCACTAATTTCTTAAGTCATTTTTAACTCCTTTCTTCTATACAGTAATTCACCAAAACTTGTTGATTCTTTCTTTGAAAAAAAAAAAAAAAAAAAAAAAGGAACATTCCTCCTTACTTTGCTGTTCCCATTGCTGTGATCTTAGTCTAGAACAATGGGAGAAGTGAAGCACACCTTGGAGAGGAATATTCCAGATCATAGGATGATTCAGAGCAAAGAGAATTTAGAGACTGTGGGAAATTCCAAGATGAGACAATATAGACTTGATCTGGAAGTCTAGAAAGGCTGGAACAAAGTTGGGAGTAGAATATAGGATGCAGAAAAAAGGAGGGGCAATCATTCTACTAATCTTGTCATTGTCCTTGGGGGAACAGAGCAAGGCAATTTTGTTTTATTTCATGGTTAACATTTCAAGGAAACTAGGGAAGAATAAACGTATAAATAAAGAGGGTTGGATGTGATTGCATTTTATACTTAAATGGAAACTTATTTAAATATGGAGTCATTCATGTTAGGAGAGAAAAGATATAGGAGTCCTCTCTCTTTGCCTCTACAGTAGTAAATCTCTCTGTTGTTCTTACATGTTACTATCATACTGAGATGTCAGAGAATGTCCCTTACTGCAGTTCATTTATATTTTGGCAAATGGTTACAAGACGCATACTTAAAGCAGGAGCACACTTAGGAAGCTGATATAATAATCACTTCATGAACAAGTCAACTATGGTTTGGTGTAAAGAGCTTCTCAACTAGATGTTAAGAAAGTAAAGAGTCCAATAGTGGTTCTGACAGTGTGTGACTTTGGACAAGACATCTCATTTCTTTTGGCTCCAGTTTTTTTTTTTTTTCACCTAAAAAATCATAATATTAAACCATTTGTTAGCAAGAAAAGAGAACTCAATGGAGAGTCAGAGCATCTAGGTTTGTATCTCAATTATTCTGCTTATCATCCTTCCCCAGTCCCTTAACCTATCTGTGTTTCTTCATTTGTGAAAGAGACAGAGTTCCATGATTCCAAATGAAAAAGACTTGAATCGAGATAAAGAGAAATCATTTGACTTAAGAGATAAAAAAGGATCAGTAATACACAATGTTAAGTCAAATATGGAGGGCAAAGATCTTGAGTTGTAAGGAGAGAAAGATGATACTAGTTGGTAGAATTAGGGAAATCAGAAACAGAAACTAATTTCCTTAGGAAGATATGATGATTTTAATTTAAAATGTTGAGTTTGGTGTAATAATAAGATACAATTAATCATTTGTAGATATGGGATAGACTTTTAAAAAAGATATCTGAGTTAGTGGTACAGATTTAGGAGTCACCTATGTCAAAATGCTAGTTAAATGTAAGTAAATAAGTTCTCATAGAACAAACTTTAGGGAATTTTCCTACTTAAAAGGCAAAGAAAGAAATAAAAAATATAAAGGGATTAGAGATGTAGGAGAACCATATTGAAATACTGACACCAAGACAGAAAAAAGTGACAGAATATACTGGTCTTGACGAAATTTAAGTTCACTTTCAGTATCATTTGCATATTGGTCATCCATAAAATCATTGTGTATCATGTTTTGTTTTAAAATGATAGGTACTCTCCTGAATTGAGATGACATTCTCAAACATGTACTGTAACATTCATATAGATAATACAATGACAAAACCACAAAACCATTACTGCTTTATATGGATATTTGTTCATTTGAGAAAATTAAGACTTTGTACTATTGTTTATTTCTTGAAATGGTGATATCTCTGGACTAAGACAAATATTTGATTTTGATTTTATTGTTTTCGTTTTTTTATTTTGTTTTTAGGAGATTAGGAAATCAAAGATATTCGTGAGAAAGGTTTTCTAACACTCATTCAGTAATTATACAGTTGGAGTTTCTTTTTCTCTAAGATTCTATAAGTTTCTTGTTCATTTTTGTCTATTTAAGCTTAACAGTGCCAAATAAGATTATTTATTTATTTATTTTATTATAGCTTTTTATTTACAAGACATATGCATGGGTAATTTTTCAGCATTGATCCTTGCAAAATCTTCTGTTCCAACTTTTCCCCTCCTTACCCCCACTCTCTCCCCTAGATGTCAGGTAGGCCAATACATGCTAAATATATTAAAATATATGTTTAAATACAATATAAGTTTACATATTTATACAGTTATCTTGCTGCCCAAGAAAAATTAGATTTAGAAAGAAGATAAAAATAACCTGAAAAGGAAAACAAAAATGCAAACTGACAAAAACAGGAGTGGAAATGCTATGTTGTAGTCCACACTCATTTCCCATAGTTCTTTCGCTGGGTATAGCTGGTTCTCTTCATTATTGAACAATTGGAACTGATTTGGTTCAACTCATTGTTGAAGAGAGCCACATCCATCAGAATTGATCATCATATAATATTGTTATTGAAGGGTATAATGATCTCCTGGTTCTGCTCATTTCACTCAGCATTACTTCATGTAAGTCTCTCTAGCCCTTTCTGAAATCATCCTGCTGGTCATTTCTTACAGAACAATAATATTCATAACAGTCCATATACCACAACTTATTCAGCCATTCTCCAATTGATGGGCATCCATTCAATTTCCAGTTTCTAGCCACTAAAAAAGGGCTGCCACAAACATTTGTGCACATAAAGGTCCCTTTCCCTTCTTTATGATCTCTTTGGGATATAAGCCCAGTAGTAACACTGCTAGATCAAAGGGTATGCACAGTTTGATAACTTTTTGAGCATAGTTCCAAATCGCTCTCCAGAATAGTTGGATGCATTCACAATTCCACCAACAATATATCAATGTCCCAGTTTTCTCACATCCCCTCCAACATTCATCTCCCAATAAGATTTTTAAAAAATTCCTTTTAAACCAAAAATCTTTAAAATCTGTTTTGAGTCTATAAGGCTAAAATTATTGACTCACTTATTCTTTTAGTCTTTCAATGCTAGATGCTATTTAGACATTTATTCATTGCCTGCTATGAGTAGAGTATCATATTAGGCTTGGAAAAAATTCCTAATAATTATATTAGGTTACACAAGATGAATAGAACATGATCCCTGTATCAAGAAAATTATGATCTCTTGTGACAAATAATAATTACTCTTATTTGTGTATTGCTTTAATTTATGAAATTCTTTACATGTTATCCTATTTGGTCATATAAGCCTTGCATACAAATCTCATATAATAAATTAGAAGTTATAGGTATACTAGAGAGGTACAAAGTGCCCTGAGGAAGAAGAATTTAGTTATAGCTCAAGAAAATTGTGATGAACTATACTGTAAAGCATTTAAACAGATATAATTGTAGAAAAGTCTCTCAACCATAAAGGATAAAATGAGCTGCACATAGAGGCTGGAAAGGACAAGTTTGTAAAAGATGAGCACTTTAATTTAATTAAACAATTTTGAGTACACATTGAGGGAAAGTATGAAATGAGTTTGGAAAGTTAGGATGCAGTCAGATTATTGAAGGCCTTGAACTCAGGAATAAGACTCCTTTTTTTTTTTTTTCAGCTTTTCAGCAGGGAAGAACCATTAAGAATATTTGAACAAAGCAGTAATGTGGCAAGAAATATTAGAAACAATGTTCTAGTAGTAATATTTTTAATATTTTATTAAATTTTAACAGGGAGAAATTGGAAGTTGGGAGGTTAGTAGACTATTGCCATAATACAAATGATGTGAATACCAACAGGAAACAAAAGTAAAGGTTGGGTTTTTGTTGATTTTGATCTCCATTTGTGATTTCATCAGTGTATGGAATTTTCATAGAAACTTTGTATCAGTTGGAAATGGTGCAATTCCATTTGCTACCAAGATTGGAAAATCACAAATTTAAAACTAGAAGAGACAGCAGATATCTAATCCAGCCCCATCATTATTATGGATGAGGAACTGAGGACCAAGTGAATTGTCCATGTTCACACAAGTTGAAAGTGAAAGAACCAGAATTATAACCACTGACAATAAATTTCCTTCTCTTTCCATAGCAATATTCTGCTTTTAATTTACAATGTCAGAAAGTTGACTAGAGTACTAAATTATATGATTTAGCCGTGGTAAAGCTATTATGTGTCAGGACCAGACTTGAATCCAAAGCTTTTTGACTCCAAGTCCAGGAGTTGCTGTTTTAGCAATTCATTTGATATGGATCAAAGGGAGGCTTTCAGGATTTAAGCCTAGAGGACTGGAAAGATAGAGTACTCTTCAAAGAAATAAGGAAATTACGAATGGAGAAGCCTTCATTCAAAGGCATGAGAATTGAATCTTCCTTCAATCTTTTTGTTTAGTCAAAAGCCTGCTTTTTTATCTATCTTAAATCACTGAATGTATTGGTGCCTCAGTCAGACTTAAACCTATTAAAGACTTTAAAAAGGCCAAGGGTTCCCCTTGCATCCAGGGTTATCTCCAGCTGTCTTGATCTATATCTGACTTCCTATGGTTCCAGAGGAAAAAAGTGAGGTTAGTGACCTAACAAAGCTCTGCCTCACTCAGATACAATTCATTCATTCTATCACGTGCCTAATGTCACAGTTGGCTTTGAGAACAAAGGACCAGCAATAATAGTCAAAACCCCACTATCTTTAAGTGGAGGTGTGGGGGGAGAAGAGGTGGGCAAGTACAAACAGAAGTATGAAGGGAATTATAAAGGAATCTTTTCCTTCATTTAAAGCAACTACCTAAACAATAACAAAATATAAAGTTCCTTCAGTTTGATAGAAATACAGGGGTATTGACCACTGGATAAAGGCAACTGTGGAACACAGTTAAATGATTGGCAGAAAGAGTCAGCTATATCATTATGCTCTAGACTGGACTTCTTAAACTTTTTCTACTTGCAAACCCTTTTTGTCAAATTTTATATGACCCTAGGTATGTAGGCATAAAAAATAGGTATACAAATCAAAGATTTACTGATAATAAATCATAAAGAAAGAAATTTATTTTAAAATAGTTCTTTAGTGTATATATATAATTTTACAGCTTATTAAAAATGAAAACAGATTTGCATACTAATGAGATGGATGTGCTTGTTTATTTTTACATAAAGATTTAAATCTTGGTTGAATATTTGATTACTTTTTACTCTTGCCAATTTTTTTGTGACCCATTATTTAAGAAGCTTTGATTTAGAATAAATAGCAAGCTGACCCTCTTCTAAAGTGAGTTCTGACAAGAGAATTTACTTTTGAATTTTACTCTTTTGCCTCTCATTCTTCCTTTTTAGCAATGGCATCTTGCAACAGAAATACAAGTCAGTATTCTTTGGAAATGGCTTAACTACAGTTCTAAATGAAGATAATTCTGGTGCTTGGAGCTGGGATCCTGCTTTGGAGATGGCAGGCCCCAGAGCCAAGATTGATACTGGTTCTAGGGTATGGTGTCCAGTTCTTTCTAAAAGTATATGTCAGCCAAAGCTAAGATTTCAGGGCATCTAGAAGTCACAGTGCATTTGTTAAGAACCTACTATGTGCCAGGCACTGTGGTAAGCACTAGGGCCAAAAAAAAAAAAAAAAAAACAACCTACCCTTCAAGAGCTCATAATCTAATGGGAGGAATACAAGCAAACAAAAATGTACAAGCTGTGTAAAATAAATAAATAGTATACTATTTGTAGTATAAATACTAAATATTATAGTGAAAAATAAAAAGATATAAGTTAATAAAAGTAAGATTTTTGGAAAGGCTACCTAAAGAAAGTAGGATTTTAGTTGGGATTTGAAAAAGGCCAGGAAAACCAAGAGGTGGAGGAAGAGAATTCTAGTCATGGAGGACAGTGAAAGAAAATGTCCAAAGTTAAGAAAGAAAAAGCATCTTATTTGTGCACCAGCAGCTATTAAAATAATCAAAGTGTGATGGTATGAAATGTCAGTGGTTAGAAAAGCTAAAGATGGTTGAGATTAAAACCAAGCAACACTCAGCTTTAACCAGTAGAGGAGGGTTCAGCAGAGACTGTGACCCCATGATCATTAGAATTAGTGCAAGGATATCAGCATCTTCATAATTCTGCAGCAGTGGAGGCATGAAATACCATTCTTAAAATATGCATGAACTACATTTCATATATTCCATACATTTGTGTCTCTTTATTTATGACCAATATACACATCCACCCTTTCTAATTATGTTGTATTTATTTGTGGGAAAGGTTGTTCACCAGGTTCATCGGAACAATTCTTTGCTACTTTGTTTTTTATGCCATTTCAGTATATGGCTTTGCTTTGAGTTCATTGTGACTTCTGGCAGACTACTATTAAGCAGAGCCCAGTAATGAAGACTCTTGAACTATAGTTTCAAGAGTACAAACCCATAGAGTACCTCGAAATCTGGATTTCCTAAGGTGAAAGGATAAAGGTTGAGTTAATTTGGGGTCTCATGTGTGTTGTAGGACCCACTGGATTTTTTATTCCCCCTCTGGGTCTTCTTTTGAAATGGAGAGAAAAACTCATTGGAGAAATTTATAGATTATCTTCCCAAGAAAACTCATTAGAGGAATTTTCTCCCAGACCAGTTAGTTTTTTTGCCTGAAGGATAAAGGGTAACTCCTAATCAATCCCAAATCTCCAATCCCTATTGTTAAATTCCAGCATTCTCTGGCAGCTCATCTGGGATTATACTGTATTCTTTGGGGGTAAGCTGATTTTTTTCTTCTTTTCCTTTTTTCTATTTTTCATATTGTTTTTTAATTTACATTGAAATTTTTGTTCTTTCCTAGTTGTTATTAGAGGGGAGTTAGGACCTAACAAGTGTCATGCAGATACTACTTTAAAAATATTGTTTTCTTGTTGAATGTATATTTGTGTGTGTGTGTGTGTGTGTGTGTGTGTGTGTGTACGCATACACATGCACACATACATATTTATAATCTTTGTATTGGGTGTGAATATAATCTTTATGCCTATTATGGTGGATCTGGACTCTCAGGAAGATTGTTAATTTTAAGATCATCTTAAAATTGTGGTAAATGGACTTCTGAAAATCTTTTCAGGGCATTAAATAGTTCATTAAGAATTGCACTATGTGGTTTTGTTGGGACTCTAGTTCAAGGAACTGGAAGAGGCATTAGACAAGGCAATGCTTCTTCCTCAAGTTTCAACAGAACTCTCCAGAAATGAAAATATGAGGGAAATGTTCCCTCAAAAAACCAGCTGATTTTTTTGGGAATAGCAAATATTCAACTGAGAAAAAAGCATATTGGAATTTGTTTGAATTGTAGAACTTCCCATGGAGCTGAGCATCAGTGCTGTCCCTTTTTGATGACACATATGTCTTAGTACAAGACACTATTTGCTGATAGTTGAGAAGCAAGAGGAAAGAAAGAGAAATTACCAAACCACTCCCATCTCATTTCTACAAAACGAAAAAGCTATTATTTTTTCCTCAAATCTCACCTTAGAAGAGGGATTCATCTTGCTTTTTCATCTAGGTCACAATAGTGTAGCTGAGGCTTTCAGCCAGTCGTTGGAAGTTCCCCCTATTCCTCATCAGCCTTCCTCCAATAACCAGCATCCTATAATTCCATATGGTTAAGGATCATCTTTATATATATATTTTAGGAAAATGTCTTAAATTCTTCCTTTATATTACCTTTTTAGTCTCCATCTTCTATTCTTTTCTATTCTATTCATCATTTAAAAAAAAAAAAACTGACTTGAAAAGCTCTCTTTGCTTATTTTAGATAGGGTTGAGAAGTTGTAAGACTATGTTCTGTTTTTTCAGCAAGCCAAAAAAGAAGAGAAACTGGTTGCTAGCCATGAATGAAGAAAAGGGGCAAAATGGGAAGTGACATGGAGTTTTCAGAATATGTTTGTCCACGAGGAAGATGCACATCATATATCATCCTTTAAAAAAAAAAAAAAACTACTGCACCCCTTCTCTCACTCACTTTTATGGAGTAATTTATGGTTTGCACCTGGAGGGGCCCCTTTCCCCATTTCCTGGAAGGTAAAGGAGGATGAGCTCCTGATCTTACTATATTGAGGAATGAGAACAAAGGCATGAAGCCCTGTATTTCACCCCTTTAAATTCTGGGTTAAATAGGCTTTTATAGATCCCCCATGTGGATTCCTGTTACCTCTAGTATAAAATAAAATGTCCTATCCTTCTGTTTAAAACCTATTCAGAATGATGTCAGTCTAATTTTCTAGGTTTATTTCACATTGTTCCTCTTTATCGACTCTTCTTTTCATCCAAACTAAACTGTTCCCTAAATTCCCAGAGGCTCCTGTTTCTGTACATTCATGAAGATCTTTCTACATTCACTTCTGCTTTTCAGAGTCTTTCTGCCTTCAAGGACCATTTCTGGTACCATTTTTACTTATAAAACCTTTGATCTACTCAACTAGTAACTGCTTTGTACTCTGTTCTGGGGATAAAAAGAAAAACAAAACAAAAAAAAAAAATTCCCTGCTCCAAAGGTAATCACAATCTAATTGGGGAGACATGAGCAAGATATGCATAGGATAAATTGGAGATAACCTCAGAGAGAAGGCACTAATATTAAAGAGAACAGAGAAAGGAGCCAAGAGATAAGAAGGTAAAATATTCTAATTATTCCTTTGTAACAGAATTCAAGATCTCCTAAGTTAAAAGTATACTCTTTTCCCCTCAAATCTTCTTGAAACATTTTGTTTGGATTATTTCTTTATATTCATCATGATCCAACTTATTTTATACTTATCTGTATATTGGTCATACTTTTGGCCCAGCCTCACTTTGTCCTCCCCTGCCAAATGTATTATCTTTGAGGACAGGAACTATTATATTTTACCTTCTTTTTTTAACATTCATTTTTCAAAAGAAATTTTGATGGGAGCAGCTAGGGAGCACAGTGGATAGAGCACCAGCCCTGAGGTCAGGAGGACTTGAGTTCAGATGTGGTCTCAGACGTTTGACACTTCCTAGCTGGGTGACCCTGGGCAAGTCATTTAACCCCAATTGCCTCAGGAAAAAAAATTGAGTTCTAATTCTTTTCCTCCTGTCCCTCCCCTCCCTATTGAGAAGGCAGGCAAAATATCATATTTTATCTTTGCATCCCAAGTACCTACTTTAATGTATTATCACAATAAATGCTTAATAAATATTTGTTTAATTCAGTTGAGTTAAATTGACCTAACCTAGGAACCTAATTATAGTTATAGCTACAATATATTTTTTATGGTAATATGCAGTTCAAGTTCCAAATAATCAATTTTAAATCAAAATTATATATAGAGTTAATTCCTCCTAATTATTATGAGATTTATTATATAGATTATGAATTATTCAGACCTACTAACTGCTTCTTTTCTTCTTTCTATTGGCTACCTATTGTCTATTTCACTTTGGCAAACCTCTTCAATATGACCAGAGAAGAAACAAAGAAATAAAATTTGAAATATTCAGTTCTACATAGTCAACTTTTGCAAAAAACTGAAATTGAATATCTCAAAACAAATTTTGGAGAAGCATAGAGTAGAATTAGGTGAAATGATATTCCAACTCAAGACAAATTTGAAGATCATCAGGAAAGGTCAGGTCAGCTAGGTGGTACAGTATATAGAATGCCAGCCCTGGCTAGAGTCAAGAAAACTCATCTTTCTACTTTCAGGTAATAACCTCAAACACTGACTAGCTGAGGGACCCTAGGCAAATCATTTAATCCTATTTGCTTTAGTTTTCTCATCTGTAAAATGTTCTGGAGAAGGAAATGGTAAACCACTCTAATATCTTTGCAAAAAAAAAAAAAAAAGCAAATGAAGTTACAAAGAGTTAGACACAACATGAATATAGGTGAATACAATCCAGGGAAGGTCTTGCCTGTCACGGCTATTTCCCTCCCTATACCCAGTTTCAGTCTTAGGGAAACTAGGTTACTACTAGCATATGGATGCAGGAAAGAAGAGTCCCTGGTCACAGTTCCAGGGCAGAAAAGAGTGCTTCTAGTCATGCACAGGTCAGGCTAGCCATGAGCACATTTCTCCTTATATTATACTTTCTTGGATGAACAGAAAAATTCTAAACTCCCAACTCCTCAAACAGCATAAAAAACCAGAAGCTTGGAACAGTGCTCCCTCCACCACAGCAGCATAATTCAATGTTAATGGAAAGCTAAAAGTCAAGAAATTGGCTGAGAAAATGAGCAAATAAAAATAACTACCACCAACAAAAAAAATAACAAAATCAAAATAGCTACATCCAAAACTTCAAAGAAAAATGTGAATTGGTCTCAGGCCCAAAAAGCATTCCTTAGAAAAGCTCAAAAAGACTTTTTAAAATCAAGTAAAAGAATTAGAGGAAAACTGGCAAAAGAAATTAGAATGATACAAGAAAATCTTTAAAAGAGAGTCAACTTGGTAAAAGAGGCACAAGAGTTCACTAAGGTGAACTTTGCCTTACTCCATTTGTTAAATCCATTGCCTTAAAAAGGACAATTGACTAAATGGAAAAGGAGGTACAAATGCTCACTGTAGAAAATAATTTCTTAAAAATTAGAATCGTGCGGTTGCTAGATGATATAGTGGATAGAGCACCAACCCTGAATTCAGGAAGACCTAAGTTCAGATCTGGCCTCAGATACTTAACATTTCTAGCTGTGTGACCCTGGGCAAGTCACTTAACCCCAGTTGCCTCAGCAAAAAAAAAAAAAAATTAGAATTGCGTGAGAAACTGACTCCATGAGAAATCAAGAAACAATAAAACAAAATCAAAAGAATTTTTTAAAAATAAAAGAAAATGTGAATTCTCTCATTTAGGAAAACAACTGACCTAGAAAATAGTTCCAGGAAAGATAATTTAAGAATTATTGGATTACCTGAAAACTATGGTCAAAAAAAAAAACCCTACACATCATCTTTCAAGAAATTCTCAAGGAAAATGTCCCAAAATTCTAGAACCAGAGGATTAAATAAAAACTGAAGGAATTTACCTATCACCTCCTGAAAGAGATCTCAAAATAAAAACTGCCAGGAATATTTTAGCCAAATCCCAGAGCTCCTATGCTAAGGAGAAAATATTACAAGGAGCCAGGAAAAAAAAAATCAAATATCTTGGAACCAATGAGCATAACACAAAATTTAGCAGCTTCTAACATTAAAGGATCCAAGTTTAGAATGTGATATTCTAGAGAGCAAAGAACTAGAAATTCAACCAAGAATCACCTACTCAGCAAATCACCCACTACCCAATCAGTTGGAGAAATGGATATTTTATTCTAAAGACGACTTTTAAGCATCTCTGATTAAAAAGCTCAAAGCAGAGTAGAAAATTTGACTTTCAAATACAAAAATCAAGAAAAACATAAAAAGAGGTAAAACAGGAAAAAGAAATCCTAAGGAATTCATTAAGTTTAAACTGTTTACATTCCTACATAAGAAAAGCATACTTGTAACTCCAAAGAACTTTCTCATTATTAAGATAGTTAAAAGGAGTATGTGTATATATATACATACACATACAGAGAACATGGATATAAGTTGACTATGATGAGATGATTTCTAAAAAATAAAATTGGGGCAGGTAAGTGGCAAAGTGGATAGAGCACCAGCCCCTGAAGTCAGGAGGACCTGAGTTCAAATATGATTTCAGACATTTAATACTTCCTAGCTGGGTGATCCTGAGCAAGTCATTTATCCCCCATTGCCTCAGCAAAAAATTAAAATAAAATAAAAAGATGAAAAAGAGACATGCACAGGAAAATAGAGAAGGAAGATGTAGAATTAGATAAGTTATCTCACATAAAAGAGGCACAAAAGAGCTTTTTCTGTGAAGGGGACAATGGAAGAGTGCTGGACAATACTTGAACCTTACTCTCATTGGAATTGGCTCAAAGAGAGAATACACATACTGTCAGTTAGCTATAGAAATCTATCTTACCTCAGGAGAGGAAGGAGATAAGAGAAAAGGGTGAATTGATAGAAGAAATGACAGATTGAAGGAGGTGTTGGTCAGAAACAAAACATCTTTCAGAAATGACAGGGTAAAAAGGAAAAAAAAGATAAATGGAAAAATAGAAGGGGGGGAAAGACACAATAATTATCATTACTGTGAAAAAATATTTACAAGTTTCTCTGATACTGGCCTCATTTCTCAACTAATAGAGAACTGAATCAATTTTATAAGAATACATGTCATTCCCCAATTGATAAATGGTCAAAGGTATGAACAGGCAGTTTTCAGATGGGAAAAAATAACTCTAAATCAATATTGATTGGAAAAAATACAAATTAAAACAATTCTGAGGTATTACCTCATACTTATCATATTGGTTAATATGATAGTTGTTATAGAGATGTGAGAAAATTGGGACACAAAAGCACTGTTAGTAGAATTGTGAATTGATCCAGCCAATCTGGAGATTACAACTTTGCCCAAAGGGCTATAAAATCATGTGTACTCTGTTTCCCAGCAATACCACTGTTAGATCTGTATCTCAAAGAAATAAAAGAAAAAAGAAAAGGACCTTACTCTATGTACAGGAATATTTATAGAAGTTGTTTTTGTAGTGGCAAAGAAATGGAAACAGAGTAGTAACTGCCTGTCAACTAGTGAATAACTGAATAAGTTGTGGTATATGATGATGATGGAATACTGTTGGCCCGTAAATGATGAACAGGAGATGATTTCAGAAAAATCTGGAAGGATTTACATGAACTGATACAAAATGAAGTCAGCAGAATCAGAACAGTGTATGTAATAATAACATGTGAATGATTTAGCTATTCTCAGCAAATAAATGATCTAAGACATTCCAAATGACATGATGAAAGATGCTATCTAACTCCAGAGAAAGAACTGATAAGAGTCCAAATAAAGATCCAAACATACTTTTATAACTTTACTTTTCTTGAGGGATTTTTTGATCTTTTTTAAAAAAATCATGATTTATATGGAAATATGTTTTACATGACTGCACATGTATAACTATAAAATGACTTGCCCTTTCAATGGCAGGGTATAAAGGGAGTAGAAAAAGTGAAGAAGAGAGAATTTGGAACTCAGCATTTTAAAGCAACATTATATACTGTTTCAGTATATTGTACTGAATGTAATTGGGAAAAATTAAATTTTTTTTAAGAAGAAAGCAAAAAAAAAAAAGACAAACTGCTAAGTTTAAAGAAAGCATTTGTATTAACTTTATATTTCACTTATTCAAGTTATTTTTATTCTTCACTACTGCAGATAATTGGGAGCTGAATATGGAATGAATGAGGACATCAGTGTTACTCCAGTGTTTTGGAGTTCTTTAAGTAGTTCTGATGAGATTAGATTCAGGGAACCAAAATGATGAGATTATGGTGGTCAGGGAGTTAGATGATGAGTTAAGTGGCAGGTTCAGGGTTTAGGGAACCAAATGAAGAAGTTTGGCTCCCCTAAACCTCCTTAGGATCCAGCGCAAGGTAGGGAGTTGTGGGAACCCCCTTCTGGCGATATAGAGGTCCTTCATAAAGGAATTTACAAACCTGAAAAGCTAGACTGATAAAAAGAAGTGTATTATTGGCATTGGGAAGTCAGCTTTTGCTGTGCATGAATAGAAAGACTGAATTCCTTAGTGTCAAGGTCCCGGCAGAGAAGTAAAGTTTCTAGTAGAAAAATCCTGACAGAGAGGTATAAAGTCTTAGGTGAAAGAGTTAAGAGAGGGTAACGCTGAAAGAGAATGTCATTTCAATGGGCAGAAGTTTGCTGCTATGCCAGGAAGAGAGAGTTTTCTTGGCATGGCATATTAGATCCTCTGCAAGGAGTGAGTTTAAAATTGACTTTTTTTTATAATAGAAGCCTTAGCTACAAGCTGGGGTTTTTACTCTTGATGGAGCTGTGTTTCAGCTTGAGCTGGAATTGAATAGAATTAAATGAGTCTTTGCTCAGTTCAATAGGGTTGGAATTCTCCAGCTCAGGACTCAAATAGCCCCACCTAGATAAACCACTTTATCTGATTCCTTGGGGCGATTTCTCATAGAAGCAGGGTTCAAGGGGACTCTCTCCTTCAAGGAGTTTCAAGTGCTTTACCTCATGGTTCATTCCCAAAGTCAGAGAGAGAGAAAGAGAAAGAAATCTGTGGCTCCCCTCCTCAGTTTGAACTTAATTTCTTTCCTCCTTATTTTTCAAAATCTATTAATGCCCTTTCCCATTCTTTTTCAATCCCAGCTTCTTAGAAAGAAATCTTTATGAAGTTTCTCTATTAGAACTTATTGTTATCTTCCTGTTTAACCAGTTCATGAAATCAATAGAGTACTGGATTATAGCCATCACTTGTTTTGAATATCATATTGGTTTTCTAAAGTTTCCTTTCTTTAATGATTTCAACTATTTTCTGACTCATTTGCTTATACCTAATTGCTTGCAAACCATTGAAAAGCAAATTAGCTGCTTCCTAAATCTCTTTAAACTGACACTATAGTGTGTGTCTTAGTCTTCAATGAAACTTCAAATCTTACAAATTAATGAACTTTAATAATTATTAACAACAAATATGTTCTTTTTGTTTCTCTATAAATTGGCAACTTTATTTCTTTTTTTGTGCCAAATTTCTTAATCTGTGATTGGCTGATACTAAAAAAATTTTTTTCCTGATTAAATTACCTCTTCCACAGATGTCAATCTTTTAGCCATTCCAGAGAATGTTACTTCCGTCTGTGATGGAAAAGTTCATGACTTTTATTTCTAGTTCAACACTGATTTTCTTTGTAAACCTAAATAAGCCAGTTCATGTTCTTCTGCTTCATATCATCCCTACCTGAAAAATTCACTTACAAAATGTGAGATACTTGGAGAATATCTTTTCATTATAGAGCATTGAAATGAATAGTGTTGGAAATAAATAAGTTTGTTGTGAGAGGCCTCGGGAGACAATATTTTATCCTTCATATTTGTATATCATAATAACCATTTTATTTTCATACTCATCAATGGTTATTTTACAATTAATTTTCTTCATAATTAAAAGTGTAAACTACTTTCTTTGTTTGTTTTTTATTCCCAGCACCTAATATAGTGTTTAGCAGAATAATCAATCAATATTTGTTGAATTGAATTGTTGAATTGAAAAGCCCTTTTTAGTAAAGGGAAAAGCAGCTCATAAATGACCAAGTTAACTTGCTGTAATAATCATAAACTTTTTGCAAATCTTCAGTGTCCTATCTGATGAAGATCTGATATCCTATTATCTTTCTTAACATCTAAAGCCATAACTAAAAAGGGAGACATTTGATAATTATTTACAGAGATTATTAAAATAAGGTGAGACATAAAATAAAGAGATATGTGTTTTCCAAGGTGTTTGCCACTATCATGGAAACAATCATGTCCTATATCAAAATCCAGTTGGAATTTCCAGAAAATGGTGAGGTCTTTTAGATCTTCCTATTTGCAAATGGTATTATACTAAGTTTATCAGACCCTAGAACAAAAAAGGAACAATTCAGTGAAATCCATGATTATCCTCAAAGTGACCAACCTAGCAATCCATATAAGAAAAACTAAATGTATGAAAAATATCTTTTGCTTAGACTATAACATTCAATTTGATAGCTAATTTGTGAGGCAGAAGTAAAACCCATTTCTTACCGGTCCCAAGTTCAACACTTTCTGCTATACCAAAGCCCAAGGGACTTAATTAGTTCCTGTGAAATGTAAAAAGACCTAGAGAATGGTCTCTATAATATTGGGCATATGATCTTTAGAAGATAAGGAAGACTTTAACCAACATGAAAACATAATTTTTGATCTCTATCAGTGGGAAAAATACCTAGGTCAATGAAATCACAGATTCAAAGAACAGTAGCAACAAATCTTTAACTAAACAAAATTTATGCCATTTGGAACATCATTTTCTATTATGTCATTTCTTTAACATTACAATTTCTAGTATTATTTCGCTTTGTTCAACAATAACTCTCACTTTAAGACACTCCTGTTGTGGTATCCCTGTATTGTCTGTCAGAAATCTCAAAGTGTAACATGTTAACAGATACTACTAGGGAAAAAAGTTGTCCTTTACGCATCTCAAATTCAGCATATCAAAATAGAACTCGTTTTCTTTCCACAGAGGGTGGAAGAAAACCCTACCTTGTCCCTTAACTTTATTTCTGTTGAAGACATTCTCCTTCTTCTCATCCAGGTTCAAAATCTGTCAACCTCAACTCTTTAACCTCATATATCTCATATCCAATCATTTGCTACTTCCTATTGATTCCACCTCTATATCTCACATCTGTCGCTTCTTACCACTCAAACAGCCCCCTTTTATAGTCAGGCCCTTATCTCTTCTCATTTGGACAAACGCATTTAATTCCTTCCCTCTAGCTTCTCTTCAATCTGTTCTTTGTATAACTAGCTGCTCAATTGATATTCTTAAACCTCAGGTCTTACTGTGTTGTTACTCTCCTTCTCAACAACTTACAGTGGCTACTTCTTTTCTCTAAGATAAAATATGAATTCTTCTGGCTAGTTCTTAAAGTCCTTTATATTCTGGCTCCAAATTTCTTTTCCAGACTTACTGCACATTCCTATCTTTCAGATATTCTCCATTCTACCCAAAGTGACTTATTTGCTTCCTCTGGACACAGGATTCCTTCTCCTGATTCCATCCATGCCTTTATTCAGGTTGCCCCTATGCCTGGAATATGCTCTCTCCTGAGATCTATTACATAGACATTTTAACTTCATTCAGAGCTCTGCTCGTGTCAATTCTTAGAAAAAGTCTTTCTCAATTCCTCCAGTTACTTATTACCTCTTCCCAAAAATTACTTTGTATATTATTTTGGATTGAGTTTTCCATGTATTGTCCCCTTCCCCAAAAATGTTAGCTCCTTGAGAGCAGAAACTGTTTTACTTTTGTGTTTATATCCCCAATATCTTACAGTCCCTAGTAGCATTAGAAACAGTAGGAATTTAATAAATGCTTGTTGAATTAAATTGAAGTGTTTCTTTAGATTTTAGCCATGAGAATCGCATTTATTTTATAACCATACTCTTTGAAAAATCATGTGAACCAATTGTAACAGCACAACCATAAAAATGATTATTAATCTGGATCACCCTTAATCTGAAATTTAGTACCAATTTCTGAAACTTCTTGCCTTTTCCTCATTAGCTAGCAAAGTTGTTTATTTTCAGCAAGGCTTCAGATTAGAATCCCAATAAAAATTAAAGAATTCCTAATTGATGTAATACATTTAAGATTTTGTGCTCAGAAAATTTTTTATATGTTTCAGTAATGATGTGTGAAAAGTAGCAGTTTAATTTGCTTTCCACACACATTTTATCTTATAGGAATAAAAGATTGTTTCACATGGAAGAAAATTAACTGAACTAGCAAGGAAGATTTAAGGGAGTGATTATATCTAATGTTGGTCTGGCATTAAAATTTTCTAGTCGGGCAGCACAATTGTTTAATTGGGAAACTTAATGGCAGCTGAAAAACCTTAGTGCTTGTGTTAGCGAGCTGGAGTGATTTACTATGTTACCTTTTTGTCAAGACTGACTTTCCATTTAACATAAATTCCTTATGTTTCTAATAACACAATTGATGCTTTCTGATGTTAATCTTGGACCAGGAGACTAACGCATTGAGCACAATCAATGGAAAGTTTTATTCTCCATAGATGCCTTAGTATTTCCTTGTTTTCTGTAAGCCAAGTCCAGATGTAATGCCTCATCAAGTCCTGTCACAACAGAAGTCCCCAACTAGCCAAAAAGTAAGTGTTTCTTTCCCAGTTTAGAAGAGCATTGAGTGAATTCAGCTTCTAAAGCCAAGGCTCCCAAATTATTACTATTCTAAAACCAGCTAAAAGCAAATCTAGGGCACAGATGTTTCAGAGAGCATGCAACCTTTGTATTAGCTAAAGTAAAATCTCTTCTAGCTTTTCAAAGGGGTACCTCAGAGATTCAACTAATGTCTTTGCATGTATTGCTAACTAATGTGTAGAAATTTTTTTAAGTTCACTTTTTCTTTATTCTTCTGTCTTTTTTACCCATCTTCCCTCATTGTAGCAAATTAGACGGCCGGATGAAAGCAAAGGAGTTGCTAGTAGAGTTGGATCCCTCAAAGTAAATATGTTTCTAACATTTTGGGGCAAAATTTTGTCTATAGCCTACACTTCCTTCTTCCTATTTGGGAGGGTGGGATGGGTGGGAGGAGGATTTTTCCATTTTCCACCATCCCATTTGTTTGTTTGTTTTTTTAATTTCAATATTTTTATTGGCTGTTGGGTCATATTATTTTTTGTTTCAGCTACACATAAGAGCAACCAGCTGAAGGCAAGCCACCAAATAACTAGCTTTGAAATGGCACCACAAACAAAAGGGAGCAATAGCCTCCTTGAAGGTGCCTATAATTTGGGGCTCCAGATTAAACCGTTCCTCTGATTGATGTCACTGTATGTTTAAGTGCCTGTTTCACAGAAAACCGATTGATTCATTTTCAGAACATGTTCTCCCTCTTTTTCTTTCTTAGAAAAAAGTAAATATTTCCATACTTGTGCTAATTGTAGTTCTTTTCGATCAACATAATTATTATAAGAGTAAAGAGCTTCATTTATTATCTAGTAACTAAGAAAAAGGGGTAATTTTAACAGTAATAAGAATGATTTTACCATTAGCTTATAATTTTTAAGCATGTTGCCACTTTTATTTGTAGTATATTTATAGTATATGGAGTATTTTTAGTGGTCAACAAAAACAGTCTTCAAAATTGTTACCATTTGGGTGTAATCTTTTAATAGGCAACTTAAAAGTTTCTTATCTAATGGCACTGTTTTGCCAAATCCTTCCCTTTCTATTTGGTTGATTGAAATCAGGCACTCACCATTCTACCATCTAGACCTGGTACAAAAGCAAAAAAAAATTCTCATCAAGAAACACTTTTCAAGGTAGCCAAGAGTCACTTCCACTGCTGCCACCAAAAATTTTAGTAATGAATTTGCAGAATTTAAAATATATATAAAAGCATACATTTCTAAGAATCAAACTCTGCCCTGCACCCCACCCCAATTTGCTCTTAAAATATGTATTATGTTTATCAATTTCATCCAAATGCCAGAATCACTATAATGAAACTATAATAACAAAATTCAAAACCCATCTTGTAGCCTAATTTTAAGCTATTTCAGTATTTCACCTTTTTCTCCCCTCACCTTATTTCCTTTTAGTAATTTAAGAAATATCAATTTCTGCCCCCTGCCCTTTCCCTGCCTTCTTAGTTTGAGCCTCACTTAATTTTTATGTTAATTTCCTTTTTGGTGTGTGTGTGTGTGTGTGTGTGTGTGTGTGTGTGTGTGTGTCTCCTTTGTTCCAGGACAAGCCATCCTCTTTGTTCTCTAACACTGCTATACAGCGGGCAAATCTTTTGTGAAAATGTTATTTCACCGAGCATAAATAATGGGGATGGGAATGTTTCATTATAACATAATTCAGAAACAAAGCCATTTGAAATGATTCCATTAGAAAAATGGAAGTTTGTGTGTCACAGTGATGCACTTGGAACATTCCTCACTGTCTATCTGTGAGGTTTCTTTTTGTTCTCTCTTTTTATTTTGGGGGAAATTAGCCAGTATAAACTTTTACCTCGAATCACTCCTAAAATTTAAATGAAAAAATACAGTGTATGTATGAGAGACCTTTATTGAAATTACTGATGGTGACATATTGAGATTTCATAGAAAGGAAAGATAGAACCTATAGTTACAACAGCATCTACTGTATGCTGAACATTATGTGAGTGGTTGTGGAGGGACAGTACATGTGTATGGGTGTGTATGTGTGTGAGTGTACTTTTGATTTCAGCTTTGAATGTATTTTACACCAATTTCTAAGTGTATGTTTACTGATATTTTCATGTATATACACTGTGAACATGTATATACATAAATATGTATTTGACAACAATAGATGTAGGAGCCAATCAATTTGTTATTTTAATATGGATTGCCTACCGACAACAGTGTTTTGGGAGGAAAAGTTATCTCTTCCCTCTTAAAAAAAATAGAAAATTTAAAGGAGTAAGTAAGTACCTGGGAAATTATTTGGCTAGTTATTATATTTATTTCCCTTTTATTACTGCTGGGGGGGAAAGCTTCTCATAATTAAACAAAATACAATGTTGATCTCCAAATTATTGGTTTATTGAGCATGTATGCTTGTGTTGTTCAAAAGAACTTTGATGTCATGAAATGTTTTGCCAAAGGCAGTGAGAAATGTATAATACTATGATCTTATCTTGAAAAGAAAAGAAAAAGAAAAAATGCAAATAGAACAAGTTGCTTTTTCAATTCATTTTCTGATGTTTACATGTAGCTCCATCGAAAGCTGGAGGAGCTCAGAGATCACCTAGAAGGCAATGTGAAAGGATACTCTCTCAGAGTAAATGTACGATTTCACTCGGTGATTTTTTTTCTAAACTTCCGCTGGCTGGTAACACCAAATCTAATTGGTTTGTCCTTTCATCTCCATCTTTTTCCTTTCTCTCTCTTTCTCCCTCTCTCTTTCTTTCTTTTATAGCTGGGGTTTCATGCTAACATATATGAGATAAAGACACCAAAATTGTCAGGATTTAAAAGAATATACCACACTGACCAATACTGGGGTTCGTTTGATAACTTTTAGACCAATTGTTAAGTAAAAAATTCCCTGCTCAAAAATCAGATTTGTTCCTCTAAACAATTACATAACTTGCTGGGAATCATTTTTTAAGAGACTTCATTTTGAAGCTTTTCCATCAAACTATTTTTCACCTCTCATTAAAAAATATTAAGAAGAATTTTAAATTATGGGCTGGTTTGGGCAGATGAAGCCTTGATGCTTCTCAAGCTTGGTCTGTGTGGGAGATTAATGTGCTCCATGTCAATCATTAGGAAAAATAATTGGTGCCAGAGTGAGATTATAGGTAAATTGGCAAAAGGATTATTCTGTAATCCAATAGAATAAATTAACAAAGTTCTTAATTCACACATTTTAAAATAATCTAAGGTATTCTTTAATTAAATCCAAATGAATAATTGTATCTTAAATAGACTCAAAGTGTCATAAAAATATTTGAGATACTACATGGTTCTGTGCTTAAAACAGATTTTTGGAGAAAGTTAGCCACAAAACAAAGCATACTTTGGGTATTTAATTTTTCACATTGCATCTAATACATCTTTTGTACAGGGCATATTTTTCATGACAATAAAGTTGGATGTTAGGATTTAGATGCAAATTATTTATGAGCTGCTTAATGTATTTGGCTCTCACTCCTCAACTTGTGGTTTTTATTATAAATATATCAAACGGGGCAGCACTAGGTGGTACAGTGGATACAGCACCATCCCTGAAATCAGGAGGACCTGAGTTCAAATGTGGACTCAGACAGGTAACACTTCTTGGCTGTGTGACTCTGGGCAAGTCACTTAACCCCAAATGCCTTAGCCAAAAAAAGAAAGAAAGAAAGAAAGAAATATATCAAACTTCTCAACTCACATATTTTTAGAATAATTTGAGATATCTTGTAATTAAAAATAGGATACTTATCCAAGTAGAGTAGGAAGTGGATTTAGAGAGGTTGCATGATGTAGTTGATAAAAAATAAATGTCAAATCCAGGAAAATTTGAATTCAAATCCTACCTTTGCCACATATTGACTTGTGACTCTGGCCATATCACTTAACCTCTCTGTGCTCTGGGTAACTCTTGAAAGGATCACATATTGCAGGACAAGTACTAGTCTGAATTGGCAGTTGTTTCCTTACCCAGGATTTCTCTATACTAATGAAATTGCAGCTCTGGTTCCTATGCCTATGAAGTGGATTTAGCAAACAAGAGTATAATATACTACAATAAAAAAAATGTATAAATCTTTTCAATCTGAATTCTATTCTTGGAGCTTCAAAAAAGAATAGCACCTGTGAATCTTAGGTCTTGATTTTACTAGTATCATAGTATCATAATAATTTTGAAACAGTCAAAGTAGAGTCAAATGTTATGGTTGTCTCCTTGTTTCATTGGTCTAGCTTCCAAATAAGTAAAAGTCATGTACTTTTCCAGTCTAGATCCCCAAATCCAAAGCTGTGAAATATGTAATTTCAAAGACTTTTACTTATATAAGTAATTAATTTAAGAATGTTAGTTATGAGGGTTTCAACTTTCCAAATGGTAGAATGATGTAGAGATTTCCAAGAAAATTCCACAAGTCTACCAGGTCCTTCATATCTCAGCCACAACTATACCCCATTAGAAAACCTTAACATAAATTTATTCCTTTTTACATTAGTTTATCAGCACATATAAAGAAATCAGAAATATGCTTGGGTGAAAATTTTAAGAATATGAATTGACTTATTTTTAATGTTATACCTTCTTTATAAAAGGGGTGAAAATAGCATCATTTTTTTTCTCTCAGGGAAAGACAAATCCACTATTCCTAGTGTTGCAGCCATAAAAGTATAACTATATAATATATATATATATATATATATATATATATATATATATATATATATACATGTATATATAATTATTTAATGTTTGCTTATATCATTTCATCTTTTTTAACACTTCATTGGGCAGTACTTTTGCCCAGATTTCCTTATTAAGGGACACTGAATATTAGGTTTTACTATCGATTAAGTGTTGTATATGGACTAACATCTAGAAAAGGAAATATTAAAATGGAACCCACTGTCTCCGACAGATAGTTTTCCTAATAAACTCAATGCAAGGAACAATGAAAACTGCATGAATAGTCTAGGCTCATTCATTTCTGCTTAATTCATTTTGCCCTAAAATCCCTTTAGAGGAACTATTTTTAATGAGTACAGTGTCTTTCAGGCAGAACAAAGCATACACAGATTAATTCAGATTACTTATCATTAGTGGAGTCCCTTGATATTAAGATTTTATTCCAAAGAACTTTTCCAAAGTTAAGTTGGCATATAACAGCTGTTTTATTTTTTCATAAAGGATTAGATTCATTACAGTGGCCATATATAAGAATAGCTATGTATTTCAAGAAATGTCATGAGTACTCAATAAAATAGGGAATTCAGAACAAGTGGGTTTGACATATCATATTTTTTTTTTTATGTTGATTGTGTTAGGTGAGGAAAATCTTCAAATCAATTTGTGAAAATAATTTTACTAAAATCCTAACAGTTTCTTATCTGGCAGTTTCTAAAATATACTTATCTTGTATTAGGGGAGTACAAGGGAAAGACTAGGAAATTGAATTTTTTTTAATGAAATAATTGAAATTATTAAATTTCTCCCCTATAGGAAGAACTTATGGATAAATAAGAATATTGGGACCTTATAATCTAGTCAAAGAATATAACATGTACATTACCATTTTTTATACGCTAAAGAGTAAAAGCATATTAAACATGATTTAATTTTACTTACTGTCTTTAATTATCTTAAAGGGACAACATTTTTAATATTAAAATGCTTGAATATCATCTGCTTAGGTTAATAGATAAGAAAAAGAATTCTAAATTCTTGGAATGAAGGTACCAAAAGAAAAAGATCCCAAATAGAAGAAAAAATAATTCCCCTTTTTATCAAAAATAGAGACATACCTTGGAGAATCTTAAAAACTACTATAGATGCCAAAGAAATATTTTTTAAATTGTTGAGTAAATAATTAGAATTAAATTTAGATAATTAAGAGTAATAATCTGATTGAGAAATATTAATATCATATAGCTTTTATAAATAAGAATTGATTGGTTAGAAAACAGTCAAGCCTTAAAGATTATAATTATTCACTAATATATAGCCAAATATACAACTTAAAAAAGGAAGAGGCTTTACTATATGCATGTGTTTATGTGTGTGTGTGTGTGTATATTTATAATACCTAGATCAGGTGTCAGGTGAAAAAAATGAACAATTTAAACTACTCTCTTTTATTTTCTTCATTCTATATAACTTGATAGGATTCCATCCTGTTACAAATTACTCACTCCTTGCCCAAGATATTTAATAATAAGTTTGTTTTACTTTTTTAATTAAAAGCATAAAGAAAAGATAAAAGATTTTTTTTAATGGTGAGAGAATGGTTGTGAAGACAGATAATTGGAATTTAATAAGTAAAAATTAGAAATAGATATTATGTGTCAGAATTATGACAACTTTATGTTGATATAAAACATTTTCCATGTTTATTACTCTATTAATACCAACAAAGGAAGAGGAATTATTTTTGGTTAATAAAAGGTGTTATGGCTTGAAACAGGAACAAGTTCATAGAAGATACTAAGGAAAATAGTAGAATTAAATCACAATGGCTCAGTTTGCCAGTGGACTTATTTTTTAAGAATAATACGAAATGTTCAGAAATGAACTTACAGAAAGATCTGTTATAGGATTCTCTTGAAAAATAATTCAGCAGTAATGTAGATAATGTATTAATTCACCCTAGAAATTTATTTGTTATTTAATGTAGAAGTTTTTACTTTAGCATAGTCATGCATTTTCACGTTACATATTTATGATTTCCAAGCAGGTCTTTGCATTTATGAATGCTGTTCATGTGTTTTTCTTATTTATCCTATGTTTACATACAATACAAATACAGATTACTCCACTGAAATGTCTTACATTGAAATGATGGTGAATAGAAATAGTGAAATCACTTCCTTCTAGAATCTAGAGCTTTGAAAACAAAATTATTCATTTCATGTAGGTTATGTTCTAATCAGTCATGCATAGAGATTTATAAACTTGTTATTCTGTCCATGTGACTGTATATGTTTTGTCTTTTCTTTTTCCACCATTTTGCCCCACAAACAAAATTAACCTTATGCTCTTCATCTATTTATTCTCTGTTATTAATGGTCCTAATTAGTAATGTAAAAATAAGCTCTATTTCTAGTCATTAATTTAAAGAGCCGATGATTAAGCCAGTGATTAAGTTAATATGTTTTCTTTTATAAGTACTTTTGTGTTTTACATTGAATATTCTATTTATTCTTACTATGTTATTATTATCACTATTTTGTAATAAAGAAAGCTCTTTCCCCTAAAGAAATATCTTTTTCTTTTTTGAATTCCTCTTAATTCTCCATTATGACTTCACCAAAAATCATAATTCTTGCTACAAACAAAAATATAATGAGAACATACCAACATATCATAGTTTAATATATGCACCTGGAAAGGTGTCTGTATCAAGAAATATCCCAGTTTGATTGATGGAGTAGGAGCAGTTGTAACATTGTAGCTTAATTTTATGATAAATACAAAGTGTTAATCTTGATGAAAATTATTCCACTCCACTAGCTTTTTGCATTACCTTCCACATTTTTCAGGCAATTCTAAATGCTTCTTACTACTTGCATGGTGTCATTTGACTCTTATGATCTTTGATATTGGATTACTAAAATGTTTTATTTGGCTTAATATTATATGTGAAAAGAGATAGTACGGGGCAGTGGGTAGAGAATTGTTTTCAGTCAGGTAAGGTCTGGGTTCAAGTTAAACACTAATAGGCTATTGTCCCAAGGTAGCTCACTTAAGTTCTCAGTGTCTAGGCAGCAAAGTTGCAGAAAAGGACAATTGTTGATCGAGTTTGTTTTTAGGGTGGGGATGGGCACCATTTGCCCAGAGATCCCTATTGTAATGAAATCTCGGGTCTAAACCAAATACATCAATCTTGGCATTATTAACAACATAAACAGTTTTTATTTAGTGTCATGACTGCCTTGACAAGAAGTATCTAAGTTAATCATCAAAGAATGTTAGGTTTGACACATTAAAATACTAATAACCCTACTGTGTTCCACAAGTAAAAGAATCCCCTGAATATTTAAAGCTAATCAAAATGATTTTGAAATGTAACAATCATACTTTTTTACAAAATTGCCATTTTTACTGTGGAATTAGGAACAGAAAATTCTCATCCAGAACTTATAAAACCATTTACAATAATGACATTTACCTAAACCACTATTCTGTATGCTAGTACTTCTGGAGAGGTGTTTATTGTTCACAGCCAAAATCTTCTTCTCAGAATTGACTTTACTGTTATGAAAGACAAATAGGTCTCCTTGGTAACAGAAAATGGAGTATAGAAATACCTACACTGGAGTGCTATCAGCCAAACTCTTTTTAGTAAGTTTTCTCAAAATTTTCTGTTTTCTATTAGCCCTGAAAACAGGGACAGAACAATTGGAAAGAGAGCATTGGTTTAGAGATATTACAGTCATGCTTTTCTGCAAAATGACAAAATTAATCTTCCTCTGAATTTGCCATATAATAAAGAAAAATACCAATATAACTTTGTTTAAAAGACACTATTTGTCACTACATTTTTTTAAATGGTTAAATGTACTTCCCCAAACCACTGACTATCAGATACTCCTTTGCTTGGGATTATGTTTCTATTTGTTACAGCATCTAGCCATTATATAAAAGTTCTAATACCCCCTGAGCTTTCTCCTCAATATCTCACCCTTCTAAGTTTTCAGAGAAAAGACAAAATCAAATCTTCTAGTAGAAACTACTTGCTTCATTATTTCTTCTTTACTGTCATTCCTCCTCCTTATATCTATGCATCCTGAATTGTTGTCCCAAATTTGTTGCTAGAATATTGCAAATTGTTTTTATATAAAAAGAAGAATTTCTAGTTGTTTCTACCTTCATTAAAATTGAGATCATGTGGCAATTTAAATGAAGGACAAATGAGCCCTGGGTTCTGAACTTGGAATGGATTCAGCATTATAGAATCCATTAAACATGGCTTAAATGAAAATGAAGAAAAGCAAGATGGGTCTGGTAAGGAAGCTTTTGTGTTCAAATTATGAATCTATTTGAAAATATGTGTATTCAATGATATTGCCATTAGGTGGTATTTTTTCTTATAAATTTGGAAGTTCACTAATCCTAACAATGTACAAGTTGGAAGAAGAAAAAAAGATCAGAATATGCTGACTTTGCATCCTAGGGAGAGGATGGCAATAATATATATTCAAGAGTCATTCAAAAAATAATTTCAAATGTGATTTTGAACTAATAATAATCAATGTGGCATAGCAGGAAAAAATAATCCCAATGTGCTATATTGCCCAAATAAGCATAATTCTGCCATGTTCTGAGCAGAGAAAAAACATCCCCTTACTCATTTTACTTACTTTTTTAGCCTGGTATTTTCAAGAAAAGATTCCACTTCTGATGGCTTGAGGCCTGGCATATTTTCGAACTAAAATGTCTTCTTGTAACAACTACTGAAATCCCTGGCTAATGTGTTGGTGTTGGAACCATCTACACTTTTGAGACCCTTACTATGCCATCTTTCCTTTTTAACAGTGTTTTCTTTTCCTCACTGCACAACCAGGCTCGGCTTCCCTCGTGCTCATCTACCTATAGTGTTTCTGAGGTATATACTGCACGTGTTTTATTACACAATCAACAACATGCTCGCCCTCACCGTTTTGGTTTTTGTTTTTGTTTTTTTTAATTTTATTTTCCTTTTGCCTTAATTTATTTTGCCTTGCACTTTGCACAACCTGCCTGGAAAGGGAGGGAGAACTGAAAAAGAGTTATCTCTTTGGGTGAGGGAAATGGGGGGCAGGATGGCATATAGGATGGTCTCCTCTAATATATTGCTTCAGGGTCCAGTTTGACATTTGGGGGCCATTATTTTATCACTTTAGGATTGCTAAAATTCAAATATATACCTATACTATTACTGGTAAACCTCTGCCAAAGTTGCTTTAAATTAAATCATTTATTACTAGGAGAGGCAGTGTGGAGGGAGCAGTGGAAAGAGAGCCAGATCTAGAGTCAAAAGACTGTTCAAATCCTAGTTCTGCCTCCTCTTACTCTCAGTGTGATCTGCAACGTCACTTTAACTTCCTGAGCCTTAGTTGTCCTATTTGTAAAATGAGAGGAGTGGACAAAACAGCCTCTCAGTCCTCTTCTGGTTCTAAATCTGTGATGTTGTGGCAGAAATTCCAGTTTGTAGACTTGTCTCTCCCCTCACAGCTGAAACATAACACTCTAAAACTCATTGTCTTTTTCAAGAGAGAATAATAAAGATTTGCTGATTTTTTTTCACAGCAAAACCAATTCAGTTATTCAACAAAGCCATTTTTTCAGGCCATTTCTTTTGCCAAGATTCTCACAATTAAGAAAGGTCTACAACTCAAGAGATTCTGGCTCTTTTAATAAAATACTTGAGATTAAGATTTGAGCTCTTTGCCCTTTCAGGAAAAAATATCTCATTCCTGTTGTGTTCAATAATATAAATAAGTTTTCTTCTTCCTCTAAAAGGATTAATTGAAATCTCATCATCAGACTTTCAATAACCTTTTGATCCCACTTTTCAAAGCAAAAACATTGTTAAGTAGTAAAAAAAATAAGAACATATTTAGTTCAAAATGTGATTGAAAAAGTTACTTTTAATATGAGTCTGGGAATTTCAAATATTAGCTTCTGATTCTACAGACATAAGACATTTTTACTTATATTAACTCTTTGTACTACCTCAAGCAGGTCAACATATGAGATCCACTCAGCTCTTACTATACAAATATTATCACAGACTACTTATAAAACACACACACACACACACACACAGTGTAGTTCTATCAGATTGCAGATAAAATTTTCAGAACCAGCATGTAGAATATCATCTTTTGACTTATAAATTAAAGAAACCAGCTCTGAAAGCAATTAAGAAAGAATGAACCTATGTTATTATTATTGAGTCATCTTTTAACTTGCAAATTAAAGGAGCCAGATCAGAAAATAATTAGAAGAGTCTAAAACTAGAGTCTTTCGCTGTGATATTTATTGAATCATTTCTAATTATCGTCATTTTTTTATTTGCAAGCTATAGCTTTCTTAGATTTTTTTCTTACAATTGGTTTTGAGGAGAATTAATCATTATTGAACCTAATCTTTGTAGAAAAAAGGAAAATCATGTGAGGAAAAAGAATAAATAATGACTTCAGTCAAGAACCTTGATAGAGAAATTTGATACTATCTTATCACTACATTTTTCATAGGATACTTCATTTCATAATTTGTCCTTTATGTAAGTTCTCAGTGTAAAAAATAAATAACTTTTTTCACCCTGTCACCTCATCCCAGCAATTAACTATTTCTTAATGTAAGAGGTACAGCAGTGGAACCATCTCCAATAATCCATAGCAACGTAATGTGGAACTGATCTCTGGGGCATTATTGTTTGACAAGCCATTTGTTCCAAGACACTCCATACATAAGTACATTATAATGGTCTCTGATTTGAATTTATCTCATGTAGTTTTATTTTATGATAAGATTTGGACTTTCCTGATTTGTCATGAAACAGTTTTTCTGTCATCTATGGTTAGTTCTTTTTTCCTATTAAAATCCATGAAACTATAAAATGTAGATTTAATAGAGGGCGTTTATATTTAATTGTTATATTTTCATAACTAGGAACCTGAATATTCAGTTCAGATATTTCCAGAGTCTAATATTCATTGTACAAAAGCAAGAATAGGAATAAAAACCTTACAAATTTCTTTCATCAGTTTGCACAAAATGTCTTAAACCTAAATCTAAGCCTAAAACCAACATAAAATATCTAAATTCAACCCAAACTTTCATTTTCTGCAAGTCATATATTCAGTGATGAAAAATAGCATAGTTTTTGGTCTCACTGAACTTACATTCTATTAAAAGAATAATGTGTGTGTGTGTGTGTGTGTGTGTGTGTGTGTATCCAAATAATTATAATGTATGTTGCAATGTGTCAGGGTGCATAGGAGAGGAATGAGAGATTGGAAAAAGGAAGGAAACTATTAAGAAAGGAAGTAGCTATCAGGAAAGGTTTCTTGAAGGAAATAGTATCTGAACTGGATCCTTCAAAGTCAAAAGTATAAATTTAGAGAGAATCTGTCCCAATTTAGCCTCTTCAAAAATACAGAATCATTTTTTTTTATGTCAGATGAACTTGTATCTTATGAAAAAGTCTGTTAAGTGTTTACTATGGGCAAATTTTGCACTAAATGCTGAAGATATAGATATAGAAGATTCCCTGAAGTAGTTAACATGCTAAAAAAGAAAAGATCACACTTTTGACCCTAGATGCTATGGTTTGGAAAGTCACAGAGATAGTGAATAAAGCCATAGGGGAATGACTGGACCCTGCCTTTTCCAGTTTCAGTAGCACTGTTGATTCAAATACGGTTTTGGAATTGGTAAGAGTTAAGAAGAGTCTAGTACCACGGCAAATAACAAGTAGATAGAAAGTATGACTAGAATCAACCTAGAAAGGTTAGGATATGAAAAACACTTAATTGATTAGTGCAGGACTCTGGATGGAAGCCAATGGAGCTAAAAGTGTAAAGTCCTTCAGGACATGTTCTCTGGTTTGGAGAGTATAGAATATAGATAATAAAAAGAAGATAGGTTATAGTTCATTTTACCTAGAAAGCAAAATGTTAGAAGGGAATTAATTTGGGGGGGAAAAAAAAAAGATGGAAAAGAGCCAAATTATGTAGAGCAGAAACCGAAACTGCGGGTGGGATTGAAGTTGCAAGAGTCAATGGAAATGATTATTGGAAGAAGACCTCAAAACATTAGAGAAGAAAGGGAATAAGGACAAAGATGGAGGCCTTTTTGACACTAGAGGAATAAGGAATGGGTTCTATGAGTGTGCATACAGAGAATTAAAAGAATGGAGAAGAGTAATTGAAAAAATTCATATGGAAATGAACACTTGAGAGGAAAAAAAATCAATTTGGGGACTGAAGTAATGAGTCAGAGATGAATAAAAAGATTGCCACAAATTAAAAAGGATTTAATGAGAGTGGTTTGTAGTGGATTCAGCCAGTCTTGATGATTTTCTCCAATTTCTCTCAGCAATTGAAAAGTAGTAAAGCAACTGACATACCCCTCCTTCCCTATAAGATTTATTGAGCACTTACTATATTTCATAAAGCCAGATAATGCATACACAGTAATTTATAAGGGAAAAGGAGAACAGTAACAACTGAGGAGATATGTATAAATATTATAGGTCACTTGAATTTTGAAGGAAATTAGTATTACTAGTAGACAGAAATGAGAAAACAGGCCATCAACAAACATTTTTTAAGCAGCACTATGCTAAGTTATGGGAATACAAAAAAGAAGCCCTTGCCCTCGAGTCCTTCATTCTAAAGAGGAAAACAACTCTGCAAAAAAAAAAAGTTATGTACTTACAAGATATATACAGGGTAGGTGGAACATAATCTCAAAGGGAAGTGGAGGGGACAGGGAAAGCCTACTCCCGAAGTTGGGATTTGGCTGAGTTTTAAAGGAGTCTTAAAGGCAGAGATGAGAAAAGAAAGCATCACAGTCATCCGGGCAACCAGTAAAAAGACACAAGAATTGAGATACAACTATTGTATGCAGGAAACAAGAAGGCCACTGTTGATGGATACAAATGATAGATACAAATACATGGAGAGGAACAAGAAAAGGAGATAAAAAAGAATACTAAACAAAAGGATTTCTGTATTTGATCCTGGAATAATAGGGATTGTGTTGGGAATTCTTCTACTCATATATCATGAGATACTCCCAAAGAATAGTGCTTTCAGCATTGATCTGAAGGCCAATAAATTAAGGGACAAAGCTAGAAGATAAAAAGTTTAATTAGTATCAGTTGATGAGTAGTTGCCAAATAGTCATGGGCCCAAACAAAGGGAGGTACATACATAAATAGGTTTTTATAAAATCTGACATTATGTGGCAAAAAGAAAAGTTCAGTTAACCTATTGGGATGTTGAGTAATAAAAACAGGATGGCAGACAGTTTGGTGGAGAATGTGTTAACTTTGAAGTCTTATGAGTTATTCAAAACCAGACTTGTTCCAAGTGAATCCATGTTTTCCTCTATAATTAATCTTATCAGAGGGTTCTGTTTGGACAATAAAACTCTAAGGTTGTAGAGACCTCTCTTCAAGGCACGATTAGTCATGCTTATTTTTTCTTTTTCCACTTAAGGGTCTCTATTTACATGTATACCCTAACTCTCTTTCTTTAACTTGTAAGATTAATTTTTTCTGGGGATTGTCTACTTCCTCTGCTATTATATTTTAGGCTTGCACATTATGTTCAGGGAGTAACAGGAAAACCAGTTAATTTGGAACAGAATACATGAAGGAATATAATGTGCTGTTCAACTCAATAGTTGGCTGTTACAATCATAATAAGTTCTTTATGGGGTTTGTCTTAAATATGATATTAAGTTTATTAAACCTATAGTAAAAAGCCTTCCCATGATATAGAAGGAGACTGAAGGGACTCAACCTATCATTTCATTATGATAATTTCTTAGATGAGGAACTCCCTCTACTAATACTGTAACTTTTTATCTATCATTCACTTGTTTAGGCATGTGTTCTAACTCGTGAAACAATTTAAAAAGCAATTTGTAATTTTTAAAAATGAAGAAAGGCATCTCCTAACACAGTTTCTTATTGTCATTATTTTATAAAGATTATATCAGTGGGTACATGTAGCTATACTTCATCATATTGGCCCCTTGATTTTGGCTTAGCCCTTAAGAATCATCTTCATATTGGGGGCTCAAAAACTGACTCTCCATCTTATATCAATATTCAGTCATATAGTGTTCATTCTTAAAAGATAATTTAGCATTGCTTTAGAACTTCCTTTGTTCAAGCCAAACCAGATTTACCCAAATCCCCTGTGCATTGGTAATTTTGTTTAAAATTACAAAACTAAATGTGTCATGCCATAAGAAAAGTACTATTGGAGTCCAGAGGACAGAAAGATTTCTTTTGGCAGGAATATCAGGGAAGGCAAAGATGGGAAGATAAGATAATCCACTGAGAAGTAACTCTAGTGAACGATAGTTCACTAGTTGAAGTGTGTAATACAGCAAAGAATGTATAGGATTTGGAGTCAGAGGCCCTGTGTTAGGAATCCCAGTTTTGCCACTTACTGTCCTGATGACTTTGGGCAAATCACTTAACCCTCCAGCCCTCAGTTTCCTCCTCTGTAAAATAAAAATGAGACTTATAGCACTTCCATCTCAGAGCTATTATATTAAATGAAATAATGTACATAAAATACTTTGAAAATCTTAAAATACTAGGTAAAAGATCCTGTTATTTTGAATTTCTTGTACAGTTCTCTATGGTGTTGTTAATTCTTATCAGTTATGTCTGACTCTTCAGATATAATTTGGGGTTTTCTTGGCAAAGCTACTGGAGTGGTTTGCCATTTCTTTCTCCAGCTCATTTTTATATTTGGGGAATTAAGATAAATAGGATTGTGACTTACCCAGGGTCACATAGCTAGTAGATGTGTAAGGCCACATTTGAACCCAGGTCCTCCTGACCCCAAGCCCAGCACACTCTCTACTATACCACCTAGCTGTCCCACAATTTGATATACATAAAAAACAATAAATATTTGGTGATTGATTGTTTTGGTTAGAATTCATACCTGAGAAGTGCAGAGATTTGTCAGATTTCCTGAAGGATTAGTTTTAGGGCTAGATCAGTAGTATTGATACCCTAATCCTAAACACTGTATACATATGTTATCCTTACAATTAACTTCCATGCTATATGACCCCTTCATAAAACATTTTTTAGTTTAATTTCAATTGGGGGTAAAGCCAATTTCAAATACTTGTTGATACTGATATCTCAGTAGATCTTAATGGATGTGGGAAGAGAATGCAAGTTGTTGAGTATTCTCCCTCACGTCTCTTCTGTGGCTCAAATTCACAACATTTTTTTAAACTCCACAGTTCTGTTTTTCATGTCCCCATGAAAACCTCTGGTTCTCTTTCAAAGGGATTGATTGCCAATTTGAGAAAAACTGAGTTTATATATCTGGAAATTTTGTTCAGAGTAAATCCATAGGAATTAACACAGAGAAAAGATAATAACTGATGTGAGTTAGGAAATCAACTCCTAGTTCCAGATGATGTGTTTGTGGTTCAGTAACAAATATTGAGATTGATATAGGCACCAAATGTTACATTCTCAGTCATATGAAGAATTCACAATGGCCATTCTCTTTGGCAGAAGGTAGGTTTATTTAAGAGAAGAGGTTATAGACAAAATGAAGCAGCACAATAGACACCAGGAATGGTAAATATGAAATAAAGTTGGGAGAGCATATAACAACTAAAAATGGAAAAGACAAGTTCCCTAATAGAATTTACAATTAACCAGGAAAAAGGAAACATTCCATGAGATTGAAGTACGCTCTTACTTGACAGACTAAAATCTAAAAAAAAATTAGCATCCTAAAAGAATTACCTATAAAGAGGAGAAAGAGAGGAAAGACACCATAACGCATAGTGAGGGGATGAGAGGAGAGACACCACATGGCATCAAGGTGAGGGAGGGCAAAGACACCACAAGGCAGAGTGCCATGCTGGATTATAATCCCAAAAGGGATTCAGCAAAGATGGCGTGGCTATAAAAAGACTTATAGAGGAAATTTAACCCCACGGGTTTGACACAAGTTGGATTTCTCAGTGAACATAGATAGCAAGGCAAGGCGAGGCTTCCCAAAACCTCCCAGAAGATGGGACTTTAAGATTGAACTGGTCCCCAGCAGTGCTCTTCTCTGCTTGCCTCAGGGAGTAATGTGGTCAGTACTTCAAGCTTTCTCTGTCAACCCCACCTAGTTACTTAAGACCTCATCAGTAATTATGAAGTAGAGTAAGTTGAGGATTATTAATAAATCGCTAGAAAATAATTCCTTGATGAACCCTGTCTGAAATGGAAACTAAAATCTGATATGATAAGCAAATAGAACATTTGTCTCTGATTAAAGCTGTAGGATCTATTACCCAGATACAAAAGGGAAACAACTGGTCAGTAATTTAAGCAAAAAAGAAAGGTTGATGTATCAATTTCCTTTGACCTTTTTTTTTAATCAATATGTTTTACAGAATGAAAATTAATCTTCTTTATCAAAGAGATTTTTTTACTCTTTTTGGACTGAGGCCCAGAATTCTTTTTTCCTATGCCCTTATGCTCCACAGGCCAGCATTTTCTCTCCATTATTCTCCTTCTTTCTTAATTAACCCAATTGCCTCTCCTGTCTAGTGAGACAGTGCCAACACACAACCTTCACAGCTTCCAGTAAATTACAGAAGTTTAATGAATACTAAGTAGCTCATGATCATACCTTATACCGGAAACCTTAGATTTAATGCTACACGTCTCTTCCCCTTAGATTTGTAGGCATTTTTGAGTTATCACTAATTCTTTTGGAACTCTTAAATACATAGATATATATCTTCCTGACTACTAGCAATGTAAATTTTCTCAACATATATTTTTCTTCTGCTCATAGGCATATTTATTTGTGTACAGTGGAGTTTATAGACTGGTCTACAGCAAATAAAACTCAGTTTTCTGGGGTTATCATTTCTATACCTTTAAAAAGCATTTCTATTCCATAAATAATGTCTCTTTATTTGTTTTGTATAAGAATTCAGTCCTTTTGTGGACCATTTTATGTTTCCAAACTGCATTTTTCTTTGCAGAATCAGTCATAAATTTCTCTTTAGTCTCTGAATAGAATCTCTTACCAGCCATGTGAGTTTGGGGAGTTGTGCTTTAAAATATTAAAAAATTTGAAGTATTTAAAATTTCCTTTCTATCATTTTTCTAAAAGAGTAAATTTGACAAGGTTCTTAACATATTCTATAACTATTGTATAGTTTATTATTACTATGAATATACTATTTTGTAGTATATTATATAACTATAATAACTTTCATAAATGATTACGTTTGAATTTCCACAGAGCTTTTAAAAAATTGCATTTATTCCATTGATTCCTTGACTTTTCTAGACATCTTTAGGGTTTTATTTTATTTTGTTTTTCACTACTGTTATGGATAGAATCAGATTAATCTTTGACTAAGTCCTTTACACATTTTGTTTGTTCTTTGTAGAATGTAGTGAGATATTTTATTTGCCTAGTGATTAGCCTTAGGGAAGGAGTCTGAAATCTTGGGTATTTATCTGTAGTTTCACAATCAACTTGTTCTTACCTAAGGAATCACTACTATATTCTTTTTTTTTTTTTTTACACCCTAAGTCTGCCACATCATCACTTTAAGGAATGTGGAACAATAAAAATTTTTGAGTATTTTAAAAATAAGGTTGTTATTTTTGCTCCTTTTTTTTTTTTTCATTCTATGTGTCTAGTCTTTCTTCCTTTTGCTCTCTGGCTTCTGCTTTTCATGTTATTCTTTTGGCTTAGAAAATACTTTAAAGTCTTTGAGCCAGAAGGCTCTGTTGTCTAATCTGTTAAGCAAGTCTATTGATTTAATCCTCCTTACACTTTTTTAGATATGACCTTTGTTATCTAGAATTGTTCTATTATAATACTATAGCAATTTTACACTTTCCATGAAGTGTACAACAAAAGTTCATTTGTCATTTGGTTGTTTAGATTATAAAATACATCAAAGTATTCAGGTATTGAGTTCCAGTTTGCTGCTTACAATATCCTACTTTTTTATTTTTGAATAGGCTGGAATATGTTCTATTCAATGGTGATATTGCTGAGATGCTTGCTGGAACAATATACATGGAGCAACTCTATTCACCTTCCTATCAACCAAACCTTGAGTTTAATCTGATATATACCTCATATGGATAATTCTTGTCTCTCAGTCTGCCAAGTTCTAGATCTTTCATGGGCTTTTAATGGTATTTTTCTCAAGTATCCCATAAAGTGACTACCAATCAATAGTTACCTGAGATCCACTATCTAGCAAGGCAAGACATTCCATCAACAATATCTCTTCTACATGAGATCCTAGGAGTCTCGTTAGGATGGACCCATAAACAACTAACAAAGATGAGCATAATGTCTTTGAAATCTTAAGTGGACCTTTTTCCATGGTCCTTTTACTATTTCCTAAAGCCTATTCTTTGGAAATCAACTTTTAGCCAATAAACTCTGATTTCTTCTCTTGAATGCATGCTATCAGTTAGCCAATTATGTCTGTGCCCAGACATAATTGTTGCAAAAGATAGTTTTGATTCTTAGACTGCAATCTGCTGGGGTGTTCTTACCTGTTGTGATCTTTGTTTTCTTGATGCTTTTCCTATCCAAACGTAATGTTCCATGTTGTTTATTGTTCCATGTCTCAGCATTTTTTCTTTAGGCTCTTGCCTTTAAGTCTAGATAACCAGTGGAGTTCTCTTGCTTAGCTTCTGTAGCCCATGCACAATGAAATGGCTTAGAGTTAGTTCAAGTTAAATCTTTCTGATTTTGCATACCTACTCTAGTACCCCAAAATTTTTCATCTTTTAAGCCAGAATTAAATATGTGACTTGTGGGCCTCATGTAGTCCACAAACTTTGTGTGGCCCAAAGCAGATTAAAATATAATTGGAAAATATTTAACAAATTACAAATATATTTGACAATACAATGTGTATTTAATAAATAACAAAATTAATTAAAATAATAAACATAATGTTATAGATTAAAATAAAGGTAATATGCAGCTTGCATTTATCCTTATGTATGAATTAGTGACTTTTTGTTTCTATTTGACTTTGATATCACTGATTTAAGCAAATTTTCAGAATTCAGTTATTGTCTCTCTCTGGTCATTAGATGTTCTTAGAGGTATTTGTACCTTCACAGATCTTTAGACCATTCCCTTTGTTTGCATCATTCCTCTTCTGCACATCCTGTCCACTATTCTGCATTCAATTTCTGAACAAATAAAAAAGTATGGCTTTTGATATTTTCTACCAAATTTTTCATTTAATTCGTATGGGCAATCTAAACTTCTGCTGAGTCTTTCCCAGAGGCATAGGACTCCCTTACTGAGAAGATTTGTAACTTGGCCTTAAACGTGTTCATTTCCTATAATGTGCTATCTAAAGATGAAGCTCCCCTTCCCTATTTAAGCAAGCTTCACAATTTATTGGGTCTCCACTTTTAAAAAATAAGCTTTTTTTCTTGAGAGAGATCTAGTGATCAATTTCTAGGTACTATTTCTTAGAATTACTAGATCAAGAATTGTTTAATTTCTGGCAATTAAAAAACAACTGTGTTTCATAGTTTAAATTTCTTATTGATCACTATGTCTAAATCTTTTATGGTTTTCTCAACATTTTTACAGTGTCCATATTATTACACATAGTCTATTCTAAGTATTTAAAAAGGTTCCTTTTATTTCCATATTACTTCATATCACATTTTTTGAGTATTAACTCCCATTTTATTCAAATTTCAGTTTAATTTGTTTTTAGCAAAATAAAAATACTGAAGCAAATAGCACACATAAAGCACAATATAGTAATAGTCGTAAATAAATATTCAAATGCTATCAACAACATATACATATATATATAATACACTGTAAAACAATATATATGGAAACATGCAATGCAAATAACAGTAATTCAATAGATTATACTAATAATTAGCATATTCAAGACAAACTATATCAATGACTTTAGTGTCTCATTTAGATAAGCAACAATATCTTCAATAGCATATAATTTTAAATAGTGTAAATGGCCAGTAATGCAATACTATTGTATATAATAGGCATAATAACATTGATAATCATTAATAATTAACAGCACTTACAAATATGTCATTTGTGCTCCAATGCAGTATAATGAATTGATTTTGAAAGAAGAAAACCTCAAAAGGGGAAGATGTTTAAATATAAAATAAAGAAGAAAAATTTATAAATATCTGAACTGGAAAGAAACAATGATGTTTCAAAATCAGAATCAGGAAGAAAGGGGAAAAATTTTCGGGGAAAAAAATTAATAAAATAAAATTAGCCTATATGGGAATAATATTCTCTGACTTTAAAAAGTCGCAAACATCCAAAAACATTTTTTCCAGAATGAGCATCCTAATATGTGATGAGAGAAAGATTCTTACATACACACCCGCACACACATATATACACACACACATTGAAAAAGCCATATAGACACATGCCACTCTGTGGCAAGCAATCCAGTTGTTGGACTTAAAACAATCAAAACATGGTGAGGAGCTAGATGGTACAAAGGATAGAGCACCAGCCCTGAAGTCAGGAGGACCGGAGTTTAAATCTGGTCTCAGACACTTAACACTTCCTAGCTGTGTGACCCTGGGCAAGTCACTTAACTACAACTGCCTCAGTAAAACAAAACAAAACAAAACAAAACCAAAAAAATCAAAATACTCTAGATAAACATCCACAGTGAATATTCAAGAGCTCACATCAACAGAATCTGATCATGTGGACTTAGCCCAAGAAAGTCATTAACTCTCTTAAGTTTGTTTTCTCTCTTTGAAGTTTCTCCAGGAAAATTTAATCTGCTCATTTTCTAAGTTTTCTGAAATGTAAAATAAAAGGAGTCCTAGAGTGCCTATGTCTCTCACAAGTACTCAAAGTATAATATGCATATTGGGTACAGAATACTCTTTATTTTATATATAGATACAAAAGATTCAGACACAGAAAACATATAAATTATTAAATTATTCCCATCAATTCTCCCTGGATATAAACTGAATATGGAACTACCATCAAGACAGCCCTTTGGAATTCTTATGAATTCCTCTTTCCCAGAGAGTCATATTATATAGTCCCATTTTTGCCACAATTCAAGCCAAACTGAGACATATGTAGACCTAGAAGGTAAACATATTTTTTTTTTTTTAAATTTAATAGCCTTTTATTTACAGGATATATACATGGGTAACTTTACAGCATTAACAATTGCCAAACCTCTTGTTCCAATTTTTCACCTCTTACCCCCCCCCCCTCCCTAAATGTCAGGATGACCAGTAGATGTTAAAATATATTAAAATATAACTTAGATACACAATAAGTATACATGACCAAAACATTATTTTGCTGTACAAAAAGAATCAGACTCTGAATTATTGTACAATTAGCTTGTGAAGGAAATCAAAAATGCAGGTGTGCATAAATATAGGGATTGGGAATTCAATGTAATGGTTTTTAGTCATCTCCCAGAGTTCTTTTTCTGGGTATAGCTAGTTCAGTTCATTACTGCTCCATTAGAAATGATTTGGTTGATCTCGTTGCTGAGGATGGCCTGATCCATCAGAACTGGTCATCATCTAGTATTGTTGTAGAAGTATATAATGATCTCCTGGTCCTGCTCATTTCACTCAGCATCAGTTCGTGTAAGTCTCTCCAGGCCTTTCTGAAATCATCCTGTTGGTCATTTCTTACAGAACAGTAATATTCCATAATTTTCATATACCACAATTTATTCAGCCATTCTCCAACTGATGGACATCCATTCAGTTTCCAGTTTCTAGCCACTACAAAAAGGGCTGCCACAAACATTCGTGCACATACAGGTCCCTTTCGAAGGTAAACATATTTTAGGAGCTTGTGAGTAAGCAACTCCTTCCCTTAGGAACTGTACTTTCCAAATTAAGTCACTGGCTTTGCTCTCCTAGAAGGATATCATACAGGAAATTTATAGGTAATCCTCTTCTTTCTCCAAGGAATATTCTGCTTCAGGAAATCTCCCTTTCTCTCCCTCCTTCCTTCCCCCATCCCTCCAGGTCCAAACCTTAGAATTCTAAATCTGGAACTGCCCATGATAAGCTGCCAATGACTTACACTAACTAGAAGGTAGATTTCAACATCATGAATGATTTTTTTTTAAATCAACAAAAAATCCTGGTATGCTTATCGGAATATAGTTATACCTCTTTACTACTCAAGAGTTTGGAGTTCATAAAAATTGTCCATGAACAACTGTCTCAGACTGAGTTAGCATACATACCTGTCTCAGCCTGTGTATCTATAGGCAATCTATTATTGTTCTGGTGGTTATTATTTGTTGAGCTAGGAAATTCCCTCTCTGATATTTTTCAGTCTACTTCTGCTATCTATGTGCTTCTGCCACAAATTGCTATCAGCTGCTCTTGGTAGGGAAAAGTTTCCCATGCCTCCTCCTAAACACAAGTCTGCTCTGTTGTAACCCTGTTTTCTGGCTTCTTAAACACAGAAAGAAAAAAGAAGAGTTGATATTATAGCTTGCTTTTGGAGACTGAGAGTCTTTTAGAGAATTGGTTTAGAGACCGGGAGCAAGATTGAATCCTCTTCAAGTCATATTCAGTCAGATATGTTGGAGACAGCCTCAGTCATAAGAATTGTTTGTATCCTCCAAGAAGAGTACCAGTAGACATGACACCAAAAGAAGTATTCCTAAGATTCCTTCAAATAAAGGGCTATGATCTATAAACTCATAAGGCAGACAGTAGAAATTACTAAAATTTTTCTTTTTTTTATTTTAAATTTAAACAATTTCCCCCTTTGAGGTTTTCCTCTTTATAATCAATTCATTATACTGCATTGGAACATAAATGACTTGTGTTTGTAAATGCTGTTAATTATTAATGATTACTAAATACTTCCATGATTAATCTACTTTATATTCACCCTTCCCTTTTTATAGGTAGAATTTAAAGGAAGATTGATATGGGGAAGTAAAAATCAAGCTCTTAAGCTATTAAGGTGCTAAAAAGTTATCTTGAAATCTTCAAAAGACGGTGAAATATAGGATTATATGGTCATATTTTTAGGACTTGGAAACAATTTATTTCAGTCCTCTCACTTTACAGTTTTGGAAAATGAGAGAGATTAAATAACTTGCCCAGAATCCTATCTATAGTAATCAGCATAGCCAGGATTCAAACTTAGGTCCTCTAAGTCTTCATTCTGCATTTTTCTGTAATGATTATTAAGTCAGTTTCAGCTATGTTTGCCAGACAGAGCAATAAATGGTGGTAGCTTTAGTGCAGTATAGCATTAAAAAAACACTGACCAGCAAATATTCAGTCAACAAATATTCAGTGACTACAGGATAGATAACATTATATTAGACAGAAAGCCTAGAAGAAACTAGACATAAGTTGAGCTCTTATGGATCTTATAGGTTATTAAATGAGATAAGATACGAAAATAATCTTGTTCTGGCAATGCGTTGAAGATCTTGGAAAAGATGCTTCAGAATCTTTTGGGGAAGGGAGGTTGTTGTTATAAAGGACTTGCCCTATAGTCTCTGTTAGTGTCTTTTTTTGGAAATCTAGAATAATAGCCTTAACCTTGTCAACATTCCTTTAATAACCTTTATCAACCAGGGTAGTTGTAACTCCCACTGTTGTGATACAAAATCTCCAAACATTCATGCAATGGTATGGAAAGGATTTCTTCCTAGGACATACACAGAACCTTTGGTTATATTATATGTCTATGTGTACATACGATTATTGTCTTAGAAAACTGTTGTGATCAAGTTGGTATTTTTTTTTTCATCTCACTTAGTAATTCAGATAGTGGTTTTAAAATGCTTTTCATGGGTTACTACATTTGAATTTCAATAGAATTGTATAAGATATAAAGTCTTAACTCCTATTTTGGTGCTTCTAAGAGTCAGTGCTTGACAAGATCATTTCTTCCAATAATGCAGCTCCCTACTGTCTATACCTTAGTAGACCAATTTTTTGTGTCTCAGAAATTCATCAGATGGTCAACTCTCTAGTGATGAGTGCAGATATCATTACCCTCATCTTACAGATATGGAAACTAAGCTTAGAAAGATTCAATGAGTCATCCATATTCATATAGCTAGTAATAATAATTGATCAAAAGATCATAGTTATAGAGCTAGAAGGAACTTCAAAGATCATCTAGTCCAACCCAATCATACTTATATAACAATGTCTCATTTGTATAAAGCAAGCAACCATCAACCTTACTTAAGTGTTTACTATGTGTCAAGCACTGTTTTGCTCATTGGGAGTATAAAGAAAAAGCAAAAATTATTCCTTACCTCAATAAACTAAAGGGAGCAATAACATGAATTTGTGTCAGTACAGACAAGATTCAAAATAGATGAAAGATAAACAGAGGAGGTAAGGCACTGGCAGCTGAAGGTCTGCAGAATATGGGGTTTGAATTCAGGCTTAAAAAAAAACAGTCAAAAGTGAGGTAGGAGAGCATTCTAAGCATAATGAATAATCAGTACAAAGAAAGGAGATGACTGTGTATAACACATAACAAAGGGGCCAGAATGGCTCAACTATAGAATAAATGGAGGAGATTTAGGCATGCATAAGAATACTGGAAAGATAAGAAGGAAATAAGTTTTGAAAATATATACAAAGGGAGACACTGAGGTTTGTTGAGGTGAAAGAACTAAGTTTATACTTTTAAGAAAATATTTTGCCATCTGTATGGATGATGCTTTGAAATGGAAAGAAAACTAAAGAAGATCCTGTAGTAATCCAGGAAAAAGGTACCTGAGCTAGGATAGTGACTTTGTGATTGTAGAGAAGGGAATGCTTTTGAGAAATGTTGTCAAAGTAGAAAAACAAGATTTAGCAATGGGTCAGATGTGTGTTGAGTGATATTCAGAAGAGATAGGTTTGGGAGGAAAAAAAAATGTGTTCTATTTTGAACATGTTGTGTTTGAGATACTTATAAAACATCTAATTCAAAATGTCCAAAATGTCTGGTCTTTTGATAAGACTAGAACTAGATATTTGGATCTAAGGATCATCAGCATCGAGATAGCTGTGAACTCCTGGGGATTAATGAGTATACTGAAAAAATGTAGAGAAAATATTCTAAGAGAGAGTATTTGGATAAACTGTTATTGATGAAGATCCAGCAAAGGAGACTAATTCAAAATTATCTGCATAAATCATTACAGAGTTGTTTGTACTGATTGATAAGAGATTGCTGCTTTAAAAAAATTTTTTTAATCACATTTAATGACTTTGAATAGACTATTCTATAGAATTTATAATTTTAATAATCCTTTGCATCTGTATCATGCTTTGTCTCCAGAGAGCTCCAAAAACTTTAAAATATTAATTTATCACCACTGGCAGCATCTTTGTGATTTTCATTCACTTTTTTAAAAAGAGGCATAGAAAAGTTAAGTACATTGCCTTAGGTTATTCTCTATCAGTAAAATGCCAAGCCAGAAATAGAATTGGAGCATATGTGGTGATTACTTCCTTTATATCCTCTCAGCAGGTTGAAACAAAACTGCTGGTTGTCTACATGTAAATATATATTTTGGACATTGACTGCTGTGCCAAATTACACTTTTTCAGTAGCTAGAATATCTACGCATTTTGGAACTGTTGACCTTATCATAATAGTTTCTCTTAAATGAAATTTGTTGTACATTGAGAGTTGCATTATTTCTTTAAAGGCTTGTTTCATACCTATCACCATTTGCCACTTAACTCAGTGATAAAGAAAGACCACAAGCATATATCATGTGGTCCTGGTAACAGATTTTATCTCATTTACCTGTCCAGTTTGAAAATGCTTTCCTATTACTTATTCTTCGTCATTTTGGTTTTATGAGAAGGTAAGACTAACAGACTTATGATACCAGGAATACATACTCTAGCTGATTCCCTTGTAATGATAAAGATTTGAGAATGGGTTTTATTTAGAAAAACTGTTATCATCTATCACTAGAACAGGCAAGTTATATCAATTAAATGTATAATTTAAAATCTTTCCTATTTCTTGTCCCCCCTTTCAAACGACCTAGTTTCCCATTTCCTTTTTCCTTGTTTTCATTTAAAGAATGGCTTTCTCTTCCCTGAGTTTTCTATACCAGATTTGTAAGAATGTACAACAAAATGGAAAAGGATGAATTCAATATCATATAGATATTTTTAGTTTTGTGCATTATGAGATTAGTAATGGGTATTTTGACTCTCTCCTGGCCTTTCTACAACCATATTTTATTTTTATTGATTAATTCACTTGCTCCTATTTCTGTTTCAAAGCCTGCCCTCACAAAAGAAAATAAAGTTCTGTTTTTAATAAGCTGTCAGTGTCATCCTACAAAAGGAATTGCTTAGAGCCATAATTGACATTTATATATTTTCAAATTTACAAAAACCTTTAGTCCATGTTTCATTTGATTCTCACTCCAATCCTGCGTGGTAAGTGCTATGGGTATCATTATCCCCATTTTGTAGATGATGAAACTGAGGACCCTAGAAGTAAGTGACCTTCTACTAGCCACACAAGCAGTAAGTATCTGAGAAGGTATTTGAATTCAATCAATTGAAGATCAAGTGCAACAACCTTTCCTCCAAACCAGGTTCTTTTCATCTTCACCAAGTATGACCTGGACTTGCTATGTGACCTTAGGAAAGTTCCTTCTCCTCTCTGGGTCTCAATGTCACCATATTTAATAAAGAAGTTATTGTAGGTAACTACCAAAGCGTCTTTGTAAATTACTAAATTCTAAATTCTGTAACCAACATATGAGGCTCATCCCCATCTACCAATGGTACCCCTTCCCTCACCAGAGCTGTTTTAGCCTCCTTTTATCTAATTTTTGTCTAAGTTGTCATGATTTTAACTGTTCTTATTGGGAAAGCATGGCACAAGCTTCTGCATGGCTCTTTGGTATGGCTGGTGTGTGCAACTGAAAGGAAAATTTTTATTGGCAATCTAGCCACTCCAATTTTTTTTTACCATAACTGTAATAATTTTCTATGAACTTCTGGATCCTGTACAGGGCCTGACAAAGGAAGAGAATTCCCCCTAGATAGGGGAACTCTGTTAAAAATGAGAAAACTAAAATGAACTTGCTGCCTATAGCAGTCAGATGCTTCTGAATTTCAGGCAAGCATCTCTCAGTGAGCTTGAGCTAGGGCTTGAGCAATGTATCATTTTATTAGGCCCAGATATGTTTTCTGGTCACAAAGGAATATTTTGATAGACCTGCAAATATCACTTATATGGTTTCTTCTCCCAAAAATGCAGACCCATCCATATGTCTTATCTGAGCAACATGTTTTTGTCCAAATTCTCCTATTAATTTTCCTCAATGAGCCACCTTCTCAATCTCTTAATATTATGAGGATATCACTGAAACACATGTGCTGTCCACCTGTTGTCTCTCATTTACAGTGTGACTATGAAATAGCCTTCTCTCGTTGATATTATCTTTTATGCTGGTTTTCACCTATAACTCATTATTGGAAAAATGTTATAGCCTATTCAACTCATGGCGTAACTCTTCTTTGTGGTACGAATGACTTATAATTTTAATTTTTCAGAGATTCCATGATTCTCAGCCATTTAGCAACACTAACAATAGTTTTTAAAAGGTTGATTCAGATTGAAATTTAGGGTCATTGAAATCACTATGCATTTTCCAGAATGCAACCTTATCTGCTGTCTTCCTTCTTTCAAGTTTTAGGCCTGGATCATTTTCCATCATTATCTAAAATATATATACTCTAATGGGCCAGGTCATAGAGAAAGTAGGAAAAAGAAGATTCACTATATTCAAATTTAAAGAGATGCTATGGGAAATTAGCAATACTAACTGGAAGTAATATCCTCAAATACTTGGCCTGATGTCTGAAATGTAAATAATTAAATCAAATTAAGACTGACTTTAATTGTCCTGCAATTAGATTTCTAAATGCAGATAAATTAATCATCCATCTCAAAAACACCTCAAATATGATTAAATTTGTTTGTCTGTGAAAGAATTTAAAATGTTTTTTAAAAACCTTACTGTCGCCTACTATATTTTAGAAGCTCATCGGTAACCATCATTGACTGATTCAAACATTGAGTCCCTTCATCAGTTTCATTACACATTCTTCTTGCTTATTTGGAAAAGTCAAGTGGATACCAGTGTATGTCTTCTTGATGAAAAGTAGACTTCTTGCTTTCTTTTCAGTTTGTGATTTCATGTTGAAATGAGGAGGGAAAGAAGGGCCCTGAATCTTATAATTTAAGCTCTGAATTCTAAAATGATAATTTTTCCATGAGTCCTTGGGTTTTTAGTACTATATATAGATTTTCCAAGTCGTCATTTCACAGTTAACACCTAGCTAGAATTTTCTCAGGGAATGGTAATAAAACGATAATAAAAGTATACTATCCAGAACTAGGCTACTTTTCTTCCACACTTTATATGTAACTGAATATAACAGAGAACATATTTATTTCCAAAGTCCATAATACAGTGTTTCATCTTCATCTGAGTAGTTTACTTTATTTCATTTCCCCTTTTTCATGCCAAGTATGTCAATAACTTTCCTCAATCAGTAGACCTTATATATGGCCATGCAGCATAGTGTAAATGATGAACTATAAAACATGCATAGAAAGTTGTAATAGTTAAGCATTCACAAGTTGAAAAGCAAGTCAAAAGCATGGGTTATTCATTTTTTTAGTATTTTATGCATTTGCTGAGTTCTAATACATTATAATTCCCCAATAGTAACATCACCAAAAGTTGCCTTCTGCATTTGGGACCCATAACTTAAGACTACCTGCATCATCTTCATTTTTACCAGTACATTCTGTGTCTTGGGACCTCAGTCTGTGAACCTCCAGCCCAAGTCATTTGCATTGCTTGTCTGAGCCACTGCTTTGGTTGGTGCATTTCCTGGTGCAGCTTTCCATCTGCTTGAACATTTTAGTCATACTATACTATCACTTCAAGCAGTATTTAAAAATTACTTTAGTTTCCTTTTAAGTGTCCCTCCCGCAAGGGAAATGTTGTTACTGCTAATCTGATCAGCTCCAGTGTTAGTCAAATTACATACCCTTTTCTTTATACAAATATTTCTTTGTGCCTTTATCCTAAACCTTTGGTCCTTTCCCTTTAGAAATATTAAAAGATGGTTCCATAACTGAATAAATAATGGCATCTTAGATGTTGAGTATGTATAGTAATGGTTGAAAGTAGGAAGTAATTCTCAAAAGCACCCTGTGGTTTTCTATTTATCATCTACATTATCCTCACCCATTTCCTACATCTCTTCCCCGCATTTTTTCTTTCTATAGTTCTTTTTCTGCAAAACCTTTCTTTGCAATCACCCTTCCTCTTTGCCTGTAGTTCCTGGTGCACTTTCTTGTACTCCTCCTATTGATCTGTCTTTGGCTTCCTAAATTCCACTGACCTTGCCCTAGTTTCATCCACTAAGCAACAGCACAAACCCAGCAACTATTTTTTAAAAATTTGACATTCTACAGTAATATGCAAAATAGAGCTAAGTATACTTCGCATATAGTGCTAAAAATATATCTATATACTATATCCTTATCCAGTGCCAGATAGTTCATAAAGGATACCACTGATTCACAAGGACATGGATGATAAATTATGGATGAAACCAGCAAAAACAAATTGAGCACAATTTATTCTAACAGTTGAAATCGCAGCATATAAAATAACTGTCTAAAGGCTTTAAAAGAAAACGTATATATGTGATTATTTAAAATGTGGCTAAGGTTACAGGATTCACCATATGAGCCAGCAAACTTTCTAATATTCTCTGGTCACAGTTTATACCAGCTAATTATTTACAAATATTTGCACTAAGCACAAGAGAAACCAAGCGAGAGATCAATGGAAAATCATCACAACAGCAAAATTTCACTATTTGAACTGGCCATGAGAAAAGATCAATCTGTAACAGTGAAAATTTGAAATTTTAGTCTATTTAAAAATAATTTTGTAGTTCATATTAAAAGTAATATCAATTCAATTAATTATTTTTGAAACGTCTTTTATTTTCAAAGAATTCTATTTAGAAAGGGTAAATAAATTCTGTTTAGAAATTGGTTGTGTTTCCGTAACACAGGAAAAAAATTTTTAAAGGCTGAAGAAGAAGTTTCTGTGAAGTTTGACTAGAACACAGTAGAGCACAGTAATAGGAAATCAGATGGAAGGAGGGAATCTGAGAATGATAAACTGACTGGAGCAGCAGTGGGAATTTCATTAGGGTTCTAAGGCAACAAGACTGAAGTGCATATAAAACAATTATTCATTACTACAGGAGTTCATATCATCTTGCATTCCAAAATGAGGCAATCTAAACCTATGAGATTTTAATGTACTAATGGAAACATTCAAAGTATGTGCTATATTGATAGGATTTGATCAATAGTACTGTCTTTGCATAGGAAGGACAGAAAATTATAAAAACAGAAAAAAGTGAACATAATCTTTATGTACAAACATATATTTTCACTCTGGATAAATTTTGTCATAGAAATGGATTAATGTTTATCCCAGCTAGAGATAGCATAATTAAAAATGGAATGTACCACATTTTAAGATTCTTTTATTCCAATGATTGTGATATGTTTCCTATAAAAGCTTATGTTTACTTTTGTTAAAATTCCAAAGGTTTAGATAGATAGTGGTATTACTTCAATGATTACCTGTGTATGTTTGTGGGAACAGATTTACATTTACAGAAATTCTTTGGTCTTTTATTCATTTAGTGCTTAAAATGTTTCCTTTATTTTTAACTTTGAAAGCTAATAGCAAGAAACAATTGTTTGTAATTTAGTGTTTATTATGAAGATACACTGGTCTTTTGATTCTGTCCCACATGATTATTCAGTAAAGTAGATAAACCATTCAATTATTATGTGAGGGTGTAGTGATTGTAAAATAGTAACAAAAGAATATTTCATCCCCAGAAGAATGGATCAGTATCATTGTAGGATTATAGCAAGTATCTTTAGTTAACCATAATCTAACTAGTTGTAATCATAAAATAAATAAATAATAACACAAAATTTAAAAATTTAAAAATTCTATATTCTTTTATAGTCAAAGATTAAAAAACTACCTACCTGTCTAGAATGCCAGAAAGCTGATTTTTGTGGTCTCTTTCAGCTTAATATGCTTTAGTTCTATAATTATGAAAAAATAGCACATGAAAAGGAAAATTGATGTAAACTCAGACTTCTAGACTATGTCCTTGGACCAATATATATTTAGGTTACACCTATAGAACTAAATAATGAAAACTGATGTCTAATAATGACTCACTCAAAGGTCTTGAATCACAAAATATCCAGTTCTGTTTATCAAACTATACTTCAGTACTTAATAAGTTTGTGAGTTCATTACTGTGGGGTACCCTTTCCATCATCATTATAGATTATGTGACAGTTACTCACCTAATAGGTTGAATAGGTTCTGCCTTGTACATGATCAGGTAAAAGATCCCAGGCTAAAACTGTCCCTCAAACCTTTCTTCCATTAGATTCTGCTGCTTCTCAAATAGCTTTAATATAGGATTGACATTTCATGTGTTTAAAATAATATATCCTTTTATACACTTATGAAAATGGATTCTATTAATAATAAATAAATCCAATATCCTCAAGACTGGAATTTAGAAAAAGTAGTCACCACTGGTTTAATCTAAATTTCATATTTTGTCTTCAACTAAAGACTGGAACTTAGAAAAGGTAGTCACCACTGGTTTAATCTAAATTTCATATTTTGTCTTCAACTAAAGGCTTTCTAAACTAAACATCTATGTGATTTATATTATAAATGAAGAAGAAACTTAGATGCTTTTTAGCATAAACACAACTGAAAAGTTACAGAATCAGGGAGTTGAAAGGGATTTAAAAGATCATATATAGTTTAACTCTGAACACTAATATTACCCACACATGATCATCTAGTCTCAATGCAAAGACCACCAAGGATGGGAAACTCCCTATTATCCAGGGTAATATTTTAAAAACAATTCTAATTGTTAAGATATTTTCCCTTATATTGAAACTAAATCTTCAACTTTTATTCCTTATTCATAGTTCTATCCTTTGTGCCAAAGTCCTCCTGTAAGAATTCAAATTCTTGAAAATAACATCACATTACTACCAAAGCTTCTGTTCTTTGGGCTAAACAAACCAAATTCTCTAACTAACCCTTATATGACTTGGTTTTGAGCACCATCACCATCTTATTATGGTATACAGGGTCACAGAGATAATAAGTGTCTGAGGCTGGATTTGAATTCAGGAAAGTTGAGTCTTCCTGACTTCAAGTCCAGTGCTCTACTCATTATGCTACCTAACTATCCTAATAGAAAAATGTAAAAGTGAAAAGCAAGAGAATAATCTAAGCCTATTATCAGTATCAGAAGTAGAGACTTCTATTAAATCTTTAGAGACTTAAGTAGCAACGTATTAGACACCAACAACTTATTTCACTTTACATTTTAGACAGCTATATGTTGCACATTTTAATAATCTAGTATTTGATATTTATTTAGCCCTGTCCCTAACATGATTAAAGTACTTCATAGATACCTTCTCATTAATCCCCCTTGGTTTATTTATGCAGTAGAAGTTTTCTTTTTAATTTCATAGCATCTTTCACCCCAGAAATTGCTTTCATAGCTTATGAATGCTAATTAATTTTACCACCTCTTGCAAATTTGGGAAATATATGTAGCAATTTTACAAAAAGCAATTGCCTTTGAAGTAAAAAGAAATAGAATAGGGCAGAAATTCCTAGTAGTGTACCTTACATGTAGTAGGGATTCAGTAAGTATTGCTTAAATAAATCAGTTACATAATGGTGGTAGTTTAAGAAGAAAAGTCTAAGAGAATTTTAAATCTAAATAAAAATGCAATATTAAAAAAAGTTTAGAAGCTTAACATATCACTTAAAATATAATAATGTCCACCTCAGAAACTTAGTGACTTTGTGGCCCTGGCAGATAGCTTATTATCTCTTAGCTTCATGTTTTCTCATCTGTAAAAATGAGGGAGTTAGATTCAGTAACCTCTAAGGTTCATTTCAGCTCTAAATTCCTAAATTTTGTGGAGAATTTATAGGAAGGTGTGGACAAGAATTATAGAAGACAAGAATATGTGAATAACTTTCAATCTGTAGGGTTGATAGCGGTATCAAAGTTATTTTAAATTAAATACTAACATGCATCCACTAATATATATTGCCTTGAAAACAAGGAAATGATCCAGTCATGCCTTTCATGGCAAGGGTAAGGAGGATATATGTTCCAAAAAATAATTGAGAAATGACTATAGTTAGAAGGGAAAGAGTTTTGTTTTAAAAAAAAAATAATAATAATTGTGTTATGATTCAACTCCCTCCTCTGAGTCATGATGATATCTCAGTAATGTACTTATGGATATTCTAAGTATTAAAATTTGTCATTTTCTTTGAAAAAGACTAAACTCTACAACATGTCTATTACAGCCAAGAGTAGCAGAAGATGGTCTTTGGTTTGAAATGGTGGCTAGAAAAATTGAAAACTGATTTTGAACCAGGTGTTAGATTGTTTTTCCCCTTCAGCAGCTCATGAGGAAGCAATTCAGTACAGTTAAAAGATTGCTAAATTTGTGATCAAGGATGGACAGAAGCAGCTACACCCAAAGAAAGAACACTGGGAAATGAGTGTAAACTGCTTGCATTTTTGTTTTTCTTCCCAGGTTATTTTTACCTTCTGAATCCAATTCTTCCTGTGCAACAAGAAAACTGTTCGGTTCTGCACACATATATTGTATCTGGGATACTGTTACATATTTAACTTGTATACGACTGCTTGCCATCTAGGGGAGGGGGTGAAGGGAGGGAGGGAAAAGTCGGAACAGAAGTGAGTGCAAGGGATAATGTTGTAAAAAAAAATTACCCAAGCATGGGCTTTATAATAAAAATAAATAAATTAATTAAAATTTAAAAAGATTGCTAAATTTGAAGTCAGAGAACCAGAATCTAGAATCTGCCTCTGCCACTTAAATCCAATGGGGCAAGTCACTTGTATCCACTGGGATTCATGTTCCTCATATACAAAAAAATTAACTCACATGACCTCTAAATTCCCTTCTGACTTTAAAACTCTCCTCTAAGACACGGGCTGTGTTAGTAAAGGGAAGCCCAGGCCAATAGATGTTTTGAAGTATTGAAGATGTAAAACTGAAAAAGAGAAGCTAATATTAAAATTAATAATTTGTAAATCAATGAGAAAATCAACATTGCTTGAAATTATTTGAACTATGTCTACAAATTTGTACTCATTCTATGTCCTTGATGTAATAAACTACCACAGACAGTGTTGCTATTCATATGCAGGTAAGGCCAAGAATCCAGTTAAGTATCACAATGAATATTGAAAAACTCTTTTTTGATTTTAGACTTAACAAAACCAAAAGCTAAATAACTGCTTCATTTAACCAATTAATCTTACCATTGTGACAAGATTTGAGTAACAAATAGTGGAACATATTTAACATTGCTTAGAACTCCATATTTTTCATGATATTTAGATAATATGCCAGTTTTAGGCAGTCCTCCTCTGAGGTCTGTAAAATGGTCAATTGGCCAATTAAATAACACATTTAAAAGTATTTCTTATATAAATTGCCTGAAGCCCTGATACTGTAGTATACAAAGGAATCAGATAAAAGAAAGATTTCTTATACAAACAGCCCAGATTTTAAATTAATCACCTTTATCTTCCCCTGCCTAAATCAGTGGTCTTATGAGTTACCAGCCTCTCTATAGACTGTAATCTGCCACTGAATCATCTGCTGGTAAGCTATCACTGTACTTCCCCCAGTCTGTAAATTAGACTTGATGTTTACTGAACAAAAATTTCTTATAGAGAACTTAAATTATTTCAGAGCACTTTTAAATCTGTGGGATTGAAAGAGATATGAATAGGATAATATAACATTATCTAACTTAATGTGGGTTGTCATTAAGATCAGGCACATATAACTTTTGTATATTCATGTGTGGTTCAGAAATGGTGAGGGATCACCATTTTAATAAAAAAAGGGGGAGAGATCTCTAGAAGCAAAGCAAAGTTTATTATACATTTCTCTGGAGAAGGTTGTCCCACCCATGGAGCAGACCATGGAAGGGAGGAAGCACCATAGGGGACAGGGTCAACGCTTTTAATCCCTAACGCAAATACCCTCTCCCACCACTGACCCTCATCCTTATTGGCTGAGGATCTTGCATTCTAAACGCCGGAACTACCCAAGAAATTGAACTTGACCAATAAGTACATAGTTGCCCATATTTGACTGAAATAGGGAGATGCTGATGTCATGGGAGGATAGCAGGAAGGAGACTTAGGTATGCTCTTGACTCAATGCTTAAAGTCCTTCAGGCCTACTCAAACTCTGAAGTAGATGAAGCCTTACTCAATTTTCACAAGTGTCTTGAAAGATCTCAACTTATATTGTTCATTCAGATAAAGTTTTATGAGAAAAAACTATGGAGCAGAGCGTTTTTGAGGCAGCTATTCCATTTTTACCTTCAGAGCTGAGAAGAGAAGGAAATTATCTGAAATTCCAAGGGTCTGAGAAAGATGGTAAGAGTTGCTAGTTAAAATTGCTTAGTTAGTGCTTGAGTCCATATTTTCATTTCCCTTTGTCTTGAAATAAACTTTTAAGATTAGTAGTTGGACTAAATGCTTAATCACCAATTTATTGTTAATTCTATTTCTCCCCATCTTCCCACACAATAAAATGTGAAGAAGAGCTGGTAGTTCTCAAGAGTTTATTCAACTATTTGTAATTTCAAAGGCAGTTTGTTTTTATGGAAGAATTAGGGTCAGAAAAGACCTTAGTGAATCCTGTATCTCAGTGACCTGATCACATACAAAGTTCTAACCCAATTTTTTCTCAAGGATATCCTACTCTTGTGGAAAATTAAGAAACCTAAGATTCTGACTTTAAAAACCTTGGTATAGAAAAGCATTCTCAGATTCCAAAAGTCTTTATTCAATTAACTTCATACATTTTAATAGTAGTGTATTGGGGTTGAATTATGTACTTTTTATCAACTCTGTAGCATATTATTCAGTATTTTTTTTATTATTCAGTATTAAATTAAACATATTTTTATATTGCATACCTACCAGTAGGCAGTAGATGAATTTCATATTTCACATTGTTAAGAGATTAGCTATGACCACAGCTAAAATAATCAAAAGTGATTTGGTTTCAATGATGGGATGGTTCATTACATAGTAATTACTTTTGTTGCTGTTGTTTTTTGTAAAACTCAATCATTTCTGTTTCTAAAACACAAAAATGTCACCACATTCGACTATATACCTTTATAATGTTTTATAGCCTTTATTCATAACACCTTATAAAGCTATGAAATTATTGAAGTTTCATACTGAAGAATTTTGTATGAGTGAGGTTTTTTTAATTTTAGGTTCAAGTAAAATCACACCTTTACTTTATCCATTGAAAAAGCTACAGTGGGATGAATACATAGTGCTTGTTAATACTTTATGTCAGCCATATCAATGCCTTTGATGACTATAGGAGATATACAAAAACCTAGCTTTCTCTAATTGGCAGGAAATGGATGGAGATAGCTATGTTATACTGACTTGTTAGTGAGTAATATTGAAAAAAAGAAATATCAATACAGCAGTTACCAAAGAATTACATGACCATAGCACTAGGAGAATCTGTAGGCTGAGCCAAAATATCACATCTGACCTGAATAAGAAATATATCATAAAGAAAAGTACAATGAAACAAATAAAGAAAATGTTGGAAGAATTTTAACAAACTGATAGTAGCTGAGTGAGAAGAATACATTTCTCAAAGAATTTATTTCCAAGAGAGAATGTAATGGAAGCTTTAACATTTTTCTAAATAAGTAACTTAAAAAAACTATTTCCTCAAGTAAAAAGATTGAGATTTTTAAAGAGTCCTTTTGGCACCATGCCTTCAAAACTTCCTAAATGACATAACTAGGCAGGCATAAAAAGTCTCAATTTTTGAAATAAACTATCAATTAAGAATAAAAGTATAGGAATATATAATCTAAGACTAGAAATATAACCAAGATTTTTATCCCATGGGCTCTTTAATGTCCACACAGAACAGACAGCATCTTGACTTATAAGGCCTTTTATATACCAGACCCTAAGTAACTCAACTGCTCAGAACTTTTCAGTTTGCAATCATATTTTACAGATTGATACCAGCATAATTTTCATAGAGTTAAAGAAAGTTATCAAGGTGAGCAGCATAAAGCCATTAATTCTTTAAACCTGAGTGGTGTTAATCTTTGATTTATCGTATTCACCATTCAAATACTTTATCATCCAGATATTATTATGAACCTATTCTCAAAGTGGGTTTCATTTTATTTGCTCCTTTCTTTCCTTAATTCTGCAAAATGCAGAGAGGGAAAGATGTTAAACACATATTTATTCTTAACCACCCAGTGTTATATATACTTTCTGGCTTCCACTGGAGAGCCCCTGACATCGCAAGGAACGGTGATCAAAATTCCACACACTAGCTTCAAGCTGGGGGCTCGTAGCTACTGCAGCATTAAAAAGGGGTCTTGTCCTGGCTTCTTTAAATAAGCATGGTGATGGGATGGTTTAAGGGAAGAACACCTCTCAAGTCACATGACCACTGCTGTGCTTCATGTGTCCTGCTTCTTTCATTACAGCTTGGCCACTACATTCTTCCTCTGTAATTTAGTGGGTGTGTGTGTATATGTAGATGTATAGTTCTGTTGGTGGTTACACATTATGCATGCCTCTTTCAGTGTTAGAGTGATATGCTTCCCCCTGTGTCACAAGTTATGGGTTAGCCCTTTCCAATTTTCTGTGTTCCTAAGAGTTTGGGTCTTCTGTTATTAGTGTGCGGTTCATGTAGTTGTGATGTACACATCCTGAACTGTTTATGTTGCATTAAACATGAGTTGAAATGCTGTCCCATGAAAGTTAGCTTTTCACGTTGGGCTGAAAAAGTCTTCATTTCTGTGTAGCAATTCATGTTACTATAACTTATGGCTTTCAATTGTACCTCCATAATGAAGACCTGACTTTAAACACTGTGCTATTCTTGTTATGACCTAAGCATAAGGTAAGTGACTTCTCTAACTGTATCTAAAGATTGTGGTCATTTATTAAATTTTTTTTCTCTTATGTTTTTGCCCTTTTACATTATTTTTCTCATCTCTAGTATGTGCTTTTCTCATTTCATTTTCCGTTTGACTCCTTAAGATTGCTTTATGAGCACTGTGATCTTCAGCAAAATATATATCATAGATTTGAACACATCAAATTTTGTTGTCATGAATAATTTGATGTCCCAAAGCAGTCTTGAATGGTAACTGAAATATGTATCTATATTGTCAATAAACCATATGGTATTCATTTCTTCCACTGCCTTGAATACTACAGATTGTGTTTCACACATGGCTTAGCATTCATTCCAATGGAAAAATGAATCAGTTGTCAACACTGGAAAGTCAGAAATTAAATATGGTAAAATTTTCTTGTACTAAGAGAGTGATAAAACAGATACTCTGATACTGTCCCTTTCATTATGAATCCTTCAGAAAGCTGGTGGTAGATGAAATCCTAGTTCTGTTTTGTTTTTCAGACTTCCCCCTTTCCAATGATACAGCCAGGGTAAGGTAGAGAGAAAAATCCACAAGACATGAACCTTCCTATAGAACTGGAGACGGGCATGCATTCCTTTCTTTGTGGCATGTGTGAGATCAAGGGTAACGCTTGTTTCCCAAATCCTTCCGTTCCAGCAAATCCCATTACATTGTGTGTGATGGTACAGTAGAATCTTCAGCTTGGAGTATTATGAAAAGACTTGAGAATTTTAAAATTCATAAGCCTTATAGTGTAAAATGGAGAGAAGGAGTCCATTTTAATTGGGTTTTGACATATATAAACATTAGAACTGGACATTTTTAAAAGTGATTTTTCCCCCATTCTCCATCTTTACATCCAGAGCCCTTGGTGTTTAGAATATATATATATATATATATATATATATATATATGTATGTGTGTATGTGTATATTTACATATACACACACACAGAAGCAGGCAGGCTGTTCTGGGTTGTTGGGGTGGTTGGTTTTTTATTTTAAAATTTCTCAAAAATTTGGCCTTCTGTTATGCAAAGTAAAGTTATTAGACACATTATGCTATTGTTTGCTGGCTGTGTGCCAATATTGAAAAATGTTCATATACAATTAGTTAAGTTTGTTTCTTATCATCCAGATCCTTCTTCAATACCTGCTTTGAAATTTATAGGAAGCAAGCTCTTTTCCATTGGCTCATATTGCCCCATAATAGGAATGTGAGATTTTAATCACTAAGTCAGAATTTCATTTGGGTTTCTTTATTAAACCCACTATATAAGAAAGAATAAATGTTTAATAAACTATTTAATAATAGTTTATAATAATTGTTTATAATAAACTATTATTTAGAGCCTTTTTAATTTTTTTAATAATAGCTAGTTCGTTACCATCATTGTCATTTGGACATTGTGCAAAGTGATATATTTTTGAAATATTTTAGCAAGATGGAACTACACATCTGAACTGCTCTGTCCATTATAAATTTCTGGGTTTTGTCCATAAATTAGCTCCAGAATAAGATCGAAAAGGCTTAAAGATGAACTCAGGAGAAATAGAGGTGATGACATGAGTAACCACTACTGGTCAAAGGAGTTGTTTTCCATTTGCAAACATTGTTTTGTACTATGGGTTTGAGCTCCTTTTGCTCTACACTTTGTTGAAGATTCTCTTGACTTCCATTTTATTCCTTTTAGTGCTTTATTCTATAACATTTCTCCCCATACCCACTTTCCTTTACTCTCCCAACCTTTTCCCCCTCTTTTAAAAAGCTACTTCTATTTTCTGAATCACTTTTTTAAACTTGGTTTTTCTTTTAGCAAGCTTGTCTATCAGTGTTTCTATTTCTTTTCTCCTTTAGGACTGTGGTGGTTATTGTAGTTAGACTAATTTTCATTCCATGGTGTGCCAACTTGCTTTGTTTATTTTGTATGGAGCTCATCTTTCCCTTCTCCATGTGGTTTTCAATGAGAAACAGAAATATTTTAATCATGTAGATGATGCCCTCTCCCTGCCTATCTGCCCTTCTACATCTATAGATTTAATTCATTCAAATCCTTTTTTTTCCTCACTTCCATTTCTTTTTTCTTAAACAGTCATCATTCTTTTCCTTTTGGTCCAGAGATGTATTTTAATAAAATTTCAAAGAAAAAAAACCACATAGGCTCCATTTTTCATGGTGTCAAAAAAATAGTTCAGTGTAATAAAGAAAAAAGGCAAGATCTGGGCCAGAGGAGGACAATTTTGACATTTCTTTTGGAAATTTTTATTTTCAATTGCATTTTTGTGTGGTTTTTTTAACTTCTTGTGTGTGTATTTGTGATTTTTTGTTTGTTTGTTTTAACATTAACAATTGTTTTTTTCAGGGAAGGACAACCATAACTCACCCTAAGTTGCAACATTCCTTTTATAAGTTGTTTCATTATAATAAGTAGATTGTGTAAACTATAGAATCCAGTTTGTTATGTGAATGTACTTTGGGGGCAAGCTACTGTGGAGCAGAGAGAAGAGGTTTGGAGTTTCAACTAAGTAAAATTTCCTCTGAAATTAACAGAAATATCATCTGGCAAAAGATCCTTTTAGAGCACTATGATGTCCTGCTCTTACCTTAAAAACCTAAAAAGGGTGGTCGTTGTTTTTTAATTTTACAAATGAGTTCTCTGGAATATACATACATAAATAACAAGTATGTCTAAATGGTAAATACAAAAATAGTAGACAAATAAGCTTAATTTTCTTAGATTTTTACTAAGAAGCTGTAAAACCATTGCATTAAAGTATTAGCAAGGTTATCACTCTCACAAGATAATGTTCCTTATTCTTGGATTTCTTTTTTCTTGTCCCACATTAATGGGTCTATATAATATGACTACAATTAAGTCTTTTGAGAACAACTTTCTTACATGAATTGGTTATTGTTCTATTATAAAATGTCTCAAAGTGAAGAGTATTTGCATCTTCAATTAAATAATCAAACTTGCAATTTTATCCATGTCTTGATTTCAAAAACTTGTGAACAAAATTGCTATTATTTTCATCTTTGTCTTAGTTTATAATATGCTCTCAAAGTTTATTTTCAATACTGACAGTACTTTCTTGAAAGCATATTGGGGGGAGAGTAAATATATATGTGCAATATATGTCAGGTATATTGAATCCTACTTTTGAGATCTCAAAAATACATAAAGCCTTTGCCTCTGGATCCCAGAAGTTTGCCCATTAACTCTGCACATCTGACTGTCCATATTACTTACTGTGTCTCACTGACTCTATACTCTCTCTGCAGGTCCAGTCCAGGTGCAGCAGCAAGGAGAATATTCTCAGAGCCAGTGAGTATTGTATCATTTCAGGTGGACTAATGAATCAAACCTTCTATTAAATATAAAGATTTTTTTAAAAAACCTTCAATTACATATAAATGATAGTTGAGAATAATATATTGGTAATGGATTAGCAAAAGAAAAAGCCATCTCAGACACAGAATTGACAAGGCTTGGTGGTTTTGATTCTCAAGTAATATCCTCCAGGAATTTACATTTTCAAATGAGAATGATATATTCTTTCATGAACTACATATTCATTTTTGTTTTTTGGTAAATCTCTTTTCCTCATGCTAAAGGGGAAGGGTGGGAAAGAGGGAAGAAAAGTAGAGTTGTACTGTGATTTTTTTTAAATATGATTAAACTCCTAATCCCAATGCAAGTATGCAATTGTTTTGCATTCAGCAGTCTTAGAGTCTGAATTATGGGGCCTAGAGACATTATGTACCTGCCCAGAATCACACAGACAGTATGTGTCAAAGGCAGAGGTTGAACCCAAATCTTCCTGACTTCAAGACCTCCTCTCTATTCACTGTGCCTTCCTATGCTTCTTTATGATATTCAGAGTTGCAGCTAAAGATAGATAAGTAGTGATGGTAATTTAAAGTCATATTTTAATCTGTAGTAAAATTAGAAGGCATGTAATTGATATGAACATGAAGCTAATAATATTAAATTACTTGAAAAAGTGGAAGCAATAGGACAATATATCTGATTCTCCCCCAAAAAAGAATATACCATCATCCTCTCAGTAATATGTTATTACAGTACATCTATGATGTTATCATTGTAGTTCCTCCCTTCAATGGGACAAATCATATTTAATGACATCTTCTCATCAACTGCAATTTTTGTCTATCTTCCCATAAAGTATACATAGACAATTTAGCCAATACTGGATATCCTTCTTTATATCTTTTAGCACACTTTGGATACAACTTCAGGAACATCTATCATCCCTTTCATTTGTTTCATGGCTGAAGCACTTTCTTGGCTAGTCTCAGAATCCCTGACTTCAAGAAGCTTACATTCTAATAGAGTAAAACAGCATGAATAAGAGAGTTAGAATTATATTGAGTAGATAGGATATAACTGAAAATAAGTGTGGCAGTAGGGTTTAGAACTGGCTAGGAAGTAGAGTGGTGGCTTGACTCTTGGCAACAAAAGGTAAAAGTTCACCTCTCAGATCCCAGAAAGACTAATAAGAAAGACTTGTGTTCTAGTCTTGCCTTTGGTACATAATAGTTGTGTGACCATGGTCAAATCATAGTGTTCACAGATCTTTTCTAAGACTGAAAATGACAGCTGGATGGCTAATCTACATTGATGAAAGTGGGTTTTACATTAGGAGTTCCTTATACCAAAGAACTCATTTATTTGGGAGTATATATGTATAGGCACTTAAATATATTGTGCAAATCCTTATTGGTAACGTGCTACAAATGTACTTATGTATCTTTCCATTGGTTTATAAATCACTCAGTACATTGATACTTTAGAAATTTGGGGGGTTCTATGATCATAACTGTATAACATCACTAGAAAACTGTTGGCATAAAATAAATTTTTATGTAAGGAAGAAACTTAGTATTGTATAAAGTTCTGCAACCTTAAATGCAATCTAACCTGCTCTTCTAACACACAATTTTATATACATATATATGTATGTATGTATGTGTAAAGAATGAATGAATAATTTTAAAAGGCATTTATTAAACACTTGATTGTGCCAGGCACTATTCTAAAAATGAAAATCAAGCAAGACAATCCCTGACTTCAAGAAGCTTACATTCTAATAGAGTAAAACAGCATGAATAAGAGAGTTAGAATTATATTGAGTAGATAGGATATAACTGAAAATAAGTGTGGCAGTAGGGTTTAGAACTGGCTAGGAAGTAGAGTGGTGGCTTGACTCTTGGCAACAAAAGGTAAAAGTTCACCTCTCAGATCCCAGAACCTAGAGTCTGAATTTCAGAGGAAAGAGGAGGACCAGAATGGGCATAACATGAATGATAATTTAGCAAAGGAAGCTGAGAACTGGTCAGACAAGAAAGAAAAAAAGCCAATTGAGGATTCTTCCTCTTGCCTCATCATATGCATGTTAGTTTTTGTTTTTAAGCAGTAAAGCAAGGTTTCTTTTGAGTCTCTTTGCTAAACCCATTATATGAACAAGAATAATATTTTTATTTAAGTTTTTTTACATTTAAATTTCTTTAAACTTAATTTTAAATGAAGAAGAATGGTATTATAAAATAAAGGGAGAAACCAATGCTCATTGTCATTAAAAGCTTCAGAATTGTCCATAAAAATTGAGAATTAGCCATCAATTTTAGTAATTAAGATATTGGTAAAATTGAGGAGAATACTTTTTGCTTAATTATAGAGTATTAAGAAGTCAAAAGATGGAGAAAAGCAAGTGAAAAGGAAGTGCTAATAGTTTGGTTGTGAAAGGAAGGAAATATAAAAGCCAGTAGTACTAGAGGATGGTAGTGTCAGATGAAAGCTGTTTTTAAATGACAGAGAACTGGGTATGTTTTGGACACAGCAGATGTGAGATCAGTAGATAAAGATTGAATAAGAGAGAAACAGTTGGTTGAAAGAACAAGAAATGGAAAAAATGAGAGGGGATAAGATCCAGGGAATAAACAGAGTGTAGCATCCAATTAAATTTATTGTTTCTTAATTATTTTTTTAAAGTTTGACTTGTTAGAAAATTATTATCTGAAAGGCTCTCTTTTGACAAGGTATCTCCCATGCTACAACCCTCCATAATAGAAGCAACCACAGAGATAACTTTGTTTGACTATTCTAAGCTCATCATTAGGCATATATAACAGGCTTATTGTGATCATCAAAGGTATTTAATGTGGAATATATTCTGTCCAGAATCCAAATAGAATCCAAATGGAATTTGGATTCTGATAAATGGTAATATTCTTCAGATTCTCTAATTTATAAATTATGTTGTACCATGTGTACCAAGCTGCATAATACCATGGAGCCTTTTCATTGAGATTTGCAACCATATAAAAAGAGATCAGCCAAACAGTCTACCCAAGCAAAACCAAGTGGATGAAGATGGACAAACTCCTATGGGGCCTAACCCCAAAAGAGATATGATCAACTAATTATAGGGTGTGAAGATTACTTTCTTCCCACCTTTCTCCACAGCAGGCACTCACAAGGCTTATCTCTAACACCAGCTCATTTCCCCTATCCCAACCCTTCCTTCCTTTATACAAGCTTACAACTTCTCCCATCTAAGCCAGGTAGCAGTCCTTTCCTAAAGCATAGGTATATCTATATCATACTTGTTCAATAAAGTTCAGTGATTCCCCATTCATCTTTATCTCATCCATTTTTAATTAATGTTTTGTTTCAGTTTGATAATATATGTGATTTATAAATAATTAAATTTACATATGTGAATACACATAAATGTTTACTCAGAAGGTTCAATAATAAAATAAATTTAGATGGGTAGATTATTGGGTTAGTGTGGGTGTCTTTTTCTATACATGCATACATATAGATGTGTATGTATATATATTTGTATGTGTGTGTGTTATATACACAAAGATTCACAAGTGGCACACCCATCCCAGATGTTTTTTGTTTTTTTGGGTTTTTTTGCTGAGGCAGAGGTTAAGTGACTTGCCCAGGGTCACACAGCCAGGAAGTGTTAAGTGTCTAAGGCCAGATTTTAACTCAGGTCCTTCTGACTTCAGGGGTGATGCTCTATCCACTGCACTACCTAGCTACCCCATCCCAGGTGTTTTTGATGAACCTATATTGACACTTGGTGATTATTAGTTTAATGATTTTCTAAATAATTATTGATTTCAATTCTAGATTTCACAAATCATCCCTTTTAATAATACATTCTAAACTTTTGTCAGAATTTCAGTCAAGCATCATTCAAAAAATCACCTATCTTTCTTTTCTTTATCTTAAAGTTTGAAGTAGCATTTGCCTATTCCCAGTCCTACAGCATGTCGTCTATTTATCATGATTTTTTAGAGATTGCTAACAGGGGCTCACCAGCAAACTCTTTCTATGCCCTGGAATATGATTCATCTGGACTCATTGAAAATAGCTAGGTACTCTTTCATTATCTTCTCACTTTGAGTTAGGGTTCAGGTTATTGATTAGCCTTTTTTGTTTTATCCTTCCAAGGCCAAAGATTGTTCCCTCTAGTAGAAAAAAGAACGGCAAAAGAAAAGTTAACTGTTTCTAATTAGTTTCCATATTTATTATCATTTCCCTATATGTCTTGAATAATTGTCTCTTATTGATTCAATGAGATTTTTTTAACTTGATTTCTCATATTCAACCTATTTGTTGATATTAGGGTTAGTTATTCATATAATATCATGCCATCCATCTTCTTTATGAGTCTTTTAAAATTCTATATTGGTCTATGATATCTTTTTGTATTATTACATTGGTCTCTTTAGACTTTGTCATTAAAATCCCATTCCTCTGGGCAGGATTCACATTTTTTTATCCACAAAATTCTATCCTTTCTTTGTAGTCTTTAAGAAAAAAAATCTCCTCTCTGAAAAACTGAGGTATAAGTCACACTACTGGGCCTAGTTTTTCCTTTTTTTTTTTCTCTTGCTTTTCCTAACAGGAGCTTTTACTGAAAGACATACTTCACTATGTATTATGTGCTTACCTACCAAATTTCTAAATAGGGATAAAGTATTGAAAAGAGCTATGTGACCAACAATAATGTCAAAAGCCACACAGTTACAAAAGCAAACAGAAGTATTAGAAGCAGCTTATCAATGCTTGAACCCTCCTTTAGATGCAGAGATTATGCCAAGGATGTGGACAATCTATCATCAAATGCCTGATGTTATTGTATCTGTTCTAGAAGACTGAGTGTCTGTAAGCTTCCTACCAAGGGGACTAATTCATTAAATATATAAATACTGGCTTCTGTAGTAATATTTCTTGCCCATTGATTGCAGTGTCTCCAAATTTAGAAGACTGTTAAGTTAGATCTGTTTTTGAGAAAAATAGTGACCATGAGATCCAACATTGGTTAAACTAACAAGTTATCAGATTCTTATGGTCAGTGTAGGGTTGCTGAGTTCTCTCCAAGTGATACTTCAGATTCTTCAAATTGACCATTAACTGCAAATACATCTTCCTCTTACATGTTATAAAAGATTAATGGAATAATTACAGAATGAAGGAAATTGATCAAGTAAATTGATGAGTAAAACCAATTGTCAAAGTATAAGACTGAACAAGAAGTGCATCATGCAGGGGCATTTAGGGTTAGGGTTAGGTATTGTTGAGACACACAAAAAGGAATTTTAATTGGGTGGTCAAAATATTTAGAAGCAATCATTAACTATAAAAAGTTTTAACTTAGTACTTAAGTTAATATGTAATTATCCACGTATTAATATGTAATTTTTTGTAATGTAATAATTTTGTAATATAATAATTAATATGTAATTTTCCGTGGAAATTTCAACCATTGTGGAGAATAGAGAAAATTATTCAGTGAATGGCATTGAGTTTAAAATGTTTCTAGTTCTGCCACATTTTGAGTTTTATGTATACTTCAAGTGAAGGGCAGTCTCCCTACTAAAGGAAAAAGCGAAAGGACATTAAAAAACATTTTTCCCCATTTCATATTGTAAAGGAGAATGCAGCTTTATAAAGGAAACAGAAGCAGTGTTTCGGGGGAAAAGAGAATATGAGATGGAAAAGGCAAGATTTCACTTGCCAAGATAATGAATAATTTAAGACAAAGGAAAAAGGAATAGAAAGGGTTAGCTATAAATTAAAGCTTAAATACAGTTTTCAGAATCATTCTGAAAAACATTAAGAATGACTGAAGGAAAATAAGCTACTCATCCTACAAAAAGAATGATATAGTAGAACCCCAAAGATATCGGATGAGAGAGAGGGAGAGCATCCAATAAGAAACACAGGAAGAAGGGAGGTATGGTAATAGTTGGTGACTCCCTGCTGATGAATACCAAGATAGCTAGCCATTTGTCAGTCCCAAAACAATTACAAAGAGTTTATTTGTCTTCCTAGGACATAAATCTAAGACATAAAAGAAAACTTGACAGGATTTATTAAAATGAAAATCCTTACTTCTGATTTCACATGGGCAAAAATGACACTTCAAAAAATAATCTAAAAACTATTGCAAACAATTATAAATTTTTTTGGAAAAAAACTTAAAGACCATGGGGACATAGGTTACGTTTTCTTCATGTTGCCCATTGAAGGGAAAGGATGCAGTAGAGAAAAATTAATTTCTCTGAGAATGGGATTTGGATTTCTGGATCTGACTCCTGGCCAGAGATGGCGTATACTCATAAAAGATTATTAAGAATTTGTTTGTCAGATATCTTTAAAATCTAATCTGAAGGACTTAAACTAAAAATGAAGGGGAAGGTAGAAAACTCTGTGTGTATATGTATGTAAGTATGTGTTTTTATATGTGTACATATATATACTATATTTAGCATATATATAATATATATATTATATTTGTGTGTGCATGTTTATATATTAAGTTTCACAAAGATAGATACATACACACATGCACATGTGCGTGAGGACAACAATTGGGCTACCCAGAAATTCACTCGTGTCAAAATCTAAGAAAAGAGTAAAATATATGTCTATATGTAAATACCCAGAGTTAGGCAATAAACAAAAAGAAATAGGGATCCTAATATATAAGGTGATAAATTTAATTTCATAAGTTTCACTGAGCCTTTGTGTAATGAAACCTATGACTAAACCATGTCTCTGAATAGGTATATATTACTCAAAAGAAATAGTGTAGGTAAAGGGGAAAGGAGGTTAGCTTCGAAAATTAATAAAGGAATGAAAGGGGAAAACATGACAGTATTTGAGTAAAAATCAAAGAAGGAAGAAAAAAAGCTATTTTTTTTAAGTGGACTATATATATTACAGACCACCTAGGCAAAAAAAGAAAAGAAAAGAAAAAAGAAAGAAAGAAAGAAAAGAAAAGAAAAGAAAGAAATACATGGAGAATTTGGGAAATAAATCACAAGCTTGATGCAGAGGTGTAATATAATAGTGACAAGGAACTTCAGTTAACTAGAAATTTGCTGGAGCATTTTCTCTCCCCCAAAGAGAGCATCTTTTATGTTTCATCTCTCTTTCTTCTTCCTCCTTTATTTTTTTTCTTCTTCCTTCAGGATTTTACAATCTGAATTTTGGCTATCCAAGAAAGTAAATTTTTTTTAATGTTCCTGGCCTGTGTAATATTTGTAATCTAACATGCTTTTTTAAGCTTTTTATTTTCAAAACATATGCACAGATCATTTTTCAACACTGACCCTTGCATAGCCTTGTGTTTCAGATTTTCCCCTACTTCCCCCATCCTCTCCCCTAGATGGCAAGCAATCCAATATATGTTATACATGTTAAAATATATGTTAAGTCCTATATATGGAAACATTTATATAGTTCTCTTGTTGCACAAGAAAAATCAGATAAAAAAGAATAGAAAATGAGTAAAAAAACAAAATGCAAGCAAACCACAACAGAAAGAGTAAGAATGCTATGTTGTGGTGCATACTCAGTTCCCACAATCCTCTGTCTGGGTGTAGATGGCTCTCTTCATCACAAGATCATTGAACTGGTCTCAATCATCTCATTGTTGGAAAGAGTCATATCCATCAAAATTGATCATCATATAGTCTTGTTGCCGTGTATAATGATCTCCTGGTTCTGCTCATTTCATTTAGCATCAATTCATGTAAGTCTTTCCAGGCCTCTCTGAAATCATTTTCCTGATCCTTTCTTTATAGAACAGTAATCTTCCATAACATTCATATACCATAACTTATTCAGCCATTCTCCAGCTGATGGGCATCCACTCAATTTCCAGTTTCTTGTCACTACAAAGAGGGCTGCCACAAACATTTTTTTTTTTTAATAGCCTTTTATTTACAGGATATATACATGGGTAACTTTACAGCATTAACAATTGCCAAACCTCTTGTTCCAATTTTTCACCTCTTACCCCCCCACCCCCTCCCCTAAATGGCAGGATGACCAGTAGATGTTAAATATATTGAAATATAACTTAGATACACAATAAGTATACATGACCAAAACATTATTTTGCTGTACAAAAAGAATCAGACTCTGAATTATTGTACAATTAGCTTGTGAAGGAAATCAAAAATGCAGGTGTGCATAAATATAGGGATTGGGAATTCAATGTAATGGTTTTTAGTCATCTCCCAGAGTTCTTTTTCTGGGTATAGCTAGTTCAGTTCATTACTGCTCCATTAGAAATGATTTGGTTGATCTCGTTGCTGAGGATGGCCTGATCCATCAGAACTGGTCATCATCTAGTATTGTTGTTGAAGTATATAATGATCTCCTGGTCCTGCTCATTTCACTCAGCATCAGTTCGTGTAAGTCTCTCCAGGCCTTTCTGAAATCATCCTGTTGGTCATTTCTTACAGAACAGTAATATTCCATAATTTTCATATACCACAATTTATTCAGCCATTCTCCAACTGATGGACATCCATTCAGTTTCCAGTTTCTAGCCACTACAAAAAGGGCTGCCACAAACATTCGTGCACATACAGGTCCCTTTCCCTTCTTTATAATCTCTTTGGGATATAATCCCAGTAGTAACACTGCTGGATCAAAGGGTATGCACAGTTTGATAACTTTTTTTTTTTTTTTAATAGCCTTTTATTTACAGGATATATACATGGGTAACTTTACAGCATTAACAATTGCCAAACCTCTTGTTCCAATTTTTCACCTCTTACCCCCCCACCCCCTCCCCTAAATGGCAGGATGACCAGTAGATGTTAAATATATTGAAATATAACTTAGATACACAATAAGTATACATGACCAAAACATTATTTTGCTGTACAAAAAGAATCAGACTCTGAATTATTGTACAATTAGCTTGTGAAGGAAATCAAAAATGCAGGTGTGCATAAATATAGGGATTGGGAATTCAATGTAATGGTTTTTAGTCATCTCCCAGAGTTCTTTTTCTGGGTATAGCTAGTTCAGTTCATTACTGCTCCATTAGAAATGATTTGGTTGATCTCGTTGCTGAGGATGGCCTGATCCATCAGAACTGGTCATCATCTAGTATTGTTGTTGAAGTATATAATGATCTCCTGGTCCTGCTCATTTCACTCAGCATCAGTTCGTGTAAGTCTCTCCAGGCCTTTCTGAAATCATCCTGTTGGTCATTTCTTACAGAACAGTAATATTCCATAATTTTCATATACCACAATTTATTCAGCCATTCTCCAACTGATGGACATCCATTCAGTTTCCAGTTTCTAGCCACTACAAAAAGGGCTGCCACAAACATTCGTGCACATACAGGTCCCTTTCCCTTCTTTATAATCTCTTTGGGATATAATCCCAGTAGTAACACTGCTGGATCAAAGGGTATGCACAGTTTGATAACTTTTTGAGCATAGTTCCAAACTACTCTCCAAAATGGTTGGATTCGTTCACAACTCCACCAACAATGCATCAATGTCCCAGTTTTCCCGCATCCCCTCCAACAATCATCATTATTTTTTCCTGTCATCTTAGCCAATCTGACAGGTGTGTAGTGGTATCTTAGAGTTGTCTTAATTTGCATTTCTCTGATTAATAATGACTTGGAGCATCTTTTCATATGACTAGAAATAGTTTCAATTTCTTCATCTGAGAATTGTCTGTTCATATCCTTTGACCATTTTTCAATTGGAGAATGGCTTGATTTTTTATAAATTAGAGTTAATTCTCTATATATTTTGGAAATGAGGCCTTTATCAGAACCTTTGACTAAAAATATTTTCCCAGTTTATTGCTTCCCTTCTAATCTTGTCTGCATTAGTTTTGTTTGTACAAAAACTTTTCAGTTTGGTATAATCGAAATTTTCTATTTTGCCACAAACATTTTTGCAAAAGTGGATCCCTTTCCCTCCTTTAAGCTTTTTTTGGGATGTAAGCTGGATCAAAGGGTATGCACAGTTTGATAACTTTTTGAGCATAGTACCAAATTGCTCTCCAGAATAGCTGGATCTGTTCACAATTCCATCAACAATGTATTAGTGTCCCAGTTTTCCCACATCCCCTCCAACATTCATCATTATCTTTTCCTGTCATCTTAGCAATCTCAGAGGTGTATAGTGGTGTCTCAGAGTTGTCTTAATTTGCATTTCTCTGATTAATAGTGATTTAGAGCGTCTTTTCATATGATTAGAAATGATTTTAATTTCTTCATCTGAAAATTGTCTGCTCATACCCTTTGACTATTTGTCAATTGGAGAATGACTTGAATTCTTATAAATTTGAATCAATTTTCTATATATTTTAGAAATGAGGCCTTTATCAGAACCCTTAAATATAAAAATGTTTTCCCAATTTATTGCTTCCCTTCTAATATAATCAAAATTATCCATTTGGTGTTCAGTTATGAGTTTTAGTTCTTCTTTGGACACAAATTCCTTCCTTCTTCCCAGATCTGAGTGGCAAACTATTCTATGTTCTTCTAGTTTGCTTATAATGTCATTCTTTATGTGAATTATGAATCCATTTTGATCTTATCTTGATATGTGGTATTAGGTGTGGGTAAATGCCTATTTTTTTCCATGCTAGTTTCCAATTTTCCTAGCAGTTTTTGTCAAATAGTGAATTCTTATCCCAAAAGCTGGGGTCTTTGGGTTTGTCAAACACTAAATTGCTATAATTATTGACTGTTTTGTCCTGTGAGTCTAACATATTCCACTGATTGACTACTCTATTTCTTAGAACCTGGCATGTTTTTATAGAAGCAGCTAATGACATTAGGCAGGATATGCCTGTAATTTGTCTTTTTATTTCTCTTTTTTTCAAGGTACTTGAATTTAAAAAAAACAACTTTATCACTTCTCTGAAGCAGAATTGAGGCCCTCTATAAAGTTTCCTATTTCTGCTAATACAGAAATGGTGGCAATCTTATTCCTCCACTGAACCAATTCTGCATTTATGCCTTCCCTTGGGAATAGCTCTGTACTTCTCCCACTATTGTGCTGAAAGCTGGGGTTGGATCAGCTACCAACAAGGCAGTCTAGCCAGGTCCAGGGAGTATGAGGTGACACATTCTTGGTTGAAAGATGAAGAAAGGATATTGTCAGGGTCATACCAGTCTAGAAATTCATCCCAATGCCATCTCATCTTGAGAGTTTGCCCAGCCTACTCACTGTTAGTTTAGTCACCTTTTGACTAGATGGGAAGAGACCATTGAATATAGTATATCTATCATGTTTCCAGAGAACTTTTTTGGGTAAATAGAGCAATTTTCAGTGTAGCTACTGTGTAATAATTGTCTAATGATACCCAAATCTCAAGGTCTTTATAAAAATAATGGTCTCTCTTAATTATATCATTGAATTTAGAACTAGAAGAGATCTTAGAGACCATCTGATTCAAATCTCTAGAGCTGAAGAAACTGAAATCCAGAGTGACTGGCCATGGTCATAGAGCAAAGCCAAAAGCAAACCTATATACTTTGATTCCTAGTCCAATGACCTTTTCAATACTGTAAAGGTCAGATGGCTAGGACTTGAAAAATCTTTCCTTAGTTTCATCACTCAAAAATTTATTTGAACTTCACTTAGTGCCTCAAGTTTCCTTTACATCTGCATAAATCTAATAGCCATAGTACTCTAAATGGGCTTTCTGAGGCTTGACTAATTCATGTTGGTAAGTGATAACAAATCCTTAGATGAAAGGTATATATTATCCACAGACAGTTGTTTCTACCCTAATATTATTTGTTTTGTTCTGTGGCTTAGCATCAGAAGTTTCTTGTCAGTGCTATCTTTTGTTTGTTTTTTCATCACTGGATTTTTTAAAAGCTACAACTTTAATCTGTTCATCTTTTGCACTTATGAAATGTTACAGTGCTATTCCTACTCCAAAAATGAATTATTCAAGGTTTTGGGTTGTTTTTTTTTTTTTAATGTAAGAAGTGAAATTTCACACATAGAAAAACTTGAGAGTAGGAGGTATTTCTATGAAACTGAAGAAAAAAAAAGGGGGAGCTAAAAGCAATGCTGTTACTAATGTAAGAGGAGTAAGTGAAAAACTGCAAAATTTACAATTTCATCACCACCCTTAAAATCGTAAACTTGAAGGAAAGTATTAAGAAAAACATCCTCTTTTGTTCCTTTACTTTGTTTTCTTCTTGTCAGAATTTTTTTTTAATTTTAAGACATAAAAAATATACAAAAAAATATTTTAGACAGAAAGTTCTGTGAGATAACTAATGAAGCTTACTCTCCTGTGTATTTATGTAGAAGAGGAAATAATTTCCTTTTTTTGACCATCAGTCAATAAACAATAAGTATTTTATTAAGTTTCTAGTATGCCAGGCACTATTCTAAGAGCTGAAGAAACGAAAGAGGCAAAAGACAACTCCTGTCCTCAGAGAGCTCACAATCCAGTAGGAGACAATAAGCAAGCAAATATGTGTAAACAATCTGTTTACATACATAGGATAAATTGGAAAAAAAATAAAAGATTAGAATTAAGAGGGGGTGTAGAATTAAAAGAACATTATATATGGTAACACCTACACTGTTTTAAAAATGACTTTGAGTGAATAAACCACTTATCTATTAAAAATACACAAATTGATTATAAAGGGTATACAAAGAAAGACTATGCATTCAGAGAAAGAACTAATAAATAGAAGTATGTATGGAATAAATTTACTTACATACCTATCTATTTGTGTCTAATGGTACCATCTCTAGCATGGAGGAAACTTAAGGAAAATGTTTTTTTGTTTTTTGTTTTTTACTTCTTATAAATTTTTTTTATTTTTATAGCTGATAACTTACATAAAACCCCCCTTTAATTTAGAGTGATAGCTTTCCATAAGAAACTACTTAAAGAGCAGCTTTGGTCAAGAATGGAATGAAATAGCCAATCAAAAAGACATCACTGCTGATTTTTTAAACCAATACATTCACCAATTATGTTCAAAAAAACAAAAACAAAACATCTACAAGAGATATTTTCTCAATTTTGACTTGTGGTAGGGTCTTTCCCATCTTCATGCAAATGCTGGAGCTGCATTCTGTCAAGTGTCTGTCATGTTAAAGAATGAAAGTACAGCTTCACATGCATAGCCCCTGTATCAAAGACTCTAAAGTCTTGAAATCCCAAATTGTCATTGCTCCATCAATGCCAGTGGTACAAAATTTGTGGCAGTCTTGCTTGTTCATTTCATAAATAGACACTTGGGTGATACGATTTTGGTGTAGCATTTCTAGAGCAATGTTGCAATCCTCAGTTGTGGCTCTCTTATCCATCTTGCGGGAGCGCTCCATAGCAGAGATGTTGCGCTGGATGCTCTGTTTTAGAATGTCTAATATGGAGACAAAGATCAAGGAACCACAGTCATCATAGTTAAACAGCATTGGGCAGCAGTCATGATCAGCAGCTACCACACTATTCTCAGAGACAAACAACATACTGAGGAGTGGGAGGAACTCTGTTTTCAGCTGTGAAATCATCATGTTTTTGGAGGCATCAGCAATCCAAATAGTATTATCATGGCTGACCCAAGTGAGGTGGTTCCCACTAGCAGAGTAACTAATCCCATGGACCCAACCACCACTTTCTGTACTCTGACATCAGCTGACCAAAAGGCATCTTGGTACCCCATGGAGTACAGGCTGGCTTTTCATTAACTCCTTTAATGTAACCATAAAAAGCTCTGCATTCGAAATCACAAGATCCAGCAGCCAGTAAAACATTGTTTGGGTGCCAGTCCAAACTAAGGATAGTAGAATAAATTGGCTTTTTAATGTGTTTGCTCACCTACCAGTCATTTTCAGATTCAAAGTAGCATATAGAAATCAGCCGAGCTCCACTACCTACCACAAATTTATTCTCCAGGAGAGACCATTTCACAAAAGTAGCTGCACAATTAATCCTCAGGATGATTAGGGTTGGTTTTCAGATGCTATCTTTCTGACTCCAGACATAGGCATTACAGTCTGTACCACAAGTTACAATTCGATCATTCTTGGGAGCCCAGTCAATATCTGTAATGTATCCATTGTGTTCCTTCACAATGGGCTTTTACAAACCATTGGTTCCTATTCTTGTAAATGTGGACTTCATGATTATCAGAGCTAAGGGCAATCTGAGTATGATCTCTGTTCCAAGCGTGGAAGGTGATTGGCTCTAGTAAAAATTGATGTAAGGACATTATTCTTAATGTTTTCAAAAGGAAAAAGCTGGGATGGGGAGGTGCAGACAGGCTCTGGAGCAGAGGATTCACGTACTCTGGTCAGTTGATGTGAATAAATTCCAGCAGTAGGCTGGAGGAAGGTGGAGGCCAGACAGGAAAAGGGTTTTAAAAAGGAATTTGCATAATAATTTTGTTGTGTATTTAAAAGGAATAGCAAATTGTGCACAGTAGATTTATAGTTTCGTCTATACCATCTTTTTATTAGTAATATAGTATATATAGAGAGCATCTATACTACATATAGTAATATTATAGAAAATGTTTTTGTTCTATAAATTAATTTTAAAAAGGAGGCTAAATTATTCCTGTAGAAGATAGAATTTTAGTTGGAAAGCCAGGAGGCAGAGATAAAGAAGGAGAACATTCCAGACATAGGGGACAATGAGAGAAAATGCCTAATGTTGCAAGATGGAGTGAGTATCTTGTTCAGGGAATATCTGGGAGGTTCCTGTCACTGGATTGAAGAGCCCATGGCAGAGAGAACACTAGAAGGATGGGAAGGGGGAGGGGGGGGCTATGTTATAAAGGACTTTGTTGAATAGATGATTTTTTTATTTGATCTTGGAGGTAATAGAGAACTACTAGACTTCATTGAGTTAGAGGGGGAAAGAGAAATATATGATATGAGTTGACCTATTCTTTAAGAAAATTACTTTTTGATTTTTTAGAGTGGGAATGGACTTGAAGCAGACAGATCTGCCAGCAATTAGACTATTGACTAATCCATGTGTGAGAACCTAAACTATGTTATCAGAGTATATCTGTTATCAAAGAGAGTAGTAGAGGAGAAATAGAGACATATTCAAGAAATGTTGCAAAAGTAAAATTTGACAAATTTTGGCAATATTGAAGATGGAAAGCATGAAATGTTAAGGATGATATCTTAGGATGCAAGCCTAGGGAGCTGAGAAGATGGTGTCCCCTACTATAATTTTACTATAATTGGGAAGGTTAGTGGGGAGGAGGATTTAGGAGGAATGCTAATGAGTTTAATTTAGATATATTGCATTTAAGATGTCTACTGGATATCAAGTTTAAGATAACTGAAAGGTAATTTGGATGTGCAAGATTGGAGGTGAATAAAGAAATTAAGGCAGAATAGATAAATTTGAGAATCATCGGCATAGAGATGGTAACTAAAGATCATCACTCAGTAAAATAGAATAAAGAGAAAAAGGCAAAGGACAGAGCACTGTGGGATACCTACATTTAGAGAATCTGTTCTAGATGAAGACCCAAGAAAGGAAATTTTGAAAGAGTACTTAGATAGGTAGGACAAGAACCAAAAGACAGTAGTGTCCTAAAAACTTAGAAAGAAGAGAGTATGAAGGAAAAGATGGTGGTCAGCAGTGTTAGAAGCTGCAGAGAAGTCACAGAGAACAAGGACTGAAAAAAGGCCATTGGATTTGGCAACTAAGAGATCATGAATAACTTTGGAGAAAGTTGATTCAATGGAAACCAGACTGTAAGGGATTATGAAAACATTGAGAAAAAATAAAATGGAAGCCCTTCTTCTCAACTGTCTTCTTAAAGAGACAGAAGAGATCTATAGAGTGATAGTTAATGGGGATGGAAGAATCAATTGAGAGGTTTTTTGAGGATGGGAGAGTCATGACAATGTTTGTAGGCAGTAATGAAAGGAGCCAGTACACAAGAAGAGACTAAAGGTAAGTGAGGAAATGGGAGTGACAGAAGGGAGAAATCTATCAAGGAGACAGGATGGATCGGAATCACTTTATATAGATAGAGAGGTGGAGAGGCAGTTTCTTCAGCTGAGACTGATGAAAGGAGGAGTGAGTAACAGAAGGCTTCTGAGTGATATGGGAAAGTAAGAAATGAGAAGAGAAAATTCAAAGCAAATAGTATGCATTCTTTCTGTAAAAAAAATGAGGCAAGGTTCTTGGCTGAAAAGGGCAGAGTAGGGGGGAACTATGGGAGACTTTTCAAAATCTAACCAGGATTGCAGTCATTTACAAAGCACGTCTTGAATGCCTCCTCAATGGCAGGTACTTGGGATACAGAGAAGAATAAGGCAGTCTTTGGTGAGGTATATAATCTAAATTAGTGAGAATTAGACTACTTAAAGGGAAAAGATAACTAACAATATGAGATAGAATATATTGGGTGACAAGTGCCATAAGTGATAAGAACTACTCCTTTGTCATTTAATGATCTCTGAACTTCCTTATAGCTTTAAACACTATAAAAAAATTTTTTTTATAAACATCCCCCATTATCTTCTGTAACTTGGAAGGATGTTCTAATAACCTTCTAATTGGTCTGCTTCCAATCTCTTCCCTTTCCAATTTTTCTTTTACACCATTATAAAAATAATCTTTCTTATATATAGATCTGATTATAACACTCCCACTCATAGTTTCTTCTTGGCTCCTGATTGCCTCTTAAATCAAGTCTTAAACATCCAGCACTCCTTCAGTATCTACTCATCCATACAAAATCTCTGCTGCAGCCAAAGTGAAGAAGCAAGATGTAATAAAGTCAAAATCTGGGTTTCAGTCATAGTTCTAATTCTACCTGAGTGATCATGCACTTAAACCATCAGGAATTCATTTTCTTAATCTTTAATAAGGAGGTTAGACTAGATGATCTTCAATTTTTTTCCAGCTCTAAATTCTACAAAAGTTATGATCATTTATACACCATACATTTTCTTGACCGTGCCTTTCTTTCTCCAGTTGTCTCTTCTTAGAAAATGCTCTTCCCTTAACCTTGTGCATCTAAGTCTGAAGCAGTTAGGTACAACAGTGAATAGAATATTCATCCTGGAACCGGGAAGCTATGAGTTCAAATCCATCCCCACATACTTCTTAACTGTGTGGTCCCGGAAAAATCACCTAACCTTTTTCTATTTATTAACCTTTATTATCAGGATGATAACATGTTATCTCCCAGGGTAGTGGTGAAGATAAAATTAGATAATATTATTAAAGCATATTGTAAACTTTAAAACACTATATAAATGCTAGCTGTTATCATTCTTACCCTAAAAGACCTATCTAAATTTTTCTTCCTTCAAAAGATCTTTTCCTACTCCTTCTCTCAATAATCATCAGTTCTTCTTTTCAATTCCAGTAGCAATTCATACACACACACACACACACACACACACACACACGTATAGTGATCTTGGTACAATCCTACACTATATGTGTGTGTGTGTGTACATATATTGTGTCTAGCACAATCCTACATTCTTTCCTGAGATACAATCCTATATAATCAGTTGTCTGTATGACATTTGCATCTGAATATCCCCTTAGGCATCTTAAACTTCATATATTCCAAACAGAACTATTTCCCAAACCCACCCCTTTTCCTAACTTCTCAATTTACCATCTTTCCGTCATTTAGGCTCACAATATCAATCATTTTCAACTATGCTTTTTCCTCATTCCACTTTCCCAGTCAGTTGCCAAATGTTGTCAGTTGTACTTCCCCAGTATCTGTCAAATGTTTGGGATATTTTCATAGAATCATTGAAGAACAGATAGAAGGGACTTTAGATAAGTCATTTAGATCAGTCCCTTTTACAGATGAGGAATTCCAGTTTGTCCTCCACACAGCTAACAATATGTTATTCTTAAAACAAAGGTCTGACCTTGTCACTTCCTGGCTTAGGAAGATGTAGTGCTTCTTGTAGGATCATATACAAGCCTTCTTAGCCTCCAGGCTACCTTTTCAGAGTTAGTGACCATTACTTTCCTTTATTCATTTCTTGGTCAAGCCAAACTAGCTTCATACTCAACCTTCCCTCTCCCATTTCCTTACCCGTGCACAAGTTCTAAACTATACCTGCTGTGCACTCACTTCTCATTTCTTATAGTTCCAGCCTCCCTCAAAATTCAGCTCAAGCTTCTACTGTCTATGTAAGGACTTTCCTGAACCTTTCAGTTCTGAATGTGTTGCTTTCCATGATACTTCAATTAACTTTATATGTATTTTATACTTATATTCTGCCTTCTCCAGTAAAATTAAGCTCTGTATGCCTGGCATGTTGTAAATTTATAAATAAATGTTTATTGATTATTCACAAATTCTGAAAGCAAAGTACTAAAAGTGATGCGCTTCTAGTGGTAGAGAATTGGGGTGGGGAATCCCTCTGATTGGAGACACAGGTCCAACGTGAAAGAATTCACAAACCCAAAAAGTCCCCAAAAAAGATTTATTGGCACTGAGAAGCCAGTTTTGCTAGGAAGACATACTTCTTAGTGGCAAAAGGTTCTGTCAGGGAAAATGGCAAAGGCTAACACTGAGAAGAGTGTTCTTCACAGTAGGCAAGAGTCCTGACAGGCAGTTGTGGCAAGAAGAGAGGTTCTTGGCAAAGCACAATCCTACTTCAGAATTCTGCTGAGATTTGGAGTTCAAAATTGTCTTTTTATAAGAGGTCTGAGGCTGGGCCTTCTGTTCAATGCCCCCAGGCCTAGATTTCCAGTTGAAAAGAAACTACTTATCTTGGAATTTCCAGCCACTCAGTAGAAATATCAGGCCCAGATCTCCAACTGAATGAGACCACTCAAGTTCCAGCTACTGGCAGAAGTCCTGGGCTAATCTTCAACTCAATAGAGGATGCAGCTAGTCCCTGCCAAGATTTCAATAGAATGAAACCATTTAACTGCCCTACAGGGTGGGTCTCTGCAGAGGAGAGTTTCAGGGTTCACCTCTCCACCCCTATCAAAAGGACACTTAATTCAGTGGTGTGCAAGAAATCATCATAGTCTTTTGAGACAATGATTTATTTAATCAGGATAGATCACCAATCTAGTTCCTTTATAATACAGGAGAAGAGGATGGGCTTTGAAGTTTTAATTAAATAAAGTACATTTATTTATATAGTAGCAAAACCCACTAGTTACCTATTGTGAAGACCATGTATTTTTAAATCAGCAGGAGTCAGGAATTCAGGTTAGGGGAAAATCGTCAGTCTTTATTCTCAGTGAAGAAGGATCAGAGGTGGAAGAGAATGGGCGATAGCAATGTGTGCAGCTGAGTCAAGAAGCTAGCTCGACCCGCAGCCACACGACCAGCAGCTAGGAGAATGGAACCCAGGCCCAATCTCTCCCAGCTTCTCTTCCTGTTCCTCTCTCTGCCTCCACCCACCAAAATCGTCATTTCCTGTACAGCACATCAGGACTTGCACAGAGAGTGGGCAGGGACCATTCTTTATCCAATCATGTATATTAATAGAGTATAGTCCAATTACTATTTAGCCTCATGTACTTGGGACCTGAGTGCATCAACTCAAACCTCAGCCCATTAAAACCTATCTCTCCTCCCTACCTAGATCAGTACAGCTTCTAGATTCTTGTAATGCAACAGATATGTATGCTCAGATTCAAAGTAGAAAAGAAAGGAAAAGAAACTGTCACCATAACACCATTGTCTAAATGAAGAAACAATGTTGATGAAATGCCCATTTTAACAGAAAAAATGTCAGTCTAATGTGCTATTGAACAAATTAAAGAAAAAAACAGAATCCTTAAATGAAAACTTTAGAATTAGAAGGGAGGTACTTTAGAAATCATCTATTTCTATTTTTTAACTTATTCTGTCATCTAGTTAATTTTTTAAAGTACATATGTTTTCCTCCTTTATATTATATGAAGGTATTTACATCCTAAAGGCTGAACATCAACTGAAGAGGTTTATTTATTCCTGTAACTTAATTTAAGCAAGCACCACTAAAGTTAGAAATTTGTCATGGTTCTATTTCTAGTCTTTCTCAATACTCCTTTAGTACTAACTCCCTTGTGAAGTGTTGTACCATGTTTAGCTAGCAGACTTTCATATCCCAGTTTCACATAGGTTTTTACTTTAAAAATAATTTTATCTAAGAGCCATTTGTATTTGTTTGGTGACATTACTGTTTTAGTGGAGTAACACATTATAATCCAACATAGGAGTCCATAAAATGTAGACAAGATGAATTTATTGAAATTCTCAACACAGCAATATCAAGTTGTTAAGAGTTTTTTTTTTTAATCCCATTCTTTCAACTACAGCTCCTATTATTCTATGAAGACTTTCTTTTTCGACTTCATTATACAGCTAAGTAGTTGTTTCCTAGTCTTAGATCAAATTTTCTCATATTAAAAAATTTAATATTTCATATTTGCATTCCTGGTATAAATCCTACTGTACATACCCTTTGACACAGCAGTGTTTCTACTAGGCCTATATCTAAAAGAGATCTTAAAGGAGGGAAAGAGACCCACATGTGGCAGTCCTTCTTATAGTGGCAAGAAACTGGAAACTGAGTGGCTGCCCATCAATGGCTGAATAAATTATGGCATATGGATGTTATGGAATATTATTGTTCTATAAGAAATAATCAGCAGGATGATTTTAGAGAGGCCTGGAGAGACTTACATAAATTGATACTAAGTGAAGTGAGCAGGACCAAGAGATCATTGTATATGGCAACAACAGTATTATATGATGATCAATTCTGATAGATGCAGCTCTCAACAATGAGATGATTCATACCAGTTTCAATGATTTCGTGATGAAGAGACCCATCTTCACCCAGAGAGAAGACTATGGGAACTGAATGTGGATCATAACATAACATTCTCACTTTTTTTGTTGTTTATATTTTGTTTTATTACTCATTTTCTTTTCTGTCTGATCTTTCTTATGCAGGAAGATAATTGTATTTTTACAAAGTTTACATACACTGGATTTAACATACATTTTAACATGAATAACATATATTAGGAAAGAAATTAAATTTCAGAGATATGTTGCTTTTTGAAGTGTCTCTTTTACAATATATCAGCATTCTGATGGCACAAATGAAGAAAAGAAATGCAGAAGAAAGATTCTAACTATGGCATTCATTCTCCTGGAGACTTTCTAGCTTTGTGTTACATAAGATTACACAAAGGTAACCTAGGTAAGCCTGAGTCTTGGATTCTTCCAACAATTCTGCTATACGACTTTGGAAGATTAATTTAATATCTCCTACCATTGTTTTCTTCAAAAGTAAATTGAGTGCTTGTGCTGCATCAGAGGCATCAAACACTCTTTCAGCAGCACCATAGTGCCTTGAACCAGATTAAAACATATTTTGAAAATATTTAACAAAATCAATAAAAATACAATAGAACATAAGTAATGTTAATATGTGGTTTTCTATGAAAGTTTAATGGCCCCAGTTTCTATTTGACACTTTTAAACTAGATGATTTCTATTATACTTTTTAAATCAAAATTTCTGTTATTCTAAATCATTACACTATTTAAAAAATTATAGAAAAAAGTAAAAGTTTTTTAAGATGGTAAATAACTTTCTGTCACTCTAATAATTATAATATTTACTGGATAATAAATAGGCTATGAGATCTCACAAATGATAAACAGGAACTTTTAAATAGTGTAAAAACCAAAAAAAGTTAATTATTCTGTTTCAGGTTATCTTCAAATTGGTGTTTGTTGGAAATTAGAATATTGTTAAGACTTCTTCTGAATTAGGAATGTAACATAAAAAATATTGTATGATCATGTAACCAACCAGAAATCAGAGTATTTGTTTTTCTCAAAACTGTTCCAAACCAAAAACCTCAGAAAAATCAAACTATACTATGGAGCAACTAAAACTAAAACCACAATATAGCCAAAAATACCATACAAAGAAAGAAAGGAAGGAAGGGAGAAAAAGAATTAACTAATTCTCTATAGGCCATAGATTTTACAATATATGTAAAGAAAATCAAAAGTTTTAGCTGAAGGATCCAGTTGGAGGAGAGGAAATCTTCTATGTCAGAAAAAAATGAAAATGAAACTCAGTGAGGGCTTGCTGGGAATTCTATATAACATTGCGAAAGAAGGAGGAACCTCAAGGTAAAGAGGAAAAACAATGACTACAAGGGAAAAGGAAAAAAGACTAGACTTTCCGGGGGGAAAAATTTTTTTAAACTCCGTAACAGTGACGTTGACAACTTTACCCTGTAATGATTCATAGTCTTAGACTAACTTAATTGCCTTCAGAAATATATTTTTTTATTAAAGCTTTTTATTTTTTAAAACATAATGCATGGACAATTCTTCAGCATTAACCCTTGCAAAACCTTGTGTTCCAATTGTTCCTTCCTTCCCCCATGCCCTCCCCTAGATGGCAAGTAATCCAATATATGTTAAACATGTTAAAATATATGTTAAATCCTATATATATATATACAATTATTATGCCACCCAAGAAAAAAAGAAAAGCAAAATAAAATGCAAGCAAACAACAACAAAGAATGAAAATGCTATGTTATGAACCACACTCAGTTCCCACAGTCCTTTCTCTGGGTGTAGATGGCTTTCTTCATCATTGAACAATTGGAACTGGTTTGAATCATCTCATTGTTATCGAGAGCCACATCCATCAGAATTGATCATCATATAATCTTCTTGTTGCCGTGTATAATGATCTCCTGGTTCTGCTCATTTCACTTAGCATCAATTCATGTAATTGACCTACTTTTTAAGATTTATTGTATATTACTCTTCACATTCTCCACATTCCAGCCAAACTGGCCTTTTTATTGTTTTCATACATTCCATTTTTCATCTCAGTCCTTTATCACATAGACCCAGAAAGCATCTCTTTCTCACCATCATCTCTTCACTGCTCACCTCAGATTCCATATCCTACAAGAAGCCTTTCCTATTTCTTACCCCTCCAGTTACTGAGGCTTTCTCCACAGAAATTACTTATACTTATTTGTATTTAATTATCTATATACTTGTTTTTTTCCTAATAGAATATTAGCATCTTGGGTAAGTAATAAATACTGACCAGATTGAATTAAACAGAATTGAGATGAGGAGAGGAAATGAGGAAGTTCATAAATAACCTCAATTTTCTTTGGTAATTAGCAGGTGAGATTTTCTGTTCAGATTGGAAGAAGGTGATATCTCAATTGAGGACTTGTAGAGGGGGAAATAAATAAGGGGGAAAGCATTTATCAAATGCCTACTACAGCCAGGCATTGTAACATTTGGAATGCATGCTTTAGAGAGTGTGAGAGTCAAGGAAGAATAAAAGTATTGCTGTGCAGCATTGAGGATCCAGTTAAAATTAAATAATATCAATTTGCAGCTGTCCAGTTTTTCTAGCATTGTTTAGAATTTTAGAAAATCTTGGTTAAAATCTGTGCAATGGATAATCCAGTGCATTGTAAGAACATGAATGTCTTAAGAATAAGAATGGAAAACAATATACTATTAATTTAAAATTGTGTGTGTGTGACAATGGGAACAAGATGGTGATTAAAGTTCCTGCTCTGTATCATTGCTTCCTCTTTTAATTGTTAAAGAAATCTTTCAAAAAGTGAGTGGGTACCATTAGAAGTCAAATTCAGAAATAACAAGAGTCCAGAATCTAGATATAGAATATAGTGGCTGGTGAGGAGGAAGTATTACAGGAACCAGAGAGAAACTTAGGCCAATGTTTGGTGACACTATAGAAATACAAGGTGGTTTTGGTTACCAGGGCATATCAGTGGGCATCAGTGCAGGCTTGCTCTGTCTATACATGATAATTAGTACAAGATAATTCTACAGGGTTATCTTTGTGCTCACAGGGGCCCACTCAGACACTGGATAGTGGTTTGTGGGGTCCATTCATCTCATCATTCAGTCCCCTCTTAAACAAATGGGTTCCAAAATCTTTTGGGATACGGAACAATGATCTTATTTTCTAAAGCTATTTCCTGCTCTGCATAGAGCAGAGATTGCCTTATAGGGTCCCATTCAGAGGGGTGAGGAGCTTAAGATCTCAGTAGTTGGTCAAAGCAGCATCCAGTGGGTTCTGAGTCTCAGGATCAAAATCTCTGAAGCTGGTCAATACAGCATCCAATGCTGATCATCATTTTAAGATGAATTGACCAAAGCCTAGAAGAAACAAACATCTAGCAAATTGAGGGTTAAGGACAGTATCATTGAAAAGGGATTATGCCTATAGGGTAGAGAGATTGACTGGTTGATTGGTTAAGGAGGTCTCCAATTGGAGGCATTTCTTTTAATAAGGCCTTCAGAAATATAAAGGGAAGGCTTGTCTTACAGAGAAAAATTTATCCTTAAGTCTCACTACTAGGTCACACAAGAGGCCACTAGGTGAGACAAGAAAAGCTGGGGAGAGAGCACTAAAAGCAGAGTCTTCATCCTTGCAATATGTGATTAAAGGGCAGAGGAAAAGGTTTAAGAAGTATAGGAAATAAAAAGCTATAATGGAAAAAAAAAGTGTGGGAGAAAGCAATTGAACTAGAGAGAGTATGACCAGTTTTCTCCTCCTTCCCTGAAGACTGAGGATTCCAAGCAGAGTGGAGACAATAATTAATTACAAATGTGCCTCAGCCACAGCTTGGGTTATTTGGACATGAAGGCTAGGCCACTGTCACTCTCTAAAGATCTGGATAGGCCAAAATAAGGTATAATCTTTTTTAACAGAAATTTTGCTGCCTGCAAGGAAAGGCTTCTACTCAGTTGATAAAAGTGTCAACAAAAAGAAATTCAGAAGTAATTTGAAAAGAAAGTGGCAGTTAATACCTTCAGGATTCCCTTTGACATAAATTGGACAGGACTGACAATCCTGCCTAATTGTTCTTCCTTGCTTGTGACTAGTTTCACAAAGGACAGGGCATTCTTTATAGGTTGGTGTAGGTCTAAGAGAAGTTTCTACCGACTTATCTATGGGATTAGAAGCTGGCCTGAAGATGCTTAAACCCACTCCAAAGTGGGAAAGAGTATATCCTCTTTCTTTTGTGAGAGCCTGTTATAAGATGCAATGTAAGAATTGGGGAGCTGCGGAATAAGGAGACCAATACATTAGATTGGCCAGCCTCTTTGGTGGCTACATTAGCACACTGATTTCATATGGCTTAGTCTGTTGTTTCAAATAAGTCGTTTATAAAAAAACATATTTGTATCACAGGATACACGACACAGGTAGATGTTATTCCCACATTAGAGACAAACTTCAGTAAAATTGACTTTTCCCTTGTAACTCAAAATATTCTATAAGTTACATCTTCTAAGAAAACTGATTGTACTTAAATTCTCTTCTCCAAACCACACTGAAAATGTTTCACACTTAGTTTCAAAAATCAGTAGAATAATAGCTAGATCCCACAAACAGATGTACCAATAAGGAATGGTTCATGTATCATTTTGAAATATTTAAGGACCTTATTTCATATAACTATATATCTGGCAACTGGCAGTTTTACTAAACCAAATACTCATTTATCTAATGAGTATTTCTATACTCATTAGAGGATAGAGTATATCTATACATTTTCAGATTGAAAACTGCTGATCTTACATGCTTGCACTGTGCTCATAGTTTCTACTGGCTACTTGCTCTCAATATAGAAATTTACTATAAGAGGGAAAGGCAGGGACATGAATATAACAGAAAACATCCTTACTTCTATTTGACTTCAGCTGAGAATCACAGTTGACAACCAAACATGCAGTAATAATTCCATCCATAGCCAGACTCAGGAATAATTAGGTGAGAAATACAGGAACACAATTGGAAAACTGAGCCAGAAGGATCCTACCCTAGGAAAATCTTACGGAAATCCTCTAAGCCCTTGCCCATATATAGACCTCTCCCTTTAACAGTTTAGGATCACATCCTTCTGAGTAACTTGTGGCATTTCTCTTAAATGGTAGGTTACTGACTTAATAGTCCATCAGACAATTATATCTGACTTCAAAACTTAAAACAATAGCAATTACAATCTCAAGAAATTTTACCTCAAATAGTAAGTCTCACGTCAGAGCTTCAAGTTCAGCTCTAAATAGTAAGTATTGATTATAATCTTACATTGGTAACAGAGATTTCTTGATATCTGAATAGTTGATTTTAAGATCAACATAAAAAATTGATTTTGCTCTAAGATACTCAATTACAAATAACCAACAGTTATAATAACTTAATTAACAATCATATAATTTTCATAATTGATAGCCAAATTGCCTTAGCTTTAACTTCCCCTTTAAAATGTCCAATTCCCTAAGTGGCAGAACTGTTTTTGAACAAATTTTCTACCTTCTTTTACTTGTTAAGTTTATACTTTAATTCAGGTTACTAAATGATAAGCCAAATCTCAATTTTACAATCCCAGAAAAGAACTCATTACATTTATAGACATAACTGATAGGATTTTCCTTTCTCAGACTAGCAATTCTCAGAAGAGAAGGGGTTTTCCCTCTGTTCCTTTAAAATAAGTTTCTTTGTTTTTAGGAGAAAGCAAGACAATTCCTAAAATTCAGATAAAACATAATCTATCGCAAAAATAGTTAGGAGCTCATATAATTTATAGTCTTTTTCAGCTTTAACACACATACCATTTAAAAGTTATTTTTACTTAACTTTAGTGTGTGACTTTCCTTAAATTCTAACTAGATCTTCCAATCACTCTTATTTTTTTTTTTTTATTGTTTCCCAATTCATATAAACCTTTTCTCTTTTTGTGAGCCAGGAAAAGGGTTAAGTTCCAGTTTTATTTCAAAATGCAGATCTTCACCTTGAAATTTTTCTGACCCTTAAACCAATCTCCTGGATCCCAAAAATTTTTAAAGTGACAGCAAACTGCTTTTATATTATCCCATTAATTACCAAGTAATGACCTACATTTAGTTTAATGCACTTCCAAATTAGAGAAAATCAGGGGCAGCTAGGTGGTACAGTGGATAGAGTACCAGCCCTGAAGTCAGGAGGACCTGAGTTCAAATGTGATATCAAACACTTAATACTTATAGCTGTGTGACCCTGGGAAAGTCACTTAACCCCAAGTGCCTCAGCAAAAAAAAAAAAAAATAGAGAAAATGTTGGTCATATCTAAAAAACCTATTAAGTTGTCAAGTATGAAACAAAACCAGTAAACATTCATATCTTTTAAGATATGAATTTTTTTCCTTGTCTTAAAAACAAGCTTTTTTATAGTCATGTGATCTTCCAGAACAAATGTGGAATGTGCTTTCAAGTATCCTCTTATGGGAAGAAATGGCCGAAACACAAGAGTAGGGTTCTGTTTCCAAAATATTCTTAACAGATTACAAAAGATTTGACTCCTTACTTAACGCATTTTTCAAGTGAAACATAGGAGGTGGATTTATCAAAAATAGGCTGGCTGGTTCCCCCACTGCATACTGCCATACTAGTTGTTGCTACATAGACATGGGATGGAAAGGAGGCACAGGGTTCTCAAGTGCACAGTCTCCTATCTAGAGAGAACTTGTTGATTACAGTATAGGACCCTTAACAAGGAGCTTGGGACTCAAAATAGATCATGGCAGGCACTAGGATCCCAGATCAGAGGAGGTGTCGGGGTCATTAACAAGGGAGCTTAGAGGCCCAAAACTTTCCCCCAGTCTACCAAATGGCTATTGAGGAAGCCGGCTACAGGGAATGAGTTTATCTTGAACTGTAGAGGCCAGAGATGTTGAAGTATACCAGAGATGCTGGGGTACTAGAGTGTGGATTGAGATGTAGTCTCTGAAACAGTTCAGGCATGAACAGATCAAGCAAGGGTTTTGACTTGGCTAGGACACACGCTGCAAGCCCCAGAAAAGGAAGAGAGAGACATGAGCTATCCTTAAAAGAATTCTATAGAATAATACCCCAAACTTACTCAGATGTTTCAGAAAGGGTGCTCTTTCCTGGTCTTAAAATAATTAACTTCAAAACCTCCAGAATCCGCTAAATTGTTTTTAGCAGCTTTATAACATTAGCTTTATCTTACCTTTATCTCTACAGCTACAGTTGTGACTACAAAAGGCTTTTCTTTTCTTTAATAATACTAATAAATCTTCGATGTACATCTGCTGGATGCTTCTAAATGATTGAGTTTCTACTCCCCATCAGAAAGATAAGAAACTTTAATCAGAGTGTAATCAAAATCACTCAGATTTCATATATTGAGAATGTAGGCATGTAATACTCAACTATTTCCCAGATTTTCAGTATATAGTTTGATAAATTCCAAGGACCAGGAGACTTATATTTTCAGATTCTTAATAAAAAGATTAATATAAAGATACAAATCATCAGGACCAGAGAGAGAAAAATCATCTAGTTTATACATCTACTTTTCCATCATAATAACAGCTCATTTTAATTGATAAAAGAATGATTTCCATAGTAATTTGAGATAGTATAGATCATTACAGAATAGAGAGGAAATAAAACAATCTCTGACTCACATTATACACTACTTTTCCATCATAATAACAGTCATTTATAAACATTTCCATGTACAGGATAGATGAGATGTGTATTTCTTCTTAGTAATTTGAGATAGTATTATATCAGGATTTTGACATAAATGATCATGGATAAATAATCCCAGTCATTCGTGATTTGGACTCCATCCAATAACTCTTATACACCTTGATAATTTCTGTGCTAGAAATTCTCATAGTTAAGGATAGATGAGATTTAATTTACTTCATTTTCTTATTGTTGAAATCTGTTTAAAGACATGGAATGGTAGAGGAAATGAATATGATAGTCAATCCCAGTATTCTGTGATTGTGTCATCAAACTTCTTAACTACTGGACTTTTGATTGTTTCTGCTGTTCAATTTTCAGTTAAGGCTGATCAGACTTATCTTGAAATCAATGTACTATTTCATATGAATTAGAAATTGTTTTTAAAAAAATGAATTAGAGGGAGAAAGAATATTTCATCTGTTTCTGTAATTTTATCAAATATAACTCATGGATTTTATTGTTTCATGCTACTTCAATTCTTCATTAGGGCTGATCCAGACTTATTTGCAGTCATACTTGTACTAATGTCATATGAACTTACAATGTAAAGTGTGGCATTTTGTGTGTGGCAATAAGGTCTTGCCTACTATATTTCTGCATACACTCCAGGAACCCTTTGTTTTAATTTTCACAGTCTTAATTCCTCCCATCTCTATCTCTCCCCCCCCCCCAAAAAAAAAAAAATACAAGGCTTTTCACCCTCTCTTTTTAGTATGGTTTTTTCTTCCCAAACTCTTTGGGAATTATCTTACCTTTTGCCTTGAATTTAAAAAAAAAACAAAAAACTTCAGGGATAACACAAAGAAATACTACCCAAAATTCATATAGCCTTGCATATCCAAGTCCAGGCAATTATACTACTACTAGCAATCCTCTAGAGCTTTGGACCCATTCATTCTTTTTTTGATAGATTATGTGAAAGGCTGAATCCTTTGCACATCTGAATGGCAAACATTCTGTGAAGTAGCAAAGACCCTAATTACTTGATCTGAATAGTTACCATCCTTTGTGCTATTTAAATTTCCTAAGACCTCTATTCATTCTCTTTTGGCTGTCTTGCTTTTTTAAAAGATCCAGGTAGTTGAAATGGAATGTATTTGGACAACAAATACTGTAGTAAATGAAATAGTAATATTAAATAGGGTAGAACAAGTATCTTCCTTGTGGCTTTCAATGTACCCTAAAAATGAATAATGATTTAAGCTTGAACTACTTTAGGGAACTCTGTTGCTGACTGCTTTGAAGAATAAAGTTTCCTCCCGAGGTAACTTTGATTAATCAGGTAGAACTTACATAATAAGCCTTTTATTTGTTTCTGCTTTCTTCTCTTCTGTGATCTAAAGAAAGCATCATTTCTTCATTTATTTTTAATAAACATTTGAATGGATTTTTCAGATGGAGATGAAACCGTGTACTCATGGGGCTGACAAGATATCTGAAGTATTTTTATTGTTGTTACTAGGTATGTTTTGATAGACACAGTGTATGAGAAAGGCCACTGTTACACAAAAATCATTATTCCTTTTTTCATTAGAAAATAGCCTGAAAATATCTTGCAGAGTCTGTTAGTAACTTAGCATTTATTAAGCTCCTATTACATGCTGGTTGTGGTATTGTTGGGAATACACAGTGAGGCACAAAATAGTTCCTGTTCTTAAAGAGTTCAGAGTAGCAAACAACTAAATATAAATGATCTATACAGGGTAAACTAATGGCACTTTCAGAGGGAAAGCCCTAGGATTAAAAAAAATTGATAAATACTATTTGTAGAAGGTGAGCTTTATGCTAAGACTTGAAGGAAAATTGGGAAACCAGGTAGATGAGGAAGGAGAACATGCCAAGCACAGGGGATAGCCAAAAAACACCCAGCAACAGGAGGTGGATCTCAGGGTACATGGCAGGGTACTAGCCTGGAAATGTAGGAAGAGAGTGGGTTATAAAGGGCTTTAAAAGTCAAAAAGATGCTTTTATATTTAATGCTTGATGAAATAGAGAGGTGATCTAATCACACCTATACATTAGGCATATCTTTTTGTTGGCAGAGGAGTGGTAAGAGACTTGAGGCAAGCAGACCCACCAGCAGGCTATTGCAGTAGGTATAAAGTGATGAGGTCTATATCAGTGTGGTGACAGTGTCTGAGGAGAAAAGGGAATTTATAAAAGAGATATTACAAGGAAAGAAACAACAGAACTTGACAACTGATTGTGTATCTGAAGTAAGAGAGAGTGAGAAGTCAAGGATAACACCTAAGTTACAAGCTTTGGTGACTAAAAGGCTAAGTGATACCTGGACAACGTAGAGAAAAGGGGAAAGAGAGATTAGAGGCTTAGACTAGACCTGAGGCATTTGCATAGAGGTGGTAATTAAAACTAGTGAACTAAATGCAGAATAATTGAATTATAAGGCATAATAGTAACTGAAATCTCTTCTCAGCTTCCATTTTGCTTTCATTCTCATTCAAGTTCCTACAGTATAATAGGCATTGTTTTTGTCATTTTAAAATGCTCTTGTTAATAATATGAAAAAAAATTACTATAAAAATATAGTTTCTAGGTAATCAACTGTTTTGTTGTTCAATCATTTTTTAGTCATGTCTGACCCTTTATGACTGTATTTGAGTTTTTCTTGGCATAGATACTGGCATAGTTGGCCATTTTCTCCTCCAGTGGATCCATTTTGTCAGGTAATCAGAGGTTGAGTGACTTTTTCCAGAGCCACACAGCTAGGAAGTGTCTGAGGCTGAATTTGAACTCACATCCTGACCCTGTTGCCCAAGGCTCTATCCAGGAAATTACTAACTGCCTCTAATTTACTATAATGTATTCATATGTATTCTAGCTAGAGTTGGAATTCTCAGAGTTCTAAACTCAGACATAATTATATTATGCTTCACTACTACTGAGGAAAGTATTCTGGACCAAAATCATAAAAGTTTTGTGAAACTCTTTTCTATGGACACTTCAGACAGGAAATTCTAAGATTTCTGTATTGTAATTTTTTTGTGTCAATGATTTCTGCCATGTTTCAGGAGCCATCTTTAAAATAGCACTAAAAAAAATCTATCTCAATGGCAAATGACACATATTGTTATTTTATTTTTTTTTTTACCATTGTTTGAAATTTTTATTTTTATTTATTTTTTTTTAAATAACTTTTTATTGACAGAACCTATGCCAGGGTAGTTTTTTACAACATTATCCCTTGCACTCACTTCTGTTCCGATTTTTCCCCTCCCTCCCTCCGCCCTCTCCCCAAAGATGGCAAGCAGTCCTATACATGTTAAATAGATTACAGTAGATCTTAGATACAATGTATGTGTGCAGAACCAAACAGTTTTCTTGTTGCTCAAGGAGAATTGGATTTAGAAGGTATAAATAACCTGGGAAGAAGAACAAAAATGCAAGCAGTTTACATTCATTTCCTAGTGTTCTTTCTTTGGGTGTAGCTGCTTCTGTCCATCCTTGATCAATTGAAACTCAGTTGAATCTTGTCTTTGTTGAAGAAATCCACTTCCTTCAGAATACATCCTCATACAGTATCTTTGTTGAGGTATATAATGATTTCCTGGTTCTGCTCATTTCGCTCAGCATCAGTTCATGTAAGTCTCACCAATCCTCTCTGTATTCGTCCTGCTGGTCATTTCTTACAGAACAATAATATTCCATAACATTCATATACCACAATTTACTCAACCATTCTCCAATTGATGGGCATCCATTCATTTTCCAGCTTCTGGCCACTACAAACAGGGCTGCCACAAACATTTTGGCACATACAGGTCCCTTTCCCTTTTTTAGTATCTCTTTGGGGTCATATTGTTATTTTAAAAATAAAAATGCAATACTATTGGCCCATCCAGAAAAGTAAAACATTTTCCTTTGCAAAATTCACTTTTTGGTCATGATTTTTAATTTTTCTGATAGCAAAAATTGCCTGTACTTCTCCCCCAAGTTAGTAGTTGATCACCTGTTCTCTTTAGGAAGAGAGCTCCCCAATATAGGTAGATAAGTGGCAGCACTTTTCATTTCCTTCAGGACAGCCCCTGTAAGACAAGGTCCCATTCTTTTCTCCATAAACCTTAAAATCTCAGCTTGCTGAAATTATTCAGTGTTTGACAAGATTGCACTTCAACAGGAATCCAAACTATAGCTGTAGATGACCAGCCCGTTTTTTATTATATTGTGTCATATACAGAATATACACAATATATTGTGCCCAGATTTAATGATTTGGGATAAGATTGAGCCAACATCTCTTGGAAACTATACCCAATTTGGTTGCACCCATCTAATGATGAAGGTTAAGAGTTCACAGGTAGAGGGGGAAAACTGTTAATCGAACTACTGATAAGTAGGCTGCTTGCATCATAAGACCTTACTCTTAAAATATTACCTAACTGTAGAGAAATATTAGACCTTTCTTTATTTTGGAATAGGAAGAAATAAAAGGAGACCAAATGATTGACTGAGTTGATTAGAGTCTACCAAGTTCACTCTTCTGGTTCTCCTCATAAACCAGTACTAGGTCTTTGCAGAGAAATTTAGTGTAATCTCTAGCTAAGAAGCAAAATTTTTGCTCCTTAGGAAACAAATAGAGAATAAAGAGGCCCTTGAGATCAAACACCAGCCTTATTAGTAGTGCTCTAATATACTGAACCAATCATGTTAGCTTTCATTTTACCTGCTGGTCTGCTCTAGATAGGTTTATTATATACAGATTACTTTTGAAGTTTGAAAATTTGTGGGACAGGTTGGGTACAAGCCCCCCTTCCCAATTAACTAAACGGAGACATCATCAGGTATATAGAGAAAGCATTTATTTCATCCCTACAGGCAGAGGCCCAGACACACCTGGGAGCCATTCCAACTCTGCCATGTGCTCCTAGAACCTGGCCAACTTCTGCCTTATCCAGGACTTAAAAGCAAAAGACTCAAGCTTTCTCATTGGATATACTAAAAGGACATAACCAATGTTGGCTGCCTCTCACAGGTCACATCACTTCCTGCAACTTCCTGTATCTCAAGGTTCATAGTTCATCCCTCCAGAGATCAAATGTCCTCCCCAAGGTCCCAGCTCTGGAGACAGGAATCATGTGACTCAATACTGAAAAATACTTCATTCAATCAGTCCCATTCAAAAAAGCTGTTCCTTTTGTCAATTTTTGTCTAGTTTTCAGCTCCCAGTTTCAATTTATTTACTACTATGTGATTGTTACTCCTTTAGCTATTAATGCTTGTATTATAATGTTGAAAGTTTTATAGTTTTTTTAATTTGTTTGTTTTAATATTTATTAAAGCTTTTTATTTACAAAACATACACATGGGTAATTTTTCAACATTGACCCTTGCAAAACTTTCTTTCCAAATTTTTCTCTCCTTCCCCCCCACTCCATTCCCTAGATGGGAGGTAGTCCAATATATGTTAAATATGTTAAAATATATTTTAAATCCAATATATGTATACATATTTATACAGTTAGTTGTATTGATGCACAAGAAAAGTCAGATCTAGAAAGAAAGAAAAAACCTTCAGGAAAACAAAATGCAAGCAAACATCAACAGAAAGCATGAAAATGCTATGTTGTAGTCCACACTGTTCCCACTGTCCTCTCTCTGGGTGTAGATGACTCTCTTCATCACAGAACAATTGGAACTAGTTTGAATCATCTCATTGTTGAAGGGAGTCACATCCATCAGAATAGATGTTGTTGCCATGCATAATGATCTCCTGGTCCTGCTCATTTCACTCAACCTCAGTTCCTGTAAGTCTCTCCAGGCCTTTCTGAAATCATCCTGCTGTTCATTTCTTACAGAACAATAATATTCCATAACATTCATATACCACAATTTTTTCAGCCATTCTCCAATTGATGGGCATCCATTCAGTTTCCAGTTTCTGGCCACTATAAAAAGGGCTGCCACAAACATTTTTGCACATATGGGTCCCCTTTTCTCTTTTAAGATCTCTTTGGGATATAAGCCCAGAAGTAACACTGCTAGATCAAAGGATATGCAGTTTGATAACTTTTTGAACATAGTTCCAAACTACTCTCCAGAATAGCTGAATCTGTTCATAGTTTCACCAACAATGTATCAATCAGTGTCCCAGTTTTCCCACATCTCCTCCAACATTCATCATTATCTTTTCTGTCATCTTAGCCAATTTGAGAGGTGTATAGTGGTATCTCAGTTATCTTAATTTGCATTTGTCTGGTCAATAATGATTTGGAGCACCTTTTCATTTGACTAGAAATAGTTTCAATTTCTTCATTTGAAAATTTTCTGTTATCAATTGGAGAATGGCTTGAATTCTTATAAATTTGAGTTAATTCTCTATATTTTAGAAATTAGGCCATTATCAGAAACTTTGAATGTAAAATGTTTTCCCAGTTTATTGCTTCCCTTCTAATCTTGTCTGCATTAGTTTTGTTTGTACAAAAACTTTTTAACTAATATGATCAAAATTATCTATTTTGTGATACATATATCTTCTCTTTAAAGTAAAGAACTATAGTTGCTATATAGTTCAATTATATTTAGCATTCACATCAATACAATTTTGTGTGGGGCAATGGAGACTATTACAACAAAACTAATAAGGACTAAACAAGTCCGAGTATGAGTGTAAGAAAAAGTTTATTTCTTTCTCACGAGAAAAGGTACACAATCTCTGACACACAAAGCATGGTTTGAAAGAGAGACACACATCTAGGCAAAAGGCATTTTTTAATTCCCTAACAGGAACTCCCCTTCCTAACCCTCAGCTCCTTTCCCCATTATTTGGGATTTTTTAAGGTGAAGTTTCTGAAAATAAGGTAAGAAAGCCTGAGGCTCTCAAATACCTTACAGTACTGGGTATTTTCCATTCAATCTAGTCCCTGCTTGCAAGGTGCTTCCATTCTGAATAGGGAAGATAACAGTGGAAAGTTTAGGAGCAAACAACAAAAGATACTTTTCAAATCTCAGGCCACCTGCCCATTACAAAACCCAGTCCCTGCCCTCTAGAAGTTTCCATTTTTAACATTCTTTTGGCAAGATAACCCCCTACCTCCGACTTCCATGTCCCTGTGGGTTTCAATTTTCTAATTTGTTTCTTTTCTCCAATTTTTATAAGTGTGGAAACCAAATAAATCCATTTTTCATAATTCTGTTTTAGCAAAAATAGAGTTTTATGATAGTTGTTATTTGTAACCAGTACAACTCAGAATTAAAAACCAAAATTGACAAATATATGTGCTTGCTTCAGTAGCACATATAGTAAAAAGTTTTCCACAGGAAAAGCTGCTAATCTGTCATCTGACAAAGAGAAAAAAATCAACAAGGCAATTACCCTACCCTGGAGGCTAGTTATATGCTGGGGAGTGATAGATTAAATGTTACCACCAACCTCCTTCTGCAGTGACCGAAAATTCTCAGAGAATCCTGCAGCTAATCTAAATAAACAATAGGTTTCTCAGGACCAATAATGACTAGTCTAAATGCCTCTAACTGCTTGTATCTAAGAGACTGTGGGCACTCCCCAAAAAGCTCAAATCCATGGATTTTGACCAAGACAATACAAATCATAAACATGCTGAGTCAAATGGCATTTTTGCCACCCTCTCTGCTGAGGACCTTTCTTCATACTTCATCTAAAAAATTAGAAAATTCACCAAGAAATTAAATTCCTCCTTCTTCATCTCACATCATTTAGCCATTGCCTCCCTACCTGCCTTAGTCCTCTTTTCATGTGAAAAAAAATGGCTCTCCTTGTTGCCAAGACCAGCCTTTCTATTTGTACTATGGTGGTAAAAGTTGAAATGACTGAGGAAACAAAGATTTGGTATTCCAAGCCTATTGATTTATAAAGCAATGAATAGCCAGCAAACTGGGATCAGATCTCTTCAGCCTGGACTTTATGTGGGATGGGTGCGCCCCCTTCCCCAAATTAACTAATCAGAAACAACTTCAGGTACATAGAGAAAGCTTTTATTTAGTCCCTGCAGGGAGAGGCCCTGGGAGAGGCCCTCACGCATCTGGGAGGCATCTCAGCTCCCAACATGTGCTAGACCTGACCAGCAGTAAGTAGTAGAGGTGGTTAAATAACAAAGGACCAACACTTTTCACTGGATGGACTAAAAGGAAGTAACCATCACTGACCAATGGTCACCAGTGTTGTCTGCTTCCTGTGGGTCACATCACTTCCTGTCACTTCCTAAAGCTGACTTAGGTTCCGATCTTAAGCAATCTCTAGGCCTAGAGATTATGTGACTTCCTGCAGCCTGGGCCCAACTCCTGATCTTCCAGCTCTGCAGACCTCTGGGATTAGGGATCACATGACTTAGGCATCTGACCTACTCCATCTCATATTTTCTTTGAGAAAACTTCACCTGGTCTCACTCAACTTGAACTCTGAATACAAGGAGAGACAGACTTTTATACATTAAATCAATCAAATGAAACCAATTAATTAAAAGAAAAAAATTAGGCAATCTGATTTCTCATTTGGATGAAAGATTAGGGACTTTGAAACTTGGGAGAGGGAGAGCATACAGGTGTAATTTCCTAGCCTCAGAAAAAGTTGTCTCACTCTCAAGTGTCAGACATAAACAATCAAAAGAACATGAAACCAATAGCTGATTGATCAGTATATGACCAGTTCCTAAATAAGACATAGTTTGCTTAAAATGTACAGTGGAACTGACTCGGTTTCTAGTGAGTAGATCTTTTATTAAGGGTCTCTAAACAGCACATAAGGATGGTCCGGCTTCCCAGTCACCTCAAGTCACCTACATTCAAACAATGTAATAACATTATTCTCCCAATAAGTTTTCTCCCAAGACAGAAACTGGATTAGGGCCTATAATTGAATAGAAAGAAAACTAAGCTAAATCCAAAATTGAGTCACAAGGTAAAATCAGTGTGGTTCACTTAATTGCCATAGCCACTTGCTGCTCATTGTTGTTATTTGATCATTTTTCAGTCATGCCCAACTCTTTGTGTGCCCATTTGGGATTTTCTTAACAAAGATACTGGAATGATTTACCATTTTCTTCTCTAGCTCATTTTACAGGTGAGGAATATGAGGTAAGCAGAATTAAATGACTTGCCCAAGATCACACAACTAATAAGTGTCTGAGGCCAGATTTGAACTCGTGTATAGGAATCTCCAGCTCCAGCACTCTATCTGCTGCTCTACCCAGCTACCACTTCCTACTCCAATCCCCTCAAATTCTTTAGTACTCTTGATCTAGAGGTATACTAGCAAATATTTTACAATCAGCTTTCTAAGAGGAAATTTTTTTAAAAATTTAATCTGCATTATTAACATTTTCTCTATCATTTTCTTAAATCTTGAAAATCTACAGAACAGTAAGTTATGCCCTAATTTGTAATGTTTGCTGATTTCTGAGGTATACATGTATAATCCTGGAGAATCTGAGGCAAGATAGAGATTAGAGAGTATTTAATAATTTATTTGAAAGGGAGAGATTTACTAGAACCAAATGGATCCATGGTTTGGTCCCAGGGCTGAATGAGACTTATTGTCTCCAAGAATCCAACCCACAATGTGAGTTTTCAATGACATATATACATGTGACTCAGACTCAGGGGGTAAACTTGGGGTGAGGTGGAGTGAGGGTGCTGAGAGCAGGACTCTTCAACAAATTCCTCCCACTATTCTTAGAAACATACTTGGCTCTGAAAATCAGATATAAAGGAAAATTTATTAAAGAATCTTACAGCATCCTCTTAACATTTCTGGCCAGATGTAGTGCCATTCCTCTTTATGAAGAAGGAGCTTTGAGCACAGAAACAGGAGAAGCTTTAGGCATGTTATCTTGGCACAGTCCCTCCCTTCAGAGACCAGAGTTCTGTACCTTCCAACTTTACAATCTTTCTAATAAATACTCTCACTTTATGTTTCTCCCTAAATATGTATAAGCATGTCTTCCCTCTTTCATCATACATCCCATGTTCAAAAATGGCAGAAAACTTCTCCTTTGGACTGTGTTATTTAATATTCATTTAGTCTATTGAGCAGACATAGCCATTTGATCAAGTTAGGTCATTGACTCCAACCAGTTTGAACTGGATCAGCTATTATCTTAAGCTTATGGCTTTTTCAGATCCACAAAACTCTAATTGGCTGAGTCCACTTGTGCTTTCCTACTCCCCTAATTCCTTATTTGCTCAAGGCTTCTGAGAAAGTGACACTTAATTGTGTGGAAATGGAACCTTCCTTAATTTCTCACATTCTGAAAACCCATTGGTAAATGGTATTTATTTTCTTACATTACCTGAAGCTTACAATATTCTGTGGGAACTTTTCAGTATTTCTCACACTATTATTCTTATTGTCTTGAATCTCTTCCTCTCTACCTTCTAGTATTTTCAGATGAAATTTATACTTGGGGTCTGAAATCAATTTTAGACCCAGCTCTGCTCTGGACTAATCGTATCATTGAAAAATTCACATCACATTTGTGAACTCTTCTTCAGTTTGATAAATAGGGATGATAACATATATCTCCACACTTCTAACTCCTGCCTTCCCTTGCTTTACTTCCTGGACTAAAATTTCACCCTATTCAAGGATCATTTTCTGATCTTCTTTAATGTTTGTGAATTCCCTCTGAAAGTATCTCCAGTTTATTTTGTATGTATCTTCTTTGTACTTGGTTGTTTGCATATTATCTCCATAAGATACTAAGCTCCTTGAGGGCAGACTGTTTTTGCATTTCTTTTTATCTCCAGTGCTTGTAAATTGTAAATACTTAATAAATGGGCTAGTTGATAGTGCATAATTTAAAAGAGTTGGAGACCTAGAGTCAGGAAGACCTAAATTTAAATGTGACCTTAGACACTAATCTCTGTAACTCTGTACAAGTCATTTAACCCAATTTGTCTTGATGTCCTCATCTGTAAAATGAGCTAGAGAAGAAAATGGCAAACTACTCCAGTATTTCTGACAAGAAAACTCCAAAAGGGGTCATGAAGAGTCAAATATGGATGAAAATAATTAAACAACAATCTAAAAAATACTCATTGACTTGACTAATTCCTAAGATTATGAGGATAAAAAAAGTAAATCCCAAAATGTTGTGTAAAGCAGTTTTCTTTTTTTGTTTTAATTTTATAAGATTAGAAAGTCAAATTTTGTTTTGTTTTGTTTTTTGCTGAGGCAATTGAGGTTAAGTGACTTGCCAGGGTCACACAGCTAGGAAGTGTTAAGTGTCTGAGACCATATTTGAACTCAGGTCATCCTGACTTCCGGGTTAGTACTCTATCCACTGCTCCACCTAGCTGCCCTTCAAATTGGGTTTTTTAAATTTGTATATATATATATAGATATATATGTATATTTCTATTACTACAAAATGATAAGTTAGCATTATGTTGTGGTATAAGGAGAAAGCATTTATATTTCATCCCTGCAGGGAAAGGCCCAGATACACCTGGGAGCCATACCAACTTCACCATGTGCTCCTGGAACCTGGCCTACTTCCTTCTTGTCCAAGATATAAAAACAAACCTTTTAGATATATATTTAGATAGATATCTTCCACTAGGTCATCTTTGTGACCTAGGCCTTCAGGCTGGTCCCTCTTCAGTACTAACCTTCTATCATTTAGAACTAACACCTGTACATTAGTTAAAGCTTTCAGGAACCACTTTAGCTATTCCTGGACTTCAAGCTAAATCTTGAACTACTCTAATGATTAAGTGCATAAGCAAGCAGGTGACAGGATATTGCTGCTTAAAACAATAAGCAGGAATCAGAGACCCTCCCATTATCTGTCTTGGAAATCCTGTTATCACAGAACAGATTGGCATCTGACAGCCATAGAACTACAGCACTGTGGAGACCGAGGAGCCTCAGATCCAATATCACATCATTCCCAACTCAACCAGTCCAGACCCAGATTCATTTGGGACAAAGGGACAAAGGTCTCATCTTCTGGACCTGCTTCAGGCTGACAAGGGGCATAGAGCTGGCCCTGCCCAGTGGGGTCTGGACTGAAAAGGGGAGATGAATGAGTTGTAGGCAGGGGCAGCAGCATCCAGTGCTGAATATCAGAATCAGGTCTCAGATGATTTCAGCTTGTCCAAGTGGTTAGAATTTCATGACTTGGAATCTGGAAGAAGCAACCCTCACAAGTACATTAAAATGCAAGGACTAAATATGAGTAAAAGAGAAAGAATAAACAAAGGTAGAATTAATATAGAGGTTAACCAGGATAGTAACCAGGAAACCCACCCAGAACAAGGGTGGGGAGGAGATGAGGTTATCATAAATGTCTCACATCCAAACAGCTTTCCTAAGATAGATACCAAAGAATGTTTTTCCCAAATTCTTGCCTTTGTTTCCTCAAAGGAGTAGTTCCAATGGGTAGAACATGTGCCCTTCATTTTATATGATCTCTCCCAGTAAAAACCCTAAAGTCTTACAAGGGAAGGTTTTTACCCAATTAGTTCAGGTGTTAACAAAACTGTAAGCAGTTTGAAGTGAGTACAGATCTTTGATAAGTAAATCAGGGGTCTAGGATTAGGGTTCCAGAGACCCCAAGGACCTAGCCCCACCTTCCATCAACATACAGTGTAAAAGACTCTAGGCAGATTAGTTTAACTTTTAGGGTCTTAAAAAACCTTAGCCTAATCAGGACATGATAAGATTGTCTGCTTTCTCTCAATGAACAAAAGGAAAGGTTGGAGTGGCCCCAAATACTTAGACAAAGTAGGCCTTTAGATAAAGAAACTCTAGCCTAGGAAGTAAAAGAGTTAAAAGATATAATAGCAGCAACCAGAAAGTCCTCCAGGGCTGGACTGCAAATTAAAATATCTATATACTTGTATTCTGTTTTATATCTTCCACTGATAACTTGCTCAGATTACAGAAATTTACTATAAGAGGAAAAATCAGGGACATGATTTCCTTAAAGAAGTTTTACTTCGTGTATAATTTTTTTTTTTTTTTTTAACAATTCCAACCTAAGCTAGACTTAGGAATAATCAGGTGGGTTCTCATTCAAAAGAATACCACTGGGAAAGGAAATTGAGTCAGAAGGATCCTATCTTCAGCAGAGTCCAAGATCGTCCTTCTGATTGATTCCCAGATCTAATTTCCACCTGTAACAAACTTCTTCTGAGTAGTTTATGGCACATTCCTTTCAGATGGTGGATCACTGGCTTGATCAGGTAGTCATACCTGAATTTAAAACTCCGAATAAATATCAGCTGCAGTCCCAAAAGTTTTATCTCTTACAGCAATTACCATTAATCAAAGTTTCAGCTGAATCTAGTTCCCAAGGATCACAGTAAGAGATTCATTTTAGAAAGTTCACAGCTTCTAGGGCTTATCTTTCATATCTAAGTAGATGGTTTTAAGTTCAACATTACACAGATCATTTTGCTTTTAAAATACTCAATACAGAGAAAAATTCTAAATTGCATATTGTCCATAACAGAAACATTTTCAAAGGAACAAAGGCAAAAACTATTCTTAGTCCTTTGAAATAATGGTACAACTTTAAGATGACTGAATATAATTAATTAAAACTCATAGAATATCCTATTTCTACATAAAAGAACCTTTCAGATTTAACATTAATAATCTCTTCATTCTTAAAAAAAATGCTAAACTTTTAGAAATAACCCTGTCAAATTATCAGATCAAATTAAAATTCTGCTCTAGGTTTTTTTGTTATCATATTCCATAAACAAAGAGACCATTATGCACTTAGATAAACATTAAATAATTTGCTGAAGACAGATGGGATACCTTAGTAGAAATAAATCGCTTTCAGAAAACTTACGGTTCCAACAAACCTCTTAGAGCAGCTATAGACTTGAAAAGTAAAAATAAAACATTGTTATTAACACCATGTAAATGTAGATTGTTCCTTTAAACAGTATAAGCAATTAAGGTTTTAACCACCAAGAAGCTGCAGTTTGTTGAAAAAAAAACAAAAACAAAAAACTGCTGTACCACTTAATGGGAGAGGAGAAAATTAGATTGTCACCTGACCAGGCCCTTTCCATCCTTTTCCCGACTCCACATGGCATTTTTCCCAACTCCACCATGCTTCCCAACCCCCACTTCTCACAGCTAACCCATTTAAGGTGCCAATTCCCCCAGGATCCAATCTGCCAGCTAAAGACAGGCCCCAACTTCATGGAGTATCTCCTTTCCCTTGGCAAATGGCAAATTCACTAGGGGCTTGCAACCTTCTTGTCCCCTATTTCAGGGAAGCCTTTTTCCACTCTTTCTTCCTCCTTCTCTCATGCCATCTCTTCCCCTGTCCCATCTCTATCTCCTCTCAATGCCTATGTGCTCAATTTTTCTCCGATATACTTTAAACACACTCCCAAACCAATAAACCTTATAACTAGGTGCTCCATTTAAACTATTAATTGCTTTTGCAAATCAATTTTTCTTGTCCATTGTCTTTAAATCACTTTTTTAAAACTTTAAGATTTACAATTAAATAACTTTGAACTACATTTCGTAAAGTTTATACATATATTCAGCAGAGCTGACAAAATTTTAAGGCCTAACTCATAATGTTTACAAATCACTCAATAGTTCTAGAAAGCAACATATCATCTAAGTAGATAACAAACATGACCTCCCCTAAGGTAAACTACCAGCATTTTGTTTTAATAATCCATATTTTAACTTAAAATCCAATCAAATACAGCTTTAAATTCCCAATAATATAAAACTGCTTATCTCAAATAATGAATTTCACTAAAGTGATTAAACATATTCTTTCTCTCCCTCTGGCCCTATGTGGCCGGCTGTAGTCAGGAAATGAGGAAGGAAAAGAAAAAAACTATCTTCACTCTCTCTTCACTCTCTGTATGATCCTCCCCAATTTAATTGAGTTGCTTTGGAATTTTGAAATGACCAGTTGCCAAATTCCCCAACCATTATTCCCAATGGACTTTTCCTAAAGCTCCAACTTTGGCTAGTGTTGGAGCCTACAGGAAAGTCAGACCTTTCTCTTTCTCTTTTTTTTTCCCCTAACAAATTCTAGCTCATAGAATAAACATGACAAAGACATTCTGCACAGACACAAACAGACAAAAATTACATGGAAGAGACCATCCCTTCCCCACTGTCCTACATACAACAGAAATACCCAAGTGCACTTTTTTTTTCCTTTTTGCTACGAAGATTTGAGTTGGATTGCCCTCTCTCACTCCTGGTCTCCAGCAAATGTACAGCCGAACCCCTTCAGGGTCACTTGGCAGACCAGGGTCAGAAGGAGTTGCCTAACCTTCATAGCCAACCATAGAAAGCCCCTTTCCTGTACCGTTAACAGAACCCCTTTTCCTGGCTCTCACCCCTTAATCTGGATCACCCAAGATTTGATGATCCCAGGATCCATAAGGATAGTTCAAGGGCACATTAACAGATAGTGCCTCTAGGATCACACATGCATAAGTTACCTGCTCTCTCTCACCCGGGTTTCATCTTCAAAGACTTGTGTACCTTCTCTTTGTATCTGAGTGTCCTGTCTCTCCTAGGCCCATTCTTCACAGAGAGGGAGGCTCAGAATCTGATCTCAAGGTCGCTTGGAGAACCCAGCCTGGCGCCTACCTTGACTCAGGATCCCAGCCATCTCTCTGGGAAGTCAGAGCCTGGGCAGAGTCCCCATAAACTGTGTGGGACAGGTCAGGTGCAAGATCCCCTTTCCCTAATTAACTCATCAGAGACATCTTCAGGTACAAAGAGAAAGCATTTATTTGATTCCTGCAGGGAGAGGCCCACACACCTGGGAGCCATCCCAACTCCCGCCATATGAACCTGGAACCTGGCCAACTTCTGCCTTATCCAGGACTTAAAAGCAAAAGGCCTGAGCCTTCTCATTGGATAGACTAAAAGGACATAACTATCCTTTTAGTGACCAAAGGTCGCCAATGTTGGCTGCTTCCCACAGGTCACATCACTTGCTGCAAGTTCACTAACTTCCTGTATCCCAGGATTCAAAGTTTCTCCCTCCAGAGATCATATGATACCCCATCCCCATCCCCCAGGACCCCAGTCTGGGAACAGGGATCATGTGATTCAATACTGAGAAATATTTCATCCAATCAGTCCTATTCATTATGAATATCAACATCTTAGTTTTTTTTTTTTTCTTTTTTGCTGATGGCTATTGATTTTAGCTGAAAGCCCTTAGAGGATAATAACTGCTTGTCTTTGTCTAACTAATCTCATTAGATATTAGTTGGTGATGGCTATTTTTTACTAATCTCTGTATCTCTATCCAGTGAACCAGTTAATTAAATATTAATTAATTTTAGCAAATATTATTAGTTGGGTAAGAGACACAGTAATTTCCCAAAATCCTTTCTAAGAAGCATTCTGATTCAGTTAAGAAAAGTTATCCTAAATTATATATGGATATAATATATAAATTAGACCCATCCTCATTAGGTTTAAAAAAAAAAGTAGTGCTTATTACCAACTGAACAAGAAAAAAGGTAGGATTGGTACAATGCCTGTAAGTGGTAGGACATTGATTCTTTCTTTCTTTTCCTCCTACCACTCTTAACTGCTTGGTCTCCTTTGATGAATCTTCAACTGTGGATTTTCCCCAAGGCTTTGTCTTAGGCCTTCTTCTCTTTTTATCTTTGTGTCATCTCCATTGGTGTTATCAGTTCATATATCATCTCTATGCAAATAATTCACACACACACACATATATATATATATATATATATATATATATATATATTTTGAACTCCAATCCCATATTTTCAACTGTATACTTGACATTTCAAACTAGATGTCTGGTAAGCATCTTTAACTCAGAATGTCTACAACAAAACTAATTACCTTTCCCTTCAAACCCACCTCTTTTCTACATATGTCTATTACTCAAGGTTATCCCCATCCATTTCTGAATCTTTTTCTTTCTTGATAACATATATATCTCCTTATCTCCATTCACATACCTACCACTTCAGTTTAGTTTTTCATCACCTCTTAGGTAGGCTATTTCCTCTAATTGGTTTCCCTGCCTCTCTTCATTCTAATCTATGCTCCACAGACCTGTTAAAGCATACTATAAGTCTTATTGTGCCATCTTCGTGTTTAAAAAATTCCAATGACTTCCTATTACTTCTAGAATCAGTGTTCAGAGTCTTTCAGTACTTGGTCCATTCCTACTTTTTCTGACTTCTCATACTTTGCTTCCCATCACACACATACTAGTGTCCTAAAAAACTGACTTACTTGCTGTTCCTTGTATACAATGCTAAATTCCCTGCCTTTATATCTTTGGCTAACTGGAGCATCCCATCCCTGAAATTCTCTCCCTCTCTTGCCATCTGCCTTCCAGCAGACTCAGCTCATTTCAGCCTTCAGCAAAAGACCTTCCTACTGTCACTGTCCACCCAACATCTAGAACTTTTCTCTATAGATTTCCTTTTTTCTACTCTAAACTTATCTGGTATTCTCCTATTTATTTACATATTGTTTCCCTAATCATTATAAAATCCTCTTCCTGTCAGTGGACTATTTTTGTGTTTCTTTTTATTTCTAATGCTTAGGAATACCTGGCATGTAATAAGCACTTAATAAATTCTTATTGAATAATTGGTTGATTGATTAAACCTTGCCTATCTCTGCAGTATTGAGAACCAGGCCTTAGAGAGAAGATTATTGTTATGTCAGTAATTTGATTGCAGGCCTAAGATTTCCCCAACAGTAGTGTACTATAATTCGTTATTTAGTCATAATACTTTTTCCTTCTGTTCCAGTACCCCTTAGGACTAGAATCACAGCAAATAAAAAAAGAAAGAACCTGAACTAACAATATTTAGGCCCAAAAATATAAGTGCCTCTTTATTCTGGGCACCAACCAAATTCCACTTTGAATCACTCCTTTTTAGCTCCTGAATTAGCTCACTAGAAAACCAAACATGCATCCTATGTAGTTTTAGCATATAATTTAGCAATGATAACTTGCTCTGGTGTTTTAATCCATATATATTATTATTATTATTATTATTTTGAGGTGGGTCATTTCTTTGTTTTGTTGTCTTTATTTTGAAATATTTCAGAATGGAATTTATTTATATGCACAAATTATTCCTCCCTCCTATTGTTCTAGTGACCACTGTCTCAGCTGAAATCTCTTCTCCTGTAGGTCACAGTGCTGTTGATATCACCAAAGTGGCAAGAAGACACCGCATGTCTCCATTTCCACTGACATCTATGGATAAAGCTTTTATCACAGTCCTAGAGATGACACCGGTGCTCGGAACAGAAATCATCAACTACCGAGGTACATTTAGATATAGTACTGCCCTTTCTTTGTACATACACTGGGTGCAATATTTCTCTATGATCAACATTAATATTAAGATTTGTAGCTTTCATAAAATATCAAATATTTAATATTAAATAGTATATTTATTATCACACTACCCTGTCTTAACTCTAAGAAATAGTTCTTTATTTCCTTTTTTTTTTTTAAAGGAAGAACTATCATATTATTTTCTACTAATTCCAATATCAATTAAAGAAGACTAAGGACAGAGTGGTAAAGATAACTATTCATGAAACTACCTGCTGATATTCCTACTTGATAAATGGGAAACAACTAATGACACTCTTTTATAAAAACATTTTCATACTATGGTTCTTTTATTAACTGCGATATCTGTAGCCACCATAAAGGAATGTACTTCTTTCTAATATATAAGAAATAAAATTATTGAAGGCAAAATAACAAAAAGTATTTATTTTAGTTGGAAGACTAAGGCTAGTGAAACATACTAAATATTAGATTCATGACAAACTTGGAAGGTCCTCTTTAGCTAGATTCAGTGTTAGGACATTTTACATTTGTCCTGCATTTCTGACATTCTTCTATTATGTAAGCAGAAATTCAAGATGCACATTTACTCTTGTGTTTGTCCACCCTGAAGAAAATCTTAAAAGAGCCCACTAGAGAAATGAATTAGTCAGGTCTTCACAACTGAAATCAATTTGGATAAAATGAAAGTTCCCATCTATTTTTAAAGATAGAGTGAATATTCAGAAATAGATTGTATATTTTCCACATATTCTCGGATACTAAAGCACTTTCAGAAAGTATGAATATTCCCTCAAGGTCGAAAGGAATTATAAAACATTAATAATCTTAAAATATACCGTTCTATCCTGTTCTTACCATTTGTCATTTTGAAAGAGTATTACTAAATAGCCACTCTTAGTGACTTTTGCAGCACTCTTAGAAGTTGATAGTCTGTTCATTGTCCAAAAAAGTCATTTGTACTTTATTGGGGCAAGAAAGTAGAAAAGTCTTTTTTTTTTCCTTGTGAAAAGAAATTCAGCAAAGTAAAACTCACTCCCTCTTCATATTTTCTAACAAACTACATCATTTGTCACTCATTAATTAACAAACCTTTCAAGGATGATTAGCTTTTTGTCAAAAACTACTTCTATCCATACTGATGAAAAAATGATAAAGATCCCTGCACTCAACTGCTGAATCAACTAAAGCTTAGTTTATAATGTAAAACAGAATTAGTTTATAGTGGGGATTTATATAACACTAAAGTTATATTCAGTGGATACAGTATTTTGTATTTTTAAAAGTTTCTCCAAACTGAAAAACAAATGGGGGAAATAGTTATATATTCCAAAGTATGACATAATTATATGTCATGATTTAGTTTGTATCTATGTCTATGGGACTTAAAATTATCACTGCTGCTACTTTTTTTTTTTACACTCATTGAAGGCTAGCAGCTCAAATTAGAGCATCTTTAATGCTTCAGAATCTTGTTTGGATATTTGAATCTTGCCTTATCAAATCCAATATGTCATCTTAAATCAGGAATGTTTGAATATGCCCTTAAAATTTTGTCTGTTAGTTTTTCTTTCTTTTTCTTTCATTAATTCTGACTTCCCATATTTTGTTCATTTGTTTGATAACTTTAAATACCAATTTAGTATCCTGTTCTATCCCCCCAAAAAATTGAGTCACCTGCATTATAATTAATCTTTTTACTTAAAAAGATAGGATAAGTGGAAATTGTACAATCTTAATCTTATTTTCTTCATTTTTGTAATTGAAGGTAAGGCTACTGACCAAGGACCTTTTAAAAAAATAACCAAAAATATCCTATTTAATCAACTGTAAATAATATGCCAGTCTGTTGCATAGGATGAAGCTTTACAAAGTGCATATAAATCATTGAAAATTTGATACAATAATCAACAAATAATATTTTTATATGTTATAGTGTCAGAGTATGTTGCATAATGTTTTTATTTTGACAAGTATAGTTGAGGAATTTTTTTTGTGGGACTTTAAGGCCTTGTAATAGTTTTTCAAGAAACTGATCTAGGGAAATCTGTTGACACTAAATGGAATTGCATTTTGGAGGCAGCAGGTGGGTTCCCCTCACCAAAAGTCTTCAAGGAAATGTTGGCTAACCACTTACTGGGTATATTTTAAAGGGAAATGTAAAGGGATTTTTTTCATATGCTTGTTGACCTCTAAGGTCCCTTCCTATTCTGGTACAATGGTAGCTTTCATTTATGAAGAGGCATCAGAGAGGGACATTAATGGGGAAATAGAAACATTTAAAGGTAGATTAAGAGAAGTGACCCTAGCAGCAAAAAGATCAGGATGTGTTTAGAGGCAGATGGAAGTGGCGTGGAGAAAGAAAGACAGGAAAATTGAGCATCAAGTGTTCATCCTGGAAGAGATGGCAACGCAGCCCTCAACTTCTTCAAGCTGAGAAAGAAATAAAAGACAGTAACCCAGAGAAATTATTTGCAAAAGAGAATTGGAGGCTAGACAGATTCCTTCCCTCTTTTTTGCCCCCATCTATCTTCATTCAGATATTTGAGAAAGGCCTTTCATGTGAAAATTTTCAAGAGGGAGATTTGGACTGTATACAGAGAAAATTTCCTTAACCATTAAAACTGTCTAAAAATGGAATGGCCTTCTTGAGTATAGTGGAATTCTGTTCACATGAGGTCTTTAAATTGAAACCTAATGGATACCATCTATGATTTTGTAGGGGGTTTTCTTCTTTAAATAAGGGTTTAATCTGAAGATATCTGACATCTCTTACAACTCTGAGGTTCTGGAGTACTTAGACATTTTACTTCTTTTCCCTGTATCTTTTGCAGAGATAGTATTAGAGATCAAATACTTTGTCCTTCTTCCTTAAAACTGGCTAGTCAATATATCTTCTGTTATGTTCATTCTAACCTAACTACCACATGTATTAATATAATCATTATTAAGTGGCAGATACTAAGTCAGTGTTTTGTATTTTTCTGAATATAAGCCACACCCCTAAAATATTTTGTAAAAGAAAAACAGTGAAGAAACATATTTACATAAATGTGCATAGAGAGAGGAAGAGACAGAGAAGGAAGAGGATTCGTGTGCACTGAAAACACTAATTAAAGGCCTTACCCAGGTTTGATACAAGATAGATATTTGAGGAGAGAGATGGGAGAGAATTGAGGGCTTATCAAGGAAGACCTAACTTTTATCTGAAGAAAACATTTCTTTCTTTTTTTTTTTTTTTTTTATTATAGTAACTTTTTATTGACAGAATCCATGCCAGGGTAATTTTTTTTTTTCAACATTATCCCTTGCACTCACTTCTGTTCCGATTTTTCCCTCCCAACCTCCACCCCCTCCCCTAGATGGCAAGCAGTCCTATATATGTTGAATATGTCCTAGTATATCCTAGATACAATGTATGTGTGCAGATCCAAACAGTTTTCTTGTTGCCCAGGGAGAATTGGATTCAGAAGGTAGAAATAACCCGGGAAGAAAAACAAAAATGCAAACAGTTTACATTCATTTCCCAGTGTTTTTTTCTTTGGGTGTAGCTACTTAGGTCTCTTTGTCGAAGAAATCCACTTCCATCAGATTACATCTTCATACAGTATCGTTGTTGACGTATATAATGATCTCTTGGTTCTGCTCATTTCACTTAGCATCAGTTCATGTAATTCTCTCCAAGCTTCTCTGTATTCATCTTGCTGGTCATTGAAGAAAACATTTCTTGAAAGCACCAGTGCTTTTGTTCTCTTTGCCAAACTACCTTTGCCTTAATTCAATTCTGTTCTACAGGAAAGAACTGAATGTTTTTCACATCATTATTAAGCTCCTATTAAGTGCTAAGAAATCTGGGAGAATTAAAGACAAAAAAGAAACATTCTGCCTGCCAGGAGCTTGTATCCTCCTAGGTCATACAACTTGAGGTTTTAACTTTTCTGAGGGCCAAGTGCATTTTAAATGGTCAAGTCATTTGCCATCAAGTAGAGAAGAAAGGGGAGCAGTGAGACTGGCCAACAGAGTTTCCATCTCTCTCAAAAAACACCTGCTCTGCCTGTTTATAAGGTAGTCCTTACACAAATGCCTAAGGAAAGTTTATATTTTAAATGAATGGTGTAGGAAAATTGAATGCACAAATGAGTATGAGGCCATTGATGTCAAACAAGCTCAACAGTGTTGCTTTAAAGCATATTTGTCAGAGCCTCTTGAAAGCAGACCTAGAATATTTCAGAGTATCAAAGAATATGACTGTATATAAAAATGCAAGTGAGTGGTCCCTTAAAGTGACAAATGGAATCCTTTGGAAAGGATCTTAACATAAGAGGGGATTTTAGAGCTTAGAAGGAACTTTAAATCATCTATTGCATTTCCCTTATCTTACAGATGAGGGAATTGAGGCCCAGGGAGAAGAATTGACAGAGTTCAGAATGAAATCACAGAATCCAAATTAAAAGGAAAATGAGAGTCCTCCTACTCTACTCTGTGGTTGAACAGGAATTCCTTCTATATTTTTATCTCACAAGTGATCATACAGCCTGTGGTTAAAGGCTAGCTACCTCCTGGGGCAAGCCAGTAGGTTTTTACTCACTCTACCAGTATTTTCATCAACTACATTCCACACAGTGTGTATATGGACACATGAGAAAGAGAACATTATTTTCCTTCTAAAATATAAAAACATACCTATTCCCTATAGCAATTCTTTAAATGGAAAATGGTAATAATTTCCCTGATTCTTTTTTGTCCTGGGGGCATTTATGTCCCTAGATTCCTGAAGCAATATTTGTGAGTTCCATCAAAGTATTTACAGCCTCAAAGTCTTCTGCGACTAGATTAGTTTGGGATATGTGTCACTGTGCCATGTTACTCCTTAAACAGACATTCATTCATTTATCAGACATTTATTAATATCACTCACTTCATGATAGGTAGTGGAATAGCTACAAAAAGAATTTAAATGTCCTCTGCATCCTCATGAAGTTTATAATCAAATATCAAAATTACTAAAAATGCAATGACATTGGACTATTTTTAAAAATTCTACTGTAAGTAGTCTGTGTGTGTGCATGTGGGCTTTTTATCTTTTTTGAGTAGGAAAGCTGTAATAGTTGTCTTGAATCAGTTCTTTGCTATTTTTTGTCAACTCTGTAGCCAGGGTTTATCAAGTACTGCTTTTGATTTCATGTGATACCTTTTATAACAAAGGTTGGTAAGATTCTTGAGACTTCTTTTAAAGATTCATTTTCTTCCCTGGTAAAATGCATGATGTGAATAGATTATAAATTCACAAATGGTGTATATGAGTTGCCAGTTACTAGAAGGAAGATTCTGAAATGAATTCATGGACTTTATTCAATTAACATTGATTGGAAAGACTATATATCAAGGATTCTGTGAACTTTAAGCTTTCTTACTTGGAATTACATGACAAAATATAGCAGTGCTTCCAGTCTTGGCTTCTGATTATGGTACAATTGACTGAGGCCTTTCTAGCCTTCCTTCTATTTGCTATGAAAAAATCTTAGTCTTAACTTCCTATCTTAGGATGGTACAAGCTATCCTAAAACCATCTTAAAACCACCTAAAACTTTGGCTGTTATCTTAAAGTATGGATCTCACAGAAGGCTATGTCAAAGTCTGAGTGCTATGCAAAAATTCTCTGTATTGTATGTTGCAGCTGTCAAGAGATAGTATTCAGGAACTTTCCCATCTTCTCAGAGTAGCAGGGAATTCTCAATGTGGATGGAGGGTTTATGAGTCATTTTTTAATCTCAGCTGTTCTGTAGATCCTGGTGTTTCCTGGATGAAACCAAAGTAATATGCAATCCTTCCTTCAAACAAGTTTTGGTTAATGTACCTCATGAATTACTCTCAACCATTATGAAGTCTACATTACAAACTGTACACACTGACATGGCATATTTATTGGAATCAGAGTAGCAATGGGGTTAGGATATATTTAAATTATTCTTTCAGCCAGCCAAATGGGTTCCCCCTCATTCATTACTTAGAGCTAATTAAACAGCAATCTTTGTCTATTTTTTGTCTTACTGTTTTAGACAGGTCTTCAAAACCACATTGGAAAACTGAGGAATTTATCCAAGTAATGTAGAGGAGAACAATAACAGCCAGCATTTTTACAGCACTTTAAGGTTTCCAAAGCATTTTGCAACCAATTTGTCATTTAGACCTCAATAGCCCTGTCAAACAGTTTTTGCAGGAATTATTCCCATGTTACAAATAGATAAACTGAGACAAAAAAACTTAGATCACTTACATGGGGTCACATTTGTAGTCCATAGGTATGATCTGAATCTCAGTTTTCTGACTCTAATTTGTGTTAGAGGTTTTAAATAACTGCACTGGTCTTTACTAATTGCTAAGGACTAGCCTAGGATAGGTAACTTGTAGATGTTTCTCTATATAGACATTATCTTTTGTTAATTTTCACTATAGGTCTTTGTCTCCATGTACATATGTATATATGTACATATACATTTCATGATATTGTTCCCTGAGTGAATTTCAGTACATACTTAAAATAGTTTCATCTTATTGTACTGTTACATTCATAAATCTTGCTAACTTTCTAAATTATGCATATCTTATTACATCTTCTCCATACATTTCATTATTCTTTATACATCTCATTGCACTTTTCAAACATAAGCATATTGCTAAATAAACATTTTTATCTGTGGCATTTTAAATGGTTTGAGAGACATAATTTTGGCCTAATTTAATCTTTTTATTAATAATGCTAGCATTTGTCTATTTCTCTCTTTGACCAGACAATCATGGAGGCAGACTCACAGTTCATATAACCTTTGAACAGCAGATTTCCCCAGGATGAGAATCAACATTGATTGATTAACAATCAGTGACAGAATGAATATTACAATAAGGGGCTGAGAGTGACCTCGTCACTCTTGGATAAGGACTGGCTCTATGCCCAGACCACCCCCAAACTTGGGCAATGTAGACAAAAGGCTGTGTTTCCACTCAAGCTTGATTGAATGGAATTCTTCTTCGATTAGAGATTTCTTGTCAGATTGGGTAGCATTAGATAGAAGATATTAGCATAATCTTTAGAGGCTGAAGTCTTGAAATGAGTATAGAAAAAGAGGGAACTCTGAATCTTTCTAAATCATTAATTTTTTAATAATCATTTCTCTCAAAATCTTCTAATAGCATTGAAGCAACATAGTACAGTGGATGTATTGCTAGGTTTGGAGTAAGACTTAGGTTTAAATCCTGCCTCTGATGTTTATTGGCTATATGACCCTGAATGAATAATGTAACCTCACTAGGCCACAGTTTTTTCATTCGTGAAAATGAAAGGGTTAAGTTAGATGACCTTTGATGCCCTTTTCAGCCCTAAATCTGTGATCCTTTCATGAACAAAAATGACATTGACTCACTAGCAGTACAGTATATACTTTGGATTCATTTTCCAGTAGTGGTATTATATTTGTGTTTTTTTTCTATCCAACCCTAATCTTAGGTGATGAGATGATGAGGACCTGCGCCACGATTGTGGCAATGTAAGAGGAAATAAGAGGGCATTTATGAGAGATGTAATCAAGGTATATCAATAGGCCTTGGCAACAGATTGAATGGAAGTTAGAGGGAGGACTGAGATAGTAAGAAGCTAAGAACACCTAAGGTACAATCCTGGGTGGTTTAGTGGATGGTATTACCCTCAATAGTAAGTTAGGAAGAGAGGAAGATTAGGAGGGAAAGACAGTAGATTCAGTTCTGGACTAGTTGGATATCTAGGGGACATCAAGTTTTAAATAGCCATTATTAGCAGAGAAATAATCACTTAATCCATAGGAACTGATGAAATCACCATGCAAAATGGTATAGAGAGGAAAGAGAAGAGAGGTAAAGACATCTAACCCACTGTTAACAGGTATGAATTGGATGACGCTCCAAAGGAGTCTAAAAGTAGTAGGTAGAAAATCATAGAGGATAATGTCATAAAAACCTTGAGAGAAGAGATATCAGGGAAATAAAGGTTCCTGACAGTTTGGAAAAGATCATTAAATTTGGCATTTTGGAGGTTGTTAGTAACTTTGGAGAGAATGATAAAATTTGAAACCAAATTGTACAGAGTTAAGAAGAGAGTGAAAATTTAAAAAGTAAAGGCACATTTTGTAGACAGATTCCTTCTTAAGGAGTTTAATCACAAAAGGGAAGAGAAATATGAAAACTAGTGAAGATGGATAGATTAAATGGGGGTCCTTTGCAGATGAAGGAAACATGGGTATGTAGCTAGTTGAATGTGAAATATTCAAAATATGAATATGAAAAGATTTTCATATTCAGAAATATCACCTTGAAATAAATAAGAAAAAGTTATGTTGGCATAATACAAAGACTTGATTGATATTATCAGAGAAAATACAGATAATAGAACATCTTTAGAGAAGACAAGGTAGAATGGAATGATTTGTGCATGTAGAGAAATTCCCCTTGGCCAAGGAGAAGGGCCTTCTCATTATATGAGATAGGGGTCAAGGAGGAGATAGCAATAGAAGAGCTGGGCAATGTAAAATGAGGAAGAGAATACTCTTGATGAATGGTTTCAATTTTTTTTCAAGTAAAATATAAAACAAGGTTCTCAGCTGAGAGGTTAGAGGAAAAGGGAGCCAGGGGAGGTTTCAGGAAAAATGAAAAGATTTAGAAAGCTTCTGTGGTAAATAGGATAGTGAGTTAATTAGGGCAGTGTAAAATAAGGGGCCAATTGAATTTATGTAACATAAATTTTTAGTGGATCTAATTAGCATTGTTTCATGAATTTCTCAAGCATTGTTCAGCAGCATGCACGTAAGAACAAAGGCAGTGGATAATGGAAATGATCCAAGGCTGAAATTTAGTGGGGCAAAATTGGCGATGTGATAAGGACAGGGGATTCAAAAGAAGAAAGTGTAAAGTTGAACTGATTGAGAAATTGTTCAAAATGGGGAAAACAGGATGTTAGGATAATGACCTAGGAAGAATGGGATGAGTGATTTTTGGTTATATATGGACTAAGGCAGAGTTTAGAGTTGCAAAGCAAAAAGGGAGATAGAATGACAATAGATTATGGTCATACAATGGAAATTTAGAGTTCATGAATATTGGAAGTGGTAGATTTGTGAGTGATGGTAAGATTTAAGGATTTGACCATTTGTGGCTGAGAAGGAATGAAAGCATTGATATGGAAAATGAGTAAATTGAGGAGCTGTATATTAGACCTATTGTATGAGGGAGTATTAATATGTGTGTTGAACTTCCTAGCATAAGGGTAGAAACTGAAGAAGACAAAGACTAAATCAGGCACTGAATTCATTGAGAAAGGAAGAGGAGTGTCTTGGAAATCTGTAGGCAGTAGCTACCAGAATTTTGATTGGGCATTAGATATGTATTGAATGAACCTTAAAGGAGGAGAAGTTACAGAATGATGGTACTAAAAGAGAACCTAGAAGTGGCTATGGGGATCTAGAAGTATTACATGACCAGTGAATGGATGAAATGAGCAAAAGTACAACCAGTCTTGGAAAAAAGAAGGAAGCTGTATTATCAGTAAGAATCCAGGTTTCAGGGTAAGAGTCAGAAGATAGGAATGGGAAAGAAAAAGAAATATGAAAATAAGTTTGATATTTAATTGAAATAAGAAGAAAAGTGTGTTGACTATGGAGCAAGCATTTTATTGAGGACAGTGGAAGGGATGGATGGTTTCAGAGTAAATCACTACAGGGAATAAGTTGTGGAAATGGGGATGGGGAATGGGAATTGAATATTGACCTTAAGTTCAGAATCAGTAAGGTGCAAAAGATTTAATCAAGGGGAAATTTGTTGATCATTGAGGAATGAGTTCAGGGAGATAATTATTAAAGCAATAAATCCTTTCTTCAGACTAAATCCTTTCTTTGGTTGTTCAGACAAGTAGTAAGTGGAATTCAAGGAATGGTATTACTCCACTTTCCAAGTCATGAAACTAGGATAGAAACTTAATTTGGTGGCTTTCTCCTTTATAAGGGAGGTTGGAGATCAGACAGGAGATGAACACTGTGAAATGGTGTTTCTCTCCTCACAAAAACAGGAGATGTATGTGCAATTGAACCATATTTCTCCTGTTTCCAAGGAATATAGAATACTAGGAAAGAGATCTGGAATGATAGAATGGTGTTTTTCTTCTTCCCCTAAAGCCAGAAGAACAACAAGCACAATAGAATGGCATTTCTTCTCTCTCCACTGGATGCTAAACAGTAGGCAGAAAACCCTGGTGTGATGTAATAAAGGACAATATCAGATAAAATTAGACAGGTAGGATTGTGCTAAGCTGTAGAGAGCCTAGCTTATCAATCAGAAACATTTGTATTTTACTAAAGAGACAGTAAGGAGCCATTGAAGATTTTTAAGCAGAGAAGGATCATGTCCATATCTATCTATGGATAAGGATAATTAGTCTAACTACCTGTATAAGCAGTCAGATTAGAAGGAGAGAAAGGAGGAAAGAAAAACTATGGGATATTATTGCAAGAGACCAGCCAAGTGGCAGTGAGAACCTATATTAGACTGTCAGTAGTGGGAATATAGTGGGAAGGACAGCTGCAAGAGATATTGTGGCAATAGAATTTCCAGGACACAGTAAACACTTGGATGATACATGTGAGGGAAAGAATCAAATGTTTTAAACATGGGAAGATTAGGTAAATTATAGTGTTATTTGATGAAAATAATAAAATCAATAGGAGGAACAAGTTTTAGAATCTCATCCCATAAATAGATAATATATCATTATGCCCTTCTGTTGCTATGCATGCACATTAAGACTTTTGGAATATCTTGTATTTTATACACTCCTGCTAGCTGTGTTTCAAAATGTTCAGGGATTGTATATTTGTTAAAATAATAATAATAATAATAATAATAATAATAATGACATTTTAAGATGAATTGGAAGTAAAATGTGAAAATTAGTTTTAAAAAGTTTCTTACTTTTACAGCTAAAAGTTTCTTAATTTTAAAGTGATGGGAACTTTTGAAGAAAAGGTTTTCATATTCAGAAAAGTCATCACTTTGGAATAAATAAGGAAAAGTTATGTTAGCATAATACAAAGACTTAACTCTATCTGAGAGTATCAGAGAAAATGAAGGAAAAAAAGCAGGTAGACTATATTAAATTAAGTACAAGTAAAGATCCTTACAGAAAATTTAAAAGGAATGAAGGCTTGACAGTGGCCTTCAAGCCAAATTGACTTATTTTCCCATTAGTTTTTCCATTAAAGTATAGAGCATCACAGCAGTCATCTCTTAAACTGTATCTCTTTTCTCAGTAAAACTCTTTGTAACTCTTACTTAGTTGGCTAGTAGATCACCCCAAGCAGTTCATAGCTAAGTGCCTGAGTAATGTAACCCATCCTTTCATTAATTGCTGTGATGACATTATCAAAAGAAAAGCAAAAAACATGGGGAGGCTGCTATAATCAACAGCTCTCCATGTATTTGCATAACACCATTACAATAATTAGCTCTATTTAAACCTTGGGAATAATATAATAGCCTTTGAGGTCTATGATGTTCCTTCTACTTCATCTTTAGGGAATTTATTTTAGAGGAAAAGTTACTGGGAGTATTTCAAACTCATAGTTAGGAAAATTCTTAACATTTAAGCAGCAGTTGGGTTCTCAGTCTCATTTTATATTTCTGTATGTTTCTAGTTTACCCTCTGGCATTTTTGCAGTTGAGGCAAAATGCAGTTTACGATAACTATTTGGGTAATAAATTAGCAAATCATATTTTATTGAGTGTGGATAGACAGGTACCAGGCAGGAAAGATAAGGGGAAAAAAAAGTCTTTACTCAGGACTTCTTTCAATATGCATCTTATAGCAGAAGATCCCATAATCCCAAATCCTAATCATTATAGAAAATTCAGCATCATCCATCTTATATACTTTCCCTGAGTGCCTTATGGTTAAGGTACAGGCCAATTCTCCGAGAGCCTCTGCAGCTGTGGATCATAGCATCTGAAGGAGTTGCAGGGAAGCCTTTGCTGACACAGGTGTTACAGACTGGGAATGAGATAAATTGGAGGCAGAGGGAAGAGGAGAGAGGTCAGACAATGCAACAGCCTCTCAGTCAGAGAGGTCAGAGAATAGCAACTGCTTCTCAGTCTCCTTGTATCATCCTCTCATAAGAGGAGATCCATTCTGCAGGTCTGGATTGGATCTCCAGCAGCCACTGTCAGATGGTTCCGGTATGCCAACACCTTATACTAAAGAATCTCAGGAAAAAAGTGTGTGGAGCACTTTGTAATCAAATCCAATAATCAACTTCTTCTCTTTCCTAAAAACTAAAATTTCAACTTAATTAGGAAAAAACAAACAAAAATCTGCCTTCTAGCTCTAATCCCAAAATAACTTTTTATTCCAGAGTTGGGAAGATGTATAATTCACAGGATTTTTAATGACTTAGGTCCTTTTGCAAGGCAGCCAATAGAAGCCTTAACAGAATCACTTACATTTACTCTGTAACACTGATAGTTATACAATATAGCCAAACTAATTTAACCACAAATTAAACATGCTTAACAAACTATATAATAAATGTGTGATGATAATACAAAGCAAATAAATGTGTGAGAGAAAATTTTATTTTAAAAAGGAGCCTGCAGCAATTAACATGTGCATCATTGAACACAAATAATTACATAAAAAGGCATACATTGCATTGGTAAGCACTAGTATTACTGTCAGACTACATATATAATTTTTCCTTTATTTTCACTTAGGACACTATAAGTTAGTGATCACTGATTAGAGAGCCCTTGCTTTTCTGTGACCTGTACTAGTGCAAATTGATATTGGCTGATTAAAATCTTCATCCAAGCTATAGTCCTACCTTCCAAATCTTGAATTTATAGAGGATTCAGACTAGCCAGCATTTTTATTAATTCTTCAGAAATAGTGTGCAAAGTCACCTTTATTTGACATATTTGTTTCTGATCTACTGATCAGGTAGACTTCATAAGAGTGGCAATCGATCTCTTTGACAGTTTAATTCCATATTTATTTATTAAATACTTACTATGTGCCAGGCACCATCCTAAGATCTGGGATATAAAAAGAGGCAAAAGACAGCCCCTACCCTCAAATAGTTTACAATCTAATGGGAAAATAACATTCAAATAGTTAAAAATAAAACCACAAATTATATATAGGATAAATAGAAAATAATTAACAAAGGGAAAGCACTGGAATTAAGAAGGGTTTGGAAAAGGCTTCTTATAGAAAGTGGGATTTTAGTTCCATTTACAGGAAGCCAGAGAGTTTAAAAGTCAAGAGTAGAGGAGGAAGACGTCCCAGGTATCAGGGGATAGAGATGGAGTGTCTTGTTTGTGAAACAGTGAGGTCGTTAGATGAAAAAGTGTGTATTAAATAAGATGCAAGATGACTGGAGTCTTTTGAAATGAATAACTATCAGCCTCAACTTGATTGTTAGCATGTCCAACCAACTTAGCCATTGCCAATAAGTAATTATAATGGATCATCTTTGTAGAGCCTTTATTAGCCTTGGGGATTATTTTTTAAACAGGTAAATTATTTAGTCTATTAGTATGAAGTGGTTATCCTTCATTCTATTAATCTGTGGGTTCCATAAACATCAAGATTTTTTTTTTGGTAAATTCCTCAATTTTAAGAAACTTTCCTGTTTATCAACTTCTTTTAGAATTCAGTCATTTTTCTGAGGTCTTACATTATGATTTTAGATTTTTTTATGTTCACCCACAAAAATCACAAATCAAAACAAAAAAATCCCCAAATGTTATTCCCTGATCCTTATCTAGAAAGTAGGTTTTAATAATGCTACCCTGTCCCATAGCCACGCTTCTTTAGTTCATGATATTATCAGAAAAAATTGTTTTTAAATTTTATCAGAAAAATTATTTATTAGTTGAATTTATATTCAGAAAATATTTTCTTATTCATATAAAGATAATAACAAGACTGAAAAATAATTTTAAGTAAGGCAGAAAAGTGTTTGAAAAAAGATGTATTTTTACACTGCAGAAAAAAAAATCATGTAGATATTGAAAACACTATCAAATATAAGTCATTACAGATAAAACTCTAGTTCAAAAAATATAAAAATCATAGACTAACAACCTCACAGTTAAAAATCAATATCAGATTGCGTATGTTTAACAAATATCAGATTGCTTACTGTCTTGAGAAGGGGGAGAGAAAAGGGAAGAAAAGAGAATTTGGAATACAAAGTCTTACAAAAATGACTAACTGTCTTGACGTGTATTTGGAAAGAGAAAATACAATTCAGGGAAAAAAGAAAAGTAAAAAAATCAATATCAGAAGTATGATTTTATTGCTGAAATACAAAGGAAACTATTTCATAAAAGAAAGGTTGGTTCATTTTTTAAGTTCTACATAAATAATTCTGAATATACAAAGTATCAAATACAGAACAGTTATGTGGTAAGAAAATTAAATGGCAGAAATAATGATTATATCAACAATATTAAGACTACTAAAAATACCATCTGCCATTTAAAAGCACTTGTAGACATAAATAATTGAACAAAATGTAAAATGATTTGATATCACATAAATTAATTAGTCTAACACACCTAAACTTCTTTCTTCTTCAGTATTAGTGGCCCCACATTATCTCTTGTTAATTCGTTTTATTTGTTGTCCCATCACAGGCAGGAAACATCTTAGTAGGAATTATAAGAAGCCAGAGAGTTCTGCAGTAAGCAACTTTAATAAAATACAAATCTTCAATGTTTATTTCATTTGCTACTTTTGATTTTTCTTCTGAATCTTGAGATTAATCAAACTATCATCTTTCTGTTATTTCTTCCTAGGGAGGAATGGACATATTACAAGGTAGCCTAGCAGTGTAATTACATCCAGAAATGGTAATAATCAAAGTCATTCTGATCAGGGCAAGCCCAGTGTTGCTCTCTGGGATTGGGAGCCATTTGAGGTAGGCAGGGAGCTTCACTTTTACAATGTGGACCATACTCTCCAGCACCATTCCCAATCTCCAGTGGAGTCCTGATTGCTACTGCACCCCCACCGAGGACCAAACACCAAGATTTCTTTTTTTTGCCCCTTTATTAAAACTTTTTATTGTCCAAAACATATGCATGGACAATTCTTCAATATTAGCCCTTGTTCTAGCTGGTGACCCTGGGCAAGTCATTTAACCCCAATTGCCTCAGCAAAAAAAATTAACCCTTGCAAAACCTTGTTTTTCGATTCCCCACCTTCTTCCACACCCTCCCCTAGATGGCAAGTAATCCAATACCTGCTAAACATGGTAGAAATAGATGTTAACTCCAATATATGCATATATATTTATACAATTATTGTGCCACACAAGAAAAATCAAATCAAACCAGTTAAAAAAAAAAGAGAGAGAAGCAAAATAAAATGCAAACAAACAAAAATAAGAAATGTTCCTACTCAGTTCCCACAGTCCTCTCTCTGGGTATAGATGGCTCTCTTCATCACTGAACAATTGGAACTAGTTTGAATCATCTCATTGTTGAGATGAACCAAATCAGTGCCAAGGGAGCAGTAATGAACTAAACCAGCTACACCCAGCGAAAGAACTCTGGAAGATGACTAAGAACCATTACATTGAATTCCCAATCCCTATATTTATGCCCACCTGCATTTTTGATTTCCTTCACAAGCTAATTGTACAATATTTCAGAATCCAATTCTTTTTGTACAGCAAAATAACGGTTTGGTCATGTATACTTATTGTGTATCTAATTTATATTTTAATATACTTAACAACTACTGGTCATCCTGCCATCTGGGGGAGGGGATAGGGGGAAGGAGGAGAAAAATTGGAACAAGAGGTTTGGCAATTGTCAGTGCTGTAAAGTTACCCATACATATAACCTGTAAATAAAAGGCTATTAAAATAAAAAAAAATTAAAAAGAATCATCTCATTGTTGAAAACAGCCACATCCATCAGAATTGATCATTGTATAATCAATCTTGTTGCCGAAACACCAAGATTTCTGAAAAGAACTCTTGTTATACTGTAGAAGAGGTTAATGGGAAATCCAGGCAATAATTTATTTCAGTGTTCTGAAATTATGACTAGTTAGCAAGTTTCTTTCAGCTTCTTTCTCAGCCAAGAGGTGTTTTGTTCATAGTCTCTCCATCTTCAGAGACTTCAAAACAAATCAACAGGTAGGCATGGCTCACACTATGTAAAACCAGTGGTTACCATTACTGGTGGAGTTGTGTGTTGCTCTACTGAGATTTTTATTCTAGTCCAAATGTATCTAATATATTTATCAGTATGCTCTTGAAACATTCAGATCAATGGGTAAGATGTTCCAATAATGCCAGCCAAGACTATCATTTCAATGAATTACATACTTTCAAAGTCTGCCTTGGAAAGTCCATATACTGAGAAATATTTTACTCACACTTTTTTTCATAGCAACCGTGAAAGCTTTCTAATGAATACTTTGTAAAATAATAAACTACTATTAGTATGTAATTATGTGTTTGTTATCTTGTTCCAGAAGCAAAAAATCAGTGCAGACATGTGTTAAAAATTTGCTAGGGCTAACATTTTCCAAATATGCTATACAAATTAGTAATAATTTTCATACAAGTTTCAAACTTATTGCTGATGTTTGGTACCAGTAAAATTTGCTTCTTACTACCTCTAAGATCCAAAGATGTCTGAAAGTTCTCTTGTAAAACTTTAATGATCATAGAATGATACATTTTCCATAGTACCGCCTGTTTTTGGTAACATGATGGGAACAAGCACAATACAATGTAGAACTTCATTGCATAGATCTAATTTATGTCATTCTCTTGAAAATGAGATAATGAGAGCCAAGAAGTAATAAAGAATTCAACTATAGTGGAGAGCTATAAGTACCTAAAGAAGGGGGGTACCAAAAGATTGATGGTATTATCAAAAGAAAAAGTAAGGGAGATTTAAAAGTAAATGTTATTGAGTTCTCTTTTGGATATGTTGAATTTGATATGTCTTTAGTCCAATTGGAGATATCTAGTAAACAATTTTTCATATGCAACTAAAATTCAGGAAAGAATAAGGCTAGTTATATACTCTTGAATTTTTTTGAGATAATTTGTTTAGTTGTGGTTCTCTCAGAAGCCACAAGGATGATACAGAAGATTAAGATCATGTTCTACTGTCTTGAATTCATAAATTAAATGGTCTTTTCCTATTTCTCAATATTGCCATTTTTAATGATCTTTTCAGATGGCAATAATGCAGCAAGTACCAACAAAGGACTTTATTTATTCTAGTGATCATATTCTTTTTCCATATAAGGGTTAGACTATTCATGTTTTATTTCTAAATCCAGGCTATACTTTTCTTTGTTCATTTATTGAATGAAAATTTTTATACAGTTCTTGCCCATTACACATAGAAGTATACAGTGATATCAGTGAGTAGAAACAGAGTTCCACAACTGAAAGTTAAATGCACTTTGAGCTTCATAAAGATTGTTCTCAAAAGTTTAAAAAAAAAAAAAAGGAGTTTCTAAACTCCTTTTTGAGACAAATATGTTCTTGATTCCCAAACGAGACAAAACAAGAAAAAGAATTATTGAGCAATCTCAAGATGAAGACAGATTCAAAAACAAAAATTAAATCCTCACAAATAAGATTAAAGAAATGTAATCAGAAATAATTCACTATATCTAAATTAGATTTACAGCAGGGATACATATAGTTCATTAATAAGGAAAATAATTAGCATAAACATAAAAACCAAAGATAACAAAAACACATGGTTACTTCAAAAGCTATACAAAAAAGACTGAAAAAATACAGCTCTCACTTGGGTCAATCATCCTAAAAAGCATAGACATTCAAGAGCCCTTCTGTAATATGGTCAAAAACTCATTGAAAACCAAAAGCAAATATTGTTGACTATTGAAAAGTAATCGATGCTTTCCCAGTACAAATGAGGAGAAAACAAAATTGCCCACTCTCCTCAGTATTTTTTAAAATGGTTCCAGAAATATGAACTATAATAATAAGAAATCAAAACTCAAAGATATAAGCATTGCTAAAGAAGAAAAATAAACTACTTCCTTTTATAGATGGAAGTAATATACTTAGAAAATCCCAGAAATTCAAAAAATAAATTAATTAGGTAATTAATAGCTGCAACAAGTTTTCAGGATACAAAGTAAATCCCTGAAATAATCAGCATTTCTACGTAGAATCTTTAAAAAAACAGGAAGAAATGATATTAAAGAAAATAACTACAAAATATTTGGGAATTAACCTGTTGAAACACATAAGATACAGAAATATTTGCACATAACAAAAAATTCAAAATATCAGGGAAAAGTATGAATAAAGGAGCATAATATTACCATATTACCGTAATATATTATAAATCAAATCATTTGGAATCTGCTTTAAAAACTTTTTTTTTAACTAGTAGATAAGTAGAACAGACCAGGTAAACAAGGAACAGAAGCAAATGAAAAACAGTTGTTCTCTGTTTCATAAACCCAAGAATATAAATTATTGAGTAGAGACTCCTTTTTTCAAAAATACTGTTGAGAAAACCGAAAAAGCAATTTGGCAGAAATTAAAATTAGACCAACATTTTCTATAATGTACCACAATAAACTCAAAATGGATATGTGACCTAAATATGAAAATGCATACTATAAAAGGAAGAAAAAAACAGATGAAAAGATCAAGTGTATTTTACAACTATGGCTAGGAGAAAATGCTTAACCAAAGAGAGAAAGGAGATTATATAAATAAAATTTTCGTTACTTAAAAGGCTTTTATACACATACCCAAAAAAAAAAACAAAACCATCAAACCAACCCATGAATACAAAATCAGAAAAGAAATAGAATGGAAAAAATATTTGTATCAAACATCATTGATGAAAGACTGAAACTAAAAGAATAATTCATTCTATCCAAAAGATAGAGAGACTTAAGTTAATTAATATATAATTCCAGTCATAAACTGCAAAGTATAAATGATTAAATGAAACCATATTCTAAGTTATTAATAGAATAAGAAATACAAATTAAAACAATTTTTAAGTTTCATATAATCTATATGATAAAGATGAAGAGAAACAGCTTCCATTTGGAAGGTCTGTGGAAAACTAAATACACTGATGTTACTGTTGATGGAGCTGTTATAAGGTTTGACTGTACTGGAGTTCAATTATGAATTATGAAACAAAAAAATGACTAAACTGTTCATATTCTTTGACCCAGCAATCTCATTACTCAGTATACCCCCAAGGAAATCAAAGAAAAAAACAAAGATCCAAATACATAGCAAAATCTTCATGACAATATTCTTTTTTGACTAAAAAAAAAAAACCCCACAAACTGTGCTGTATGTATATAACATGTGTGATAAATTAAGAATATGAGAAATTCAGTGGAACATGGGAAAATTTGTATGAACTGACTCAGAGAAAAATAAACAACTAAGAGAACTGTACATATATGTAGATAAACACATATATAGTCACTATAATCGTGTAAACAAAAAAATTCACTAAAGGAAGTTGAATTCAAAGTAATGGAACAGCTTATGAAGATTCTGGAAAAGAAATATGCATCTCCTTATAGCAGGATAGAGACCCCAAATTATGCAGGTTTTCTTGATTCATGTATTTTTCAAATCTGTGATACCCAAGCAAAGTGTCATAGAATTCATTTGTTTTCTAGCTAGTCTTTTAAATGTACTCTGAGATTATTTTTTATAAGATTTGTGATTTCACAAGATGCTCCCATTAAAAAAACTACTACTATCAATGCAAATAACCATTTTCTTTGCAACTTAGAGAGTTTCCAGAGACACTGAAAAGTAAAGTAACTTCCTGAGACTCAAATATGGCAGATGTAGGACTTCAATTCAGATCTTTCTGACTCTAAGAACATATTAATCCACTATACTATGCTACCTATCATACTAAGGGTGTAGTCAGTAAAATACACTGATAAATTGAGAGTGGAAACCATACTATATCATATTTTGATGCGAGTCTCTACCAGAATATATATAGTCACTTAGATTTTCACCACTGCTGGTTGCGTTCTTAGTCTGTGGACAATAATTGACATTGTTCTTATCAGGAATTATTTTGATTTACGTTGGCCTTGGCTGCCCCATAACGTTATCAACTTTAAACTTTTTTAGTTAGTACACTGAATTAGTTAGAAGAGACTATTCAGTCATTTTTTCCTCCTGCTTTGATTCTTTATTTGAGCTACATTTTTTGAGGGAATACTTACATCAATAAGGTCTATTGGAATATGTATTGGACACTATAGCAAGCAAAACAGACATGTATCTACAAATGGGAATATGTAAGCACACCTTGAAGCACTATATAAATATTAACTTTTTAGACAACTGGAAGGCACAGTGGATAGAGTACTTTTTTAAAAGCAACTTCTTGAATTATATAGTTAAGTTTATGACTGTGGAATTACTTTGGTGACTTTAAGAAACTCTGAGATCCTATTTTCCATTATCATCCATTCCAAATAAATTCAGTTTTCATCTTATACATTTAAATTTGTATTTCAAAATGATGTCTGGGCAAAGACAATAAAATAATATATTTTTTTTATTTTGTCCTTTGGAGAATGCGAATAAGCTAATTGGATGCACATAAATCATAACAGCCTTTGTAGACAAATCCCTGTTTTATATGTATATAAACATTATAGAAAGACCTACCATTTCTTTTGATTCAATATAAGGGAGAGGCACAGATTAGAACCAGAGCAGATCATTCGGCCTCTAATGCCTACTCTTGCCATTCCTCTCCCATTAATCTTTTGCCTAAATATAGTTCATGTTACCTAGCAAGTGCCAGCATACTTTTGCCACCAAGATTTCAAATACTTCTGGATCTCATTAAAATTCATGTGTACTGTTAGATTTTTCATTTTCATAAGATAGATGGAAATTCTTTATTTTACAGAGCTGTTGCATTGTAGACAGGAAAACAAAACAATGTGGAAATTACTTACCAAGCCTCCAGGTAATCCTAAAATAGCATATAACATCTCTTTAAGGGATGACTAGGACCAAAAATCCATTCTGGTTTGGGAAGGCCAAGTTTCATGTTCAAAACTATGTACCCTAATGACCCCATTTGTGGCCACAGGAAAAAACAGATTACATTCTCAGGCCACAATCTGTATTAGCATCTAACTTACTTATAATAAATAGATCATACCTTTAAGATAACTAAATTTTTACATGTTAAACAACAGAAGAGAACAAAAGATAATATTTACTGTTTGATAAAATACATATCATTTAACCCCTGTCCTAGTCATAATGCAGATGCAGTTGCTTATATAGCAGAGATTAAAATCAAATCTGATTGTCTTCTATCTGCTGCCATCTGGGAACCCTTCCTATTACTAGATCTTCTGCATATTGCTTTCCAACACATCATCTGCCTACCCTTCTACTGTCCCTTATGCTTTCAAACCAAAACTTGCAATGACACGTTTCCCACTTGGGAGGGCCATGTTGAAACTCTCTGGATCCATCTGCTTTGGCATTGGTATTTTGCTGATTTGCCAGCAAAGATGAATTTACCTGAAAGATGGCAGCTTCCCTACATTCTTGGCAGGAGGAAAAATAATTTAAAAACTCCAGAACTCTGCAGTCCAGTCTCAAGGGCTGCTAATTCTGTATTAATAATTTTGTTAAATAAGCGTAAAGCAGCCTTTCTTCTTTCTTTCCAGCTGAGATGCATTATTGTTAATTCTATGATCCTTGAAGTTATGCCATAAAGGCCAGATGGCATTTATGTGCTGTAAATATGAAACTCCAAGAATGTACATATGATATCTCAAATTGAGGACAATACTTTCTTTCCTTTGATCTCTACCCTTTCCTTGTTAATAAGGACCAAAATTAAGTGATGAAAATAAATATACACAATCTAGAATGTGTAAAAGGGAGTAAAACCTCCAAAAAAAGAAAATAGGGAAGAGAGCAAGTTGTAAAAGCACAAAATTGGGGGGAGGGAGGGTGCTTGGGGTCGGGAGTGTTTGGTTTGATCCTCAAATTAACTGAGGAGAGGTATCACAGTCAGATCTATGTTTTGGAAAAATCACCATGGCAGCTGAATATATGAGGTATTGAAATGGAGAGAGACCAACCAGTTAGAATACCTGTCGCAGTAGTCCAGGAAATAAGTGGTGAGAGCCTGAACTATAGTGGCATCTTTGTGAGTGGAAAGAAGATACAGAGATGCTGTGAAAAGATATAGAGAGAGCCTGAAGATTAGAACAAAAGTGAGATGATAGTGGGAGCAATCTGCTAGAGAATCTGGATGGGGATAGAATCAAAGATTCATGCAGCAAAATTTGCCGTGGCAGTTAAAAGGACCATTTCTTCATGAGAGACAGGAGTGAAGGAAGAATTGTGTGGGAAGATGTGTGACTTCTATGAAAAATGAGAGCTCTTGGCAAAAAGCCTCATCTTTTTAGTGAAATATGGGACAAATTTCTTAACTGAGAGGAGGGAATACTACAGGAGGCTTAAGGACCAGTGAAAAGGCTTAGAATAACTGCTATGAGGAGGATAACATATTGATTAGTGAAGTATAGAATTGCTTTGCCTTCAGTGAAGACTTATTTGAGATTTAATAACATAAATTTGTAGTAGACTGAACCAATATGGTTTTGTCATTTTTCTCCATCTCTGTTCAGCTGCATGTTAATAGTAGCAAAAAATCTACTTGATTATATAGGTTAATATAGAATTGAAGTGCTTCATGCTAGGATTGAGGTAGGAAAAATAGATGAATAATAGCCAATGCAGAGGTGATATTCTAAGAAAATAAATGGATGGAGGAAATGAAAGTTAATATGAAGAGAAAAAACAGGGTTAAGGAATAGAGGAAAGTGAAACAATAAAAGATTATAAACAGATAAAGGAATTTTGGAGTTCATTAGCATGAAAATGAAACAGTCTATTGATGGTGCTTTGAGTAAATAGAAGGATATTTGGAAACAAACCATATTTCCATAAAATATGAAAACAATTGCTATTCATGAAGTGGTATGGTACTAGCTGAATAAGTGATGAATGACAATAGAGTGGTATTTATTAGAAATAACTTCCTGAAGAAGCTGTATCTTGCATTGGTTCTAAGAGGTCCTGGACATGATTTGGTGAATACATGGGAGAGCATCTCCAGGAATGGATGGATCATTCATTCATTTGCCATACATTTATTAAGTATCTTCCATTTACCAGGCACTGTCTTAACCACTGGAGATATACAAAGAAGAAAAGGCAGCCCCACTCTTCAAGAAGCTCATAAACTAATGGGACATTCTTATAAAGCACTGGTGGATATAATCGCCAAAGTAGGAATTAACAAACTACATGCAAAAAAAAAAAAAAAACACAAAAAAATCCAAAGCTTAGAGAATAAATGAGTGATGGGATCAGCAAGGTAACCTTCTCATGTATTATTGTACCAGCTTTCATATTGAATGAAATAAATCACTGTTTTCAAAAGTGGGACATACCTTAAGCCTGAGGTTCAGGAGGACTCTAGGGTAGAAAGACCTTTAGGCCTGAATTTCAGGAGGTCATGTGACCCACAGGAAGCAGACAGCGTTACTATTGTTCAGTAGTTATTTCCTTTCTAATCCATCCAATGAATTTAAAAATCAGCAGGAAGAGGGGAGTGTACTTCCATCTTGGTGTTAGATAGGCAATTTCCTGTCCTCAACACTTGCCCAGTCTATTTTGGACTGCCCAGATAGTATGTTGGCCTTCTTCTTTCAAGAACTGAATTAAAACTTTATGTTGTACCTAGAGAGGCTTCTGAGTAGTCAAATTGGGTAAAGAGGGGCTTAATACTCCATCCCACACAATACTGACTTGTCTCACTAAATTCCCTGACCCTTCTTTAGTCATCAGCATTTCGTGACTTTCCTTTACTATCATTTCTTTCCTCCTTTTGTTTTCTACTCAGACAATTTGTCTGCTTTAGATCAATCTCCAGGAAGTCTAGCTGGAAACAAATTCATCATCTTCTTAGCATGAGGTAAAGTAAGGGACAAAAGACTTAGTAAAAGTTTAAAAGCAAAGAAACAGGCAAGGTTTGGAAAAATCAGGCCTCATGGAGTATGCAGAGCTGGCACATGGCCCTTCTGTTGCATATCAAATTGAATGTACATCTGATCACTGTTCCAAGAAGCAAAAGTATATAATAAGGTACCTTAATCATCTGACTGGGTTTTGATAAACTAAAGTTATGCTTGTCGTTCCACCATTAAAATGTTCTCTTCAGGGTCACAACTTTTCTTATTAAAGTACCATGCCATGGTTCCTAGAGTACTGAACTTAGAATCAGGAATATCTAGGCTCAGATAGCAATTCTGATACTTATTAATAGCATGATCATCAACAAATCACATAATCTTTCTTTGATTACTCTTTTATTAAATGATGATAACAATATCTATAGTAGCAACTTTATAGGATTGTTATGTGAGACTCAAATCAGATAATTTTTGTAAGGCACTGTTCAAATCTTAAATACTATATGAAGTCAGTATTTGTCACCTATAAAATCAGAATAATACTGACCAACCATTATAAATTAGAGCTTCCAAAAAGTAGCAGGGTCTAGCTGAATGTAAATATTTTAAAAAGTCATAAATACATGGATTAGCTCTTCAACCTGCTTATAATCTTTCTTTTTGGAGATTGTGACATGGAAAGTCTCAGTAAATGTTTATTATGTAAGTTAAATTCCTGTTTGTTACATCATAATGCTGAAAGCTGTTTTTCAGAATTATAGGCTGCCATGGTTGAATTTAAATTATCATTTCTTACATGGATATTATACCTTGGCCATCTCTATATCAGACATCTTTTTTTTTTTTAGACAGGAAGAAATCATACCTTTATTTTTAATAATCTTTGGTTTCCTTTGTAAACCTATGCAATAGTCCAAAAGGAATCCATTGTCCATTAGTTCATGTGCCAGGAATCCAATAATTCCTGCAAGCTTTGAAGTACTGCAATAATCTCATCAACAATTTTTCATCTCAAGGAATGCAATGATTCCTGCTGGTTTTCAAGTCCTTGAAACAATTTCATCTTGTATTAGGGAATCCAATGATTCCTGAAGATTTTAAAGTTCTTTTAACAGTCTCATTGTCAGCCATGCTCTTTCAGTGTCAGATGTTTCTTAATTCTTCTCCTTTGTTTTGAGGTTTTTCTCCTTTTCTGTCTCTCTCCGGGTGCTCATTGCCACCCATCTGTTTCCTTCCTAATCTGTAGGAACACAAGCAAACCCTCTCTCCCAGGCAGTTAACCTATCTAATTCCCTTCTATTTACCACTTTTGGGATTTCTTATTATCATCTGGCAATTACATTGGAGCTGTTTGCACTGGACACTGCCCTGTTGGGTTAAAAGGCCTGTATTCTCCCCAACTGTAATTTCTTTTTGCCATGTGATTACTTTTAGGCTGATTGATCACATCAGAGTCCTGAACTTCTAGAGACTCTCTGGGTGTAACCTCATCTGCCATCATGCTCCACCTGTCTTTTGATTGATATTGTGGAGCTGGGCCCTGCCTCTCATTTCCCTGGGTCAATCTACATTCAGAGGCCCAGTGAAAGCCTCAGTTGCATTTTGGACATAGGGTTTTGGGTCTTCTCTCACTCTGTTTTCTCATTCTATCTCTATATCTACACTGAGATCTAAGATGTCCAACTTTTCTACACTGAAAGCATCTATGAGTTTCTCTAGAAATCCCTTGCCAAGAGGGACCCTGTGTTTCCATGTTCATCATAGATTGGGTATAATAAGCATTTGTGCCCACTGTGGCACAGCGCCTTATGATTTCCTCTAAAGGAGTATCTTTGTCTAGTTGCCATATAATTCTTTTGCAAGCCTCATTGGCATTTTCCTTAGCCAGATGTCTGGTCATTATTTCTGTGGCTGCATTATCTCCAATGGTTCTTATTACAGCTGTTTGCAAACATCCCACAAAATCCACAAAAGGTTCATTGGGACCTTGCTCTTTTTGTGCCTTTTTGGGAAGGCTTTACCTTCATCTTTCTGTCCAGGGAAAGAACCCCAAGCTTTTATTGCAGCCTTAGAAATTTGCTCATACACTGTTATGGGATAATCAATCTGTTCTGAATTCTCTCCATACTGACCTTCACCAGCTAATTGGTCAAAAGCGATTTGTACATTAACTCCTGTTTGCCTATTTCATTGGGCTTGAATCCTACATAATTCATGATACTCTGAAAGCCACAACAAATTTTGTCCAGGTTCTAAACATATCCTAACTATGGATTTCCAATCACTCGGGGTTAAGCTTTCATAAGACAAATTATCTAGTAACATCTTATGTTAAGATGATGTTGCCCCATAAAGAGTGCAACCCTTTTTCAAATCCTTAATTTTTTCCAAATTAAAAGAAGTGTATCTTCTCCCTTTTTGACCAGAAGAGTCAAGCTCTTCAATCACAGGATATGCATTTACAAAATCAGATACATCTTGCCTTTCATTTTTTGCCTTAATCAATGCCTTTTCTAATCTTGTCATATTCTGCTTCACAGGAGATGCTGATTGTGTTTCTGCCTCTCCCCCTCCTCCTTCTCCCTTCACCCATGAAGGATTAATTGAGGGGGGAGGGTCATGAGATATGGAATGATCTAATTTCTCCTGCTGTGAAGTATCACACTCAAAATTGTACTAAACAAGGACATATATGCTTTACAGTTTCTAAAAGTTCAGTGATCTGCTACAAAATTATAATCAAACCTTGGCTTTTCATAACCTTGACAATGCTCTCTAAACATTTTCCTTGAACAGAAACCAAAGGCTGTTTTCTAAACATCTCTCTCATCTTAGCTGAAATTCTACTTTAACTCTTTTAACAAAATTTCTTTGTTGTACTCATCCTAATTTCTGGGTTGAGGAGACTTTTCCACTGGATCAGGATTAGAGGCTTTTCCACTGAGTTCAGGGTCCTGTCAGTCTCATGTTCGGGCACCAAAATGTGATGTTCTCTTCTCTTTTTTTAATATATGATCATTCTCTCTGGGAGCAGGTTTCTTGGGGAGGTTTCTGGAGGCAGCCTTAGTTTCAGTTCAAAGTAATAATCACCTCAAACGCAGCCAGGAGTTAAAATCCAGTCCTTTATTATGTCCTTCAAAGTCTTGAGCTTCAGCCCCTAGCTCCCTCCGAATGTCTCCAGCCAGTACAAAGGTGGAATATGGAATGAATCTGTCTCCACCTCCGAGAGTGGGCTTCTGTCCCTGACCGTAAAAGCTTCTTGCTTATATGCTGTGCACTGAGTACACACCTATCATTATATAACTGGGAAACCATTATTTGTTGTAGGATTAAATCAATTCTAAACTAGATTTAAACATTGTCTCCTCAATTCCACGTAGTATCATGTTTCAAGTTGTGGCCCATAACATCTCCTTGTAGGATCAGATCAATCATACTGAACCATGCTAACTTAGATAATTATTGTTTCTTATCAATTCTAATGACTTAACACTTTGTAAGGACTCCAACAGGCTGGAACTCTGAAGAAGCGTTCTTGAAACAAGGTGTACATAAATCCATCAGCATGGAAGGTATTACACAAGCACATAGTAATATAACACAGGCTAGAAAAGATGTACCAAACAATATGAATCAGCATGAAGAATTATACATGTCCATAAGTCCTAGAAGGAGAATATATAAATAACAATCACACATACATCTCCTTCAGCAGCCAAGAGGTAGTCTGAAACCAATCTATTGTCCATTACTTCATGTATCAGATAATCCAATGATTCCTACAAGTTTTGAAGTCCTGCAAATAGTCTCATCATGTATCAGGGAATTCAATGATTCCTGCAGATTTTGAAGTCCTGTGTATCAGTTTTTTTTTTTTTTTAAGAGTCCAAAGTCTTTATTGTCTCCTTCACAGTCTGTATCTGTCATCGTCAGACCCAATCTCAGTCTGACCCAGTCTCCTCTAGCAATCTGACAGTCTGCCAGTCTCAACCAATCTCCATTTGACTATGACTTTGTCCCCAGTTCTTAAATACTCTATTACAATTACATCATTACAGTATACTGAGTATAAGCCAATCTAGAGTGATTATATCTTTATATCAAACTAGAGTGATTATATCATATTGTACTAGATATATGTGAACTAGAGAACCATTATCTCATCATGTATATGTATCTATATAGTTATCTTGCTACACAAGAAAAATTGGATCTAGAAAGAGAAAAAAAAATCTGAGAAGGAAAACAAAAATGCAAGCAAGCAATAACAGAAAGAGTGAAAATACTATGTTGGGGTCCATACTCAGTTCCCATAGTCCTCTCTCTGGGTGTAGATGGCTCTCTTCATTACTGGACAATTAGAACTTGGTTTGAATCATCTCATTGTTGAAGAGGGCCACATCCATCAGAATTGATCACTGTAAAGTCTTCTTGTTACCATGTATAATGATCTCCTGATTCTGCTCATTTCACTTAGCATCAGTTCAATGTAGTCCTGTGTTGGAACTAGTTCAAGAATTGTATGGTCGATTACAGAGCAGTCTACCTGGGAAATATTGGGATGGGGGAGAGGAAGTATGGGTTTCCATTATTTTATTCTTCCTCATTCTCTATCCTGCAAATTGTATCAAAAGACCATATCTCCTTTGCCTTAGAATCTATAAAGAAGAGTTTCTTCTAACTCAGATGTAACTGTGTGACTGCTTCAGAGATCTCCTCTTATTATTTTTTTCTTTTGAAACATAGCAGCCTTCCAATGGAGCAGTAATGAACTGAACCAGCTACACCCAGTAAAAGAACTCTGGGAGGTGACTAAGAACCATTACATTGAATTCCAATCCCTATATTTTTGCCCACATGCATTTTTGATTTCCTTCACAAGCTAATTGTACAATATTTCAGAGTCTGATTCTTTTTGTAAAGCAAAATAACAGTTTAGACATGTATACTTATTTTGTATTTAATTTATACTTTAACATATTTAACATGTTTTCGTCATCCTGCCATCTAGGGGAGGGGGCGGGCGAAGGAGGGGAAAAATTGAAACAAAAGGTTTGGCAATTGTCAATCCTGTAAAATTACCCATGCATATAACTTGTAAATAAAAAGCTATTAAAAATTTAAATTAAAAAAAAAAAAACATGACAGCCAGCTCACTGACTCAAGAGCTAGCCTATGCCTTAAACCCACAAAATTGCCTGGTAAGGCCAGGTAGTATAACTGTTTTATGGACATTGTGTAAATAAAGTCTTTTATTATTGAAATTAGAGAGGCTTAATTTTCTTTTTCTTATAAAAGGATTGTTGTTAATAGATAGTGTATGAAATTGATAATGAGATCTAATATTTTTTAACTATTGGAAAATATTTGCTAAATGGTTCATATTATTAAGTAATAATTCCAAATTCTGTAAAATTCTGTGTGATTTCAATATCCTCTACTTATGGTAGTTTTAGGTTGTTCCTTAAAGCAAACTTATTTGATTTATTGAAGTCCAAATCAGCTTCTAAAATTTATATAAGCTTTGTTGGAGAAACTTCCTCTTTATCCATTAAAAGCTAATGGGTTGATGACTATAATGATGTCAACTAGACTGGACACAATAATTAGGCTATAAGTCTTCAGAATTTCTCTGCTGCTTTTCCCCAGCCTTGTTTGCTACTAAAAGGAAATCTCAGTACCTTCCCTTTTAAAGAAAATGGTATTTAGGAATATTACAATGTTTATGATGGTTCTGTTTGAATCTTTTTGAAGGCTTTGTGCAGCCCAAGTCAGTATTAGGAAGCTTTCCCCAAATAATCTAGGGAAATAACTTATACATACATACATTTTCAGTCTTCTTTTAATATAGGAGATCTAAAAAAAACTTTTATGAATTGAATTAGATAAATTCATGTGAACATCTCATTTATGACTATGTGCCATCTTTGATTTTCTTTCTCAAGGTTTACTCACCCCCATTTGTTTGTTTTTTTGATTTTTTATTTTATTTTTTGACTTTGCAGATGGTATGGGAAGAGTCCTTGCTCAAGATGTATATGCAAAAGACAACCTACCCCCCTTCCCAGCATCAGTAAAAGATGGCTATGCTGTCCGAGGTAAGGGTTTTTTCTTTCTTGATTAGTATTGGTCACATATTACATATTTTGAAGGATTTGACATAATTATAGACACCCAACTGTTATTACATCTGCTTCTTTCCTGTCCTTTAGAATAACTTTTTTCACAGAAAGATATATTTACATGTGTAGTTCCTGACAATAGGCTTAAAGTGAATTTTTTACTAGAAGCCTCACCATTGCACAAAACTTCCTACTTAATAAATATTTAAGGAAGGGTCTTTGAATTTTGTGCCTTCAAGTGTTAGTCTTGGTTTAGAGCCCTAGAGGCCTAGGGATGTCTTCTTAATGGAACCCCTAAAGTCTCAAAATCAAGAAGAGAGAAATCAGCAGCAACAATGGAGTGGTTAAAGTCAGATTTCAACTGGGCAACCAATAATTGAAATGATCTCTCATCCTACTTTAATCACAAATAAAACATTTACTGAGAAGAGTGAAAGCTAAATTTCTATCCATCCTTAGAATACGCCAACCTTCAGAGCTCTTTTAGTTACAGATGGTGCTGGCAACACAAGCAGTTGAAATTACCACAGACTATATAAATCCAGTAAATAAATGCTTGGAAAGTCCAGTCTGATACCCTAGAAATAGAGATTGTGAATAAATTGCTTAAAGACTCTTGGGATCTTTTCATTAATTATAAATCCAGTACTGATGGGATTAGAAAAATGTTTGGAAACATTTCCCAGAACACAGAATATATATATATATATATATATATATATATATATATATATATATATATATCTCCAGAATGTGATTTTCTTTTGTTCTTTGCTATATTTAAATATTTATTCATGTGGCAGCCCTTTTTGTAGTGGCTAGAAACTGGAAACTGAATGGATGTCCATCAGTTGGAGAATGGCTGAATAAATTGTGGTATATGAAAATTATGGAATATTACTGTTCTGTAAGAAATGACCAACAGGATGATTTCAGAAAGGCCTGGAGAGACTTACACGAACTGATGCTAAGTGAAATGAGCAGAACCAGGAGATCATTATATACTTCAACAACAATACTAGATGATGACCAGTCCTGATGGATCAGGCCATCCTCAGCAACGAGATCAACCAAATCATTTCTAATGGAGCAGTAATGAACTGAACTAGCTATACCCAGAAAAAGAACTCTGGGAGATGACTAAAAACCATTACATTGAATTCCCAGTCCCTATATTTATGCACACCTGCATCTTTGATTTCCTTCACAACTAATTGTACAATAATTCAGAGTCTGATTCTTTTTGTACAGCAAAATAATGTTTTGGTCATGTATACTTATTGTGTATCTAAGTTATATTTTAATATATTTAACATCTACTGGTCATCCTGCCATTTAGGGGGGGGTGGGGGTAAGAGGTGAAAAATTGGAACAAGAGGTTTGGCAATTGTTAATGCTGTAAAGTTACCCATGTATATATCCTGTAAATTAAAGGCTATTAAATAAAAAAAAATAAATAAATAAATATTTATTCATGTGTTACATTTCAGGTGCCTTTATGATTGAAAACACATTTGTTTAGTTCCTCTCTATGTAGCAATGTTCTTGGTCAGCATTGTTAGACTTGAACTTCACAGAGCTCATTTTGCGTTAATCTTCTGTTGCTATTCAACTTAGTATACATAGGAAATCATACCACAGGAAAATGATTCTTATTTGGCTCATTTCCTTCAGATGGCTGAACTGTAGAACATTGAGTTAGAAAAAGGCAGAGCAGAAACCCCAGATACAAGACCTGCCTTGATTCAGCCGGTACATTTTTAGCTTCCAAATTTCTCTCTGTTCTGATATGAATATTGTCCAGAACAGAAATTATTTTCTTCTTTTAACAGCCTCACCAGCTCTTACTGCCCTTATTTCCTGCCTAAAGAGCTAGAATTCTGTTTGGGGCCTTGCCATTTGTGATCTTACAGAATTCTTGTAAAATGACAAAGGATTCTGACTTTAAGAGGACAAAAACTAAAGCAGATGAAACTCCAAAGTGATTGAATATTCAATTTTTATCTCTCAGATAATATAAATGAGAGAAAAGTGAAGGGGGGAATTAATTAAGGAAAAATTATTCTGAAAGAGAATGTTCCGTGTTTTTACATGAGGTACCAACAGTGTGGTAAAGTGAAACTATACTGCTCAGAGCTTTTCCTGTTACCAAAAGTAATGAGTAGCCCACATGAAGCCTTTCTTGAATTATATGAATTGATGCATAGTGAAGTGAACAGAACCAGGAGAATGCTTTACCTGGTAATATTGGTATTATTTGTTGAAAAATTGTGAACAATTTTGAGCATTACAATGATGCAAGATAATCCCAAATAATTAATGATCTGCCTCCATAGAGAGAACAGATATTGATTGAATTCAGACTGAAAAGTGCTATTTTCACTTTTTTCTTTCATTTTATTTCTTTTGAATTTTATTATAAACTGTCTAATATGTAAATGTGTTCAATAATTACACATGCATAATCTTTAATTTTATTGCTTACCAACTCAAGGAGCAGGGAGGGCAGGGAGAATTTGAAACTCAAAGTTCTAAATAAAAATGTAGGGGGAGTCTTTCTTGCTATTGTGAGATCCTTCCAAAAAGGTTTTATGTGAATTACCATGCAGTGGTAACTTTTTAAAAAATTATTTTATAAAGAAAAGTATCAAATAAAGCAATATAACATATAAAGTTCAAGAGGATATCAAGCTATGTAACTGTCTGTTATTTATTATTTACTATTTGTGGGAAGTTGACAGTGCTCTGAGCTACATAAAAAGGAGGCAAAGTCTTGACCTTAGAGGATACAACTTTATTTGGATTAACAATTCAACTATAAAGATAGCAATTATAGTAATTATTGACATTTGAATTAGGAGGTTCTTAGGTATATCTAAGTCAATATATGATGACATTATGACTGAAACAGACAAAATGTCAGAAATGAGAGCCTCAAGCTGTTGATGAAAAGCATAACATTCTTTTTTTAATGTGCTTTTTGAGTTTTTTTTTTAATTAAAGCTTTTTGTTTTCAAAACATATGCATGGATAATTGTTCAATATTAACCTTTGCAAAAATCCTTGTGTTTTCCCTCCCCTTCCTTTATCTTCTCCCCTAGATGGCAAGTAATCTAATATATCTAACATAGTCTTAAAGTAAACTTTGATCCATCAGCATGGTGGATTTTTTTTTTAAACTCCCATAATTCATTACCTCTTAACAAATAACAAATTTTATAATATTATTATATTTTACACACTGGGGCATTATACTAATTTTCTCTTCTTTGTAATTAAATTCATTCATTTGTCGCTTTCTGCATCACATCATGTCCATCAAGTGTCTCAATGAGACGCATCCTAGGCAGTTGTTGACCCTACCAGTGTCTACTTTCACCATCTTAATCTTGTAGATCAGAGATTTCAAGCTTGCTGCTTGCAAATCTTCCAAGTGTAGCCCAAACCAAATTATTAAAAAGTAATTGAGAAATGTTTAACTAAATGAATGTGATACAGCCTACAGGAACCCATTTCTATTTCAACTTAATGCCATTGTAATAGACAATTTATTATTCCCAATGTACAGCATTACATCTCCCATCTTCATGATTTTGGATAGACTGTACCCTGTGTTTGGAATGCACTTGCTCCTCTCCTTCATCTCCTAGAATCCCTAGCTTGCTACAGACTGCAGCTCAAGAGCTATCTCTAATTGAAAGCCTTTCCTGAACCTTCCCTCCCCCAAGTTATTCCCTGCCATCAGAAGTTAATTTTTATAGATTTTGTATTTTATATTTTCTGACTACAGATTGTTTCCTCCCAATAGAATTATACATTTCTTGAGAGAAGGGATCATTCTGTTTATATTTTTACATTCCCAGAGAGTAATGCAGTACTTGGCAAACAGAAGCTAACTAATGTTTATTGAAGATATGTTTGAATGAATGAACATTGAAATGTTTTAAGAATCTTAAGAGAGCTTATTATGTCACCAGAAAATAATGGAGAAAAGCATCGCTTTTCTTCCAATTCCTGTAAGATATAGGAAAACCGTATCACTTTGAATGTAGATTTAAGGCTTCAATGTTTTTGTAGAAATCAAAAATCACTAAAGAACCATGTCAAGAAGCAGGGTTCTTGAAGTAAAGATATAAGTGAAAACACTAAGAAAACAAGGCAACTTCTGAGTCTAGCATTAAACATTTGTGAATTGCTTACATAATGTGTTTGTTGTAAAATTTGATTTTGATTGCTTTTTATTGCTTCCTGCAAATTAAATTCAGTGGTTACAAAGCAGAAGAGAAACTCATTAGTAGATATGTGAAAATTAGCTATGTGCTTTAGAAGAAAAGCAAAATGAAATAATAAGCCACTACTGTTAAATTTTACAAAAATTGACTCCATAAAGGCTTCATTCCTTGCTTTCAAGAATATGTAAAATGGTAAAAATAGTCTTTAAAAAATTCATTGTGTTTTATGATAGTGAAGGATACAGTGCTGGCTACTTGAAATAGTTTTCTGAATTAAAAAAAAAAAAAAAACCAGCAGTATAATACACTATAAAGAGTAATGGAGTGGGAATGAGGAGGCCTTGGTTTTAGAGAATCTGCCACTAATCAACGATTTTAGATATAAACTTCCAAAATAATCTTAGTCAGTGCTTCAATGTGGTGTGAAGATTATATTGGGTTCTTGAAGGCTTTGCCAATTCAGGTCTCAGCCGATCTTAACTAGCTGGAAATGCTTCAGACACAGGCTCATGGATTATTTGTATATCCAAGGATCAGCTTGCTGATTAGAGAATGAATTGTTTAGTCACATCACCTTTCAAAGACCATTTATTCAGTTGTGAAGGTGTTGTGATACATTTGTGAAAGGAGTACCTATACCCAATAAAATTCAAGAACCATAACATATTAAAATTTAGATAATATATTTTTTAACTTCCCAGAGTACTTTGGTATCTCATTTAACTTTCATTTAATAATTCAGTGAAGGCAGAGAAAATTGGAGCACACAAAGGTTTAGTGTCTCAAGGTTGGACAAAAGTTAATATTTTGGTGAGGCATTTGGGGTTAAATGACTTGCCCAAAGTCACACAGCTAAGAAACGTTAAGAATCTGAGGCTGGATTTGAACTCCAGTCCTCCTGACTTGAGAACTGGGAGTTCTAGCCACAGTGCCATCTAACATGTTTCAAAAAGATCCTTTATATCTATATATAATTAGTGTATATGTGTGTGATCCTTGATACATAGTGACAATATATTGGGAAAATGATGTTTTGGAATTGTAGGACATCGATCCAAATCCTTCCTCTTTTTCCACTGCTTGTGTGAACTTGAGCAAGTCACTTCTTTGTTTCAGTTTCCTCATCTGTAAAAGGGGGTTAGAGATGAGATTAAATCATTTCTAAAATTCTTTCTTACTCTAAAGCCTAAGATGCTATTATTGACCTCATTCAATGACTTTTTGAGAGACATACCAATTGAAAGCAAAAGAATGGAAATTACAGAAAGAAAGGGAGAGTTAATTCACCAACATATCACCAAAAATACCATCAAAATAAAGCCTATTTAAGTAATATTTCAAGTGGCATGTTGTGAACAACCAATCCAAAAATTGTACAAATTATTGTTTAGTTTGCAGATTTCTGAATAATTTTAAACTCAAAGTCTTTTTAGAAGGACTTCAGTGAACCAATGCTTAATAGCACCTTGGACTGTTCTCCCATTATTTGGATTTCATTATTGCTATAGGCCTAACACTCATTGTTCCTGTTTCTGTTCCATTTCATAGCTGCTGATGGCCCAGGAGACCGTTTCATCATTGGGGAATCCCAAGCTGGTGAACAGGTGAGACTCGTGTGCAAGATTTAATGTGGATTCAATTTAAACTAAATTTAACATTTATTTAGTATCTGCTATATTCAAAACATAATATTAGATACTATAAGAAAAATACAAAATAAATATCACAAAATCTTTACATTCAAGGAATTTATAATTTATTAATGGAGATAAGACAAGTAAGATGTCTAAAAAAATTATACAAGTCTTAAGTGTGTTACTGGAGAAGACTATAGTATTGTGAATCAATTAAGGAGGGAAAGTACACTTCTGATTATATAAATGAAGGAAAATTTCATAGAGAAAGTGGTGTTTGATCTAGACTTCAAATGATGAAAGTTTTATAGGCAGAAGTAGAAAGGAAGGACATTTTTAGTGGGAGGAAGGATAACATAAATAGGAAAACATATTGTTATTTGAGGAATGGCAAATACATTATTTGGCTGGTACATAGATGGACATAAAAAAAGAATAAAGGAAAATCTGACTGGGACCAGAGCATGAAAGACCTAAAAAGTCAGGCTATTGGAGTCTAAAATTTATTCTGTAGGCAGTGGGGAGCAATTTTTGATCAGAGGAGTGACAAGATCACAATTGTGCTTTAGGGAAATTATTGTGGCAGCAGTATGGTTTGAAGAAAGAAAACACTCAAGGAAGAAAGTACAATTAGGAGACTTAAGGTTAGTCCTAGAAAAAGTCTGGGAGTGCTTGAACTAGTACAGTGACAGTAGAAGGTGAGTTTAAAGGGGTGATGAATGAGAGACTTTGGGGAAAAAGAATGAAGTATAGTAAATGAACCTGGAAAGCAGAGAGTCCAAGGAAAAGAGTAAAATAATAGATAAATTCCCACCCCCCTAAAAAAAATTACAGATCTAAGAATTGGAAGGGACTGCACAGGCCATATATCCTAGACTATACCTGACCAAAAATCTTTTTATAACATTGTTAACAAATAATCATCCAATCTCTGCTTGAAATGGTGAATACCTATGACAGTGATATTTATGAGGTCAAATTTTTTCTTTGAATTAGGATCTTTAAGTCACTGTTCTTTTTACCTATAGGGATCTTTGTCCCTCCAAAGTCCTAGATCTTACCCTCAACCACTCAGTGGAATTTGTCATTTAAAAAAAAAAAAAATTAAGAGCACCTTCTGTACTACTTGCCCTGCTTTTTTTTTTTATTGTTTATTGTAAGTTCTAGAATTATTTGTTACAGCTCTGGAATTTATATATAAATATCTGAGACCATACATTTTATTCCTTGTTCTCTTCTTCGTTGTTGTCTTCCTTATACTACTGGTCCTTTCTAACACTAGCTTTCTTTCTTATTTTGTACCAGTAACACTATAAACTAGTAGTTTTGGGAGATCTGTGTAAAAAGTTTTTCCCTTCTGTTCCCCTCTTCCTTTTTTCTCCCCTTCTTCATTTTCCTTCCTTTTTCTCTCATTCTGCTCAAATCCCCGTCTCTAACATCATAGTCAGTTGTTCACTCCCCAAATCTACATTTCTTTTCTGTACTCCTTACCTTCAATCACCAGTAAGAACATTTCAGTTCTAATGCCTTCATTTATAAAATAATCAGAATAATCGCTAATATTTTTATGGTGCTTACTACCTGCCAGATGCTGTACTAGGTGCTTTTCAAATATTATCTCAATTGATCCTCACATACCTTGGGAGATGTGCTATAATTCTCATTAAGATCCCACATAACAGAGGTTAAGTGACTTGCTCCTGATCACACATCTGTAAATCTCAGAGGCCAGATTCAAACCCACGTCTCTCCTAATTTTATTTTCAGTAATTTCATTAACATAGCCTTTGAAGGTTTTTTTGGTTCTTCATAATTTTATGAAAAATCTTTATTCTTTTTTGTTCTTCTTGTTGGTAACTCTCTTGGCTAGCATTTATAATTGTCTCCCTGCTACTCCTCCTAATTGCATTAACCAACATCCTCTAAGTGAGGTTTAATTTACTTGCCATATATTTCCCATTATTTCTTTTGACAGAATCATATACTCTGCTCAAATGAGTTTAATTGGCAGTTGGCATAGTTGGCATACACCCAAATGTAGCCAAAAGCAAATCAAAGCTGATTCACAAGAAGAAATCAAATAATCTAATTAAATTCAGCCTCTTTCCTAGGAAACTCCAAATATTTTTCCCTGTGCTTCCATCATCATTTGGTTTTCTGGTGGATTTCAGAGTTTTGAGCTTGGGTGACTGGAAGAATGGTGATGATTTTAATAGAGATGGAAAGGCAGGAATAGCCTGTATGATGTTCTTTTTCTGGAGCTCTTTCATATTTTGGTAATTTGGTATAAATCTGTAAATTAACTTAAATAGTGTTTGCACATTTTTGGTATGGAAAGTATGTTAATTTCTTTTGCATATTTCTTATAAGGATGGTTTTTGTCTTTGCAGGGGTTTAGTAACAGGGAGTGGTGGGAGAAGATGGGGACTAGCAACAGGATTGCTACCCCCCCCCCAAAAAAAAAAAAAAAAGAAAGAAGGTCATTGAAGCATTTTTTTCAAAATTTAGAAGGTAACAAACAGGACAGCTATAAAAGCAACATGGTGAATTTATTATATACTTTAAAAAAAACTCTTACTAGATATTTGAATTTTTAGATGTAACATCCTGTCCTATTCTGCTTTGTATATGGGAATGTTCACTATGGAGTATGTTCATTAAATTCAAAATAAACAAACCAAAAAAAAAAAAAAAACTTTTAAGAAGCAGCCTAGAAAAAACGTTAAAATACAATGTTTCTACTTGGCCTATATCCCAGAGAGTTCTTAAAGGGAGGAAAGAGACCCACATATGCAAAAATGTTTGTGGCAGCCCTTTTTGTAGTGGCAAGAAATTGGAAACTAATTGAATGCCCATCAGTTGGAGAATGGCTGAATAAGTTATGGCATATGAATGTTGTAGAATATTATTGTTCTATAAGAAATGATCAGGAAGATGATTTTAGAGAGGCCTGAAGAGACTTACATGAACTGATATGAAGTGAAGTGAACAGAATCAAGAAATCATTATACATACTAACAAGATTATACAATGATCAGTTCTGATGTTCAGGGGTGTTTCCAGCAATGAGATGATTCAGAGCAGTTCCTATAATTTTATGATGAAGAGAGCCATCTGCACCCAGAGAGAGGACTGTGGAAAGTGTGGACCACAATATAGCATTTTCACTGTTTCTGTTGTTGCTTGCTTGCATTTTGTTTTCTTTCTTAGTTTTTTTTTTTCTTCTTGATTCGATTTTTCTTGCTGCAGCAAGATAACTATAAATATGTATACATATATTATATATACATTTATACATATACATAAATATGTATACATATATTGGATTTAACATATATTTTAACATTTTTAACATGTATTGGATTATCTGCCATCTAAGGGAAAGGTTGAGGAGAAGAAGGGGAAAATTTAGAACACAAGGTTTTGCAAGGGTCAATGTTGAAAAATTACCTATTAAGGACCATGCCTAGGTGAAGGGGCAGGTCAATTCTCTGAGAGCCTCTGCAGCTGTGGATCGTAACCCTGGAGGGAGTTGCGGGACAGCCTTTGCTGATGCAGTTGTTTCTTGTGGATTGGAAAATAAATTGGAGGAAAGAGGGAAGAGGAGAAAGGTCAGACAATGCACAACGGCCTCTCAGTGGAGAGGTCAGAGAACAGCAACCGCCTCTCAGTCTCCTTGTATCATCATTATCATCCTCTTACATGAAAAGATCCATTCTACAGGTCTGAGTAGACCTCTAGCAGCCATTGGCAGGTGGCTCCAGTATCAATTTTATTGATTACCCATGCATATGTTTTGTAAATAAAAAGCTTTAATTAAAAAAAAAGAAAGAAAGAATGCCAAAATGTGTTACTGTGGGCTTTGAGTAAGGCAGAAAGTAATTCTTAGGTCATAGCCATAGTTAATATTCTCAACTCCTTTCAGATTTTCGTTACATTTCAGGGACTATTTTAAATTCCATATATCAATGGTATGAAAACCTTAGATATTTAAAAAGTTCAAAAAATACCATATGAGGATATATAAAAGAAACTGAAATTTTTTAGTCAGTAAACAACCACAGGATACTTATCTCTCTGGAAGAGTGTGGTAAGCACTCCATTGGTTGCTATATCTTGGTCCCTTCTACCTTTATAATTATGTATTTTGTTTGTTGATAGTTTTTTGGTAAGTAGCCAGAGGTCATTCTTGTTTATTTGCTGATGTTCTGAAGAAAAATGTAATAATTAGGTTGCAGGTACGAATTCATAAATCTAATTCTCTTAGATTTTTTTCTCCAGAGTGTATTGTGACCAAGAAATTTTTTTAAAAGCCTCTTTTCTATCCTAGTAAAGAGGGAAAAAGTTTATTTAAGAACAGATCTCTAACCTTTACATGTACTGTTTGAATAGAATTTTCCTATTAGGGTGCAGGTAACTTAGCCATTCCCAAAGTAATCTAAGAACTGATTTTCTCCACTGAGGATTTTCTCCATTCCCCCACTAGGAATAATAAAAAATACTGCCTAGCATATGCATTGATTAAATCAAGAACAAACCCAAAGGACATTTTTCTTCCTTTCCTTCAGGACTTCATCCCTGGATACTTCCCTGTCACTATGCATAATTTTGCAAATATTTTCATCCAGATGAGAGAGAGAATCAAGAATGATCTAAATTTTTCCTTGCATTTACTAGCAATATCAAGTGTGTATGTAATAACAAGGAGGGGAGAGTGAAAATTTCAGCATAATACAAAATTAAGGGAATGAGGAAGTCTAGGATCAAGAGCACAGTTGAGATGTTTGACTATAAGGTGAATAAATAAGGATATGAAGATTGATAAGCAAGATTCTAGAAAAGAACTGTGGTAATCTGTACACCCCCATCTCATTATCTCGGCATTAGCAAGGGAAGACATTGCCCGGACTTCTGAAACTGTCTCCTAGAAGACCATATCATCAAATCTTTAGTTGTCATTATTGTGAAGAACAAGACTTTATTACAGTCCTAGAATTAAGGATAGTCAATCTGGTTTGCTGGTACAGGCCTTTACAGGCCTTTTCTCTAGGCTATGAAAAAGCTTGTTTTTGTTTTACTGTTTACATGCTAGTGATTTGCCATATAAGTTTATGTAAGTCATGTATCTTCTTGGTTCATTTCCATAATGAAACATCCAACTTTTAGTTACTCAGGGTATGGTTATCTTGGCCCCTTATCATCTTCTTCATTTTATTTAATTTTAATCCTGGGTAAGACTTCTGCTAGAGAAATGAGAGTACAAAGAGAAGGAGAAAATACAAATCAGACAAAAGGGATTCTTTGAGCAAATTCTCTAAGAACGATGTAGCTAAAATGATAACTGCCCTTCTTTCCCACCTCCTACTTTTTTGGATTTCCTCTGCCAACATAGGCTTTTTTAAACAATCCAAGACATTTTTTTCTGGTGGAGTGTAGTGTGCTTTCTAGAGTCCCCAAATTGGGGTGCCAAAATATACTATGCTTTCTTTTTTTTTTTTTAATTTTAATAGCTTTTTATTTACAAGTTATATACATGAGTAATTTTACAGCATTGACAATTGTCAAACCTTTTGTTCCAATTTTTCCCCTTCTTCCCCCCACTCCCTCCCCTAGATGGCAAGATGACCAATACATGTTAAATATATTAGAGTATAAATTAAATACAAAATAAGTATACATTTCCAAACCATTATTTTGCCGTACAAAAAGAATTGGACTCCGAAATATTGTACAGTTAGCCTTATACTATGCTTTCTAGAGCCCCTATGCTAGGGTGCCAAAATGTACTATTCAGACTATCTCTCTGGAGGATCTTGGGACCAGCCCAAGTCCTTGGATTTAGTGGAGGAATGAAGAAGACAGAAGACCCACGAGGATAGTCAAAGATGGAGTCCTTATTTCAAGTCTTCTCAGCCCTTAAATATCTTAGTATTAATATATCATTACTAAGCATGTGCCAACTAGAGAACCATTACATCATCACATCACACAGAGCAAGTGCTAACCATAGTAGCATTATATCACCACAGCACACTATGCAAATGCTAACTATAACACCCTGCTATTGTTATATAAATGCCTCTTTACTCTAAGTATCCCTTGTTTCAAGTAGAACACAGGTGCTCACACTCTCCTTGACTTCTCAGGAAAGGTGAGAGCCCTTAGGGGAAATGGGGAGCTGAACCAGACATTGTTAGCAGGTTCCCTCTGGGCTGAAGGGTCTTATACATCACCCAGAGCTCCCCCACTATCTGTGACTCTCTCATGTGGTTCACTTTTTTTAAATGTATGAACTCAAGTGACTTCAGAGAGTAAAGTTAGTGAGAGGATCCCCATAATGGGCAGCACCTGGCATAATCCGTAAATCATTCAGCTTTTCTCAAGGACCCCATAATCATAGGACATTTTCATTAAATAACTATAATTGTTGGAAATTCAGTTCAAAACCTCCATTAAAGAAATATCAAGATTTAAAATGCATGCATTACACGTGCATACTTAAATAATATCAATAAATACATAAGGGCAGAAAATGTCAAACATTCCCAGAGGAGTGTACATTAAAGTATTATTCACATGATTAAACAGATTCATGATATTATTGAATTGAACATTACAGTGATGTAGAACACAACTCATCCATGTCTTCCCATACTGTCCATGTGCTTACATATTTCTAGAGTGGAGTATTTCTAGTTGCTCATTAAACAATAATTAGACATATAAATATACTCTGCAACATTGGGTAATTATTACAAAGTGGACTAGATGAC